>NC_092501.1:141753598-142384735 GCF_047511675.1 Marmota flaviventris | reverse complement strand
AGGATGCTGAAATCATTAGCAGTGATATTTAGCTACAGCTTCCTTTCCTGTTTTCTGAAAAATTGTTTCAGCCGAGAGGCCAGCAGACCAAGTTGTTGGCTAAGGACAGTAAAATTTTAATTTCCAGATACTTTGTGAGGGTCACTGAGGTGACAGTGACCTCAGAGAAGGGGGCATTTTTCATCAAACCAGAGATAGCAGTATGATCCTTCCCCTGACCCCTCAAAACTAAATTCCCTTTGCTATAAACACATATGTCATCCCTCCAACCCAGGGGGTAGTGACCATAGAAACAAATCATCCAAATATTTTGTTATTATTGTTTTGTTAAAATGCCCTTTGCACAATTTATGCTCCCTGACCATTGAATTGTAACTAGCTTTTTCTGTCTATTTCTCTTCTCAAAACTATACATAGGAGCAAAGAAAGAAGCACAAAAAGATCAAGATGCCAATAAACCTACTGTTTCATCTCCTAAGAGAACAGCAGCTTCTACCACCAAGCTTCATTCACCAGGTATTTAAGAGGTGTGATCTGTGTTATTTGGGGAGGAAACTTGGAGTCAGTTTGATTCAAATGCTACTGACAGAGCAATGCCAGCCTGTGTGTTAGTGGTGATTGTTCAGGGGTGGACGTACATAGGCTGATGTTGTCTGACTCCAGTTACAACGAGCCAGTCGCTGGCATCATCTTCACCTTCAAAAACAATCTGTGATGATGTGTTTAAGTGGGAGATTTCTTTGTGTAGTTGTGTGTGCTATTCCAACAGCATGTAGAGATAATTTATAATTGGAAATCGACATCAAAGACCTCACCTTGAGAAATATTTTTTTTTTCCTAAAGCAGAGAAAAACAGAAACAATGGCTATCAAATGATGGCTATCTTGTCAGTGAGGAAAACAGCTGTTTACATTCAGATCTGAATAGGTTGTGTAAGATCCCTTGAAATAAGTTGAAACTTAATTTTGAATGTTCATATTATGAGGCACTAACTCCTCTGTAGAACAGTCTGCAATATAATTTTAATGTATTTTTTTTTACCAGAAAATAGTGACTATGACAGTAGCTTATTTAATCTATTATTAAATGTCAGGTACTATCCTAAACTCTTTAAATGGATTAACTTATTTAATGTCCCAGTAACTCCATGAAACATGTACCATTATTGTCCCCCCCTTTACATGTGAGAAAACTGAGGTCCAGAGATTTTTAACTAATTTCCCTAATGTCCCAGCAATAAAGACACAGGAGTGCAGCCTTGGTGTGCTAATCAGCTTTTCATCACTGTGATAAATACCTGAGAAAAACACCTTAAAGGAAGAAAGACGTATTTCAGTTTGCTGTTTCAGAGGCTTCAGTCCATGGTTAGCTGGCTCCAAGGCAGCCACATGACAGAAGGGCAGGGCAGAAGAAAACGGCTCACCTATGACACCTTATGACTGCTGGGAAGCAGAGAGAGGTGGGGAATGGGGACAAGACCCAGTCCCCAAGGGCACACCCCGAAGGACTCACTCCCTTCAATGGGCTTTGCCTCCCACAGTTTCCCCACCTCCCAATAATCCCTTCAGCTTCAAATGCCTCAGTGGATTAATGCTCTAAGGTCAGAGCCCTTAGGATTTAACCACCTCCCAAAAGCCCCACCTCTGAACATGGCTGTCCTGGAAATGGAGCTTCCAACACATGAGCCCTTGCAGAACATTCCAGATCCAAGCCATAACTTGGTCTCAGCCCAGGCAATCTGAATCCTAAACTTGCATCCTTAGTTAGTTACCATTTGCCAGAAAGCTGAAGAATACAGGATTTATTCCAGTTTGTGGTTGATTAAAAATGTACAAGAAATAAACAAAAGGCACATTAGTGAGGGTCAAGAGACATAGCTTGGTGCCTAAATAGGGCGAGAAATCAGATCCATGACCCTGCATAGAATTTCTGAAGGGCAGCACCCTTGCTGGATGAACTAGGGAGAAAAAGAAAGCTCACCCTGCAGGAAACTGGCCTAATGCAGTTCTGGCTCTGACAGAAGGGTAAGGAGAGCAAAGCCCTCCCTGAGGACCCCCTAACCACAAGTGTTTTAGTCAGCTTTTTTGCTGCTGTGACTAAAAGGACCCAACCACAACAACTGTAGAGGAGGAAAAGTTTGAGGGCTCACTGTTTCAGAGGTCTCAATCCATGAAGGCCGGCTCCATCCCTCATGGCTCATGGTGAGGCTGAACATCATTATGTGGCAGAGGGAAGCAACTCACATGATGATCAGAAGCAGAAAGAGAGACTCCACTCCCCAGATACAAAATATATACCCCAAAGCCACGTCCCCAATGCCCACCTCCTCCAGCCACACCCTACCCACCTTCAGTTACCACTCAGTTAACTCCATCAGGGGAGTAATTCACTGATTGGGTTAAGGCTGCCACAACCCAATCATTTCTTCTTTGAACCTTCTTGCATTGTCTCACACATGAGTCTTGAGGGGCATCTCACATCCAAACCATAACAGCAAGTCTGTCCTGCTGCAATTTAAAAGCTGGAATCCCTGCTCCCACTGTGCTCCGAAGATTCCATTTAAAAAGCTGTAGTCCTGTGTCCACATAGCAAAATAAAATATGAAATGAATACACGCTCGAGGAAACAACCATCACGAATAAGGTTTTTATATTCAACAGGAGAGAGTGAAGGTATTATGTCATCTTAGACTTTGTTAAGTTCAAATATTTATGTTAAAATTTCTAGGATGTGGCTCAAGCAGTAGCACACTCGCCTGGCATGCGTGCGGCCCAGGTTCGATCCTCAGCACCACATACAAACAAAGATGTTGTGTCCGCCGAAAACTAAAAAATAAATATTAAAATTTTCTCTCTCTCTCTCTCTCTCTCTCTCTCTCTCTCTCTCTCTCTTTAAAAACAATTTCTAGGATAAACAATAAAAGAGAGTACAATTCTGAACAAGTACAGGAGAAAAAGTTGAAATAAAAGGTAAAAATATTAATGTAACGTTGGGGAATTAATACAAATGGAGAAAAGAAAAGGAAGAGGAAAAAGAAGGAAGGGAGAGAGAGAGAGATAAGAAAAATTAAAAGAATCAAATAATACATCACAAAACAACCCAAATATGTCATAATGATTGTTCAGGAACTAAACTCTAGACCCATTAAAGACCAATGGAATAGAGGAAGAGATCAGGGGGAGGGAAAGGGGATTGGAATGGAGCAAACATGTCATATGTATATATGAATATATCAAAATGAACCCCACTGTTATGCATAGTTCTAATGCACTAATAAAAACACTAAAAAGAGAGAAGGGAAAAAGATTTAGATTCCCAGTCTGCATTCATTTATAGAACAACCAAAAAGTATTAAGTGGATATTATATACTGTAAAATCTATTTTCTTTTATGCATCTTGATTTCCAAAAATTTGGACTATTTCCAAAATACATACCTAAAATATATGAATATTAAAAAGTTGAAATTATAGAAATATTAGTATCAAGAAAATACTAAAAACATCGGTGGTGCTATAGTTTGGAAACATTTTTATTATAATTAACAAATACTAAACTGTCCATATGTAAAACATGCAATTTGATAAATTTTGACATGTGAAACCATTATATCAATCAAGATAACACACACATCCCCGATCCTCCAAATTTCATGGTGCCTACCGGAAATCCCTCCTGCTTAGCCTTCCACAGTTCCATCCCAATTCCCAATCACTGATCTGCTCTGTCACTATAATTTTTATTTTCTAAAGTTTTGTATAAATGGAATCATATCATATGTATGTTATTTTACCAACTTTTTTCACTCACCATAACTATTTTAAAATCCAACCATGTGATAACAGTCCATGCCTTTTTATTGGAATTTTATTGGAATAGAATTGTGTGGCTACCACAACTTACCTATCTTCCTGTTGATGGCCATTTGGGAATTTTTTCTTTCCTATTATAAGTAAAGCTACTATCACATTTGTACAAGTCTTGGTATGAATTCCTGATTTAATTTCTCTTGAGCAAATGGTAGCTTAGATGTTTAACTTCTTTAAAAGGTGCCAACTAGTTTTCCATAGTAGTTTACCTTTTCACATTCTCGACAGTGATCTATGAGAGTTGCAGTTCCTCCACATTCTTCCCAGAACTGTGTATGGTCAGTTGGCATTCTCATAGGTGTGTCATGTTATCTCATTGTGGTTTTAATTTGCATTTGCTGAATAACTGATAACTTTATTATGTTGTATGTGGCTTGTTTTGCCTTCTCCTAACATTATCTTTTGCAGAGTTGATGTTCTGAATTTTAATGAAGTTAAATTCTTTTTTTTTTCTTTTATGCACCTTGATTTTGCTTTATCTGAAAAATATTTGCATAATTCAAAGTCACAAAGGTTTTCTCCTTCATTTTCTTCTAAAAGATCTAAAGATATAAGTTTCACATTTAAGTCCATTATCCATTTGAATTGACTTTTGTATGTAGGTGAGGTGTGTTTTGAATTTTTTTTCTTGCATGAGGATATGCAACTAAGTGACTTCTGTTTTTATCTTTAGGATTTCTTTTTTCTCTGCTTAGACTGGTTTTAACTGCTGATGTACTTAGTTTTCTAATATGTGTGTTTAGTATAATAAATTTCCCTCTATGGACTGTAATTGACACAATCTACAGCTTTTGATATACTGGGTTTCAATCTTTCTTGAGTTCAAGATATTTTCAAATTTCCCTTTTTTATTTCTCCTTTTACATATGATTATTTAGAAGTGTGACTTTTTGTTGTTGTTTGCCAGTGTTTGGAGACTTTCAATAAATCTTTCTCTTATTTATTTCAATTTATAATTCCATGTGGCTGGAAGATAAAAGAAAGCCTTGTCCCTCTACTCACTTCTGATACCAGATGTGTGGAGTTTTCACACCAAGAAATTCTCCCGATTCTCTGTGAATACCAGCTGGATTTCTTACAATTTATTTCAGTTCTGACACTAACTACCCGTAGTTTAGCACAAACCCCACAGGTGAACGACTCAATGTCACAAGACTTCCCCCTACCTCAAACGCCACAACTAGTTGGCGCTGTACTTCTGTCCAATCTGGCTACAAATTAGAGCAACCCACAGCCCTACCTTGGATTCTATAATCTGCTATAACAGCTCATAGAACACAGGGAAACACTTTACTTACATTTACCAGTTTACTATAAAGGACGTGCCAAGGAATACAAGAACATATCCAGATGAAGATGTACATAGGAAAAGTCCAGAAAGTTCCCAAGCATAGGAGCTTCTGGCCCCATGGAGTTGGGGTGTGCCACATGGGTGTGTTTGCCCAACCCAGAAGCTCTCCAAACCTTGCAGTTTAGAGAGTTTTATATAAGCTTTATCATAAGCTTATAATAAAAGGGGCTGGATCTGAATATTCACACTTCAAATCACGACTAGGTCTTTCTAGTGACCAGCCCTATCCTGAAGCTATTCATAATCCAATGCACTGAGTCTCCTCATTAAAATGAGAAATGCTCCTAGAATATTGCAAGGGATTTAAGAGCTGTGTGTCAGGAATTGGGGGTCAAAGACCAAATATTAGAACAAAGGATGTACCTAGCACGTAATCACTCAGGAAATTACAAAAATTTTAGGGTTTCTGTGTCAGGAATTATGGGCAGAAACCAAGTATACACTTCTTGGTGACTTGGAGCCTTTTAAAATTTATTGAGATTTGTTTCAGGACCCACAGCAACGTTTATCTTAGTAAACGATTCTTGCCTACTTAGAGAAAATGTCTATCCTGCTTTTTCTATGTAAACTTTTCTACAAATATCATAAGCTGATTTGATGGATAGCATTGTTCAAGTATTCTGTACTATTCCTGGTTTTGTGTCTCCATCTTCTATCAGTAGTTAAGGAAAGCTTTGAGATCTAAAACTATAATTGTAGATTTGTCTTTATCTACTTTCAACTCAGTCAGCATTTGCTCCATGTATATGTATGTATGTAAATATATAGAGAGAACATATATGTCATATTTATACATATACATTATAAACTCATACTACATTGTGATTATTGTTGACTATCAGCACTCAGTTTTCATTTAAAGATATTTAAACAAGAAAAAAATTATATTTTCTCTTTTAGTTTCTATTTCTGGTATTCTTTATTCCTGTAGAGATCCAGATTTTCATCTGTAAAACTTCCTTTAAAGTTTTGTATTGTAGAGATTTGATTGTGGTTAAGTCTTTCAATTTTTGTTCACCTTCATTTTAATACACATTTTTTACTTTCTTCAGAATTCAAGTTCTGAAGTCAAGTTTAAAAAAAAAAAGTCAAGATATTTTTCCACTGACTTCTTGTTTAACTGGTTTCCAGTGAAAAGTCTTTTATATTTATCTTTGTTCCTTTATGCATAAAGTGTATCCCCTCTCCAGCAGCTTTAAAAATATTCTATCCCTGATTTTGAACAATTTGATTATAATATGCCTTGGTATGATTTTCTTCCTTTTTTGTGCTTGAGATTCCTGGACCTATTTTTATCAAATTTGGAATATATTTGCCTTTGTTTTTCAATCATTTTTCAAAAAATTTCAGTCCTTGTCCCTTATCCTCAAGTGCTCCAATTAAACATGTATTAGGCCACTTGAACTTATCCCACATCTCCAAACTCATACTCTGTTTATTTCTTGAGACTTTTTTTTTCCCTGTGTATCTTATTTTGGATAGTTTCTCTTGTGATCTTTTCACTGATCTTTCCTTTCTTTTTAAAATTCTTTTAAAATCGCATCCACTTATTAACTTACAGTTCTGTAGATCAGAAATCCAGGCGTGGCTTAACCAAGTCCTCTGCTCAGAGTATCACAACACTGAAATCAAGATGGTAGCCAGGCTGAGTTTTTGACTGAAGATTCTGGAAAACAGTCTGCTTCCAAACTCATTCAGGTTGTCGTTAGAACCCAGTTCATTATAGTCATAGGCCTGCGATTCCTGTTTCTTTGCTGGAAGTCAGTTAGGGACCACCACCAGCTTATTTGGCTACCTATATTCCTTGCCATGTGATGCCCTCCGTCTTTGAAGCAGTGATTATGTGCTGAATCCTTCTCAAGTTTCAGATCTCTGAGCTTCAGATCTCTGAACTTGACTATGTAGAAAACTTTGCTTGTATCCAGTTTACCTGCTTAAGTCAGTTTCACTCAATAAATCATAAATAATAATACGTCTTGATAAATAATACATCATAATCACAAGAGTGAGATCTCATCCAATTCGGTTTCTACTAGCCCTCAGGCCATTATGCAGGTGTCTTAGCTTGAGCTGCTCTAGACTATTAAGTCATCGACTTTGTGGCTTAGACATCATAAACTCACTTCTCAAAGCTCTAGAGTCTAGGAAATCCAAGGTCAAGGTGCTGGCTGATTTGATCCCTGATAAAAGCCCTCTTCCTCCCTAGCAAGTGAAAGTCTTCTGGCTCTGTCTTACATGGGGAGAGAAGAGATCATCCTCCTTCCTGCCTCTTCTTAGGATAACACTAGTTCCATTCAGGAGGACTGCATAGACTACCTCTTAAAGGCACCTTCCAAATGCCATCACTTTGAGGATTAGGGCCTTAATATGGAAATTCCAAGGTGACACAAATGTTCAATCTATAGCAGCAGGATATTCACATGTAGGAGCAATATTTTGAAAAGTCTCAGTTTAGGATCTTTCCTGTCATAGGTGGAGTCCAAGCTGCCCCTGGAGAATGGTCAATGTGGAAATGCTACCTAGCCATGGTGGAGAGATCTGGGAGATATAATTTTTCTGTTCCTAAGCTCAAAAACTTGTTCCTTGCTCCTTTCTTTACTCCTTTTTTTTTTTTTTTTTTGTACCGGGAATTGAACTCAGAGGCCTTCTACCACTGAGCTACATCCCCAGCCCTATTTTGTATTTTAATTAGAGACAGGGTCTCACTGGGTTGCTTAGCACCTCATATTTACTGAGACTGGCTTTGAACTTGTGATCCTCCTGCCTCAGCCTCCCAAGCTTCTGGGATTACCCTTTACTCCTTTCTGATAATAGCTCTTCTTTCTTTACATTACTGAATATCAAGGATCAACTGAAACCCTTAGTGCCTACATCAGGTCTTTGAGCCTTCAAATGACATCAAGCTAGGAGAAGATTTCTGGGTGGTGAATTTAAGGAGTTCTCTCTCCTGCTGATTGGTAAATTGAATGAGGGAAAGGGCTATATTTTCCGTCATCTCTTCCATCCCTAAAACAAAACAAGCTAGAATAAACTTCCCCTGACCTTCATATTACTAATACTTTTCTCTCCCCATTTGTATGGCTTATGAAAGAATTGTTCATGCTCCTCATCTGTGTCCCTTTTACTTATGGGTTAATCAGATATTTTTATCACTATAATAAAATACCTGAGATAACCAACTTATAAAGAAAAAAGGCTCATGGTTTCTGAAATTCCAGTGCATGATTAACCTCACTGTTTTTTGGGCCTGTGGCAAAGCAACACATCATGGCAAGTGTGTGTGGTAGAGAAAAACTACTGATATCACAAGCCAGGGAGCAAAAGAGGAAGAGGAAGTCCCCAGGGTCCCACTATCCTTTTCATGGGCATGCTCCCAGTGACATAAAGTGATTGAACTGGCTCAAAATCCTGGCTCAGTGGCCAACATGATCTGTGACCTTGGGAAAATTGCATAATTTCTCTGAGCCTCAGTTTCTTCTTCTCTAAAATGGGAATAATATTTATACCACAGTGTCAAGCTAAAGATAAGTGAAAAATTTTGGATTAAATGGCAGTAAAGTATCCCTGTGTTCAAATAGGTCTATGAAAATATCCTTAGCAAGTCTTTTTTATGAGGTAGATTATCATTCAAATATCATAAAGTTCACCCTTTGGTGTTTACAATTCAGTGGGTTTTAGTATATTCATAAGATTGTGTAATCATCATCTTCAATTCCAAAAATTTCCATCCCCAAAGAAAAATTCTGTTCTCATTATCAATCATTCTCATACACCAGCCCCTGTCAGCCACTTATCTGCTCTCTGCTTTATGGATGTAACTACCCTGGATGTTTCATATGAATGAAATCATTCCATATGTGTCTGCTTTTTTCAGTTAGCATTAAGTTTTCAAGGATCAACCATGTCATCACATGAATCATCCCTTTTTATGTTTGAATAATATTCCACTGAATGGACATACCACATTTTGTTTATCTATGCATCACTTAGCATTTTGGGTTTTTTTTTTTTTACTTTCTGGCTACTCTTTGTAATGCTGTCATGAACATTTAAGTCACTTATCTTTTTCTAACAGTAGTGTCTAATCTACTATTAATTTCATCTGGTTTATTTTTCATCTCAGACATTGGGGGATGTATCTCTAGAATTTTTATTTGGGTCTTCTTCATCTTCTTTGTTTCTACATAATATGTTGAGTCATCCCTGTATTTCTTAAGCATATAAATATAGCCATAATAATTGTTTTAATATCCTTATCAAGGAATTCTGTTCCCTGTTTCATTGGTCAGTTTCAATGGTTTGAAATTTTTCATTATGGTTTGTATATCCCTGCTTTTTTGCATGCCTGATAAATCTTTAGATGCCAAACATAGTGAATTTTTCCTCTTTGCGTGCTACATATATTTTTATTTCTATTTTTTAAAGCTTTTTCTTGGATAAAATTGCATTTCTTTTTTTTAAAAAAAAAAAAAGTTGGATCAATCTGGTTCTTGCATGGCAGCTTCATCGACTAGGTACATCTAGTGGTCATCAGTTTCAGGATTTTTCCATAATACAGAGGCAAAAGCCCTCGGAGCACTGTCCTTGGTGCCCGTGAACATGAGCTGTTATACTCCGGCTGGTGAAAACAGGGTCTGTGTCTGACCTCTGTGAACTCTAAGGACTGCTCCTCTTGTCCTTGACAGGGGTCTTTCCCCAGCCTCGGGTGCTTTCTTCACATTTCTCTCTTTGTGGAGCTCTGCCCTCTCTTTTCTTAACTCATGGATGTCCCTAGCTCCACTTAGGTCCCCTGATTTCCTGCATCACAGAGTTAATGGTAGCCTTCCCCCATTTCTTTCCAACTCTTAGGGATCACTGGGCTTCATCACCTGAGGTTCAGTGTCTTGAAAAACCACTGGCTTATGTATTTTGGCCATGATTTTTTTGGTAGTTTGGGGGAGAGGGTAAGTCTGATCCCTCTACCATGTCCAGAGATAGCTATATTTTTTTAGTATGAAACTTTGGCGGTTACCATGCCACTACTGAACCACTATTTTTCAAACTCAAAGAAAGAAGAAGTTCAGGCTTAACCTTGATACATAGAACCCATGCTTCTTATAAATAAGTGTTCTGAAAATGAGAATATTTTATACCAACTTATATTTTATATAAATAGTGTTTATTTAGTTAATGAATTTTTCATGGTTGGCTTTAGAAGCCCTGATTGGATTGTACCTTCCTATTTTTTTCTGTTCTCCTTTCCATCAAAATAGAAAATAATCTGTTCCCTCCTCAGGGTTGGAGACACAGACCTCTGCTTTCTGGGGCATAACAAATCGCTCCTTTGTTGTATGGCTGGATGCTGCCCAATTGCCTAATTTCTACCTCCACCCATACTTCAGACTGGCTGGAAGGACATTTCCCACCCTTATACCACCTCCTTTCCCCCTCAGTAGCCAATCCCAGGCAAACAGTTGCCAAGACCATGTAGAAAAAACTGTGTGACACAGGAAACATTTTCTGAAATACACTTAGTTTGGTTTAATAAAAATAAGCCCTAAGTCCTCAAAGAACTCAACTCATGTGTCCCCTGGGATGTCCCGCTGTCTGTTAGGATGTTGACCAAACTCACAGAGTGCTTTCCCTTAAACTGAGAAGCTTTCAAAGCCATGTCCCCTAATGACTTGCCTTCTGGTTTACAAGTGTGAAGGTCGCAGGCCTCCTCTGATATAAATATGCAGGCTCCAGTGTGGCACTCTCTGTTATTATATCCATTAAGCTTTCCAGTTTAAAAACTGAACCAAGCTTTTCTATCCATTCCAATCCTCTGGATAGTGTCCGGATGGCTGCGGATGAATTTTTAATATTCTCTTTCCATTTTCAAACCCTGTGTCCTCCCCAGTGCTCAGCCTTTGCACGCAAACTGTTTACAGCTCAACCTCTGCACGCAAACTGTTTGCATTCACCTTGGTGATGCTGTCAGTGTACTGGATTTCCCCAGGGGTCTCCAGGTTGCCAGTCGTCACTTAGATCAACACAGATTCAGTCTGCCCCAACCTGTCTGCTGCAGCTAGTACAATGGATGAAAAGAATTTGTGAATGGGCTACATTTGGACAGTAGGAGGTCCTTCTAGATTTAGAGTATGCCTAGAACCTCAGAGATGTAGAGTTGTTCAGCAGCGCTGGCACTGAAGGGGGAAGAACCCAGGGAAGGACAATCGGAAGACCCGAGATGCCCACCACTGTGCCTTGCTATTATCAGTCACAGAGAAAGTGCTCAACAAAAGTAGCCAAGCATTTTGGTCCCCGACAAACCTCAAGACATGAAGCATCCATGAGAAATCAGGTGTCTGTAGGGCCTGGTACATTTTATATTTCATTCAAAAGCAGTACTTTGAGAATATGACTCATTAACAGGAAAAGGGAACACTTGCATATTGATGGTATGATTGTAAATTAGTACATCATTATGGAAAACAGCACGGGGGCTCCTCAAATAACTAAAGATAGAACTACCATATGATCCAGCCATCCCACTACTAGATATATACTCAAAAGAAATGAAATCAGTGTGTCAAGGAGATACCTGCATTGCCATTTTTGGTGAAGCATTACTTACAATAGCAAAGATATGGAATCAACTGATAAATAGTTTTAAAAATGTGATACACATGCACATACATGCACACTTAAACGGAATACTAGTCAATCTTATAAAGGAATAAAATCCTGTCATTGGAGGCAATGTGGAAGGAACTAGAGATCGTTATGTTAAAGGGAATAAGCCAGGAACAGAAAGACAGGCACCACATCATCTCATTCATATGTGGAACCTAAAACAGTTGATCTCAAAGACGTTGAGAGGAGCATGGTGGCTACCAAGGGGCTGGAGAAAGAAGGGGCTGGGAAGGATGGGGAGAGGTTGATTAATAGGTACCATTATTGTTAAATAGGAGCACGAAGTTCTGGGGTGCTGTTGTACAGTAAGATGACTGTAGATAACAATAATGTACTATCTATTTCAAAAAAAACTAGAAAAAAATAGTTTGTATGTTTTTACCACAAAAAAATAATAAGTGTTTGAGGAGACAATGTGTTCACCTTGATTCAGACATTAGACAAGGTTTGCATGAAAACATCCAGGAGGGTGAGGGTGGAGCTCAGGGACACAGCACTTCCATAGCATGCACGAGGCCTTGGGTTCAATCCCCAGCTCCTTAAAAAGTAAAACAGAACAAAACAAAGCCACATAGTACCCCCACCCCATAAATATGTACAATTTTTATGTTTTAATGCATCTCTTAAAAATAAATTTAAAATTTAAAAATATTTGAGAAAGGTACAAGAGCCAGTCAATATAAAACTGGTCTTTCTACTCTTCACTTCATTTAAAGACTTCAACACTGGAATGATACTGGCCAAACTGTATTGTTATATTGTGTGCATGTATAAATATATGTAACAATGACTCCTACCATTATGTACAACTATGATGCACCAAGAAAAAATATGAAAAAAAAAACGAAGACTTCAAAACCATTGATAAGCCCTGCATTGAGGGTCTTCATTCACTAATCTCAGTTTCCTAGTCCCACTGGGTGGAATGAGAACGATACCGTAGGAGACCAGAGCTTTGGTTCCTTGGCAAGAGACGAGGCCCAGATGAGCAGGCTCTACCCGCCTGTGTTGCAGCTTTTGACTCTTAGGAGAAGCACCATAAACCCTGAAAGAACAGGGAAGGAGGTGGTGACAAAGATCCAGCATGTAGAGGTGTCTTCAGGGACACAGCATGCCCTCCTTTAAAGCCTGAGTGGCAGCTCTTCCAAGAAAAGCATTTGTCAGAGTCGGGAGTGAGTGGCCATCACCACTTCTCACCCCATTGCCCACCATGCAGTCTGTGAGCTCCAGGTGACCACCGCCCTCCAGTTGATCCTTTGGGAGCCTCTGTCTTGGCTCAGAGCACCACCCTCTAGTCGTGCCATGAACCCCGTATTTCCCAGCAGATTGGCATTTTCTCTTCATTTTGTGCTGTCTTTCAAAAGAAGAAAGCAAAATGAAGCACCTCTTTTGCCACAGATGAGGTTGCTTAGGTGTCTGTCATCTACTTCCCCCCGTTGGCAAAGGAGCCTGTGACACTGTCTTTATGGACCATCCTGGGGACAGGAAAACAGATGACAGAATGATACTTCAGGGAGTTAACGCTAAGTTTACTCTAAAAAATCTTGTTTCCAGTGAACAGTAAAAATGGGTCTCCAACAGTAAAAATGATTATTTGTCTGAGGAAAAGTAACATTTTACCTAGAGTCTTCCCTTTGTATCCAGGGGGGGATTGGTTTTAGGATTCCCTTGGATACCAAAGTCCTTGTATGTAAAATGGCATAGTATTTGTAGAAGACCTACACAAACTTCCTGTATACTTTGTCATCTCCAGATTATTTATAATATCTAACACAATATAAGTGCTATGTAAATAGCTGTTCAACTCCATTGTTTAGGAAATACTGACAAGAGGAAGAAGCTCCATTTGTACTTGGTTGAATCCTCAGATGCAGAATCTGTGAACAGCGAAGAATAACTGTATTTAGAAAAAGACTGGACCCTTTTAAACTAAAAATCAGTAGAGAACTTCACAGTCAGGTTCATTTCTCAGCTCTTCCAAAGTCTTAGCTCTAGGGACTGGCTCTTTGTCATGTTATAGAAGACACTGAGCACGATGATCCATTTAACAAGGTTCCCAAACAAGGATTGTTTTCACGAGGTGGTTGGGGGTCCCAGAGCAGTTCAACTTCTGCTTGGTGTGTTGATCCAAAAAGTTGATCTTTTGGGAGCCTCTGTCTTGGCTCAGAACACCAGCTTTTTGGTGGCCTCAGGAGTAGAAATGTCAGCTGACTGCACTGTTTTTCCATAGAACACTAGAATTTTGAGTGTGAGTAAAAGCAGTATAATAATGTCAACAATGTCAAAGTAAAGGCCAATAAGGGGATTTTATGAAATCCTTTTATGTTGTCCATTTACCATTAAGGATGTGTTCTAACCTAATGATTAACAATGATCAAGATAATGATAATAATCATTTTAAAGACTTCAACACTGGAATGATACTGGCCAAATTGTATTGTTATATTGTGTGCATGTATAAATATATATAACAATGACTCCTACCATTATGTACAACTATGATGCACCAAATCTGACAGCTGAAAATTCAGGACAGTGAGAGTTCTAAGGGCCACATACTCTAAGGTGACACTATAAAATATAGGTGGCAATTAGCTTTAATTCACTGAGCTGGAAGCAAGTTTTATCATTCTTTTAAAGAACTACCCTCCATGCGACAGTGTCAGGTACCTACCTGGGGCCTGGATGCATTAATTATAGCCCTGAAGGGTTTTATAAATTCACCAGCCACAACAACCAAATGACAAACAGTAGTAGTTATGGGGGGTAAAAATCTACTTTAGGTCTTAGACTGTGTCTTAGAGTTGAATGTAGGCTGTAAAATTCCACACTTTTTGTGTCTTTAGGTGGTTATGTTAGTCTTGTATTTAGGACTGAGAGTGTGTAGATGAAGCACACACAAAGATTGATTTGCCTATAACATGCACGTGAATTTTCTGAAATATTATATACTCTGATCTCATAAAAACAGAAGCAAAACTTTCATATCCTGCCATTCCATTAAATTCCAAGAATTTGAGATATGTCGTGTGTAAGATTGTGTTGCAATCTCTGATGACTTGGAACAGAAGGAAGATTTAGGGAAAATGAGCATGGTTGTCATTAAATGAGCAATCAGAAGTATTTAGATCCATAAACCACTTTCCCCCTCAAAAAAATGAGGCCACCTGTGTATTCACGAGCCTATTACTGTCCCGTGTGTCCTATCAGGTACTGAGGAGGCTATCATTTTCTCATTTGTTTTATGGTTTGTTCCCTGATATTTAAGAAAGGGAAAAAGACAAAAGAGGAAGAAGGAACATTTGAAATATTGCAGGTGTTTCATGATCGTGATGGTCAGTGTCCGAGTCCTGTCCTCTAGAAGGGTGAATACTTGAGCACAAGAAGGAACAGCCTTTGGGTGTAAGTCCACGGCTGACCACTGACTTTCTGCTTGCCTGATTCTAAGCAGTGTGACAGGGTTTTCAGGAGGACGCCTGCTCCCCTGGGGGTCCTTGCTCAGAATGGACTGGTTTCCTCGGTGCTCTCTCCTGGAGTCTCTCTTCTTTCAAAGTTTAGCCTAAAAGTCATCTCTCCTTAGTGCCCCTCTCCCCACTGCCACCATGCCAGCCCTCAGTCCCAAGTGGGGCTCCTGGTTCCTTCTTCTTGGTCCTACAGCTTCCCACATGTGCCTGGGGGGGGGCTTTGTGGGGCAGGCATGGAGGGGGGGCTTTCCTTGTACTGCCATGGAGAGCAGCAAAGGAGTCCATGCAGGTGACGAACTTGTGTCTGTAGAGGTCACTCCGGCTGCAGGCAGGGAAGAATGAGAAGCACCATGAAAGGTGAGTGTGGCTAGGATGCGACTCTTAGCCATTAGGGTGACACAAAGTCACACTGGGGAACAGATTGGAGGGGACCTGCCAGTACATGGGTGCTATGTAGAAATTGAAAGTCAGAAGTCCTTGGAGCAGAGGAGATCTGGGTTGTGATTTGAACCTGGCACTGAAGGCAGGGTACTAGCGCAGCCACCTGAAGGAGGGAAGGAATATGGAGGGATTGCCACCTGGGGCCCAAGGACCAGGTTGCTATGTTTCCTGAGTCTGACTTCTATCTGTATGAATTGATTAATTTCCCATTTGACATTTTCTAAAAGCAATACCCTTTTTTATTTTTATTTTTTATTGGTTCTTTGTAGTTAAACATGACAGCCGAGTCCATTTTGATATGATCATACAAGCATGGAATATATCTTACTCTAGTTAGGATCCCATTCTTACAGATGTACACAGTGGTGGGATTCATTGTGTTGTTTTCATATGTCAGATTCACTCCACTGTCTTTCCTTTGTCCAATCAATCCTCTTTAAGGAAAAAGAAAGAAAAACACCTGCTTCAGTCTTTCCAAGCAGGCGTAAGAGAAATGTCAGAAGCTGGAAGGAATTTGGTGATTTTTGTCTGTTATCCTTTTTCTAAGCATAAAACTTTGCACTTAGAACCACATAAACAGAGTGAATAATTTAAGTCCTTGGCTGGTTTTTATTCTCTTTTCTTTTTAATACTTAAAATGGCAAACTGCAGCAATTCTTTCTCTGCCAAACTTGTTCTTAACGAACTCTGTTATAAGAAACTGTTGTCACATGTGTGTTGAATGAATCTTTCTTTTTAAAAAATAGGTTACCCAAAGCAGAGGACTGTGGTTCCTCGAAATGGGTTTGCACCCAAGCCTGACCTGCAGGCCCGGGAGGCTGAGCGGCAGCTGGTCCAGCGACTGAAGGACAGGTGTGAACGGCAGGCCCGGCAGCTTGGCCTCATTCAGGGGGAGCTGAGGAGGGCCATCTGTGGCTTTGATGCTTTGGCCGTGTCCACTCAACATTTCTTTGGAAAGGTAAGGCCACGTTTGGTAAGGGCATCTTGTTTGGGGACTTTGACAAGGGCGTATATGGTGATGGCCATTGAGTATGTGTCGTAGTTTGAGTTTGGGGTCAGAAGGTCACACAGAATCTTCTGCAGCACCTTGTAATGTTTAGGGGCCAAGATTATCCTCATGTGTCAACAAATGTATTCTGGAAAAAATACTAGGTAACCATTATCCCCAAAGAGAAAATTATATAAAAATGAAAGGGAAGGGTACACATTAGTATTTTTAAGTTGAGATCTTTGAACTAAAATGAAAGTGAATTGTTTTCAAAAAAGAAATGGACAGATTCTGAAATTTCGGCTCATTTCCAATGAAAGGGAGGCAGGGCCTCAGCACCTCCCCTTTGGCTGGTGGGAAATGGAATGTGCAGGTCTGAGGCCTCCTATCAGGGCCATGGTCTCCGTGTTCAGAAGCAAGGGGCGTGGGATCTTTTCTGTGTTCGCTTTCTCTCTGAAAATTGCAGAAAGTGTTTTTTGCTTCTCAGCAAATGTCTGGGGCTCCTGGGGCCGTCTGGAATCTGAGTTAGTTATTAGCTGTAGAGAATGAAGCTTCCATCTCACCATGGCATAGAGTCTGGTGGCAGCCTGGTATCTGACTCTCTTAGTGCTCCAACTCCAAGAGTGCTTAGGGGTGCAACTGAATTGGAGATTTAAATACTGTGAATATCTTAGTTCATTTTCTGTTGCTATCACAGAACATCTGAGACTGGGTGTTAGTAAAAAAAAAAAAAAAAAAAAGGAGTTCATTTTGACTCACAGTTCTGGTGACTAGAAAGCCAAGAGCATGGTGCCAGCATCTACTCAGCTTCCGGTGAGGGCCTGCCCTTGTGCAGTCGAGGTCATGATGGGAAGCAGAAGGGCAAGCAATACCTGCAAAGAGAGGGAGGGCACAAAGGAGCTGGGCTGCTTTATAACAACGACCCACTCTCTGAAGAACTCATCTGTTCCCATAAGAGCTGATCTGGTCTTGAGACTCAACTTTGGTAACCAAATTTCTACATGTGATTTGAGGTGGGTGGGGGAGAAACCACATCTGAACATAGCAATGAATGGTCATTTTGAGTTTTACATGTGGACCTTCTGGTGCCTATAAATGGAAAGAAGTAGAAATGCAGTATAAATTCCTCCCAAATAAGAAAGTGAACTAACTGAAGTTCTGGCTAATTTAAAAATGCAGAAGAATATTAAGCAGCCCTATGTCCACTGGCTTCTGGCTTTATTTATCATCTGAGCCTTTAAGGGTAGAGCACTCTGGCTTTTATGGTATCCTACACCCTCCCTCCCCTCCAGCACGGAAGCCTGAGCTTCTCTTTTTCGTCAGCTCTTTTCTGTTTTGTTTAAAGCACTCAATGAACTGAGCCACGTGACGGGATGCAGTCAAAACAAGGTGCACTTTTAAAATATTGTAAAAAATCACCTTCGGGATATATACATATATAAGGCATATATGAAACATAAATGATTTCCATGTTTAGACTTGAGTCCCATCCCCAAGACAACTCATTATGTATATGCAAATATGCCAAGATCTGAAAAAAAAAATTCTGAAATCCAAAACACTTCTGTCCCAAGCATTTCAGATAAGGGATCCTCAACCTATATACATACATAAAGGGTTTGACCTGGATGGTACTTTAAGAATAGAAATAATTTTTCTAAATAACTTTTCTAAATATGCTTTCTATAGCTCTTCAATATGTATATTTTTCTGAATGTGCTGGTGCCACTAAGAATGTATTAAAAACAAGTCTCTTCACTAAAGAAAGGCTTAGAAGCCCAGATAAGAATCTTCCATTTCTGCCCCGTGCTTATAGCTCACGGCACGGCTGTGAGAGTTGTCAGCTCTGACACTGCCTCAGCCCAGCCTCCAGGGAGTCTGAGATGCCACATTGAGGTGTCAACACCAGCCTCACACTTGTGTTGGCTCCAGGCAGCTCTGCCCCTGCAGTCAGGCATGTTCCCCAACAGACCAAACAGATCTGCTGAAATCCATGGCCCCAGACCTCTGGGTTGGTGTAGTAATGAGTGTGACTCTCCGGGACTTACACTTCTCGGTGTCAGGTTGAAGGGTCTGAATTTCTCTCTTGCTGTGTGGTTCCTGAGAATGCAACTCTCTAGTGTCCCCTGGTGGTTAATCCATGAAACAATCCAGCAGATGATCCTAATGTACAAAGTGGTTACGTTTCACCTTGCAGTATCAAGTTTTACATGTTACATGTGAGGGTGTATTTAATTTAATTAGATTTATTATATTTTTAAATGTTTTTCATATTGGCTTTTGTCACCTTTTAACATTAATTTTATACATGTGATAGTAGGTGATGCTTTTAAATTGCTTTTTAGTTATTATTAGTTTAAGCAAAAAAAGCATAAAAACTAATGTCAAAAAAAATTTCTGTACTGTATTAGTAAGATTTCCATTACTATAATAAAACACATGAGATAATCAATTCATAAAAAGAAAAGGTTTAGCCAGGTGCAGTGGCACACGCCTGTAATCCTGGCAGCTTGGGAGGCTGCAACAGGAGGATGGCAACAATTTAGCAAGGCATCCAGCAAGACCAATTTAGCAAGACCCTGTCTCAAAATAAAAAAGGGCTGGGGATGTGGCTCAGTGGTTAAGTGCCTCTGGGTTCAATCCCTGGTACCAGAGAGAGAGAGAGAAAGGGTTTATTTTGTCTTGACATTTTGGATATTCCAGACCAAGACGACCCTCTTACTTTAGGCCTGTTGTCAGGCAGCACATCATGGCAGGAGTGTATGATGGAGCAAAAGTTCTCATGTCAGGAGCCAGGAAGCAAAGAGAGAAAGACCAAAGGAGTCTCCTTCAGAGTTGCCGCCTAATTACCTAAATACCTCTCATTAATTCCTACCTCCTAAGGTCGATCTACCTCCTAATAGTACATTGTGGTGACTCAGCCTTGAACACATGGACCTTTGGTAGATATTCCAGATCCAAAGTGTAGCATGTACTTGCTGTGCCTAATAAAAAAAAAAAAAAATCAATATTGCACTGTCTTAGTCAGCCTTTTGCCACTGTGACCAAAAGACCAGGCAAGAACAATTTTAGAGGAGGAAAAGTTTTATTTGGCACTCGTGATTTCAGAGTTGCAGATGGACACCTCCATTACTCTGGGCCTGAGGTAAGGCTGAACACCATGGCCAAAGGGTGTGGAGGAGGAAAGCAGCTCAGGGCATGACAACAAGAAGCAGAGAGAGTTCCCCTCACTGGGTACAAAATGTAAACCCCAAAGGCAAACCCTCAGTGACCTATTTCCTCCTGCCACACCCTGCCTGCCTATAGTTACCACCCAGTTAATCCCTATAAATGGATTAATCCACTAATTAGGCTACAACTCTCATAATCTAATCACTTCACCCCTGAAAATGCTTGCTTTGTCTCACAGTGAGCTTTTGGGGGACACCTCACATCTGAACCACAACATGCATTAACCTTCTTTCTCCCAAAGTATAAAATAATCTTGTTGCTTTTACTATCTGATCTTTTGTCCCAAGTTTTTTTTTTTTTAATTCAGAAGAGTGGAAAGAATTAAACCCAAATGCCCATCATCTATATTTAGCACTTATTAACATCCTACCACATGTGCTTTTTCTATGTTTAGTTGTCATTGTTGTTAGTCAGGGGTGTATATTTTCAATATATTTTATATGTATTGACTTTGACCTTTCAAACTCAATTCGCTTGAGTTATCAGAGGATCTTTGTCAATGCTTCAGGTGCTGCCTCTGCATATGAAATTGTCTATGGAGGATTCAAAAAATTAAATAAAAAGCAGAGTTCCTACATAACAGTAGAGCGCCTATTGATGGACCACCTACTGTGTCCTAGGTTCTTTCCATACCTTGTTTGAATTCCCAGAATTAAATTCTTACAATTCTCACGTGGAATTTGGGGAAATGGGCTCAAGGAGATTGTGTAGCCCTCTGAAGATAATTAGAAAGTGCTGCAGCCAAGATACAAATACCCGTCGGCCCACATCCAAGTCCCAAGCTTTCCACTATATGAAAATGCAAGCGCTCCCTCTCCCCACAGCCCTCAAAGTGCTTTTGATACAGTTAAGGGGGGGAAAAACCTAACTGCCAAACAAGTGGGAGGTTAATCTAAAAGTTAACACTTAACCTGGCATGCGGACAGAAAAGGACCTTAAATGATCTTAGCTGGTTGCCATAGAAATCCATAGAGGAAAGCTGGATACTGTGAACAGGAAGGAGGCTTGGGAGAGCCAGGATGGGGAGGGGGTGGCACTTGGGGCAAGTCAAGAGGAAGGAGGAGCATATGTGGGAAGGGAATTCCCAAAGCCCACGGTCTGCTGCTTGGGGTCCCCTTCCCTATCTGTAAGCTCTTGGCAAATCGGTTAATGGTTTATGAACAGAGTTAGGCCTGGGGAACTGTTCTGAGAAGTTCAGTGATTGTCTAGGATGTGTGGATCTGGCCCAGCTCCATTTTTAATGCTCCACAAGAAAGCAGAATTCTTTACCAAAGGATTCTACCTGTTTTTCCTCTCTTCCTCTTGACCATTCTTGGATCAGGTCAGGCGGGTGGACTAAAGAGGAAGAAAGGAGAAACAGAGATAGAATCCGTTATAAAATGCTTACTTCCTTGCCTTAACCATGTAATGCATTCAGATTTTAAATTCGGGAATTCATCAAGATGAATGTCTGCCCTCAAGTTCCAAAAGCAGGAGAGAAGCCATTGTGCCCAGCAGCCAAGGGAGTCCAATTTCAGAGACGTCCCGCTCAGTGGGGCTATCAAAGCAATAATTCCACCTGATCAGAATTAGAAATTTTAAGCTCTTTGTAGCTCCTTAAATCCTAAAAAAGGAACACGTAAATATAGTATTTTGTGCACCACCCCCTTATAAACTATACCCTGCAGTTATCCTCTTTTGGTCCCTTAATTTATCTTGAATAACCTAAAGCTTACTGGAAATGTGAGCACCTCGCTCGGTATTTCTGACAGTTATCAGCACAGAACCTTTGGCAAATGTTGGTGAAGTGGTAAACGCAAGGTAAACAGGTGGTTCCAGTGATCACTATTCTAAAGAGAGTCAAGTGTCACAGGAGTAATGCCTCGTACAGTGGAGTGTTTGCTTTCACTCAAAGAAACTTCATAGCCGACCCCCAGATATCAATATATTCCCCAAATCAAGATAGAACCCCAGATGACATCCCCTAGCAGCTCTTTGGAGTCATAAGAACCCCTGGCCTGGGGTGTCGATAACGGAAACATCACAATGGGAGGAAAATATAACTCAGGAGCAAAGTCTTCTAAACATTTATGGAAGATCCTCAATTCTGGAGGCTGATAAAACCCAACTTTATTGATGCTAATATAAATTTCATAATAAGAACTGATACTTGATTAAGGTAAAAACTAATCGCCCCCATTACTGAACCATCTCTATTGCGCTTTGTCATAAATGGTTCATTTGTTTTTTCAAATGGAATGACACCCTTCTGAGGACACATGGACACCTTGAGGGCAGGCATGAGTTTCACCAGCCACTTTGGAAAGGTGACCTGCTTGTTTTCCCCAGACCCAGGTGGGCAGTTGTTTAAGACTGGTGACAGTCAAAGTGCATGCCTTTAAAATACTCTGGAATGCAGAATTCAATGCAGTCCTCCTGCGGGCCACCAGCAACAGCCTGGGTCACAAGGCCACACCACCCAGCCTCTCTAGACCCATGGCCTCTACAAATACCAAAGTGTCTCTTAGATGTCACTGGAAACTTATCTAAATCAATTAAATGATAAAACTCCCCTCCAAATAAAAATAAGTAGAAGGAATGATAATTTTAGAAACTAATTAGACGCTAAGGAGATGAGTATGGTTGCCTCAGCTCCAGAGCCTCTTCCCTGTGAGAAATGGGCTCATTAACTTTCCTAGAACTCAGTTTTTCTAAAAAATGGAGTTACAATCAGCCCATCCTCAGGGATGACTAGAGGGAAGGGCTCTCCGACCCTGGGCTCTGTGGTTTAATTTGGTGGCTCTAACTCTGAGAGCTCGTGCTGTCATACCTGACACAGCTCTCAGTTCCTCAGGGGACGGAGGTGACTGTTAATCGTGCAGCCCAATTTAACCCACACCTGCAATGTGACCATCATGGTGTTGAAAATATGTTAGATAACTCTCTTTAGGAAAATCACTTAAATAACAAACTGCTGTGAAATATCGACTTGATTCCATTTCTAAGAACATGACCGTTTCCTACATTGGTGGGCTTTGCTAGCACAAGATATGGAAAATCACCTGTCGGGCCCTGACTTCCCATTCCAGAGCTGAGGCACTTAAGTCACTATGATGGGGATGAGAGGTACCGAGGGAGCCTGGAGGAGGCAGAGATGCCTCCAGCCATGCTAACTGGATGCCCTGCATAGAGCAGGGATGCTTGTGAACTGGACTTGAAAGAAGAGGTGGAGGAATCAGGTGACCCAGGCAGCAGGAAGAAAAAGCATGCACAGAGAGTAGCACAGCCAGGGGAAAGGCAGGGCCATAGGGTGGAGGGGATGAGTTCAGTTGGCCTGGAGCATGAAACTGAGGACAGGAATGGGGCAGTAGAGTCAGGGACCTTAAATAACAAAGAGAAGGGCTGCTGTATCAGAGACCCCCAGAAGGCACTGAGGTTTCAGACAGAACACAGAAGTGTTATAAGCTATGTATTAGAAAGATTAATACAGTACCTGAGTCTGACAGTGATAGAAAGGAAACTCCAGGTACAGAAAATAAATAGGAGGCTCTGCTAGTAGAATACTAATGCAGGCGAGGGCTGGGGAGACAGCTCAGGTGGTAGAGTGCTTGCCTCGCATGTACAAAGCCCTGGGTTCAATCCCCAGTACTACTACTACTACTACTACTACTACTACTACTAATAATAATAATAATAGACCAGGGTCTTTAATGGAAAGGAAAGCACAGAGACAGGGAACTGAGGACCTGACAATTAAGTGGATTGGGGGAGGGGGTGGTGTTGATCAAGTATGACACGCCCACATGTTAAGGATGAAACATCCTTATCTACCCAGCCTCAGCAATACCCGGGAATAGCAACACTGGAATGTTAGTGCTAAGAACTTAGGAATTGTGTGTTTATAGCTCTCAGAAATGTGTTAAGGATCATGACGGAGTTTTTAAGAAATCTCTAAGTGCTGGGGGTGTCGCTTGGTGGTAAAGTATTTGCCTATCATGCACGTGGCCCTGGGTTTGATGCCCAACACCATGAAGAAAAGAGGAGAATGAATCTCTGGAACCATACAGTTTATGAAACAGTGAACCCTCAATATCCAGGGGAAAATAAAACAGCACTGTAGGGCTGGGCATTTCTCCAAAATTGTGCTTCTAACTCAGACATCACTTGTCCCTTTGAAATTCAGGAGATATAGCCTGGAACCTCATACCACATGCTGGGGGTATTCTAGTCTCTCCCGTCCTCTCCAGGAACTTCAGTGTGGTTCTAAGTGCCACCCTGTGCGTGCTGACTGTGTTCAGGCAGTGTCCCTCCAGGACTGGTCTAGCGTCCCAGGTTAGTTTCCAGGATTCTTTCTGCATGATGATGCTGGGGTCTCCTTTCACAAAGGAGTTCAGGGGTCACTGAGATGTGAGGCAAGAAAAAGGGGAGCTCTGGGAAAGTAAACTTGGCATCATTTACAGAGAAGTCACATAGAAAGGGATGCGTCTGCCAGGAGAGTGCACACAAGAGGGACAAGAAGACCTGGACGGTGTCTTGAGAAGCTTCCTTTGTAGGAGCCAGCTCAGGACCAGGGCCCCAGAGGAGACAGAAGACAGAAAGGAGCCTCAGAGACTGGGGGAGATGGAAGAACCCGCTTCAGGAAAGCCAAATGAGGGAGTGATTTCTGAACGTTTTGAGTCATTGTAATACCAGGAGCTAGACAGTGGATGAAAGGGCTACAAAATAAGGAAACACCTAATATTTGGCTATTTGAAGCAAGTATCTGTAATTACTACTACTACTACTACTACTACTACTATTATTAAAACACACACACAAAAACAAAAACTAGATTGTCCTGGACCCACTATGATCAAATGATTTAGCAAAGCTTGACCACCTAAGTAAGCCGGCCTTTCACCCTGTGATAAGTGGCAATGGCGCCATCTACAGGACGCTTCCTGGAAATGAAATTCTGTGCTCAGAGAAAAGACTCGCCAAACATTACCTTCAATTCCAAGGAACTGTGCAAAAACCAAGTACTAGTCCCCACTGTTCGATAAAGCGTGAATCACAGACCCGCTTATTCCACAAACTTAATTGAAACTAGGTTTAAAATTAAAACCGCACAGCTCCTTTCATTTATCATTTTATTCCTGACAATCATATTACTAAGACAGCAAGAATAAGATTTATGTGGTACCCTGCAAGCAGTTTCCCTGTGATATAAGTCATAAAAACAATTATACATTGCACAAAGCTACTGTCAAAACTATCTGTACATGTAATTTAGTCCCTGGAGAGAATAAAAGCCCATTATTTCTGCCCCACCAAGAATAGAAAAAGAATCATTTAAAAATCTCAAGTAGTGAAACTCTGTTACCTGCCAATGTTCTTTTGAAAACAAAGACTAATCATAGGTAATATGCTGATAAAATAGAAATGAGGTGCTATTATCTCTCAAATTCTCCTTCAATAGTATTTCTCCAATTTTGGTTTCCATGTGAAAGACATTCAGAGCCAAAATTCTATATTTGCTTTGAAGGCATGAAGGGGGGAGAAGAAGACCAGTGGAGCAGGGAGTGCAAACGCAGTGAATAAAAGAATAATTGCAAAGATGGTAAATGTTGCTCTAACCACATCAGTAGCCACTTTAACTGTGAGTGCTTTAAATAAGCAATAGAAAGACAGGAGGAGGGCTGGGGAGTTGCTCCCACTGCCGAGTGCAAGGCCCTGAGTGCAATCCTCAGCCCTGGGGGAAAAAAAGGGGGGGGGGTAGTCAGAAATAATTTTTTTAAGAACCCAATTATGTATTGTCCATAAGAAACACAATTTAGATATAAAGGTCAGATTAAAAGTAAATGATGGAGCCCTGCACAGTGGCACACGCCTGTAATCCCAATAACTCAGGAGGCTGAGGCAGGAGGATCATGAGTTCAAAGCCAGCCTCAGCAAAAGCAAGGTGCTAAGTAACTCAGTGAGACCTGTCTCTGAATAAAATACAAAATAGGGCTGAGGATGTGGCTCAGGGGTCGAGTGCCCCTGAGTTTAATCCCTGGTACCTCCCCCGAAAAAGTAAAGGGATAGAGACAGATATACTATAAAAACACTAATCAAAAAAACTGGAATACCCATATTAATTACAGAAAAAGCAACTTCAGAAAAAGAAAGATGATCAGGGATAAAGGGGGGGCACTACATAATGATAAAGGGATTAGTTCTCCAAGAAGACAAGAAAAGTCATGAAGGTAGCAGTTGATATTTTAGGCTGACTCTGTTGCATTCCAGTGACTTATACATGCAGGTGATGTTTAATTATTGCAGTTCTAAGAGCCCTGCTGCTTCAAACTAAAAAGATCTGATAAAAAAGTTTCCAAGGTCATAAGCAGTAGAGTTAACACTTCATACAGTTAAATTCTGGAGACCTGATATAAAGCACGGTGACTAGTTAATATCTGTAAGGCATATTTAAAATTTTCTAAGGGAGTAGATCTTAAGTATTCTTACCAAATACACACACACAAAGGTTAACTATGTGAGATGGTGACTATGTTAATTAACTTGATTGTGGTCATCATTCCACAATATGTACATGTATCGAGACATCACATTTCACACCTTAAAAACATACAACTTTGTCACTTGTAGTAAAGCTGGGAGAAAAGATTTCCTTGCAAATCTCCTGCCTCCAAATGTGTGTGCACCTTTCTGCTATTCTGTTATTTTTTTACAAAGACATAAAATTCATCTGCCTTGTGAATTCACCAGTGGCCAGAATGATGAAGAGGGAAGTTTTGCCTATCATCAGAGTCAAATGGAACCATGTGGACCATTTACTGCAAACCCCTGCCTCAGACCAGACCGACATAAAAAGAGACAATTTTCCAAAAATGCCATCTGGATATTAGCACCTGACTTTTTCTTGGGCAGTAGTGTGAGTGTTTTTGCTTTGATTTCCTCTCCCCCTGTATCAGTCTAACATCAACAAACCAAAATCTCAGTGCAAAATCGCATCTTCATCTCAAACTGAGATTTCTGTTCTGACAGTGAAGATACAGTATCAGTACCTGCAGCAATGTTTCAAACTCCACAATGATTTGGCACCATGAGTGAGGGAGAAAATTTATTGGTTTCTTGCTGCTCTAAATCATCAAATCCTAGGTAATGTTGGTACTATGTTGTGATTAACTATGAGGTTGGACAGAAGCCTGGCACTCTGTCTGTCACCTGAGGGTGAGTAACCAACCATCTGTAGAAGGCTGTCCACCACCGTGGCAAGCCAAGAAAAAGGTTCAGGTGTCAAAGCAGCTGGCTATTAAGTCATAAGAGTCTATGTTTCCCTCAAAAGTAAAAACCTGAGAGTTTTTTAAACCAAAGATATTAGATTTTTTTTCTTCCTAATATGATCAGATTTTTTTCTTCCTCAGATTTATATATATATATATTATTGGCAATGAACATCTCAGGATAACCATTTCTTTTCTTTTTTTTTTTTTTTTTTCCTTTTTTGGTTTGTTTTGATGGATTTTTTTTTTTTTTTTTTTTTTTTTTTTTTTGCTTAGCAGTGGTGGGAATTGAACCCAGGGTCTTGCACATCCATCAGCAAGCCCTCTACAACTATGCTACATGCCCTGCTCCCCGAATGACCAATTCTTGTTTGAAGACCCAAAACCCAAAACTAAGTAGGTGATTCAAGCGATCTCCACCGAGTTCCAGGTCTGGGTGAGGTAGAAGAGGCTCCATGCCCCCTGCCCCTCCCACGGAAAGCCACTGTGACAGGCAGATCAGGAAAAACCACAACTTACAGCATCACAGAACTGCTGGTGAGCTTACAAGTGTTTCTCTCCAATATTCCCCATCCTGAACTCAGTGCCACTTGGAACCTGGGAGTGGGCACCTGCACAGGGACAGAGGGAGACCGGGAGAGGCTCTCTAGTTTTGGCCAGAGAAGTGGGAAAGGGAACTTCTACTATTCAGAGAGAGAGCTAAGGAGATCTGTTTCTCCCCATTCCTGGTCGTCCTTGATGTTTTCTTCTTCGTCCTCCCTCCTCCTCTTCCTTCTTTTTTTCTCTTCTCTTATTCTTCCTTCCTTCCGTCCATCCTCCTTTTCCTCCTCCTCTTCTCCCCACCCCACACTCCTCCATTTTCTTTTACCCTGTGGTAGCAGCAGGAACCTGCCAAAGCCAAACTCTGAGGGAAGAGGACTTTTCTGTCTTCGTGGAGGATGGATCTGTGGTCCCAAGACAGTGGGAGAATCCCCCGTTGCTTTTATCCTCTGTTTTTCCTCTGCTCAGCCACAGATATGAGCACAGTTGTAGGAACACATCGCAGAACAGGGAAACTCAAGTCCTGGCTTTCAGAGAAAGCGAACTAACTGGAGACTAACAGTGAGGGATCAGGGAACCAGAAAGAACTGTGGAGATTGGGGTGAAGGAGGAGCTTCAGAAAGTGACCCCTTGGAAATGTTTATGAACCTCTGGGCTCACCCCTGAGCTACTCATGTGTGCATCTCATTCTCACAGCACATGTAGACTTTGAGAACTGAGCCACACTATAGACTAGCACCCCCAAAGTGCCAGACTCATCATCATGTGGCTCATATGTGGGACAGATCTAATAGTACTTCAAAAGCTTTGAAAACAACACTGACTCTGGCAGCACAACCCACAGAAGGCTGGATGGAACTAGTAACCTAAACTCTGTCTGATTGTGTACCTGCTAGTGATTTTCCATACGGTTTAGACAAGACCCAGAGTCTCATAAATGTTTTTAAATGCCTGGAACACAATCTGAAACTACTCACCATACAAAGAACCAGGAAAACTCAACTTGCCTGGCAAAAGCCAATCCACAGACAATAAAGACAGGATGACAGAGGTTCTTATCAAATAAATAGAATCTATAAAGAAAAAAATGGAAACTTTAGAACTGAAAAATACAATAACTGAAAAAAGAAACTTGCTGGTTAGAGATGATAGAAAATAGTGAACTTGGAGACAGATCAATAGAAGTTGTACAATCTGAATAACAAAAAGAAATAATGGTTGAAAATATCCCAGGTTTGGCAAAAGACAAACCTTAAGATTCCAGAAGCCCAGTGGACCTCAAACAGGATAAGGTCAAAGAAATCCATGCCCAGATATATCCTAATCAAACTGATAAAAAAATAAAGCCAAAGAAAAGAATATTGAAATCTGCCAAATAAAACTTAGACATTATAGGGCTGTGGAAATAGCTCAGTAGTATATCACTTGCTTATCATGCTTAAGGCCTTGGTTCTATCACCCAGCACTGCAAAAAAAAAAAAAAAAAAAAAAAGAAAGAAAGAAAGAAAAGAAAAGAAAGAATAAACTGGACCTACATTGACCTATAGGGGATCAACAGTTTGAATTACCATAGATTTCTCATTATAAATCATGGAGACGAGAAGACAGTGGAACATTTTCAAAATGCTGAAAGAACTCAACCCAGAATTCGTTATCCAGTAGTGAAAATATTAAAAAATGAAGATGAAATAAATGCATTCTGGGATGAAGGAAAACTAAAAGAATTCATTGTCTGTAATCCTGGTCTGAAAGAACTGTTAAAGAAGTTCTCTACATAGGGAATGGATACCGGAAGAAAACTTGGAATAACGACAACCAGTAGCAATAGAAATGGTAAATATCTGGATAAATATAATGGAGTATTATTTCCTTATTGAGTTCTTCAAAGTATATTCACCAAAACTATGACGTGTTTGATGGAGTTTGGAGTTCAGATAGATGTGCATCATAAGATATCTACTACTCAGGGGAGAGTGTAAAGTGATCCATAAGGTGGTAAGGTTTCCTCAGTCCACCTAGGGAGTCAAAGGTTGATTCTAATTAGACTGTGAAAAGTTGAGTTTCACGTTATAGCTCCCAGACCAACAACTAAAAATTACTTGAGCTACATTCATAAGTTCAATAAATAAATGAAAATGGAATACTAAAAAAATGTTCAAATAACCCAAAAGAAAGCAGAAAAGAGGAAGCAGAGAAATTTAAATGGAGGAGACAGTCCCACCCACTGTGCTGCATCTCCACATGCAGCCCACCACTAGCATGGAACAACACAGAAGATGACCCAATTCCAGAAGATGACAGTGGGGTCTTCTACCAAGGTACACCCTGAAGCTCCACCTGGAAGACAAATGTAGAGGAGCAATTGCTAACATTATTTAATACACTGTAGTATGCACATTTTCACATGACTGTCTTCTTTTCTTCAGAATTTTATCAACCTGGTATTATCAAAGCCTCAACGAGAGACATCAGCAATTATTTATAGATATTACCAAATTTGCCATATTAGTTTTCCATGAGAAAAGTCAAATTTATTCAATGGAATCACCATGACAGACTCTCAGATTATGATTGCACTTGGTTTTGCATCTGTGTTTATCTCATTTGCCAACTACTAATCCAAATATGAATACTGTGCTTTTTTGTGGTGTTAAGTCAGCTATTTTGTTGTTGTGACTTAAGGATCTGACCAGAAAAATTTTAGGAAGAACAGTTTACTTAGGGGACTCATGGTTTCAGCGGTCCATAGAAGGCCAGCTCCATTCCTTGGGGTTGAAGGTGAGGCAGAACATCATGGCAGAGTGTATGGCAGAGGGAAATGGCTCACATGATGACCACGAAGCAGAGAGAGAGACTCCACTGTCCAGATAAAAATATATACCCTATAACCATGCCCCCAAGGAACCACTTCCTCTAGCCACATCCTACCTGCCTCCAGTTACCACTCAAATAATCCCACCAGGAATTAATTCTCTGATCAGGTTAAGGCTATAACCCAATCATTTATCCTCCAAACCTTCTTGCATTGTCTCACACATGAGCTTCTGGGGGACACCTCACATCCAAACCTTAACATGTGGATATTGGATATCCATATGTTGGGAAATCCAACATTATCAATAAAGTAATGAGAGTAAATGTTGATATTCAACCGTTTGGGTTTATAACCAAGCATCTGTTGGGCTCATGGATTACAAGTGTCTATGTGAGCAGGTTGTTGGTACTCCGAGATTTTGGATTATCCTTGGGAGGAGTCAGAATGCTGTAAAAATGCAGCCGGCACATCCCTGGCCTGTCTCAGCACTGTGGTTCTCTCTGTGATGTTGTTTGAGCAATGTGGACACAGTTTAAGGGACAACTAGAATCCTCCCAGAATATCCAACCTCTATTTACAAACAAGCCTATTCTGGTTATAGCAATGGGATGTGATGAGTTAACTTTCTGAAGATGATTGAAAAATAGTTAGGGATTTGCAGGCTGAAGAATTCCCTGTAATTGAGATAACAGAGACCAGGACTCTAACCAAAGATGGTATTATTAAATTTAATAGAGAGGCTTGTAGAAGACTTTTGGCTCATCTAGTGGAAAACAAAATAAAGGGAAATAAAGTCAATGAGGTACCGAATGGATTGTATTTAGCTGTTCCAAACAACAAAAATGATAGAGAATCGTTTCCCTTTATCTCAAAAAAATAAGAGAATTGAAATTGTGGTATCTAAGGAGAAAGGTGAATGAGATCTTCAGTCAGAAGTGTGTGTGTGTGTGTGTGTGTGTGTGTGTAGCATTGGGATTTAATTAATCCATCTGGACACAAGACACCACAGACCTGAGAAGGTCATAATACAGCTGATCATATCAACTCTGCCTCATTGAGCAGTTAGAAGAGTTATAAAAGGAAAATGAGCAAAGGACAGCCACTGAAGAATATGACAGAGAATCTGAAAGTGAAGACAAGAAATGGAGGAAATCCACAGCTGTGGAAATTAATTAAAGGAAAAGGTTGAAAATCTCACAAACCAAAGAAAAAATATTCACTGTTGTGAAATAGAGGAGATCATTCTTCTGGCTGCTGCATGGCATAAAACCAAGAAAGCAGACAGGCAGCTTCTCAGCCAGTGAGGTTCCAGAAACCTTCAGGGACACCAGAAGTCCACGGGGTAGAAACTCGACTGCCTAAGATCCACACTATTAGATGGATAGACACACAAACAACATGAAAAAGCAAGGAAACAAATTACCCAAACACACACCAAGATATCCAATAACAATGCATTGCCACCACAGTGGAAGAAATTTCAGAGAATGTACATAGTTAAACTGATCTGTGAAGAAAAGGATAGTATAAGGAATGAAATCAGAGAAAAAATACAGAAAGTGAAAGATCACTTCAATAAAGAGAGATGGGGGGAGCAGAAATCCTCAAAATGAAGGAAACAATAAAACACACTAAAAATTCAATTGAAAGCATCACCAACAGACTAGATCACTTGGAAGACAGAGTTTCAAGCAATGAAGACAAAATATATAATCTTGAAAACAACCATGGAGAAAAGATGTTAAGAGACCATGAACAGAACTTCCAAGAAATATGGGATAACATGAAAAAAAAAACAAATTTAAGATTTATGGAGCTAGAGGGAGGCTCAGAGATACAGAGGAAAGGAATACACAATCTTCTCAATGAAATAATATCAGAAAATTTCCCAGACCTAAAGAGTGTAATGGAAAATCAAATACAGGAGGCTTACAGGACCCCAAATATACAAAATTACAACAGACCCACACCAAGTCACATTATTGTGAAAATGCCTAACATACAGAATAAGGATAGAATTTTAAAGGTTACCAGAGAAAGACAATAGGTAACATTTAGAGGGAAACCAATCCAGATCTCAGCTGACCTTTCAATCCAGACCCTCAAAGCTAGAGGTCTAGGAATAATATATACCAAGCTCTAAAAGAAAAATAGATGTCAGCCAAGAATACTACACCCAGCAAAATTAAGCTTCAGAATTGATGATAAAATAAAAACCTTCCATGATAAACAAAAGTTAAGAGTTCACAACTAGAAAGCCTGCATTAAAAAAACATACTCAATAAGATATTTCATGAAGAAGAAATGAAAAATAAAAGTAAAAACCAGCAAAGGGAAGAAAGAACTACACTAAAAGAACAGTGAATCAAGCCAGGCAAGCCTGTAATCCCAGCAGCTTGGGGAGCTGAGACAGGAGGATTGCAAGTTGAAAGCCAGCCTCAGCAATGGTGAGACCCTGTCTCTAAGTGAAATACAAAATAGGGCTGGGGATGTGGCTCGGTGGTTGAGCGCCCATGAGTTCAATCCCTGGTACAAAGAGAGAGAGAGAGAGAGAGAGAGAGAGAGAGAGAGAGAGAGAGAGAGAGAACAGTGAATCAATGGAGAAACTAATTCAAATTAAAAACCAGAAATAAATCAAAATGACAAGGAATAAAAATCATATCTCAATAATAACATTTGGCTGGGGTTGTGGCTCAGTGGTAGAGTGCTTGTTTAGCATGTGCAAGGCACCACATATAAATAAGTAGGTAAAATAAAGGTCCATGAACAACTAATAAAAATATTTTAAAAAGATGAACACTGGCAGTTTGGATTAAAAAACAAGAACCAACAATATGCTATCTCTGTGAGACTCACCTTACAGGCAAAGCCACCCACAGCCTGACAGTAAAAGGATGGGAAAAAATATATCACCTACATGGATCTCATAAACAAGCAGAGGTTTCTATCCTCCTATCATATAAAGTGGACTTCAAGCCAAAGTTAATCAGAAGGGACAAAGAAGGACATTTCATATGGCTTAAGGGAATTATACATCAACAAGACATAACAATCATAAATATCTATGCCCCAAGCAATGGAGCCTCTATGTATGTCAAACAAACCCTTCTCAATTTCAAAAAGCAAATAAACCACAACATAATAATACTAGGTGACTTTAACATACCTCTCTCACCACTGGATAGATCCTCCAAACAAAAACTAAAGAAACTATAGAACAAAAAGATACAATTGGAACTAACAAGACACTCCACAGAAGAAGAAACGTGAATGGTCAACAAATAAATGAAAAAATGTTCAACATCACTAGTAATTAGAGAAATGCAAATTAAATCTACACTGAGATTTCCTCTCACTCAGTCAGATGGCAATTGTCAAGAATACAAGTATGGCCGGGCCCGGTGGCATATGCCTGTAATCCCAGCAGCTAGGGAGGCTGAGGCAGGAGGATTGAGAGTTCAAAGCCAGCCTCAGCAAAAGCAAGGCACTAAGCAACTCAGTGAGACCCTGTTTCTTAATAAAATACAAAATAGGGCTGGGGATGTGGCTCAGTGGTCAAGTACCCCTGAGTTCAATCCCTGGAACCACCCCATACTCCCCCCCCACAAGAAAGAATACAAGTAACAATAAATGTTGGTGAGAATGTGGGGGAAACGTACACTCATACATTGCTGATGGGACTGCAAATTGGTGTATCCACTCAGAAAACTTGGAATGCAACCACCCTTTGGCATATATCCAAAGGACTTAAAATCAGCATACTGCAGTGACATGACCACATAAATGTTCATAGCAGCTCAATTCATAATAGCTAAGCTATGGAACCAACCTAGGTGCCCTTCATTAGATGAATAGATAAAGAAAATGTGCTACATATACCCGATGGAATATTACTCAGCCATAAAAAAGAACGAAATTATGGCATTTGCTGGTAAATGGATGGAACTGGAGGCTATCATGTTAAGTGAGATAAGCCAATCCCCCAAAACGAAAGGCCAAATGTTCTCTCTGATATGCAGATGCTGAAACACAGATGGGGAGGGGGGAGGGAGGAGTAAAGGTTTAGCAGATTGGACAGTGGGAAATGGGGGTAAGGGAATGGGAAAGACAGTAGAATGAATTGGACATAGCTTTCCTATGTTCATATGTGGATACATGACTAGAGTAACTCCACGTCATGTACCACCACAAGAATGGGAAGTTATATCCCATGAGTGTATGATATGTCAAAATACATTGTACTGTCATGTATAACTAAAAAGAACAAATTTTTAAAAATAAGGAAAAGAAAAAAATACACAGGAGCCCAGGATGCCTCAAACTACTAAGATGTTTAGTGCACAATTTTGGAGAATGAGACGCATAGACAGTGACAGGGATGGAAAGACAAGGCCACCTAGACAGTCCAGGAAAGACGAACTTGGGGCACTACTTGGTAGGGAAAGCCCAGACTGTCCCAGGTTCTCTGTAGCTGGGGTCAGAGTTGCTCTCAAACTCAGCATCTTCAAGATGTCAGGATGGGGAAGAAAACCAAGACTACGGTGAAGAGTTCTCAGAAGCTGCGCTGCCTGGGGAAGCGAGGGGGGCGGGAGACATGTTGGATCTGAAGTCAAGGACTTGCCTCTGGGAAGAGGAAAGCTGGAGACAGCCCGGGGGCCGTGTTCTTGTCCGCTGTCCTGGTTCGACTAGACGGTTGGCGGCTGTTGTTTCTTGGTCTGGTCTGGTGCAGGTTCATAAAGTGGAATCATAACCTACGCCATGAAAAAAGCTAAAGCGCTTGTTGCTTTGCTGAGAACACGGATTGACCTATGTCGGTGTGGGAGATTTGTGTCTCTGCATAATATTACAAATATTTTGGGTAGAAAGTATTTATGCATTTAATGGATGATTGATTGCTTCAGATTTGCAGAACTAGAAAGATGTAGTAGTGTAATGATGTTGTTTCTTTTGGGGAAAAAAGGAACTATTTTATTTTATATGAGGGACTTCAGCTCCACAATCATGAATTGTACTTTTTTGAGAAGAAAGTATCTCCGCTTGAGCAGAAGGCAGCCAGCCCCACCCAGCTGGTTTGGGAGCAAACTTATTTATGAGTATGTAAGAACCCTATTTAAAATACGTTCTTAAACTACTTTCTAGTATTTTTATACAATGCACCATTATAATCTGTCTTCAATCATTTTATCCAAAATAAATCTCCAGAATTTAAAAAAAGGAGGTGGTGAGGAGTACAATCAGAAAACGATTCAATGGCAGATATAAATTTAAACATGTAAATAATGTAATGATTTAAACTAGTGGTGAGCAAACGTGGCCCTGGTCCAAACCTGCTTTTGTATTTGAAGTCTTTTTGGAACACAGCCACATTCATTCCTTACTTAGTCGGCAGCCTTTTTCTCACTACATGAGTAAAGCTGGGTAGTACAACAGACCTATAGGCCACACGGCTTCAAATCCTGTCCCTTTATAGGAAGACTTTGCTGATCTCTGGTTTAAATGCACCAATTCAAAGACCAAGATGGTCAAAGTATGGCTAAAACAGCATGACCGATATGTTGTCAACAAGAAAATGATTCAATCATAACAGTATATTAAGGTTAAAAGCAAAAGGGTCTGGGGTTGCAGCTCAGTAGTAGGGAATTTGCCTAGCATGAGCAGGGTTCTACGCTCAGTCCGGAGCATGCCCCCCTCCAAAAAAAAAGTAAAGGGATGGAAAAAGATGTGGCAGGAAGCCATACATCAAAACAAACTGGAGTGAGTGGCTCTATGAGTATCACAGCAGGTTTCAAAGCAGAAGGAATTACCAGGGATAAAGAGGAATATTACTTAATGACCAAAGGGTCCATTCACCAAGCAGGCTTAACAACCCTAAAGATGTTTACATCTAACTATAGATTTTGTAAGTATATCAAGAAAAAAAACTAAAAAGAAAAATAGATGAATTCAAAATTATTTGGGGGACTTCAATACCTCCCTCGCATTACCAAACAGAAGCAGTAGACAAAAGATTAGCAAGGATATGGAAGAACTGAGTAATACCACCAACCGATAGGATGCTGCTGATGTTCAGCAAATACTCCCACCAGCAGCAGCAGAATACACATGCTTTTCACATACACATGGAGCATTTGCCAAGATAGAACATATTCTTTGTTAGAAAACTAAGAAACTTGAAAGAATTAAAATCATGAAAAGTAAATTATCTGATCATGATGAAATTTTTAAAAAACCAGTGAGAAAGATTACAGGAAAATCTCTCAAACACTCAGATGGTCAAGAGTACACTTCTAAATAAACCATGGGTCAAAGAGGAAGTCTTAAGGAAAATTAGGAAACATTTCAACTGAAGAAAAATGGAAATACAGCATGTCAAAATTTGTGGAATTTGTGCCAAGTGGTGGTTATAAAGATACTCAGAGCATTAATATCTAGTATTTTTCATATTACAAATAGAAAAGAAGAAAGTTCTCAGATCAATCATCTAATTCTCAAGAAAGGAGAAAAACAAAACAAACACAAATCAAATGCAGGGAGGAAATAATAAAGATGGAAGAAGAAATCAATGAAATAGAAAACAGAAAAAAATAATGGATAAAATCAATGAAATTAAAAGCTGGACCTTTGAAATGAGCAATAAAATTGACAAACCTGTGATAAAAGTGACCAAAAGAAGGTCAACATCTCCAGCTTCAGGAATGAAATGGGGATTATTCCTCCAGACATTAAAGTGGAGTTAGCAGTGATTACACACCACAACTGGGATGATTCTCAAAGCCACTGTCCTGAGTGACAGAAGCCAGTCTCCAAGGGTTACTACTGTTCAATTCCATTTATATGACATTTTCAGAAAGACAAAACTCCCCTGCCAGACAACAGCTTAGTAGCTGCCAGGATAAGAGGAAATTATATTTTGTATTCTGATTGTGGTGCTCATTTTATCATTTATAGATGATTTTAAAATTTTAGTACTACATATGCAAAAAAAAGTCAACAACACAGATGCAATTGCTTATGTACATTTTTAAAATAAATTTTAAGAAAAGAAAAGATCACAATTCCCATAGTCATTTTCTTATGGTCCCCTTTAGGATTTGAAATATTCATTTGAAATTCCCAGGGAAGGCAACTTACTAGTGTTTGATGGGGTGGGTGTCCCACTTCGCAGGAACAGATGGCATCTGAGGCTGGCTGCATTCCCTAGTGTGCTCTTGCCCTCCTGTATTAGGCACACAGGTGACTCTCATTGCAGTGGCCACGGAGCTCAGCTTCGCACTGAAAAAAGTGACAGACATATAAAGATTTGAAATGGTCAATGAATCCAGGATGAAATTGATCTTCAGGCTCCCTTCACTCTCAATTAGGTGGAAATGATCCAAGCTTGGAAGGGGAAGTATATAAGTCTGTTTTCTATTACTATAATGAAAGACCTGAGGTTGGATATTTTATAATAATTAAATGTGGCTTATTTAGCTCACAGTTTTAAAGGTGGAAACTCCAAAGAGGACAGCACTGGCTCTGGTGAGGGATTACAGGTGTGTGCCACTGCGATCCCTCTTATTCTCAGAGGATTGCTTCCAGCATCTCCTGAGGGCACCTGAATCCACAGAAGCTCATGTCCTTTATGTAACATGGTGTGGTGTTCACCTAGAACCCATGCACATCCTGCTGTGCATTCTAAATGATCTCTAAACTACATATGGCACCTCATAAAAGGCAAATGCTGTGGAAAAACTTGTCATACGTGTTGTTTAGGGAATCGTGACAAAGAACTGAACATCTTCAGTAAAGGAGAGGTTTATTCCTGTTTGGGTTTTTTGTGTTTTTCCTAATATTTTCAATCATAGTTGGTTGGATGTGTGGGTGTGGTGCCCACAGGTATGGAAGACCAACTCTGTGTTCTAGCCTCTAGACGAGGCCCCAGGGTGATCACACATCCTGTACAGGAGACCGTCTTCCAGATGGAAACCTGGACCTCAGAGACGCTAAGACCTAAGGAGCAGCAGCACAGGATTGGAAAGCGTCTGGCCCTCCCCTGTGCTCTTTCCCTCTGGCCCCACTGCCTCTCACAAGAAGTGACCACAGGCAGCCTGTCACTCAGTTATTAGGGCACCCTTGCCCCTGGCAGGGGAGGTAGAGAACCTTGCAGAGATGATGTCCTGCTCAGGGAATGCTGGCATCAGAATGGCCAACGTGGCCCTGACTTTGGACGGTGGTGACCGTCAGTGAGCACTAGGTGATGGTTTCAGATGGTGAACTCGTGTGCACTTCAGTGAGTCTGTGTTGTTGTCGACGTGGTAACACTTGCTGCTTCTTTACGGACAACAGTTCAACGTGGGGAGCTCCCAGGAAAAGGGGGATTCCTCCACCTCCCCTCCTTTCTCTGGCGGTTTGACCTGGCATTCCCAGTGAGTTGTGACATGTTGGTCATCTTGTTACTTTCTATTTCTAGTAAGTTCAATTATGGTGCTACAAGAGGGGACTCAAGTCACAGGGACGGATTCATGGGTGCTCTGCCTGACAGTGAAGAAGAAATGGATGCAGTTTAAGCAGCTCCTAGGCCGGGTGAGGGCTGTGACTTTACACTTTTGCTTTCCCTTCTAGGAAAATGGACATTAGCTTTTAGGAAGATCGTGCTATAAGCAAGGGAAGAAGGAGGTGAAATGACCCAAATTAGAATCTGCAGCTGCTAGAATCCTCCTTTCTGCAGCTGGTCATCTATAACTGGGGTCCTAAAGGAACAGACATCTGGGCTTCTGCCCAGATGCAGGAGCTGGTACTTATGAGGAGAGAGGAGGTTCCTTGCCAGGAAAAAATTCAGGGCAAAGTAGACCAGGCTGAGAGGAGAAAGTCTGCAACTGAGACAAGCCAAGGGAGGCAAAATTCCCTAACACAGTGAGACAGAAGAGGTTGATACTACATAATCAGAAGCTACAAACGCTTACAGCAAGGTTGCAGTACAGAAAATAACCTGCCAAAGTGTAAGATTACTTACAAGCATTGAGCTAAGAAGAAGGCATAGCATCCATTCATTAGTACTGTCAGCTGACGTTTATATACGCTTACTCTGTGGCACACACTTGGGTAGGTGCTCACCACACATTGTCCTGTTTAATTCGCTCATCAACCCTGTGGTAGGCACTGTCACTGGCTGAGAGAGATGAATGACTTTGCCTAAAGACACACAAGGAAATGAAAGCAGGGCCAGGATCAGAAGCAGATGGCTAGAACGTTAAGAGCCTGTGTTCGTGGTGACGTTCCACATGCCTCCTACTAGTCTGGGTTTGGAATGATACTTAGTACAACTAAGCGAGGAACGCAATGTAGAGAAAGCACAAAATTGGGAATCAGAAGTCTGTCCCAGCTCTGATCATCAGGAAAGAATATCTCTCTGTTTCAATAAAACGAGTCTATCATCAGGGTGACTTGAGATTACACACGTGACCAGGGTTTGAAATACTGTCACTCCATGCTGATGACTACTGATTCACAAAGTCATAAGTGAATGTCTGTTCTGGGCTGGAAACTGGGCACACAAGGCAGAGCAAGTACCCTCTTGGACCTTGGAGTCTTTTAATACAAAGGCCATCTGGGGGAGTGTGTCTAGGTCCGGGAGGTCAGGGAAGTGGTCACTTCCCCCAAGGAAGTGAGAAAATGGTCCAGGAGCAATAATGCCAGCAGGTTGGGGTGGGGGAGTGCACGTGAAAAGTACTGAGAGAGAGACATGGAGGCACATGGAGTTGGAAGGAGGCCAGGGGAGACCAGAGGCCTAGGCGGGGGAGGGGTTGATCAGCCAGACCTTGCAGACCCTCAGCAGTGATGGGACCCCAGTCCTTATCAGAAAGTGAAAGGGAGCACCTGAGTAGAGGGTGATCTGAACAGATGGACAAGGAGACCAACAGGAGGCCAGGGCAGTAGTCTACATGGCAATGGGTGATGGGCCTGGACCCATGTGGTGGATGTGGAATGGAGAGAAGATGATGGGTGGTTGGAGAGAGATGTGGGAGGTAAGTTTTGTAGGAGGGGTGACATATGGAGTAGGGGTAAAGAAAAGAGGGGTGCCAAGGATGAGGTTGAAGTCTCTGGCTGGGGACTGTGTTGATGAACAGGTCACCCCATTCATACAGAAATGGTGGGAAGACGGGAATTCAAAGAGATTCATGGATTAGGCTCTTAGGCTGCAGAGTTGGAGATGTTAAGTAGGTCAGATAGTGCTGGGCCTCTTAAAACCACTAGCTAGCACCTTTTGTCTGACACCAACTTTAAGAAGTGACTGCTTAAGCACCTTCTGTGAGCCTTCATAGGATGGGTCCAAAGACAGTCTTCCTGCATGTAAGACACAGGGCTTTCCCTTAGAGTGTGTCTCATTAGTGAGATTAGCTGAACACTTAACACAGTGGGAAAATATAAGTCAGCAGACAATTAACTACCAAAGATTGAGGTACAGTGGAAATGAGCGGAGGGGCTTCCTGCAAAAAGTGAGGCTCAAATAAGAGAAACCTGGCAGACTCCCGGCGAATGGGAGGCCAGATAGCAATACAGCATCATGAGCAGGAGAACAAAGTCAGGATAAATACTTTTCTGTGTTGGGGAGCAGTGAAATTGTAGATGCTTGTAGAATACAGTGTATATATTATGTAACAATGAATCTAGGAGTCCAGCCGCTCAATGCAGACATGTTTTTGAAGATGAGATATATATTTGGGGAGCTTAAGGATTTTCTATTTCATTGGCTGCTTCTGATCCTCACAGACAGACCACTCATGGCAAATGGCAAATATATGTTCAAGTGACATAAAAGTTGAATATGTATACAAATGTCTGACACTCCAGGAAGAGCTTTAGATATTATAGTGCCTAACAGCCATTTTATTAAAGACTGATATTTTAAAATAGGTGTGAGGGTCTAAGGGAAAAGGAAACATATTGTCTGTTTTGACTGTCTCCATCTGGCTTTTGCTACGATAACAGAAAACCAAAAACTAAGTGATTTATAAGGAACAGAAGTTTATTTCTCACATTCCTGGAGGGAAATGAAAAATCAAAGCACAAGTCTCTGACAAAGGCCTTAATGCTATTTTATTTCATAACAGAATACAGAAGGGCCAAAGAGGAGGCCTTACTCCCCAAAAGACTTCTTGTAGCAATGTTAATCCATTCAGAGATCAGAGCTCTTGTGGCCAAAATATCTCTCATTAAGCCCCACCTCCCAACACCCAGTGCACTGTGGATTAAATTTCCAGCATATGAATTGGCAGACTCCTTTGTAATCTCATATATCAGGGTAGCCAAAGTGAACCTGCAAACTCATCTGGAGGTTCTATAGCAAGAGAAATGGACAACTCTGCCACCCAAGGCAGAGAGGTAGTGCTAAGAGAAGAATGAATAAGACTCGTCTTGATCTGGGTTCACATACAAAAATGTCCTTTGCTTTAAATAAACAGTGTCCCTGTGCTAGTCAGCTTTCCATTACTATAATGAAATACACAAGGTAACCAACTGGAAAAGAGGAAATGTTCACTTGGTCTCATGGTTTCAGAGGCTCCAGCCCATGGTCAGTTGGCCCCTTGCTTTTGTGCCTGTGGCGAGACAGAACGTGGTGGCAGGGAGCACGCAGTGGAGCAAAGCTACTCACCCCATGGCAGCCAAGAAGTGAAAGAGAGAAAGGAAGGGCCAGGTCAAGGGCAAAAGACCTCCGATGACCAGAAGACCTCCTACTGGGCTCCACCTCTTACAGGTGTCACCACCTCCTAACAGCACCACCAGTGGGTGCCAAGCCTTTAACACACAGCACTTTGGGAGTCACCAATCAGACCACAGCTTCCTGTACTGGGAAGATGTCTCATCCTGGGACTCTGTTTTACGTTTCTGCTACATCAGACCTGTGCTATCTTCCTTCCTCTCTTTCAGGTGACAGAACCATCCTTGTTGTTTTAGATCCTTTCAGAAGGTGCTCACATGGGAACCTAGGGAGAGGAGAGTCTCCCCCATCCCCAACACCAAGGCAAGAGCTGTGCAGAGGGAGAGGTTCACTTTGCAAATCAGCTGGGAAGGGAGATGCAGGACCTGGAGGCCCAGCATCTCCCAGTTCCATCTCCCAGTTCCATCTCCCTGGAAAATCATCCACAGGCTACTTACGTGGAGGAAGCATTTGTCTTTAACTTCTAACTGCCTGTTCTCTCTCTGAAAGTGAAACTGAATCATGCAGAATTTATAAAGTAGTTCAGGGACAGCCACTTTGGGGCCCTTTTAAAATAAGGTGACCTATATTGTATATAATTAAACCTGGAGTGGAGTTGCATGTTGAAAATGCTTTTAAGCTAATGAATGTTTCTTTTTTTTTTATCAGACCACAGAAAAATCCCCAAAGTAAAGGAGGAAAAATTCTGTATTTATGAAACACCCTCTTTGTGCAGCTATATTTTGTGAGAAGTAGACAATATGGAGAAAAATACATGGCCAAGAGAAGAATCTTCTCTTCCAATGGAAAAGATATTTTTGTATCAAAACAAAATAATGGTGAAGTCCATTACTTTTCTAAGCTCAGGAAAAACCCTATGTCCTTTGAACTTCTGATATTATCTTCTAGTAATATCTGTATTTTCTGATATAATCACCATTATTTTTGCCTAAAAAAAAATCAACTTTTTTGTAACCCAGAAGCTGACCTGTTACATTTTGTCCAGAAGAAAGTATCCTCAGATGCAGAACTTCATATGTTCCTTCATGCTCTGATAATGTTTTAGCACCAAGAGAGGGGGTACCCAAACAGGTGATAAGAATTGTTCAATACAAACCATGTAATGAATTTCCACATCCATTAAGAGAGTCTGGACCCCTCCGGAGCTAAAGGATTAAGGGAAGATGCTGGAGAATGAGATTGACCCAATTGTGTGCATGTATGAATATGGCATAATAATCTCCACTATTATGTATAATTATAATGCACTAGTGATAAATAAATTTTAAAAAGAGCTAAAGAATTAAAGACCTTGGACTGGGGATGTAACTCAGTGGTAGAGCACTTGTCTGGCATGCATGAGGCCCTAAGTTCCTTCCCCAGCACCACCAAAAAAAAAGCTATCACATGATAGCTAAGGATTATGTTCTGTGTGGTTTGTGCCTCTTACCTTCAGTCCTAACAGGGCTTGGGTACATGAGGCCTCTGCACAGCTGATAACACCTCTCCAGGGACAGGCACTGCAGATATCCAGTGCTTCCATGAGACACAGCCTTGTCTGTCAGCCTGGAGATCTTCAAACATGGCAGCCCCCAGCTTTGGTCCTCAGTCACCCATGCTCCTAGCCTGTCTTCATTTTAATCACCTGCCTTTAACAGTTATTTCTAGCTGAAAACAGATCATATCTCTTGCTGTTGGTGGCCTAAAAATATCTAGCTGTAGTTTTAAAAATGCAAAAGGGGAGACTACCTTATCAGTATGTAGCCCTAGTGTTTCCATCAGGTTTTAAGCTCAATCCCAGTCAGATTCAATCCTTCATTACATTTTTATTCAGAGTCCATAGTGGGCCAGACACTGCTGTGCTCCGGGTTCTAGCAGGGAGCAAGACCAACACAGGCTACCGGGCTACAGCTTGTCAGTTTGAGATAAGGATGCTCTCAGCAGCATCACCACATAGGCTAAAATGTGCCAACATTTCTAAGAATAGTAGGCAGTGCTGCTGAACTGCTATGGCCCAACAAGATCACATCTGATTTCACTGTCCCTGTGACCCACACATAGTAACTCTTCTGGCCTCTGTCCCATCACTCCTCAGTGATTCTCAGAGCAGGCCTGGGTGCTGGCTGCTCCATACCTACAGATCCCTAAGATGTCCTTGTGATCTAAATGCCTAGGCAGGAGGTGGTCAGAAAATAGAGATGAGAAGGACAACCAAGAAGTTTCCCATTACTTTCTTTGTTACATTTTCTTACTTATCTTTCTTTACTTTCCAGGGAAGGAGATGAAGGGGGGATAGAGAAGTTCTTCAGCCACCCCTCTCCCATCCCATTCACACTTTGCAGTAGCTCCCAATATTCCTTATCACGAAAGTCTTTAATTCAGAGTGTCTGTTGCCTACTGACCCTGGAATCCTCCCCTCACTGTGGCTGTCCTTCTACCCAAGCTGAGGGATGAATTAACTGCAGCATAGAGCAGCTGTGTGCCCAATCAGTGATGGCACCACTAGCAGCACCCCAAACACCATCTTTTTCACACACAGAGTCAAAGTTTACCAGATGAGAAAGACTCTCTCGCCTCCTAGGAGAAAGACATGATTATTTGATAAACATTTCCTAGTATTGTCCCACACTGGACAAGGTAAACTCTGCCCTCTGTCTCAAACATTTTAGTGTATATAGCACATTTCATGAAAATCCACAGTAGCCCAAGGGAGGAAGGATAGAGGAATTACCTACTCAGAATGCTTTCAAAGAATGGATTGAGTGAACCAATTTAAAATTCCATTTTGGACAATGCATGTATAGAATGAATAAAAGAACAAACGAAAGAACATGTCAAGGTATAGGGCCCTCACCAGATAAAATAATTCCCTTTGTTAAAGAAAAAAAAAATATTCTGACACCAGTTTAAATGATAAGGAAGACTATTCAGGACTATTGTGATAAGCATCAGGACTTTGCAATAGGGGTGAGAGAAGGGGCTCAACTCTGAATACAGCAGGGATGGCTGGGGGTTTATAGCCAAGGAGCAGAGTGATAGGGTCAGTGGATAGAAAATTACTAAGGGAAGAGATCAAGGGTAAGGGGATTCTTGCGACCTCACTTGATGGGATTCTTGCAGAAGGTAGGCCAGGGCGATCAGATATCAAGGGTGGGTTGGGGAAAAATTCTTGCTACATATTTCCAGGATGAAGACAAAGCCCAGGAAAAGGCCTAGTCAAAAAGAGGACTTTGCGGAGCCTGTTTAAAATTTGATCAAGAAGATAGTTTTTATCACTTTGTATTTGGTAAAAAAAAAAAATGTTAATGAATTTGTTTTATTTTTCTGTATTTATACACACACACACACACACACAATAAACAACTGAGTCGAACTTCACAATTATTCCTAAGAGAGCTCCAATAAGCCTACTCTACACAGCAGAAATTTTAGAAATAGAAATATATGACCACTCCTTCCTAATTGTTTTACAAAGACCAAGGGGACATTGAGAGAAGATTCTTGGTCCTGATAGGGCTACCTCCTCCAAACACCAAGAGTTTAGGGATGTTTTCTTTTGCTAATAATTCTTGTTACTTGGGTCTTGGTAGATTTTTTTATTCCAAGAATTATGATTTAAGGGCCTGGAATCCTGAAGTTTTTATTTATTAATTCCTCAAAGATTTCTTGAGTATCTATATGTGCTGTGTAGAATACTAAGCACTGGGCTGGGATTGTCAGGGTAGGGTAATAGCCTCTGCTCTCATGGAATTTATATAGAACTTTAAAGACACCTGTTGCTATGGTCTGAACATGTCCCCCAAAAGGAACATGTTGAAAATTAAAAGCTCAATGCAGCAATGTTGGAACATGGGGTTTAATGGAAGCTGTTCAGATCATAAGGGTTCCACCCTCATGAGTGAATTAATTCTGATTGTAAAAGGTCTGGAGGCTACAAGTTTGATCTCTGACCCCTACCCACAAAGCCCAAGATGAATGGTCCCCCAACTCCACTAGCCTAGGTGGAATTAATCCAGGTGGTTGGCAGACAATCAAGACATGAGGATAAAACTCATTGCTGGTTTATTTGACTCAATCCCAGTGGATTTTCCTTAGTTGACATTCACATTAGTACAGTGACAGGGTATCGTAAAATTGTTATTATCATAGATGGGAAAATTAAGATGGTGTCAGGGAGACGGGTTTTCTAATTACTCTTTATAGTTTTACCTGATTGATTTTACAGGTAAAATGAGGCAATACTTGATACAATGTAGACAGTGAGCTTTCTAAAATGAAATCCAGCAAAGTACCTCTGGCTGCCTTCTTTTGTGGTCTCCCTTAGAGGAATGTGACTGAGACTAACCTTCGCTCTGGAGGAGCCCAAGTCTCAACTCTGCCTACACACAGAGAACTTGGGTTAAATTCTTATTTTGTTTTGGTTTCCTAGTTATCAAACAACTAGTTATCAATTCAACATTGTTTGCACTCATCAAAGTCAATTCTGATTTTCTTGGTGAGGATCATTTTATTTTAAAATTAAAAAATAACTAAGCCACCTTTGCAGACATTGTAAATCGGGTTACATGTTAGGAAAATGTTTTTAAGTCCATGGCACACAAGCAATTCATACTGAATTATAACCTCTCAGAATTTGAGTTTGGCTACATTGGTACATGATTTGCGATGGCCACTTTCTCAACTTTTGAATCTACTTGAATTGAAAAAAGGCATCTTCCTATTTTGTCTCTATATGTAGCTTGCCTTGGGCTATTGTTTTACCCAGGTCATATTTCCTAATAGAACTGCCATGTGACAGGACCTCCTATGTCCAGCCACCTCTTTCCTTTGCCCATGGCAGTGATAGAAGCTAATTAACACTTCTTAGGCAATGTTACATACTTGATACCTTAGTTCTCACTGAAGATGACTTGGGTTACTTTAATCATAGCTTCTTTTATTGACATAGAAAAGGAACCAAAGATTATTTTGCTAATATATGAGATTTTTTTTTCCCACTAAGAGAAACAACTCAAAGGAATGGAGTAAGGAATCATGAGGCCCAAATTTTTTGTAGGGTTAGGAGTGTGAAAGAAATAAGAGAAGCTTCTGAATTGACTCAGTTGATGTGTGGGAGGAAAGATGGGTGTGTACAACTCTTTTGCAATAAGCCCTAAGAGAGAGCTTGCCAGGCTTAGGAACAGAACCAGCCACTGCAAATTCCACAATATTGTTTTGGAGAGCTTACTAAAGATCAGTTTATATTTACAACAGGCTTCAGGCTCAGTGAAACCCCAAAGGCTCTGGTCATGTCTGGAGTGGGTGTTCACAAAATGAAAGGCATTGCTCTCCCAGAACTTTGCTGGGGTCATGATGTGACAGGGATTCTGTAGTGATGTCCAAATGTGTAGTGCCCCAAAGAATTGTCAAGTCAGATCTAATTCCTACTCTCCATGGCTTCAGGGACAATATCTTAGAATAGGGTACCCTTGAAACATTATAGGAATCTCCCCAATTTTCTTATACTCTTGGTCATTTTTGTCTTTTGTTTTTGGTTTTTCTTTTTAAATTTTTTTCTATTTTTATTTTCATAAAATATAAATATAATAAATTCTTAAATATAAAATACATATTTAGAAATGTGCTATTTTGATCAATTTTAGTCTGAATCATCAGTTCAGTGACCTTAACACTCATATCATTGTGTAATCACCACTACCATTCATCTCCTGAACTTTTTTATCTTGTGAAACTGAAACTCTAGATCTATTCAATGATAACCCCCATTGCCTTCTCCCCCCAGTTCCTGGCCACCTCCCCTTTTACATTCTGTCCCTGAGTTTGACCACCCCTGGTAGCTCCTAGAGTGGAATCCCACTGTGTCTGTCCTCAGTGGGCCCATTTCACCAACACGGTGTCTTCAAGGTCCATCCTTGTTGCAGTATGTGCACTCTTGGTTTTGAGATCTGTACGGAGTTCTGGAAAAACATAACTGAGTTCCCAACACCATTAGGACACACCCTTTGGGTAGCTATTCCTATTGTATGTTTTGTGTGTGTGTGTGTGTGTGTGTGTGTTTTACTGGGGATTAAACCCAAGACACTCTACCATTGAGCTACATCCACAGCCCTTTTATTTTATTTTATTTTATTTTTATTTTGAGACTGTGTCACTGAATTGCCCATGCTGGCCTTGAACTTGCAATCCTCCTGCTTTAGCTCTGAGACCCTGGTATTACAGGTTTGTGCCATCACACCTGAACTATTTATATAAATTTTGAGGAAGCTATTGGCAGCAACTAGAATGGTGATAACCAGGGGATTCTGGAGAGAAAAAATTGAGATCTTACCATGCAATGGGGAGAGTTTCAGTGTGGGGTGATGAAAAAGTTCTGCAGATGGATGGTTATGTAGCAATATGAATGTAAAAATGTCTCTGAGCTGTGTTACCTCCAAATGGCCACAGGTATAAATTTTATGTCATGTCTATCTTGTCACAATTTTAAAATTCACCTAAAAACTGATAAGTAGAATCTGCCCATGAAAATCCAGAAAGGAGAAAAAATAATTTAATCCTTTTACTGAGTTGGACTAAACAAATCAGTACAGGAGAGAAGCCACAGTGTTTTCTGGGGAAGCTTGAATGAAGGTCACTTGGGAATGACCTTGAGCACATCTCTTTATTGCCTGCTTCCTGGCTACAAGTAGAACTTTTACCTTTGAAAACCATTACTTTAACATTCTGTACAAAAATGGACACCCACTTGCCCTCTGATTTCCTGATTAACACTGGTGACCTGGCCATTCCCACTGTCCAGAGGCCCCATGCTCAGATCCCCAGTGAGATGTTGGCTTCTTCCCTTTCTGCACCTGTAGCCAACCAGTCCTCAAGTCCCAGCAACAAAGGGAAAAGATCTCAGTTCTTGGATAATACTGAAGATTCAGGATGTCTCCTATATGGTTTTGTCCACAAGCACATGATGAGCACATGGTAATTACACAGTAAATTCTTGAATTTAATTTCATTAAAAATACAAATCAATCACTGTGATAGTCACAATCTTAATTCCTATGACTGTATTTTTTAATAAATGTTCCAAATTTTGTGACACTTTGTAATACAGGCTAAGCATCTCTAATCTGAAAATCCAAACTCTGAAATGCTCCTCCAAACTCCCAAACATTTTAAGCACCAACATGATGCCACAAGTTGAAAATTTCACACCTGATCTCATGTTACAGGTAATAGTCAAAACACAGTCACACTACAAAATGCTACATGCAATTTCCTCAAGTTACATATATGAGATGTATGCGAAACATAAGATGAATTTTAAGGTATAGATTTGGGTTCCATCCTCAAAAGATCTCTTTTTGTGTATGCAAATATTCCAAAATCTAAAAATAACTATTATTTTGTTCTTAGTGCTGTACCTAGTGTTTATTTTTTTTCCACTTTGTGTGTGTGTGTCTGTGTGTGTGTGTGTGTGTGTTTGTGGTGCTGGGGATTGAACCCAGGGCTTTGTTCATGCAAGGCAAGCACTCTACCACCTGAGCTATATGCCCAGCCCTAGTTTTCCCACATTTTTATTGGTACATTATAGTCATACATAAGGATGGGATTTGTTGTTACATATTCATACATGTACACAATATAACAGTATAATTTGGCCAGTATCACCCCCCAGCACTTCCCTGCTCCATCTCCACCTCCCACCCCTTAATCCCTTTCCTCTACTGATCTCCCTTTGACTTTCAAGAGATCCACCCCCACCTTTCTTTCCCTTTTTTTTTTTCTCTAGCTTTCACATATAAGAGAACACATACAACCCTTGACCTGAGTTTGGCTTATTTTGCTTAACATAATCATATTCCATCTACTTTCCTGCAAATGACATAATTTCATTGTGTGTGTGTGTGTGTGTGTGTGTGTGTGTGTGTGTGTGTGTGTGTGTGACTGAATAAAAACCCCATAGTGTACATATACCACATCTTCTTTATCCATTAATCTGGCGATGGACAACTAGGCTGTTTCCATAGTTTGGTTATTGTGAATTGTGCTGCTATAAACATCAGTACACGTGCATCACTATAGTAAGATGACTTTATTTTTCAAGATAAATACTGAGAAGTGGTGTGGCTGGGTCATATGGTGGTTTCATGCCTAATCTTTTGAGGAAACTCCATACTGATTTCCATAATGGTTGTACTAATTTACAGTCCCACCAACAGTGTAAAACAGTTCCTTTTTCTCCACATCCTCACCAGCATTTATTATTTTTTTTAATTTTTTAAATTAACTTATTTATTTATTCTAACTATGTATATATGACAGCAGAATGCATTTTGATTCATTGTACACAAATGTAGCACAACTTTTCATTTCTCTGATGATGTAAGGATGCACCAGATGTGCAGTCATACATGAACCTAGGATAATGATGTCCACCTCATTCCACAATCTTTCCTGACCCCATACCCCCTCTCCTCCCACCCCCCATTGCCCAAAGTACCTCCATTCTTCCATAGCCCCCCCATTATGGAGCAGCATCCACTTTTGGCCTTTGTTTTTTGGGGATTGGCTTACTTCACTTAGCATGATATTCTCCAACTTCATCCATTTACCTGCAAATGCCATAATTTTATTCTCTTTTAATGCTATATAATATTCTATTGTGTATATATGCCACAGTTTCTTTATTCATTTATCTACCAAAGGGCATCTAGGTTGCTTCCACAGTTTAGCTATTGTGAATTAGGCTGCTATGAACATTGATGTGGCTGTGTTACTATAGTGTATGCTGATTTTAAGTCCTTTGGGTATATGCCAAAGGGTAGTTCTATTCCAAGTTTTCTAAGGAATCTCCATACTGCTTTCCAGATTGGTTGCACCAATTTGCAGTCCTACCAGCAATGTATGAGTGTGCCTTTTCCCCACATCCTTGCCAACATTTATTGTTGTCTGTATTCTTGATAGCTGCTATTCTGACTGGCATGAGATAAAATCTTAAAGAGTATTTTTGATTTGCATTTCTTTAATTACTAGAGATGTTGAACATTTTTTCATATATTTATTGATCAAGTGTATATCTTCTTCTGAGAAGTGTCTGTTCAGTTCCTTAGCCCATTTTATTGATTGGGTTGTTTGGTTTTTTTTTTGTTTTGTTTGTTTGTTTCTTTTGTTTTGTTTGTTTTTTGTTTTTGTTTTTGTTTTTTTGGTGTTGAGCTTTTTGAGTTCTTTATATGGCCTGGAGATTAGTGCTCTATCTGATGTGCTTGTGGCAAAAATTTGCTCCCCAAATGTAGGCTGTCTGTTCAACTAATTCATTGGTTCTTTTGCTAAGAAGAAGCTCTTAAGTTTGAATCCATCCCATTTGTTAATTCTTGATTTTATTTCTTGCACTTTGGGAGTGTTATTAAGGAATCCAGGGCCTAATCCGACATGATAAAGATTTGGGCCTACTTTTTCCTCTATTATCTGGACTAATTCCTAGGTCCTTGATCCACTTTGAGTTGAGTTTTGTGCATGGTGGGAAGTAGGGGTTTATTTTCACTTTGCTGCATATGGATTTCCAGTTCTCCCAGCACCTTTTGTTGAAGAAGCTATCTTTTCTCCAAAGTATGTTTTTGGCACCTTTGTCTAGTATGAGATAACTGTATTTATGTGGATTTGTCTCTGTGTCTTCTATTCTATACCATTGATCTACATGTCCATTTTGGTGCCAATACCATGACGTTTTTATTACTGTAGCTTTGTAGTGTAGTTTAAGGTCTGGTATTATGATGCCTCCTGCTTCACTCTTCTTGCTAAGGATTGCTTTGGCTATTCTTGGTCTCTTATTTTTCCAAATGAATTTCATGATGGATTTTTCTATTTCTATAAGAAATGATGTTTGGATTTTAATTGGAATTCCATTGAATCTGTACAGTGCTTTTGGTAGTATGGCCATTTTGACAATATTAATTTTACCAATCCAAGACCATTGGAGATCTTTCCATCTTCTAAGGTCTTCTTCAATTTATTTCTTTAGTGTTCAGTAGTTTTCACTGGAGAGGTCTTTCACCTCTTTTGTTAAATTGATTCTCAAGTTTTTTTTTTTTTTTTTTGAGGCTATTATGAATGGGATCGTTTTTCTAATTTCTCTTTCAGAGGCATCATCACTGATGTATAGAAATACATTTGAATTATGGGTATTGATTTTATATCCTGCCACTTTGCTGAGTTTGTTTATTAATTTTAGAAGTTTTCTGGTGGAGTTTTTTGGATCCTCTAAGTATAGAATCATGTTGTTGGCAAATAATGATATTTTGAGTCCTTCTTTTCCTATTCAAATCCCTTTAATTTCTTTTGTCTGCCTAATTGCTCTGGCTAGAGTTTCAAGGACTATGTTGAATTGAAGTATAAAAGAGGGCATCTCTGTCTTGTTCCAGTTTTTAGTGGGAATGCTTCCAATTTTTCTCCATTTAGAAAGATGTTGGCTTTGGGTTTAACATAGATAGCTTTTACAACATTGAGGTATGTTTCTGCTATCCCTAGTTTTTCTAGTGCTTTCAACATGAAAGGGTGCTGCATTTTGTCAAATGCTTTCTCTGCCTCAATTGATATAATCATATGATTCTTATCTTTAATTCCATTGATGTGATGAATTACATTTATCAATTTCTGTATGTTGAACCAACCTTGCATCCCTGGAATAAACCCCGCTTGATCATGGTGCACTATTTCTTTAATATGTTTTTGTATGTGATTTGCCAGAATTTTATTGAGAATTTTTGCATCTATGTTCATCAGGGATATTGCTCTGAAGTTTTCTTTCCTTGATGTGTCTCTGCCTGGTTTTGGTATCAGGATGATACTAGCTTCGTATAATGAGTTTGGAAGGGTTCCCTCCTTTTCCATTTCATGAATAATTTGCAGAGTATTGGTATTAATTCTTCTTTGTATCTTGTAGAAACCAGTTATGAATCTGTGTGATCCAGGGCTTTTCTTGGATGGCAGGCTTTTGATAGTGTCTTCTATTTCCTTGCTTGAAATTGATGTGTTTAAATTGTGTATGTCCTCTTGACTCAATCTGGGTTGATCATATGCCTCTAGAAATTTGTTGGTGTCTTTGAGGTTTTCTATTTTACTGGAGTATAAACTTTCAAAATAGTTTCTAATTGTCTTCTGTATTTCAATTATGTCTTTTGTGTTATTTTCTTTTTCATCACATATTTTAGTAATTTGAGTTTTCTTTCTCCTTCTTTTCATTAGTGTGGCTAAGGGTTTGTCAATGAGAAAAAAGTGTATTCACTCATTGATAGATGGAATATTCTGTACATGTCTGTTAAGTATAAATTATTGATTATTTTATTGAGTTCTATAGTTTCTTTGTTTAGTTTTTGTTTGGAAGATCTATCCAGTGGGAGAGAGGTGTATTAAAGTTACCAAGCATTATTGTGTTGTGGTCTATTTGATTCTTTTGTTGAGAAGGGTTTATTTGATATACATAGATGCCCCCATTGTTTGGAGCATAGATATTTATGATTTTTATGTATTGTTGATGATGAATTCCTTAAGCAGTATGAAATGTCCTTCTTTATCTCTTTTCACTAGCTTTGGTTTGAAGACCACTTTATCTGATATGAGGATGGAAACCCCTGCTTGTTTCCATGGTCCATGTGAATGGTACTTTCTTTCCCACCCTTTCACCTTCAGTCTATGGATGTCTTTTCCTGTGAGATGAGTCTCTTGAAGCCAACATATTGTTGGTTTTTTTTTTTAAATCCAATCTCTCAGTCTGTGTCTTTTAATTGATGGATTTAGACCTTTCACATTCAGGGTTATTGTTGAAATATGATTTATATTCCCAGACATTTGGGGTTAATTTTGGTTTCTAACTTGACTTGGTTTCTCCTTTGATTGGCCTTTCCTTTAGTGTAGTTCCTCCATTTGCTGATTTTCATTGTTGTTTTTCATTTCCTTCTCCTGGAATATTTTGCTGAGGATGCTCTCTGGTGCAGGCTTTCTCACTGTAAATTCTTTAACTTTTGTTTATCATAAAAGATTTTTATTTTGTCATCACATCTGAAGCTTAATTTTGCTGGATATAAGATTCTTGGTTGGCATCCATTTTCTTTCAGAGCTTGGTATGTTGCTCCAGGATCTCCTGGCTTGGAGGGTCTGGGTTGAAAAAAATCTGATAAGATATGAATTGGTTTCCCCCTATATGTGATCTGATTCCTTTCTTGCAGCCTTTAGGATTCTATCCTTATTCTGTATTGTAGGCAATTTCATTATAATGTGCCTTGGTTGTAATTTTGTATATTTGGTGTCCTTAAACCTCTTGTATTTGATTTTCTAATTCATTCTTCATGTTTGGGAAATTTTCTGCTATTATTTCTTTGAAGAGATTGTGCATTCCTTTGGTTTAAATCTCTGTGCCTTCCTCAATCCCAATAAATCTTAGATTTGGTCTTTTGATGCTATCCCATGATTATTGGATGTTCTATTCATGGTTTATTACCATCTTCACTGTGTGGTCAACTTTATTTTCAGGATTGTGTAATATTTTAATCTTCTATTTATATATGACAGCAGAATGCATTACAATTCTTATTACACATTTAGAGCACAATTTTTCATATCTCTGGTTGTATACAAAGTATATTCACATCAATTTGTTTCTTCATATGTGTACTTTGGTTAATAATGATGATCACATTCCACCAGCATTTCTAACCCCATGCCTCCTCCCTTCCCCTCCAACCCCTCTGCCCTGTCTAGAGTTCATCTATTCCTCCCATGCTCCCTCTCCCTATCCCACTATGAATCAGCTTCCTTATATCAGAGAAAACATTCAGCATTTATTTTGGGGGGATTGGCTAAATTCACTTAGCATTATCTTCTCTAACTCCATCCATTTACCTGCAAATGCCATGATTTTATTCTCTTTTATTGTTGAGTAATATTCCATTGTGTATATATGCCATGTTTTTTTCATCCATTCATCTATTGAAGGGCATTTAGGTTGGTTCCACAGTTTAGCTATTGTGAATTGTGCTGCTTTAAGCATTGATGTAGCTGTGTCCCTGTAGTCTGCTGTTTTGAAGACATTTGGTATACACTGAGGAAAGGGATAGCTGGGTCAAATGGTGGTTTTATTCCCAATTTTCCAAGAAATTTCCAGACTGCTTTCCATATTGGCTGCACCAATTTGCAGTCCCACCAGCAGTGTATGAGTGTACCTTTTTCCCCACATCCTCTGTAACACTTATTTTTGCTTGTATTCATAATAGCTGCCATTCTGACTGGAGTGAGATGAAATCTTCCTTTGACACAAGAATTAAAATAAAAAATCAATAAATAGGATGGACTCAAACTAAAAAGTTTCTTCTCAGCAAATACTGTATCTGAAATTCTGTTTTCCAAGTGATCTTGTCTGTAGGTGATGTTTTCTATTGAATTTTTATTTGGTTTATTGTTTCCTTCATTTCAAGGATTTCTGATTGGCTTTTTTTTTTTCAGAATCTCTCTTTCTTGAAGTAAATCTTTTGCTACCTGTATTTACTCTCCTATCTCTTTGTTGAAGTGATCCATTTTGCCAGTATTTGTTCTCTTATGTCATTCTTTAATTCACAGATAATTTTAATTATGTACATTCTGAACTCTTTCTCTGATATTTCATCAACTGCACTATTATTGTACTATCTTGGTTTGTTTGGGTCACTTTCTTCCCTTGTTTTTTCATGTTGCCTAAATGTCTTCCTTTCTTGCAGTGTGGACTGAGGTATTGTAGTTTCTACCCTATAATCTCATAGTGTCCCTGCAGATTACCAGTACCTCACCTTAGTGTTGGGCCTCTAGTCTCTGGCCGGTGTCCCCAGATGGATACTACTATGATTAAAGGTGGTGGCAGCAGTAGGAGAGGTAACTCAAGATAGCAGCAGGGGTGTCCCAAGATGGATGCAACTACTTTCAGAGATGGAGCCAAAAGGGCAGGTCTTAGAATGGCTTTAGGCTGCCTGTTGGGAGATGCAGCACTGTGGCCTGCTGTGCTACAGCACGCAAATGCCTCTAGTCCCTGTCTGTTGTCCCAAAGTGGACTCTACTACATGGGGAGGGCTATGGCGATGGCTGCAGTGTCCCAAGATGGAGGCAGGCTGGGAAGTTATGCATTGGTAAATGCAGAGCCCCAGTGTGGCCCTCCAATGTGCACAGGGTGGCCTGGGCCTAGGCTCTCACACAGTTCAGCGGGGGTGCTCCTGGGCCTGACCTAGGCCTGGGCTCCTGGGTGGGTCTGCTGGGCAATCTTGGGCCTGAGCCTGGTCCTGGTCCTGGGCTGGGCTCTTGTGCAGGCAGCAGGGGCCTCCAGCATTTATTATTATTTTTAGTCTTGATAACTGCCATTCTGACTCATGTGCAGTGGAATCTCAGTGTAGTTTTGATTTGCATTTTCCTAATTGTTAATGATGTTGAACATTTTTTCCATGTATTTATTGGCCACTTGTATTTCTTCTTTTAAGAAGTATCTATTTAATCCATTTGCCCATTTTTAAATTGGGTTATTTCACTTTTTGGTGTAAAGTTCTTTTAGTTCTTTATATAGTCTAGACATTAATCCTCTGTCAGAAGAGTAGCTAGGAAAAAATTTTTCCCATTCTGTAGGTTCTCTCTTCAAATTCCCACTGTTTCCTTTGCTATGCAGAGTTTTTAAAATTTGATACCATCCTATTTATTAACTCCTGGTATTATTTCCCAAGCATTATTCTAATGAGAAAGTTGTTGCCTATGTTGACCCTGTGTTTTCTTTTAGGAGTTGCAGAGTTTTTGTTCTAATTCCTAGGTCTTTGATCCATTTTGAGTTGATTTTTATGCAGGGGGAAAGATAAGGGTCTAGTTTCATTCTTCTACATGTGGATAACTGCTTTTCCTAACACCATTAGTTTAAAAGGCTATCTTTTACCCAATGTGTGTTTTTGTCACCTTTGTCAAAAATCAGATGACTGCAGATGTTTGGATGTATCTATATGTCTTCTACACTGTTCTGTTGGTCTATGAGTTTGCTTTTATTGCCAGTACCATGCAGTTCTATTACTCTGTAGTATAATTTGAATTCAGGTCTTACAATGCCTCTAGCATTGATTTCTTGGATTAGAATTTATTTGGTTATTTATTCTTCCAAATGAATTTTAGGACTATTTTTTTCTAGTTCTGTGAAGAACATCATTGTTATTTTGATGAGGATTGTGTTGAATCTGAATCTTGCTTTTGGCAGTATGACTATTTTAACAATATTAATTCTGCCTATCCATGAACATGGGAAGTCTTTTCATACTCTAAGGTCTTCAATTTCTTTCTTCAGTGTCTTATAGTTTTCATTGTAGAGATCTTGGTTAGATTTTTTTCCCTAGGTGGTGGTGGTGGTGGTGGTGGTGGTGGTCGTCTTCTTCTTCTTCTTCTTCTTCTTCTTCTTCTTCTACTTCTTCTTCTTGTTTTGAAACTGTTGAGGCTGGAGTTATTTTTCTGATTTCTTTCTTAGAAGAATCATTGTTGGTAGATAGGAAAGCAATTGATTTTTGTATGTTGAATTTGTAACTTGCTGCTTTGCCAAATTTTTTTGTTAGCTTTAGCAGTCTTTTGGTTGAAATTTTTGGATACTTTAGGTATAATATCATATCATCTCAGAACAGTGATAATTTTATTTCTTCCTTTCCTATTTTTATCCCTTTTATTTCCTTCTCTTGCCTAATTCATCTAGCTACAATTTCTTGAACTATATTAAATAAGAGTGGTGAGAGTAGATATCCTTATCTCAGATTTTAAAGAAAATGCTTTCAGTTTTTCCCCATTTACTATAAGCTTGGATTTGGGTTTTTCATATATAGCCTTTATGATGTTGAGGTAGCTTCTTTTATTTCTAGTTTCTTCATTGTTTTTATCATGAATGGGTGATAAATTTTTTCAAGATCTTCTCTGCATCTATTGAGACAACTAAGTGATTTTTGTCTTTAATTCTCTTTAGGTGATGAATTACATTTATTTATTTGTGTGTTTTCAACCATCCTTGCATCTCTGGAATGAAACCAACTTGGTCATGGTATATAATCCCCTTAATATGTAGTTTAACACTATTTTTCTAATGTTTTATTATGTATTTTTACATCTAAGTTCACCAGGGAAATTGGTGTGTAATTTTCTTTCTTTGATGTGTCCTTATATGGTTTTGATATGAGTCTAATACTGGCTTCATAGAATGTTTGGAAGTATTCCATCTCTTTCTATTTTATGAGATAATTTGAGGAATGTTGTCATTAGTTTTTCTTTAAAGTTTTGATAAAATTCAACTGAGAATGCATCTGATCTTGGGCTTTTCTTTGTTGGAAAGATTTTTATTATTGCTTTTGTCAGATAAGAGATTATCAACTTGTAATTATTTTTATGATGCAAATTTATTGAACAAACATTGCATGCCTACTATATCCTGGGCACACTACTGTAGGCTCTAGAAAATTAAGCATCATACCAATGCAGTGTTATTGCCTGCATAACCCTATGTCCAGTGGGGAAGACATAAATACATTGATAATAGCATAGAATTTCATATAGTTGCTGTGAGGACAATAAAGCTGGAGTAAGGGAATGAGGCAGGCATGGGGTGTGGGGGCTGCTGTGAATGAGGATGATCAGGAAAGTTCATCTAAAGGGTGACCTGAGTGAAATGAAAAAACCAGCCTTGTGAAAACATAGCGGAAAGAAGGTTCAGCCAACAGGGTCACAAAATGCACAGGTCCTGAGGCAATGGTGGTTTTCATGTGTTTGAGAAATTGTGGTTGGAACTCCAGAAATAAGGAGGAGAATAGAAGAAGTCAAGCCAAGAATTATGCAGGACACATCATCCATGGAGTGGCTTATTTGCTATGGTAAGCACCATTGGAAATGCCATGTCATGTGGACAGTGCTTCACTTAATTTCCATGTTGAAAAGATCACCCTGGCTGCTGTGCGGAAAATGGATTGTAGAGAGGCCAGAGTGAATGAAGGGAGGTCAGTTAAGAAGCTATTGTCATGACCCAAGTGAGAGGTCTGGGTTTGGACCAGGGTGATGGTAGAGGAGATAATGAAAGATAGAGTTGGGATATATAGATGTTCCTCCACTTACTATGGGGTTACGTCCTGATAAACCCATTGGAAGTTAAAAATACTGGGTGGAAGGTATAACTCAGTGGTAGAATGCTTGCCTGGCATGCACAGGGACCTAGATTTATCACCAGCACTACAAACCAAAACGTTAGGAAATATCACAATCCAAAGTTCATTTAGTCTATCTAACCTGCTGGACACCGTAGCTCAGCGACACAGCGCACTGTAGAGAATCACTTGTCCCACCATCCCACCACCCTCACACCCACCCCCACAATCATAGGACTGACTGGGAGCTGTTTGCTGCTGCCACCCAGTATCATAAGAGAGGATTGGACCCTATAGTGCTAGACCAGGAAAAGGTCCAAATTCAAAATGTCAAGTAAGGTTTCTACTGAATGAGTATCATTTTTACACTAAAAAAAAATTGTTAAGTTGAACATTTTAAGTTGTGGACTGTCTGTATTCTGAAGATGGAACACACAGTGTGGACGGGTGATGGATTTGGTTTGGAGAAGCCACTGAAAGGCAAAGGAGATTGGAGATACCTCCTCAGTTGTCAGTCTGGACGGTGGATGAATTGTGGTGCTGTAAACTGCGATGAGGAAATGTAGGGCCAGGGAAGAGGGCAGATCTCCTCACTGTACAGGTGTATTTAGAATCATAGCCTGATGTTTCCACATTAAGAAAATCTATAGCATTTACAGGACCTTGCTTATTAATCAGAATACCCTAAATCTCTACTTATAATTGGGCCACTTGGCTATGCTCTACTGCAACTCAGTAAGCCCTTTGGGGGGCCATACTTGTTTTACTTAAATAGCTGTTTTGAGAAGATAAGAACATAATTCTTTTTGTCAGAACTCACCAATATATTCATTATATAGGAGAACATTGTCATGTCATGCTTTCAAAATGTGATGTCTTTATGGTCTTTAAGAAAAATTGGTACCCTGCAAAATATATCATCTGTACACTGAGAAAATAAGAAAAATATCCTTCTCAATGTCTTATGCTGTCAGGTTTGAAATGAAATAACACCCATCTAGTACTTCTACACTGAGACAGTCTCAGGGTCTTGCTTACAAGCTTCATGAAATACATCACAGTTGTTTACACAACAACAAAAAAAAACCTTGTACTTTTGTACGGTTATGCTCAACTGTAGTTAGGATGTCACTCAGTCACTAGCATTTGTAGAACACCCACTGGGAGCAGAACACTGCCAACTAGGATGAAAAGACTTTTTAAAAAGAATAGTCACATGGTCTGCCTCACTGAAAATCCAAAGAAGAGTGCCCCATCCCAAGACATTCAAAAACACCAGCATAACAATCATATCATCTGTACAGAATAACTCCTGGTATAGACGTTTTCAATTTCTGGAATTTAAATCTGCATGGATAAATGAGGTATTGGAAAAAAGTCCTAGGGTCATTATTAACTTAGCCAGAATAGTGCCTGCCATATATAGGCATTCAGTAATATTTGCCAGATAAATTTATGTCATGAAAAAGAATTAGTGTACTGCACAAAGTATCACACAGTTTGTAACATATGTTTGGGTGGCTATAGGAATTAAGACGTGGCTGTTGTAATTGTTGATATAGATCTACTTTTTAATGAAATTAAATTCAGGAAAAATTTATTGTGTGGCTATCTCCCATCATGCCTGCATGGAATCCAAGAGTGAGCTTCATTCTTGAGTACACTTATATTCACACAAGTATACAAACATGTTTTTGGTGGTGCTGGGGATTGAATCCAGGGCCTTGCACATGCTAAGCGCATACTCTACCACTGAATTCATCCCCAGCCAGGGAAAATATTTTTGATGAGAGGTGCTGCAAGTCCCCCCAAACCACAGTGTACTCAAGAATGAGGGTCAGTTGGGTTCCCTCCTTGGATCCCATGCAGGCATGATGGGAGACAGCCACACAATAAATTTTTCTTCAATTTTATTTCATTAAAAAGTAGATCTGTATCAACCACTACCATAGCCACATCTTAATTCCTATAACCACACAAATGTATGTTACAAATTGTAGGATACTTTGTGTAGTGCACTTTTTCATGACATTAATTTATTAATTTATCTGACAAATATTATATAATGCCTACTATATGCCAGGCACTATTACACACACACACACACACACACACACACACACACACACACATATATATATATATATATATATATATATATATATATATATCCCCACACAATCCCAAAATAGGTACACTGAATGTCTGAGGTTCCCCTAATCAAACATTTCTTGGGAGATGATAAGCCAGCAATTAAGGAGAAGAACAAGTTTTCATCCTTGTCTCGCTCACTGTGGTACACCATGAGTGCAGCACACTGTAGCTTGAGAGCCAGGAACCCACTAATTACCTGATCCCCATAAGCTCCTACTTGACAGGATGGCCATAATAGAACTTAGAACCAGGATACTAGTTTCAGTGTCTATGATGGTCTGTCCTGTCTCTAACATCCCCTCTAGGAAGGTCAAGGTATTGCCTTATTTACAACAAGTTCAGCCAAGTCAAGAGCACAGGTTCCTTTGGTGAAGACCTGTAATACTCACTCTTGCCTACACTTGCCATGGGGTTACAGAATCCTGGGACCCAGCTTCTTTGATTGGTGAGTTTTGTATCTAAAAATTGGCTCAGATCTGGAAACTGGACAAGGTATCTTGACTTTCCATTGCAGTAACCCCCCTCAGTCTTTGTTTCATTCATTCTTGATTTCTTTTGGAGATATCATCTATCTATCTATCTATCTATCTGTCTATCTTGCTGTCTTCCATAGATGCCTGCAGACAGTCCATTATACTGTCATCCCATCTGGTTGATGGTTAAGTGCCACCACATGGATGTACACATTCCGGTACCTCCTCATTCCAATGATTCTGTAGCAACCTGTTTCATAATAACATGTCCTATTATCATCTCTGGCTCCCAGGAGATCCTCTGCTGAACTCCTTAGTGATCCTGGTGAAACCCTCACCAGCACATTTCTGATATCACCTTAGTAAAAGATGTGTCCTCAGGGCCCTCCTGAGGAGCATGGTCAGCCAAGTCAGCCTTCCAATCTTATATAAAATATCTCCACTACGTGCTTACTTCTCTAGCCTTCCATTTCTTTCCTCCACAGTCTTCCCTGGCAATTTTGGCATCCCCACTTTATTTATTGTGGGCCATCACTTTTTTCCAATCTTCTATGAGACATTCCAATAGCATATCATAACCACACCCATGGTCCTTACAAGGCATTTAGTGCTTTGTCATGTAAAGTACCCCATATCTCCCTTATCCAGTTTGACACTTTCTTCCTGCCCTTGATCTTGTTCCTGGGCTCCTTTCCCATACCTGTCATAACAGGTTACACAGGTCCAGCCACTCCTTTGCTTAATCTTTCTCCTCCCTGAGCAGGCCCAGCTCTTTCCACTTGAGTCATGCCTTGATTTGACCCTAGATATAGGTCTGGTTGCCCCAGTGATTAAAGATTTGCAAGCAGGCTTTCCCTCTTGTCTACCCCAATCCCTCCTGAAATAACTGTAGCTCTCATGAGAATGACAACCCAACTGAGAACTGAAAACGAAGCCTCCAATTCCTGCACCTTACCTCCAGAAGCCTTCACAAGCCTTCTTGATCCTCCATGATCTATATCCTGTATTCTCTCTTACCCTAGAAATGCTCAACAACCCAGACTCCACCCAGCACTCCTGCCTCCTCTGCCTGGTCTCCTCCATTGTCCAACTCTCAGGTCTTCCTGCCACTCTGCACCAAGACCTCTCTCCAGTTCCTTGGTCCCTTTACTTTCTTCCACTGTCTCAGGACTTTTCTTATGTTCATTCCCTCCATAACCAGCATCAATGGCGACTCAAATAATCAGTCCCCAGAATAGCAGAGGTGACAATGCCTGGGAACTTTAGGGAATTCATGGTCTCAGGCTTTATCCCAGACCCACTAACCTGGAATCTACATTTTAACAAGATCCCAGGTAACTGGTGTGCACTTTAAATCTGAGAATCACTGCTGTAAATTACTCTACCTGTGGGCTCCCAACTCTCTCCTATGTGCTACAGTCTGGCTGGGCACAATTCAGGAGCCACTTGTCAAAAGAAATGAACTTTATTTTTAGAACCACACACGCCAAACAAAACAGCTCCTCAGGAAAAACCTTCAGAGCCCAACTGCCATGACCGGCTTCACACAAGCCTCTCAACCTCCCCCACTCCTCCTGCTCTTGAGGCCGATTGGCTGGGTCGTGTGGGCGGAGCCAAAAAAAGTCCCCCAGTGAGCAGCTCCCTAGTCTGAAAGGGCGGGGAAACAGCCCAGTGAGCATCACCACAGAGGAGCCAATCAGCTAGAAGTTGCTGGGGCCGCTGTGAGCCAATCATCAGCTGGCAGTCTGAAAGTTTGCTGGGGCCCCTTGGGCTGTGGCTCTCAACACCTATACCTGCCCCAGACATAAGAAGCCCAGCAACTGCGGACAGTGCAGCCCACAGTTGCAAACACTTACCCACGCGGCCTCCAACCATAGTGGGGCTCTCAGAGCTGCTCACCATCCTTTTGTGTTTTCCATTTCCTTCAAGCCCTGACTCAAACCACAAATCCTCTTTATAAATTAGTTTTGTTTAATGTGTGTTTCAGTAAAATCGTTATACTCTATCGCATTTGCCTTCTCTTTGAACATAATGGTTATGTTTGGTTAATATGAATTGACACTTGTGGTCAATTTTCTAAGAAAGAGTGAACCCTGGAACACTCAGACATTAGAAAGAGAATTTGAAAACCAAAAGAGCAAAACTATCTGTTTGACCTGGTGTTATATCTACCTATGTCTGTTCTATTACTTACTATAGTTCTCTGTGTGTTTGGTATGTTTTTAAAATAAGATTTTAAAGGTCAGTCTGATTCAAAGAAAAATTAAGAAGTTTCCCTTGATAATTCATAACTGCTAGCAGCCAACCCTTATGTTTTTTGTTTAATATTTACCTAGTCTGGAAAACTGTAAACTAAGAATTTAAATTTGAAATGTACTTGGATTCCAAAAGCTCTTGCAGAAGAAATCAAAATCCCCCATGAGAAATAAATTCTCAAACCAGGCCTCAAAGGGTTCCCATGCATACAGTTCCAAAAACAGACGCACACAATTTTTTTTATTAAATCACAACATACACACACACACACACCTCTTACACACAATACACACACACACCTCAACATTAGAGTCAACAGAAACAATAATAACAGAAGCACATACAGAAAACTTGTAAACATGTAATACTAGAATTATCATAAATGATGCTCAAGAAATGATATCAACTCACTCAGAAATTATTATATAATCTTATAATATACACACATACTATATATATACATTTTTTCCTTGGCATCTATGATGGGTTGTTTCCAGGACCTACCACAGACCCCCAAATTCACAGATGCTCAAGAATCTTATGTAAAGTCACATAGTGTTTGCATGGAACCTCCACAGAGCCTCCAGTGGACTTTTATTTTTCTTTTTGGAACTGAAGATTGAACCCAGGGGCACTTTCTTGCTGATCTACATCCTAAGACCTTTTAATTTTATGTTGAGACAGAGTCTCACTATGTTGCTCAGACTAGCCTCACACCTGTAATCCTCCTGCCTCAGCCTCCTGAGAGCTAGGATTACTGGCATGTGCCACTGCGCCTGGCTTCTTCTATACACTGTAAATCCTCTCTAGATGACATATAATACCTAGTACAATGTAAATGCTATGTTAATAGTTGTACTGTATTGTTCAGGCACTGATAACAAGGTAAAAAGTCTGTACATGTGTAGTACAGATACAATTTTTCCCCTAATATTTTCAGTCCACAATTGATTGCATGCAGAGATTCCAAACCCATGGGGAGTGCTTCTTATGTGTGTATGTGTACATATCCATACTTTTGATCTTTTATTCTGTATATTTCTGAATGTAAAGTCTATGAATGGATCTGTTACTTCTTTCCATATTGTTTTCACAACTTTGTTTACGTGAGAGTCATCTATATCCAAGGTTTTCTTTTTTTATTACATCACTGTGGTACCCAGACCCCACCATTCTGACCAGCATCAAGAAAAGAACTCGACCCAGGAGCATGCTCTGTACTGGAACGTGCCCACTCTGAACCAGCCAAAGCCTTTCTCCCCCATGGTAGGAAAGTCAGAAGCTGAGAAAGAGAAAGGAGCAAGCCCAAACCAGAGGCAGTAAAATTCATCCAGGTGTTAGCCAGCTGTGTCTGTTGCTGTGACAAAATCAAAATACCTGAGATAAGCCACTTAAAAACAGGAAAGGTTTATTTGGGCTCATGGTTTGGGAAGTCTCAGTCCTTGAGGGACTGACTCCATGGCTCTGGACCTGAGGTGAGGCAGAACATCATGGCGGAAGGACGTGGTGCAGGAAAGGTGCTCTCCTCAGGGCAGGGGGTAAGTACAGAGAGAGGAAAGAGCTGCAGGCAAGATACACCCTTCCAGGGCTGGCTCCCCCTGACCTACCCTGCTACACAGTTATACCCATCTGTGTTAATTCTCACTTGCTCTCTCCAATCTATGATTGAAATTAAACATGTTCTTCCCATCCCCCACGCCCCGACTGGCCCCAGATATCCATGCTCTACCTTTGATCAGCCTCCCTGGCCTCTGTGGCTGGGGCTTTCTTTCATGATCATTTTCTCTTTCACTTGTTTCCTAGGCTCCTTCCCTCTGACCCCTTCCCACCCTGTAAGCATGCTCAGCTCTCTGCTACTCTAATCTTTCTGCTCTGCACCCACTAGAACCTGCTCCTATGCCAAGTCCCACGAGCTCTCCCTTCACTGTGCTCATCCCTGGCCATGTCCTTGTTGTGTCCGTCCTGAGGGGTCTTTTTCCATCCCTGCTTTCTTGACTCTTTTAATGATAATTTGGGGCATGACTTGATTCTGAAAGAGCTCACCTTCTGGTGTGGCACTCATCTGATCCTCCTTGTTTCACACCATTTCTGACCATTTCTTCTCTCACACTCTTTCACAACTGGGTTCTTCTTTCTCAACCCATCTCTGCATAAACCTGTCCTGGATACTGCCTCTATACCAAGAGCTCCCCAGACCCAGCCCTGAGCATCCCCACCCAGGCATACAACTACCCACCCTGTCTCCACCCTGTTTCCAGGTACATCAGTTTGACAGATCCCGAACCATGCTAATTGATTTCCTGACATTCCTGCTTCTAACCTGGTTTATTCTGTTGTATTTGGGTACTAAAGTCACTTAAACAGGAAACTAAGCACTCAGTAATGGTTAATTTTATGTATCAACCTGACCAGGTGTGGTGCCTAAACATATGACCAAACATTATTCTGGGTGTGTCTGTGAGGGTGTTGTGGATTAACATTTGAATCAAAAGATTTAGTATGATAGTTTATCCTACCTGATGGCCCTCATGCAAGCAAAGACCTGAATAGAACTAAAAGCCTGAGTAAGAGAGAATTCCTTCTGCCTGCCAGACTCTGAGCTGGGACATCTCCCCACCCCCCCCACCCCCCCCACCCCCCCCCCCCCGCCATCTTTGAACTCAAAATAAAATATCTGGTTTTCCTGAGTCTTGAGTATGTCATCTTTTGGACTGTACTGTACTATGGGTTCTCCTCATCTTCAGCTTGCCAACTACAGATCTTGAAACTTTTGAGCCTCCATAATTATATGAACTGATTCATTTTATATATATATATAATATATAAATATATATAATATATATAAAATACATATATATGTATTATATAGTATACATATATGTATTTTATAATACATATATGTGTTAGATATACATGTATGTATGTATAAAATCATATTTTATATATATATATATATTTATTTATCATACATGTATTTATATATATAAATATAGAGAGACAGAGCCACTAAAATTTTATAAAATCCTATTGGTTCTGTTCCTCTGGAGAACACCCTCCTTTCTTTACTCCTTTGTAATTTTTCTCACCTTTATATGCTCACTTACATTCTTTGCCTTTTAAGCCACTCCATCTGCTACAGCGACTGTCTCAAGCCTTGATTGCTTCACAGGGACACTGCCTAAATCTGAAAGGACCCAATCTGAATGTGTCCCTTCCCTATTAAAAATACACAGCAGGACAACCTCCTTTCTTTGAGGCTCAGTACCACTATTGGCCCCTTGCCTGAGCCCCTGGCCTAGCCTGTCTCCACAGAGATCCCATTTGAACTTTGGTCTTAGTGCCTGGGGTGGCGCTTGCACCTCATTCTGCCCCAACTGAGGCCTCCCAACTGGCAGACTCCACTCTGTGGTAAGTCCCTTGGTGACGCATCAGCTTTCCGGGGCCACCTCTGGAGTTTCTATCTAGGTTATAAACAGAACCAGGAAGGGATGAAGGGTGGACAGAAGATGGGCCTTAGCCTTCTTACCTACCGTAGGGCTTGGCCTCATGGCAAAACAAAATGAATGGCACAGCATTTGGGCCAATCACCAAAATGAAGGCAGGCTCAAAGTGGTGCTGTAACCTAAACCTTATAAACAGGAAAACCTGGTTTCCCTCCCCCTTTTGGAACTCACCTCAATATGAATGAGCAGTCACTGGAGATGTGCGCTGAGGACCAGTTCTTTTTGTAAACTTTAGTTATAGTTATTAAACCTCAAGGAGCCTTTCTTATTGTTCACCATTCCTATATTGATTGTGGAACTAAACTGTTTCTGACATTTCTACAGACATTGTCCCATAAATCTTCAGCTGTTTTAAGCAACTCAGTGAGACCCTGTCTCTAAATAAAACACAAAATAGGCCTGGGGATGTGGCTCAGTGTCTGTGTGCCCCTGAGTTCAATTCCTGGTGCCAATAAATAAATAAATAAAGCAGAGTGAACCACACCTGCAATCCCAGCTACTTGGCAGGCTGAGGCAGGAGGATCCCAAGTTCAAGGCTAGCCTGGGCAACTTACTGAGACTGTGTCTCAAAATAAAATAAATAGGGCTAGGGATATGGCTCAGTGCTGGTGTGCTTCCCTGGCCTTAGGTTCAATCCTGAGTACTGCAAATAAATAAAGAGTAAAATCACCCGTTATTCTGCCACCAGGGAGCAGCTTAATGTTCTTCACAAATTTGTGACTAATTAATTTCATTTGAATAATCAGTACTTATAAATCATGTTAAATAGCTATGGCTTAAGCATTTGGATTTACTACTTAATTAAACCATTTTACCAGAGCCTATACAAAAATTTTCAGCTATAAATCGTTTTGCCTGCCTGTTCCTGGCTTCTTCATTATCCAAAGAAGAGGGTTTTTAACAAGTTTATAAGCATCACAATTTTTTAAAAAATAAAAATATCAAGTTCAATTCTGTTTCTCATTTATTCTAAGGAGAATCCAAATTACATTGCCCAGCCCACTCAAAAGACAAAAAAAAAAAAAAGAAAAAGAAAGAGCTTCTGAGATTCTGTATTTTAATCATGCCAAATATGAGTGACCTATGAACCCTTTTAGAAAAGCCTTGACATATTTAGTTATGAGAGTACAAATTACCCACAGCAAATTCTCCATGGCAGTGGAGAGTGTCCCGCTACCAGAGAGGTACTAGGCTTGCAAAGCACTTCAGAATATGACATATTCCAAACATTCGGAAAAATGCAAAGAATAATGTAATGATGACCATTTGCTATGTAAGTTTAATAAACCTTGACATATCATGCCATACTTTCTTTAGATATTTTATGGTTTAAATGAAATATTTCAGTTAGAGGTGAGGTGTCTCTGTGTACCTCTCCATGATCTTATGATCATCTCTCCCAGGAAGAAACTACTGTGTTAGTTTTCCATCATTATAACAAATACCTGTTGGGCATAATGGTGCAGGTCTGTAGTTCCAGCTACTAGAGAGGCTGAGGCCAACCTGGACAACTTAGCAAAATAAAACATAAAAGGGCTGGGGATGTAACTCAGTGGTAGAACACCCTAAATTTAATCCCTAGTACTGCAAAAAGAAACAAAATAAAAAGCTGAGATAATCAGCTTATAAAGAGGAAAGGTTTATTTTTGGCTCATAGTATTAGAGGCTTTAATCCAGGATCAATTAGCCCATTGCTTTGAGCTGTGGGGAGGTGGCACATCATGGTAGAAGCATATGGTGGAACAAAACCACTCACCTTATGGCCAGGAAGCAAAAGAGACAGAGAAGGTGGACCTGGAATCCAAGCATTTTCTCCAAGTGTCCACCCGCAATAACCTGAAGACCTCACACCAGGTCTCACCCTTAAAGATCCCTCCACTTCTCAATAGGCCCCTAAACTTCCTGATTGTCTGTACAATAGTACAGATATTCTTTTGTATTTTGCTTTTGTTACATAACAATATGTTCTGTAAACTGTGTCAAATAAATTCATGAAATTTTTCTTCATTCCTTTTTTTTCTTTTTTTTTTTCTCCCAACCATTGTGCTCTACTTTGTGAATACACCATAATTTGTTGAACCCTTCTACATATGGGCATTTAGGTGGTTGTGTTTTGTTGTTGTTTTGTAGTACTGGAGGTGGAACCAGGACCTCACACATGCTGGGCAAGTGTTTTACCATTGAGCTACATCCCTACCCCTTTTTATTTTACTTTGAGGGTCTCACTGAGTTGCCCAGGCTAGTCTCGAACTTGTGATTCTCCTGCCTCAACCTCAACAATAACTGGGATTACAGTCATGCACCACCACATCCAAACACTGAGTTAGTTTTTTAAATATTTTGCAATTACAAACAACACTATGATGAACAACCTTATGCATTGTTAGAGTTGTGTCTTCGAGTAAAATCCTAGATGTGTGATTTCTAGTTTTTTTATATATATATCCACTGGTAGTGCTGTTCCCCCAAAGCCTTGCTACAATCAAATAAGTCTCATACTTTTTTATTTTAGCCAACCCGATTGATAAGAAATAGTATCTTGGTGTTTAGTTTGCATTTCCCTAATTAGGAGAATCTTTGAGCAGTTTTCCTATGTTTAAAGGCTATCTCTGTATTTCTTGTCCATTGATTATCTCCCACTTCTCTGTTGGGGTGTTTAATTCTTGGCTGTTCAATATTGTAATGTTCTTATCAGTGCCTTATAGTTATGTGTAATATCATGGTTCATTTTGACATCATCTCACATGCATGGATTATAATTTGCTCCATTTCAGTCCCCAGTACTTCCTCTTTCCTTCCCCTCCTCCTTCTCCCTGTTCCCCTTCCAATAATTCTACTGATCTTCCTTCTGTTTACTTATTGTTTTTAAATGGGTACTTTACAGATATGCAGAAATGTGAAGTTCACCGTAGTCCATTCACATAGTACACAGCATACTTTGGTCAGTTCCTTCTGCAGCTCCTCCCTGTCCTCCCTTTCCCGTCCGTCCTCCCTCCCCCTGTTATCTCCTTCCTCTACTCCCCTTATCACCCTTCTATTTCAGGTGATCCCCCACTTTTGTTTCCCCATTTTGCTCTAGCTTCCACTCACGACGGAAAGCATCCAGTCCTTGACTTTCTGGGTCTGCCTTGTTTCACTGCATGATGTTCTCCATCGGGAAGGGTTCTTGGCATGTTAGAAGCACCAGCCCTTAATCTGTGACACATGCTGCACACACTCTTTGTCTGTCTCACATGACTATGACAGTTTTCACTCTCCAAACTGATAAAACTTTCATGTGGTGACATTATTAGTTTTGGGTTGAATGGAAGTCACATCTAAAAAGTTTTCCCCATAGTAATACTAAAAATTTACTCCTTTTTTTTTTTTTTTTAGTAATTGTATGGGTTTGTTTTCAAATTATTTCCCCTACCCATCTAGATTTTATTCTTTTTTTATTCTTCAGTATGTTATAAGGTATAATTTCATCTTTAGCCAAATGGTTACCTGGTATTATTTCTTAGTGGAGATTGAACCCAGGTGTGTTCTACCAATGAGCTACATCCCCAGCCTTTTTTATTTTGAGAGAGAGTTGCACTAAATTGCCCAGACTGACCTTGAATTTATGATCCTATTGCCTCAGCATCTTGAGTAGCTGGGATTACAGGTGAATGTCACTGTGCCTGACTTGGGTACTGCTTTTTAGAAAGTTTATCTTTGTCCTATGATTTGAAATGCCAGCTTTATCACATACTAAATTTCCAAGGTCCTTAACTCTATTGCTGGACTTTCTGTTGTATTCCACTAGGCTATGGTCTACACACATGCCAGATGCATGTGGTCTATACATATGCCAGGTGTAAAAACGCCACAGCATTTTTATTAGAGTAGTGTTGTGGTATGTTTTAATGTATGATAGATCCAACTTCCTTTCAGAAATATTCTTCTTTCTTTCTTTTTCTTTTGTATTTTCCTGAGCATTCCAGCATGGACTTTAGTATCAATGTGTCTAACTCCATAAACAAAGGCTTGTTGGTATTTTCATGGAGATTCCACTAAACTTACAAACTCACTGAGAACTTGCATCTTTATGAGGCTCAGTAATTTTTCCAAGAATAAAAAATTGTTTTAATTTGTTTTAGTCTATTTTTGTATCTTTCCAGACTCATGGCAATTTTACATATTTTTGATAGATTTATTCTTCTATATCTAATCTTTGTTGCTATGTATAATTTGGGGGTTTCTCTAATGTATTCTCTAATAGTCAATGTTTGTGCATTGATTATGACTACATTTGTATTTTGCTCTCTTAATGGGAGCAATGAATTCTTGTTGTTTGAGTCAGTTTTATCATTGACTATTGATTTTTTAGGGCTTTTCAGATCTATTATCAGATCATGCAATAAATAGAGATTATTTTACTTCTTTACCAAATCTTATGATCCTAATTAGTTTCTTTTCTAATTGCATTGGCTAATACTACTAGTTTAATATTGAATAGTAGTGGTGATGGTAAGAATCTTTGCCTTGTTCCTGATTTGAATGAAAATTCTTTTAGTGTTTCCATATCAAGTCAAATAGTGGCTTTGGGAGTAAAGATTTTTATCATGGCAAGGTGTTTTATCATGTTAAGAAAGAATTCTTCAATTCTTGTTTTCTTGAATGCTATTAGTAGGAGTGAGTATTGAATTTTTGTGGGAGGCATTTTCAAAATCTATGAAGATAATCATATTTTTCCTTAGGTTTATCAATATTGATTTCTTAATATTGAACCAACCTTAAATTACTGAAACAAGTCCCACTTGATTATGGTATATTATTTTCTTTATGTGGTATGAGATTTTGTTTGCTAATATATTATTTAGCCCTCTTGCATTGCTATTCATGAGAAACATTGGTAGGCAGGTTTCATTCTCTTTTCTACTTGTTTTGTGGTGTTTTTCAGTTTTAGGTATTGAACTTAGATTATTCTTAATTTTTTTAAAAGGAAAGGATTTTCCTATCTTTATATTAGTATTTTGAACTTGTTTTTTTATTTGCTGCTATAACAAATCACCACAAACTTAGTGGCATAAACAGCACAAACCTATTTATTTATTCTATTGAGACATAATATTTGTACATCTTTCTGGCCCACATTATGGTGATTTAATACATTTATACAGTGTGTAATAATCATATCCAGGTTAAAAGCATTTCCATATCTCAGACATTAATCACTTTTACACAATCAGAATTTGTGTTCTTCTTTTCTAGTGATTTTGAAATATATCATGGAATGTTTTAATCCATAATTATCCTACTGTTCAATAGGAAAACTAGAACTAATTACTCCTCTCTCAGTGTGTTTTGGTGCCTATTATTGAACATCTTTCTTTTGCCCTTTGACCCTGACCTTCCCACTCTCTTAGTGACCACTGTTCCATTCCATGCTTCTATAAAATTACCTTCTTGGTTTCAGCAAATTAGTGAGAACTTGTGGTATTTGTCTTTCCATGTCTGGCTTATTTCACTTAACATAATGACTTCCATTTCCATCCGTGTTCCTATATACGTCAGGATTTCATTGTTTATAATAATATACCTGAATAATATACCATTGAACAACACAAATTTGTTATCAGAAGTCAGAAATCCAAAGTTGATCTCACTGAGCTAAAATCAAGGTACAGGCAGATTGATTCATTTCTAAAGGCTGTAAGGGAAAAATCTATTTTCTTGCTTTTACCAGCTTCTCCTAGGCTCATGGACCTCTTCCATCTTCAAAGCTAGTAGGAATAGTTTTTCTTGTATTCCATCTTTCTAACACTGACTCTGTCTACCTCTTCCACATTTAAGGACTCTTAATGATTACATTAGGCCTCCTAGATAATCCAGAAAATCTTCCCTTTTCACGGTCATCTGATTGGAGCCTTAATTCTATCTGAAACCTTAATTACTTTTTGCAATATAGCATAACAGACTCTTGGGTTCTGGGAGTTTGGGACTGAACATTGTTCAGTGGGAGGGAAACATTATTTTGCCTACCACATTTTTAGCACTCTAGGACAATTTCTAGAACACTAGAACTATCTTATTTTTGAAAGTTTTGTAGAAAACTGTGGTGAAATGCCTGGGCTTTTGTATGTGGTAATTCTTTAATAATTGTCTCTGCATATTCCATTGAAATTTGCTGTGTTTAAACTTTTTCTCCCGATGAACTAATTTGGACAATTTTTATTTCCTGAGAAAACTATCCATTTAATATTGAATTTCTTTGTATAGAGAGGTCTGCAACATAGCCTCTTTCCTCTTGTCATTTCTTATTTTGCTAATTTATGCTTTCTCCCTTTTTATTAGTTTAGGTTAGTTAGCAGTTGGCTATTTTGTCAGTGTTTCCAATTAAGTAATCTACTGGATCTCAATTCTCTATTAATTTTTGCTTTTATATTTGTTATTTCTTTTCAACTTCTTGCTTTTAGTTTACTTTGTTGTCTTCTGGTTTTTGAAGTTAGATATTAAATCATTTGTTTACATTGTTTCTTTCTTTTATCTATGAAAGTGTGTAATGTTGTGAATCTTCCCCTAGTGACTGCTTACAATATCACATATGTTAGTGTTTGGGGTATTGTTGTTTTTGTTACTTTTTTTAGTGTTTTTTTTTTTAATTGTTTAATTTCAGTTTGTATTTGCCCTTTCACCCAAGAGTTGTTTAATGGGAGGCTTTTAAAATTTTTCAGGGGGAGAGCTTTTTATTTTTAGTTTGGGTTAATGAATTCTATTTCTCTTAGTCTATTTTGTGCTGCTATGACACAAAAGGTTGGATATTTCATAAAGAAAAGAGGTGTATTTGGCTCACAATTCTGATGGTATAAGGTTCCAAAAGTGTGGTGTTAGCATTCAGCAACCTGTTGAGGGTCCCTTTGCTGTGTCTCAAGATGACAAAGAAACAGAAAAAGAACCAGCAGAAAAGGCCCAGTGCACTGGGTGGATTTCCTTTATAATAACCCACTCTTGAGAAAGCTAACTCACTCTAATGACAGCAGCATTAATTCCTTCTGAGGGTGGTTCCCCCATGACTAACACCTTCCAGAACACCCCACCATTTCAAATTGCCCACCCCAATACCTCCACACTGGGGACCAATCTTTGAGTACATAAACCATTGCAGGATACTCTCAAATCATATCCAAACTATAGCATTGTTTGTATTGCCTTAGTTAATCAATTTTATTGTGGTTTCATCAGAGTATTTTTGGCAATATTTCAAATTTGTGAAAGTTACTGATGTTTTCCATGTGGTCAATTTTTATGAATGATTCAAAGGTGATTTATAAAAAGGTATATTTGCTAGCATCAAATATATTTATATAATATAATATAAATGCATAACATTTAACTAATTGATTATATTTTATATTGGGTTTTTTCCTTTTTTAAAATTTTTTTTGTTCACTATCTTGAACCAAGAGTGGCAAAACATCTGCCTAATTTTTTTTTTAATCTCTGAATTCTAACAGGTTGATAAATCTGGGTAAACTTTTCCAAATACCTAGTAGACCCTTTCAATATGCAGATTCATTCTCTGGAAAGTTTTCTTACATTATAATTCTTAAGTATTTCTCTGTTTTGTTTTTTCCTTTTCAGAGAATCTAATAATATGAGCACTAATTCTTCTCTGTTTTCCACTTCCACTATTTTCTCCATGACCCTTTTTACTTCTAGACTTTTCTCATTTTTATTTTATTGGTTGTTTTCCTAACTTTAAAAATGTCTCTTAGTAAGGTTTCATCTTGGTTTATCTTTTGAACACTTTATAATTTAATATTCATTTTGGAAATAACCTTGCCTCTTTTTTCCATTTTTTCAAAATTCAATCAACTCTTTTTATAATTATTGTTAGTTTCTTTCCCTTGTCCATTTCTGTTCTTCGTTTTTGTATTTCTCATAAGATCTTTTTTTAGTATCCCAAATGCTAGTTTTAGTATATTTAATTCAGTTTTCAATGTTCTTGTTTCATGGTTGTTTTCTTGGGGTAAATGTGTTGGATTTCATTTTTCTGATTCTTTGTAGTAATTCTGCATCTATTATTCTGTTTTTTCCATTTGTGTAGTTTGGGGCTGGTTTTCAAGATTCCTGGATTGTTGCTGTCTTTATTCAGTATTACAGAGTCAAGATTCTGTAGTGAATTGGGGGAGAGGGTGAATGGAGCCAGGGATTTATGTCCTCTGATTTTTCAGTATTCTTGTCTTACAGAACCCTGCATTTTCTATCTGAGTTAAAGCTCCATGGGTCATGTGACCTCCATAAGCCCCTATTCTGACTGGTAGGCCACAGGGCATTTTGGATTTCCTGGAATTAGTGTCAGTTCACAGACAGGCTATAGTTGTTTCCCAAAGCTCTGATTATTTCTTTTCCTCCAATGAACAGATATAGGTTCCTTCTGAGAAGACTAGGAGAAAGATTAGAATTTTAGTGTAATTTTCAGTAGAATACTAAGGTTCTCCCACAAGGGGGTCCAACATCCCCTTCACTCACAGTGTTCTGGTCTATAAACTGGCTTGAGTCTGTCAACCTAAATATAAAAGCAACCAGAGGAAGAGAGTCTCTAAAGAATAATCCTATTTTTTGTATATTGCAGAGCGTTGCAACAAGAATGTACATACCTTAGTAAACCATGGGCATATTCAAAAGGGTTGAGGCAGGGCAAAGTTTTTGTAAGACAAAAATGAGGAGGATTGTATAGCTATTTTGAAACAATAATCTTTGGCTACAATGATCAGTGACAGCAATTCAGATTTGAACAGAGAGATACTGGTCCTGTCCTCGTAGAGGACTTTGTCAGGGTGCAGTGACATCTGTGCTTATGGTTCTGACAGGTCTTTTGTGACAGTTACTCTCAAGCAATCATGTGCAAGAGCCCTTCCTTCCTCCATAATCTCCTTACTTACTTAATTTTTTCAGTAAGGTTGACACTAACAACTCCGTTTTGATTCTTTCACATTTCTTTTGCGAGTCTAAAAATGAATCGAGGAACTTTGTCTCTGTTGTTATGATGAAGGTTAGACTTTGTTTACTTGACTTAGAATTTCTCTGTGTATCTGGTGAAGTAAGAATTTACTTGACTGTTCAGTTCCAGAACAATCTAGGAACGTCATGATTAATTGGCCATTTTCTATCTGAGCTAAAGCTCCAGGGGGAAAGTCAGGCCATCTATTATGGTTTAGATGTTAGACGTCCTCCAAAACCTCCTGTGTGAGAGAATGCAAGAAGGTTTAGAAGTGGGATGACTGGGTTATGAAAGCCTTATCCTAATCCGTGTGTTAATGCCCTGAAAGGGATTATAGGCAGATAGGGTGTGGCTGGAGGAGGTGGGTCATGGGGGTGTGCTTTTGGGGTCTATATTTTATGAGTTGGTAGGCCATGTTCCCAGCTGCTTTCCTCTGCCGCACTATTCCACCATGATGTTCTGCCTCCCCTCATGTGTTCTAGACCCTTCCAGTGCAGGTCCTATGTCCACTGTAATATACCAGCCTCCCTAAGCCTTTAGGTCCCTTCCTCTACATTAAACAGAGCCTGTCCGGCACTTCTGGTTTTCTCACTGTGAGCAACCTTCTGTTGCATGCTTCAGCCAACCAACCAACCAAACCGTTAGAGCCCTTTCTAATTCCCTCAGCTAGAACATTGAATACAAAATCTCTCCTTAGTAGCCCATGGTAATAAATTCAGCCTGAATTACTCAAGTTACTTCCATCATCATCCTACACCTTGAGTATCCATTCCTCTGCCACGCGACCAACACGCTAGCTTCATACTAGAGGTTGGAAACATAGAAGTTAACTAGTGAGTTCAAATTAAAGACACATAACACTCAATTTACCTTTTTTCTTGCCCAGCTAAGAGACAGCCCCTCCCAGCTCCTGCCTCTAGCCACCTGGCGGTAGCGAGGTTTACACAAAGAGAGAGAGGCACGCCAGAGGATGAGCTTTTATTGGGGAACAAAAAATTCAAGGGAAAATCTCATCCAATGAAGGTTGAGGGGGACAGCATTCCAAAGTCAGGGTCAGTGATTGGTTTTCAGGTCAATGGTCAGTCACACCCCGACACGGACAAGCCCTTGCACCTGGGGAGGGTGGGGAAAAGCTTTGACCCAGCTGGTCTGAACGCCTCACACCCAGCCAGGGAGGTAGCTCAATCACGTGCAAGAACGGCTTCCCACACATTCCAACATTTGTTCCTTGGATTTTTGACTATATAAATTAGAGAAATAATTTCTTCCAGAAATTTCTTTCAGAATGAAATGCATCTCATAATGGATCACATTTTGTACCTCCTCTTGGGTGGCTTCTGGAACTGAAGCCTAATTATAGGTCTAGAAGTAAAGAGGGCAGGTGGAGGTTGGTCCCGACAGTCAGCATTGTCCTGCATGACAGCCACTTCGAGGGAGGCCACTAAGGTTTCCCCAGGCAATGAAGGTTAATCCCCCCAAGAGCTGAGACTCCAAGGCTGGTGCCATTGGAGTCAGGAGGGTCACTTCCTGTGAGGTTAGGTAAGCCACTTCGGTTGAAGGTAGAGAAATGTCTTCCTTTGGTGATGAAGATACAATGGAATTTAGGGGCTCAAGTTAGGGAACCTGCTTGTCAGCAGATGACTGGACGGGGACACACACACACACACACACACACACACACAATAGAGTTTTACTTAATCATAAAGAAGTATGAAATTATGGTATTTGCTAATAAATGGATGGTAATGGAGAACCTCATATTAAGGGGGAAAGTCAGACCAGGAAGTCAAGGGTCAAACGTTTTCTTTCACATGTGGAAGCTAAAGTAAAATAAGGTAAAAAAGGGAGAGGGATTCCATGACAATAGAAGAGACACCAATGGAGTAGAAGAGGGGATAGAAGAAGAGGGATGAAAAGGGAAGGAACTGTGGAATAACACTGGCCAAATTATGCTATGCACATATATGAATATACCCCAGTGAATTTCAACTTTGTCTATAAAGCACCAATTAAAAAACAGTCAATAAATACAAGTCAGACCAGTAGAGTAATTGGAAAGGAAACAAGGAGCTGGGGTAAGAGGGGAGGGAAATAGGAAGCACTGGGGACTGAAATGGAGCATATTAAATTCCATGCATGTGAAATGATGTCAGAATGAACCTCAATATTATGTATAACTCTAATGCACTAATAAAATGTTTAAAAGTAATTTAGGGGCCCAATGTCCCCATGCCAACTTATAGGATCCATTCTTTCCCAAGCAGTGCTCTCATTTCAAGTGTAGACACCCAAACCAGGGGCAGTAGTATAAGCCTGTAATCTGTGGCCAACTAAGCAAGACTCTGTCTCAAAAAAAAAAAAAAAAAGGCTGGGGATGTAGCTCCGTGGTAAAGCACTTGCTTGGTATGCTTAAGGCCCTGGGTCTAATCGCCAGTACTGCAGGAAATGAAGAAAAAGAGTAGACTCCTTCCATGACTGGAAGTTCAATTTGTGTTGTCATTCAAACCATGACAGAATGAGATTTTGTATATGATTTTCAGCAATTTCAGCCCTGAAGCTACAGAGGATAAGGATCTCTTTCAGGGTACATGTGGAGGCTCTTAGGTTATTTATCTGACACTTGAGCTAGGAATTTGAATTCCTGAGCTCATCCTTTCTCATGCTATGGCTTAGGAGCCAGTGTCATGATATTCATTGCTTACCCAGCTCCTTACTTCTGGTTGAGTCGGAATATCCAATGCCAACTCATTTGCACTTCTCTATCAACAATTTAGCTGTGAACTGTCAGCGCTGTCTTTATTACTATAAATAGAATCATTAGCATCTTTCAACCTAATTAAAGGAGAAAGCCAAGTCCAGAAACCTTACAGGGTAGAGAATTTTATCTTCATATTATGGAAGAGAAAGCTGAGGCCTTGAAACAGAGTGAGTGAACTACTCACCAAAGCCACCCAGCCGAGAATCAAACTGAAATCCATAAGCCTTCTATTTTGTGATTGCTCTTTTTCTTTCTTTCACGTTCTTTGTCTTAGCAGTCCGCTTATGGTTCACAGATCACTCTTCTCATCTAATAAGTGACAAATAGAAAAATGCACTTTCTGGTTTTGCCAACTTCTTCCCATCCATATATCTGAATCTACCTATCAATTTTCCAATCTTGTCCAACCTGTTTACCCTGTTAAGAAAGTACTGAATTTCATTTCTCTTATGAGAGTGGCCAACTCAGCTGCATATAAGGCAGAGACTTGAGGATGCTAGTCATTGGCTTAAAATAAAATAAAATAAAAGTACTGTCAAAGACTAAATTAGAAAAAAGATTATCTTATTGATAACAATTTTACTACTTGACTATTACAGAAAAAATGATTCTATTTTTAGTTTTCTTTTGACAGGTATCTAAGAACGTATCTAAGGAGACAGAAGCACTTAAGTCACTTGTGTCTTCCTTTTTCTTTTAGTTTCCTAAATTCAAGTTGTTGTGTCAGAGGTGTTCCAAAGCCTCTCTAAATGTCTATGTGCAGATGATCTTAACTACCGATTGCTTCCAGTGTTAAGATTCCTGTTTTGTATTACCCCTGCCTGGGCCACTCTCACCTCATTAGAATCTCTAGATGGGTTGAATTTGGTAAAAGCTACGCATATTTTCCTGGCAATCCTCTGTGAACATCCCATACCAGTACTCCAGCTCATATGTTAGATGCATGGAAAAAGGAGGGGCATAGATGGTGGGACCAAAATAAACAGATGGTTGCCTTGACGATCTGCAGGAGACTCTCTCACGATCATTTTTCAAGGTTTTCTTTTCAAATAAATAATGACACAGGATACCTTTTTGGTTTTTTTTTAATCTCATCTATCACCTGCAAATGGTACTAAGATTCACAAACTGGACAAAGCACCAAATGTCTCTTCCCATAAGCCACCTTTACTGGGTTTGAGTCACGGAGTCCCCTCCTGCAACACTTCAGAAGTTTTCCTTGAGACCATCTCAAGGCAGATTGCTAGCCTCCAGGGATGAACTGAATGAGGCACAGCAAGGAGGCTGTGATATTTGGCAGAAGACAAATGTGAACCATTATTATTACATGAGACAAGATGCTGTGGGGCCCTGCATACAGAATAATGTGAAATCAAGAGAAAGAGAAAAGTCACTCCAAATGGGGTCAGGCAGAGGTCCTGGAAGAGGTGAAATTGAGCTGACTGGGGAGCCAAGTTTGAGCTGAAGAGACTTGAATCTCACTGGGGATGGGTAAGGAATTCCCAGCTTAAGACAAAAATAATAATAAAAAATTGAACATTCTAACATTGACATGCACCTGATTTCTATTATGTCCATTTTTAAGTTGTTGACACATTTTTTTCTGTAAACATACTTACAAATAATTAAAATGGAAGTGCTTGTTTTGAGCTGTGAAAACATGGAGCAGTTCTATAAGCATGTTTGAATACATTCATATACTCAGATCCTTTATCCAGGTTATAACACCAGCTTACAGGATGTGAGCTTGAGAGGCAGACCGGCATTCAAAGCTCCACTCTATCAATAATTTCTTAGTTTCTTGTGCAAGTTTGTACAATCTCTGAGCCTCCCTTTTCTCACCTGTAAAATGGAGATGATAATAGTGCTCATTTCACATAGTTTTGCAAGAGTTACATGAAATATTTCATGCAATCCTGAGCACAGTGCCTGACATCTGTTATCAATTATTTGTTGCTCCAAATCAGAGAGCGTCTGTGAGGTTTTCTCTGATGAGACCTACCATTAGGCTTTCACAGGGCTTTTCCAAATCCTTGTTCTAATGCAAGAAAACATGCCAGAAATAAAAATTATCACAGATTTTTTAAATATTGGGAGCCAAAATGTCCCTGGTTTCAAGAGCCTTTAAGTTCACAGTTTCTTATTATCCCAAATTACATCAGTCTAAACTCTTATTTTATTTGCTTTCAAGAAGTCTGATCTTTTTCCAGGTATCTAAGTATTCTGTGAACTTCCTGGAGAAAAAAAAATAAATTTCTGGTACTAGGGATTGAACCTAGGACCTCACACATGTGAAGCACTAAGCACTGAGTTATATCACCAGCCTCTTGAGAATCTTTATTCAGCAGGTGTCTTCTTTCCTAGCCCTGCCTTGCCACTGTGTTATAGTAGCCAACTGATCTTCCTCAAAATGAATTTCATTGAGCATTTTGCCTCTACCTGGAGTCCAAGCTACAGTTTCTGAAGGCCCCAAAAGGAGGAATCGTTTCCTTCTCACCACAGCCCAAAGTCCCATCCTGATTTCTTCTTCAGCGGAGGTTTGTCTGCAGGAAGGACAATTTCTTCCAAGAGGATTTCACCCCCATTAGGTGGGGAGAGGGAATAATAGCACCCGTTGTGTACAGGATCTAATTACCATTCACAACTAGAGGGAAGCAGGGCTTCAGGAGGATGAATGATTGCAGATCTGTGGCAGAACGTGTGCAAGATGGGCTGGGGTCATGGCTCAGTGGCAGAGCGTCTGCCTGGCAAGTGTGAGGCATTGGGTTCCATCCTCAGAACCACATAAAAATAAATGAAATAAAGATATTGTGTCCATCTACAATTAAAATAAAAAGAACATGTACAAGATGAGTCTAGGTCTTGATGAGTTCCAGTTTCTGGAAGAAAGTCAATCAGACTGATGAGTTGTGTTGAAGGACACAGGGGACAGGAAGGGGCACCCATATGCTAAATATGGGAGTCACTGAGCACCTAAAAAGAATAAGCTCAAACAAAGAATATTGTATATATTAAAATTAAAACATCACTTCATAATTTCTAATGATATTTTGAAAAAGTGAGAGAAGGCAAATGACCACTTCAACAACAGCCTCATTGGCTACTGTTGCAAGGACAGGTGTTTATTCAAAAAATTGGCTCGTAGAAGGAAAGGCGGAAGATGCCTTTAGTCTTTCTTTTCTGTATATACTATATTGTAGGGCATTGAAATAACCTGAGTTGACAAACGTTGGGATAGTGGTGATGTCGAGGAGGAGGATTTTGCTGTGCTGGGGATAAAACCCAGTGCCTTTGCACATGCTAGATAAGTGCTCTGCTCCTGAGCTATATCCCAACCTGAAAAATTGGTTTTTATTATAAAAATTTCAACTAATAAGTGTAAAAAGACAAAAACAATCAGAACATCATTTTATACCCCCTCCAGTGAAATAACGAGTTCAGGTAGTAGTTATTAAAAGATGCAACTCTTAGCTGAAAGGTTGATGGGAAACTTGAAATGGCAGAGATGAGCTTATCACATCCTGATTCATTGTAACTCACTAACAAGGAAACCCAGACGGTGTGCTTGGGCAACATGGTGTCCACGTCAGGTCTGAAGTATCATTACCCCCGCAAAATTGAACTTGAATCTAACGCAGACTTGAGGATTAAATCTCCTCTAAAGGGATGTAGGCAGGAGTGAAATGATATTACAAGGAAGCAAGGAGGCCAATTCAGCTTGGGGGACCTTCCTCAAGACTGCTGGCCCAGTTCTGAGCAAGGCAGTGGCATGAGGAAGAAAGAAGGGAGGCTGTGGTTGCTGCCCGTAAGAGACCCAGGAGGCTTAACACCGAACAAAACACATGAGCCTGGTCGGGGTCCTGATTCACACAAACAAACTATATACAAAAATTAGAAACTGACAATATGCCAGGGACATATTGTCAGTTTTATTCCATGTTTTAATGGCACTGTGGTTATGTAAGAAAATGTTCACAATTTTTAGCCATGTCTACTGAAGCATATGCAACTATTTAAAATACTTTAGCAACTGTTTAAAATATTTTAGGTGGAAAAAAGAAAAAGAAAGGGACAAAAGCAAGGTGACAAAAATCTTGGTGATGGTGGAATCTGGGTGATGATAGGTTAATTTGGAAAAGGTAAAAATGGATAGATGAAACAGATGTGTCAAAATCTTGATGGTTGTTGAAACTGGACACGGGAAGAGGAAGGTCCTTTGTATTTATCTCTGTTTTGGGTGTGCTTATTATTTTTATAACATGAAAACAAAACAAAGAAGACACAATTCTAGAACACTGGTACATTTCTCATCATGGGGATTATTTGGGCTGAGATCATGCCACATGTGCAATTTCAGGATGGACTGAGCCAACCCCAGCGCTTGTCCTTTAGTGCTCTCTGAGCACAGGAAGAGAAGCTGAACTTTGTTTGTGGGGGATTCTGCAGTCTCACCCTCTTCTCCTTGGACAACTGCTAGCAAGAGCTCTCATACATGGCCCAAAAAGAAGCAGCAATTTTCTCCTAAGGTGCAATAGAAATTTTAATTTAGAAAGAAATCCTTTCCTAAGGCAAACTTTATCTGAAGGAAGATCATTTTTGCCTGAAGAAATCATTCTTTCCATCATGCTGGGGAGGGGGTTAGCTTTGTGCGAAGGGCCTCTGCCTATCTTGATTTGGTGGATACTTGATGTACAGGGGCTCTTTGCCTCCAGGTAACTTCAAGCCACCACGTTTTTGTTTAATTATGGTAAAATACAAATAAAATTTACCATTTTAACTATTGTTAAACACACAATTCAGTGTTGTTGAATATATTCACATTGTGCCATCTCCAAAACCTTCTTCATCTTACAGAACTGAAAGTCTGAACCCATTAAACAGATCCCCGTCCCCCCATGACAACCAGTCTCTGTGAATTGCTAACTCTAGGTTCTCATATAAGTGGAATCATGCAATATGTATCCTTTTGTATTTAGCTGATTTTACTTAGCACAGTATCTTCAAGGTTCATCCAAGTTGTAGAAATTTGTAGCATCAAATTTCCTGCCCTTTATAGTCTGGGGGTGCAGCTCAGTGTAGAGTACATGGCATGCACAAGTCCCTGAGTTCTATCCCCAGAACCAAAGGGAAAAAAAAAAACTTCCTTTTTAGGGCTAAATAATATTCCATTGCATGTATGCACCACATTTTCTTTATTCATTCGTCCTTTAATACACACTTGTTTACTTCTACATTTGGCTCTTGTAAATAAGGCCACTATGAGCATGGGTGTACAAAACAACTGCTTCTTACAATGTAAAGTTTTTCTCCCAAGGTTTCAAAAGTTCTTGGAACATCTTTCATCCCAGGTTCATGTTCAAGGTACTGGACGCTAGGCCAGCCCAATCTCACCACCAAAGAGCATATAAGCCTGTGAGAGGAGGCAGCTGTGTTCAACATCACAGAGCCCAGACAGTGGGTGGTCCTTGCCTATTCCCTAGTTTACTTCTTTTAAAACAATAAAACTAAAACATACTGGCAATAGGCTAAAAGTGGAAATGAGCTCATTCACCTGTTTCCCATTCTGCCAGGGCTGGCTACTATTTCATGGATAGCATTCTGCATTCAAAGCTTCATTCTAAACATAAACAAATGCATCCACAAATGAACATGCTTGCTTTGTTTTTGATAAAAGTTTACCTTCCCTGGGTGGGCATGGTGGTGCTCACCTTAAGTTCCAGCTCCTCAGAAGGCTGAGGCAGGAGGATCCCAAGCAACTCAGTGAGACCCTGTCTCTAAATAAACTACGAAATAGAGGTGGGGATATGGTTGAGTGCCCCTGATTTCAATCCCTGGTTACCCCCCCACCAAAAAAAAGTTTACTTTTTCACTCAACAGTGTATCACCTTTCCATATAGTAGGAAGGTTTCAGAAACCTAGGGTATTTCCTATTTTTATGCTGTTACAAATGATGTTGAATTGAAGATCCTGACACATACACTCTTGCGTATTGATGTATTAGCATAGGATAGAAGGGAAAATCTTGGGTCAAAAAGTATATGGATATTTTAAAATGTGGTAGGTATGGCCAAATTGCCTTCCTAAAGGATTATGCTAATTTATCTGCTGGCTTTAAAAAGATTTGCATTTATTTTGTCACATTTAGGACAAGCATTCCAAATATTCCACTCTGTCCATATTTGACCAAATACTTTTGTCTTTCTACAAGTAAATCAACGTAGCCTGTACTAGTTATTTAGTTAAAATCTGCTTAGAAAATCTCAGTTAAATTAGTAAAATCACCTAATTTCAGCAACTATTGTCTGCTTCTAGCCAAGGCAACTTTATTGGATGAAAATGTAATTGTGTATTTCTGCTCATGACAAATTTTGGAATTTCTCCTCTGGATCAAAGTCAATCTTGCCAATATTTGCATCTTTAATTTCAGGAGTACATAAATCTATTTTTAAATACCAAGTCTGTTTTGAAAATAACTTTTGCCCTTTTCTATTTTTAATTTTTTAATTAAAAATAATTAATCAATTGCCTTAAAAAAAATCAAATCCTCTAAGCTTTTATGCCCATTTGCTTTGGAGAAATACCTGGAAAAATATATCCCAAACCACAATTTTAATTACCGAAGCCACTTGGATGGTTTGGGGTATAGTATTGGGGTATAGTATAGATAGCTTGGGGTATAGTATTTCACAATTATGTCTCAAAATTAGGCACTGGGTTCGATCCTAGCACCACATAAAAACAAATAAAGGCATTGAGTCCATATACAACTAAAAAAATTTTTTTTAAAAATTATATTACAAATGTAAAGATTTCATCAAAGAAAGTCAAAAACTGTTTATGGCATGAAATTGGAAAATGGTTCTCATGGGCAACAAATGGAGTTGCCGGGGAGGAGAGGCCACATCATCACACTTACAAAGGTCTTTACTTCTTAGAGGAACAGAAAGCCCGGATCTGACCGCTCTGGCCCGGTGGTCCTCAGACCGTCCCTGGAAGCCGGGCTCCTTTTGTGTGCGTCCTGCGTCCTCTCCAGGCGTGTCTGCGTGGTGCAGGGCGCATCCGCACTCGGGAGGGCTGGGAGCGGCTGCCGGCTGAGAGCAGGCTGGCTGTCCTCCGGGGGAGATGGCACTGGCGAATGCTCCCTTGTTATGCGACTATTGATTTGCCTCACTCTGAGGATTCCGGGGGCAAAGTGACCCTCCCTGCTGCCTGTCGCCTCCCTTCCTCCCGCCCGCCAGGGTGGCCTCCCGCAGCAGGATTCCTGAGGCTGCCGCTCCGCCCTCCTCTGCCTCTCAACCCTCTGGCGCCTGGATACCTGAAGTTATTAGGAGAAATGAGGTAGCCGAAGGGACCACATGGAAGTTGTGACAGCTCCCGGCGGCGCGCCCCTTTCTCGAGTGCCAGTTCCTGGGCTTAGGAATTACCGCTGACACGTTGAAAGCAGGAGGTCCCCTTACCAGCCAGCCTGCCGGGATGGGCCATTGCTGCTGCAAGCCTTATAACTGCCTTCAGTGCCTGGACAAGACGGTACTTTGCCTTCCCTCTCTCTCTTCTTCCCCCTCCTCCTTTGCCAGGGCAGAGAGAAAGCCGCGAGCCGACCGCCTCTGTCCCTCGGCTCCCCAGCATGCGTGTGCGCTTTGTTGGTGCCCAGGACCCTCCCTTTCCCCGTTCCAGGGTGCTGAATTGTGAGTGGTGTTCACAGAAACATTTGGCCTCACATACTCTGCAGTGCCTTACATAATTTGGTATTCTGCAGTCACCAATGGAACTGTTGCATTTTCCTGAAATAGTAGAAACATCTCAAAAACCAAACTGTCAAGAAATCCTTGGAATATTCTTAATGCATTGTAACGTACCTGGAAGACCTAAGATGAACGTCCAAGAGGGGACTGCAGGTTAGCTAGGCATGTTCTTCTTCCCCAAGCTGGAACTTTGAAAGTTTCCCTCTCCACCCCCCATCCCCCACCCGTAGCATACATCCCTGTAGTTTGTATCCTTCATGTCAGAAAAAAACAGCACACCCAGGTATATATAGTTCTTCCTTCTGTAGTTCATCACATCAGAGAGGGGTGAATAACACAGACATGAAAACCTGAAGAACCAGGGAGTCTGAGGGTGTGTTCAAGGATTCACTAGAAGGAAAATTCACAGCCAGGGAACTGAAAATAGAGTATGCAGAGAATTGTATGGCAATTCCTGCACAAAGCCTTTCTTTGCTTTTGACACTTGCCTGATCTGTGAGCTTACAGAGGGATTAGGATATGCTTTTAATTTCAACTGTTGGCAAGAGCTCTTGTCTCTGTGATATATTTTATTATCATGCACATTCGAATTTCTCAAAGATGCATGAAATGGGATTTCACAGGGGGGTGAAATTGCCTCCTTTCTACTCATGTGGGCATCAGCTACTAGATAGCTTGGGGTATAGTATGTGACCAGGTGAAGGAAAAATATATGGCTTAATTTAAAACTCTTTACAGGGCCATCACTAGGGAACATCTTACTTATCAGTTCTTCTTATGAACTTTGACCTAAAGTACGCTTATATACCCACCCCAGAAAATTAAACTGATACCTTAAATGTCATTTGGTATTTTTGTTCCAATAGAAATAACCATTTCAGTGGGTTTGGCTTTTGCCACCCTGAGTGTGAACCATATTTTTGTTTTAGCAAACAGAAATATAAAATATTTGTACCCAATCATCTGCAAACCCCACACTGAAGTGGTTAAGCCCTTTTGTAAGAGAAGTGGTCACAAAGAAGAGTCCAAGGAAGTATAACAATTGTTGTGATAAAAGGGAAAGATACGCCATGTGTACAGCAATAGTATAAAGTTTCCATTCCCAAGCCCTGATAGGAAGGTCTGAGAAATAGGGTCTTTAAAATGTTAGGCCTTTAAGAAAATATATTTTAAAGTGAGTCTGTCCCCAATTGTCTTTCAAATCAAGTTCCTGAAAATAAGTATCCCTGTATAATTCTTGAATTCAGAGATTTGGGAAAAATAATTCAATGTTATTTTTTCTCTTTAGCAGTGTGACGTTTAAGTAGCTTTTAAATGTTTTAGCCTTGAAACTAAATTCAGTACAAATTATTCTTCCTGGATGAAAACTTAAAGACTTATGCTATGCCTAAAAAACTTTTCCATTATGTGCACACTCCTATTTCTTGATTTTACTATATTTCAGAATAGTATTCCATTTGAGGTTTTATAGATATATATTCATAGGTGCTTTTTAAAGGAATTGAAGACTTTCTTTTTTAAAACAAGAGAAGGAATTGGTTTGTTTATTTGCTTGCTTTGTAGGATAACTTCACAGGCAGTCTCCCAAAATCATTTATTACTTGATAAGGACCTAATAGATCAGCATTGTGTATTGGGACAGTACGGGAATCCACTGAAGTCTCCAGCTTCAGAACTCAGTACTCCTGTAAATGCCACAGAACCCTTCAGGGTCTTAATCAGCTTCATCTACCCCTGCATTCGCATGGTTTGAAGAGGGAGGTCTGACAAAACTTCTGATTACTTTAGTCCAGCTTAATAACCCTTTAAAAAAGAACATTTCCTCAGCAATTTATATAGGTACAGAATAGAAATCCTTATTTTGAGAAGTAAAAATTTCTTTCTTTTTTTTTTTTATAGTTCACTCATAGTACAGAGAAAGATGTTTTGGAAAACATGGTGAGTTAGAAATACTCTTAACAGTCAGTTTCAGAGGTTGGACTAAGAAATAGGAATCTGGGGATGCTTCTTTCTTTAGCATCTGAATATTGGGACTGACTTTTGCGGGAAAAACTAGAATCTTGTCTAGAGTATAAAATGAAAAAAAAATTTTTTTTTTGGTTCAATGAACAAATGGTTTGCAAAAGCTCTTTGTGTTTATGTACTTCCAACTTATAAAACCCATCCAATTAGCAATATTTATTTCTGGTTGATTCTGTCCCTTGTTAGTATGGGAACTAGTAAAGTATTCTAAAAAGGCACGGTCAGTTATTGGTTTCGTTGTACTTCCAGCTTTTCCAGAGAAACCACAAGTTGGCTAGGCAACAACGGTGCATACAGAGCACTTGATTAAACAGTAGGAACAGTCTGAGGAAGAGTAGGTGAAAGTTCTGTGATTCTGTTCATACTTGTTTCTGGTCCAAGGAAAAGCAAGTACAGCACCGTGGACTAACTTTCTTGGAAAAACTGGAACATGAATTACACTTTAAGCTTGCGGCGGAATTTTATTGAACTCAAGAGGAGAAGGAATATAATTCCAAGCAAGGAGTGCATGAGGAAAAGTGTTTTCACCCAACTGGATGACATAAGAGAGGGCAAACACAGTAGGAAATACAGCACAGAGGGAGCCTGAGGGGATTTTCAGAAAATTTCAGATTTTGGTCTTTTAACTTGAAAATAATTAATTAAAAAGTAGGGACTTATCTTGGGGTTTTGAGCAGAACTGAAATCTGCAGAAATATTCCTCTGTATTATGTTGAGTTAAAAGGCATGACCCAGGAATTCTGGCCATTGGGACACCAGGATGGATCCCAAAGGGTCCAGTCACCATGAACTCAGTGTGGTCCAGGATGAAGCATGATGCTGCATGTACCAAAACTTCTTAACTTCCCAGAAATGATGGATTTTAGGAAGGCTGAATTATTAAGAGAACTAGATGTACCAACTAGAATGCCAACCTGTTTTTTTTTTTAACAATCAGAAGTATAATTCAACAAGCAAATGAATGGCAACAAGCTTGATAAATATGTTATTTCTTTTTGGAATCAAGAGTCTAGCTTTGAGAAGCTCTGATATAAATAGAATCTGAGCCACAAATCATGTTATTGAAGAATCCAGAGGCTTCTGAGCCTCAAGGGCCCATGACCCATCCCCAATGCCCTCTTGCCTGACATGCACTTGAGAGGGCTGCGTGATTACTATTGGCCCTGGTGACTGTCTCTTCTAAGCTCCTTTGCTGGCCAACTCTCCTTGTAATGGACGTGTCCTTTCTCATACTGTCTTAACAGACTGATCATGTTGCCAGGTCTTGCTGGGTTAGGATCTATCCTGAGGCCTGTAGAAGCTACTTCCATATCTCTAAACTAACCTTTCAAAAAAAAAAAAAAAAAACCTTTTTATTTTTTAATTTTTTCCAATTATACATGGCAGTAAAATACATTTTTGACACATTGTATACAAATGGAGCACAACTTCTCCTTCCTCTGACTGAACAGGGTGCAGAGTCACACAGGTAGTTGATAATAATCTTGGTTACAACTAGAGCTAACCTTATCTACCTTTTCTTTAAATTCTTGGTAGAGGTGGGAGTTGAGACAACAACCTCTCTGTCCCTCCCAGGTATGTGTGGTACTCTGACATAATGCATTTGGGAAGGTGATTAGAGTCAGGTAGGTCCAGAAAAGGTCAAGAACTTCTTCAGTGCAACATAAATAGATTAAAAATCATGGTTTGGGCTAATTTTCCTTTCTTCCGCACTTATTCAGGGATGTAGAATTTCCCAATTTCTCAGCATTACTTCCTTGGATTAGCATTCTTTCCCCTTGGCCCTATTAATCTCTGTCCTTTCCAATTGCTCATTAGTAATCCAGATATGGATTTCTCTTATATCTCAGATTATGATATTGCCTCATTACCTACAGGCTCTTAGGTAAACTAGATGTTTCTGTTTAACCAGGGACTCTCCCCAGTGTGCATGAGGTTGAAGGTTTGAATTTCTGAGTTTAGTCATTTTTAGTTCTTTTAATACAAGATTTGGCTTTGCTTGTTTTGCACACAATTAGACATTTAATTTTATTGAAGAGCATTAAATTTGAATGATATTTTGCCTTTGATGGATTTATATTAAATTACATTTCAAAAGCAAATCATTATACAAAATTACAGTGGTCTTAGAGTTAATTATATGTGAAATAAATAATACTTATTGATGAACTGAGACACAGTATCAGTGCTGCCTTCAAGCCATAATAACTAAAATGAAAAATAAAAGGTCAGTCTACCTCCCAAGGGTTTTTTCCACAGAGCCATATTATGAATCTGGCCAGTCTTCATAATATTCATATTGAAAATGAATACAGTAGTCACAAAGGTGCCCTGAAAACAGCTCTGAAGACATATATGTTCTGCTGACGTCACCTTGTGGCTGGCTCATTTAGAAATATGAAAGCAAATATTTCCTTAGTAAGACAAAGTTGCACTGTGTTGAAATAAACCCTAATCTGAATTCAAGGGTGAAAAGCAGTATTGTTTCAGAGAAGAAAGAAAACTTCTTAACCTCTATGCCATTTAGTATGTGTGTATGTCGTGTGTGAATTTTTAAAATTCACAATAGAAAGGATGCATGTATTTCCTCAAATGCCAGAATTCCATAAACTTCGCATTTTATCCCTCATTGTGGTTCTTTTGTTTGGCTTTGAAAAATATGACAGAGGTTACATGGTTGGATTTTCCTGATCTGGACTGATTTCATAGCTAAAAATAGGAAAGAATAATTAAGACAGTCTTTTGGCTTACATTTGTAAATTTTCTTTCCTTTTCTTTAATATGTGTGTGTGCATAGATACAAACACACACAAACACACACACATATACATATATACACACACTTATAGTTTGTGCTTGTCTATTTTATATATATATATATATACACACACACACATGTGTATATATGTAAGTATGTATGTATATCTATATCTATACATACACGCACACACATACACACACATATGTATAAACACAATCTTGTGAGGGAGAAAATGAGTTGATAAAAATGCTCAGCACTACAGTGAATTTTAGGAAACTGTCTTCAATACTCCTTGAAACTAACCAAGAATTCCTATAGGAAGTATCACAAGCAGAGCAGGAACCTAGAGAGAAAAAGAAGAAAGGCCCTGGGTCAGTCATAGTGGCCCATGCCTGTGATTCTAGATACTCAGGAGGCTGAAACAGGAGGATCAAAAGTTCAAGACCACCCTGGGCAACTTATGGGGACATTGTCTCAAAATAACATAAAAGGGGCTGGGGATGTGGCTCTGTGGCAGAGTACTTGCCTAGCATGCGCCAGGCCCTAGATTCAATACCCACTATTGCAAAATAAATAAATAGTATCTAGTGGTATGACAAAAGTTACCAGAAAGACCCAGGTGCTATTTTGTGTCACTGGTTCTCCTGGTCTTTTTCTGGGGTGCCACTTTAAATCCCTCTGTTTGTTCATCCTGTGGTCTCAGTTTAAATCATTAAGACAGCCTTGCCCCAGTGAATTAAATCATGTTGTTTTGGCATTGCTTATGCATTGACTAACTCTGAGAGACAACCTCTTCAAAAGCAGAAATACCCTGCCTGGTGTGTTATAGTCACTCAGGAAGAATATGTTGTTTTGTATGAGTTTCCTATCTCTGGATTAATTAGGGGTGAGTGCACCTCAGAATCACCCAGTACTCATTTTTTTTTTTTTTGTTTTAAAAATGAGTATTGGTTTCTCGAGGAGGGGTTAGGTGGCCAGCGCCCGAGTGTGGAATTTCACAGGTGATGCTAACAATGAGAGGCATTTTCATTCCCTGTCCCCACCAGGTTCACAGGGTGGCATCAACCATCTGAGCAGAGAACATGTTGAAATAACAGAGTGTGGCAGCTTGCTTGGGGCTTGGCCACACATCCAGTTGCTTGAAGTTAATGAAATGATGAGTAGGTTGTATGCTTTATCAGGCTTCCCTAGCTAGGAAAAATGAGTTTGGGAAAGACCTTGGCATTTGGGATCCAGGTCTAAAAAGAAGGGTAGGCTCCACAAAAGCAGACCTGCAGTGGTATGTTTGGGTGTAGGAGTAAAGGGGGTGATTGGAAGTTTCATGGGACTAACTCATTTCGGATTCCATCTTTGAATGGCCTCCATAGACCATGCGGAAAAGAATGGAGAACTAGGAGTGCAAAGAGAGAAAGACGTGACTAAATAAAAGAGGTGGCTAAGAAGATGCAACTGCTGGTTTGGGTTATAGAAGAGTGTTCCAATGCGTGTCCAGTTCCAGTTAAGCCTGCCGTGGAGTAAACAGTCACTTTAGAGGAATGGCCTTCTTTGGCTTTGTGATTCCTGGATTATATCACCAGGATAGTTTGGATGGTTAAGTACCGTGTTCTATTTTTAGCCCTCTTGAGTGAACACAGGATCTCATGTACTTGGCACCAGTTAGGAATTTTCCACTCATCCCCTAGTAGGGAAGCGCTGATCTAACCCTGGGCTGTCAGAGGAGTCCTTGCTCATAGTCCAGTCATCCCACCCTGTCATCGCCCTGGACCTGCCTGAGGTTTGGGAACAACCTTAATGAAACAACATTTCATTAACTTCAAGCAACTGGATGTGACATTTTAGAGGGATTCCTGAATATTCCTCAGAACCTAAGGGCTTCGTAAGAGAAGACCACTGCTGGATTCCGTTGAGCCAGGATGGATGGGGTGACACTTGCAGCACAGAGTAGTGATGGAAGGTTCCTTGAAGTTCACCTCTTGTCTGAGGACCGCTATTCGTGCGGTCACGGCTGTTGACTCATTTCATTGCAGGGTCACACTGCGTCATTCTGGTTTGGCTTGCAGGAAGCAAAGAGCAACTTGCTTGATGCAGAGAATTTATAAATTAGGAGGGTTGATATCATTTCAAAAACAAGCACTTAAGAAAGAAGACTGTTGCCAGGCTGCACCGGCTGGCTGGCTTTCGGGAGCTCGGGCTGAGCTGTGCCAGTATCTTCAACAAGAATGTGTTCAGAGGCCATCAGAAAGGTCTTTCCAGAGCTGTCAGGGATAACTAAATAGCTACCCTATCTGAAGTTACAGCCCTGTGGAGGCTGTACTTGAAGAGGGTCCACACACTGGAAATGTACCAAGATGCAACCCACAAATCTATAGCAAGGACAAACCCAGGGAGTGCAGGCTGTCCGGTGGGGAATGAGGCAGCCAGAGAATTTTCCATGGGGCCAGATCAGTCAGGAGCTGGCTCTGCCTCTCCCTGAGTCAGACGTGAAAAGCTGAGTGGTTCAAGTGCTCAGATCCAGTCTGAGGGCAAATGCAATTTGAATCCATGAAAGTGAAGAACAGGGAGGGTGCAGGATTGGAACTCCCACCTTTGCTGTTTCCTAGCAGGTTGTGCAAGGAGGGGCTGGTTACTTCCCGGAAGGGCCCCAGCTCCCTCACCCATAAAGGGAAATAAACCAGAGGAAACCTGGACAGTATAATTGGCCCTTGTATGGATGGATTCTGCATCCACAGATCCAACCAATCACAGATCAAACGTATTCAGGGGGAAAAATCGCATCTGATTGAACATATGCAGACCTTTTTTTTTTCTTGTCACCATCCCCTAAATAATACAGCATAAGAGCCATTTATAACTCTTATTAGGCAAGATTTATAATTAGGTATTATAAATCATCTAGAGATGATTTAAAGTCTGCAGGAGGGTATCCATGGGTTATATGCAAATACTACACATCTTCTATCAGGGACTTGAGCATCTACGAATGTTGGTATCCTAGTTGGGGCTGGGGATCCTGGAACCAAGTTCCGCTGACACCAAGAGACAACTATATTTTGAGTAGTATGAGGGAAAAGGCTCACCCAGCCCTGGGCCTGGCCTATAATCAGTGCTAGGTAGAGGTTAGCATGGATAATAATCTTTATTAATTAGTGAATAATGTTTAGCCAGAAATTACAGACCCGTCTTTTATTCGGCACTGTGCTGGGGATGGAACCCAGGACTCTTGCGTGCTAGGCAAGTACTCCACCACTGAATGACATCCCCGACCCTCGTATGTTCCTTAAATTTTAGTCAGGAGTTTGTAGCTTATGTTCGGCAGCCTACCCTTCCTTGCTGAGGCATCTGATGACTCTACTTGAAACTGGTTGGTTTTCTAGTGTGAACCTGAAAATAAGAGGGCCGGGCATTCGAGACTGGATGGGGTCAGCCTTGTTCAGTCTTTATTTTATTTTTAAATGTTTGGTGCTGCTGGGGATCAACTGCTTGTGAGGCAGGCACTCTACCACTGAGCCACACCCCAGCCCTTATTCAGGCTAATGGCAGCCTGCTTGCTCAGGTGGGGAAGGTTCAGGGTCTCCAGTCTCACTTCTGTTTCCTTCCCACTTCTCCTTTCACATCTCTTCCCATCCGTCTTCTTTCCCCCCATGCTCCTTTTTTTTTTAATTCTCTCACCCCTTCCCTGTCAATCTTACTTGTTTCTCCTAAAGGCCTGGCCACCAAGCGTCGGCATTAGCTTTCCACTGAAGTGATTCAGTCTTCATCCTCCACCTCCTCCATCACCAGTAGGTACCTGTTGAGTCCAGTCCCCTCAAGGGGCCTTCCAGCCACTCCTTCTCCAAATGCCTGACTATTCTGTGCCCCCCACCACCACCTCTTAAAGGCTCCACAGCATCTCCCACTAGCACCCCCCTGGGGACCAAGCCTTTAACACATGGGCTTTGGGGAGACATTGAACTTGCAAAGTATAGCAAACATTCACAAGGCCCTGATGGTATTTGCACTCAGTATTTGGTCTGCATTTTAGCCAGAATGGTCTGTTGTGATGTGGAAAACCCCTGGGGGAAGGACTCTGCTAAGATCTGATAGGCCTACAGGAGCTCAGGGAAATGTGTTGGCTTTGGAATAGAAATGGAAGTTAGTTTGTTGTTTTTGTTAAGTTCTGGCGGTTCCCTGCTACACCTGGCTGAGGCTATTTCTCAAATGATAAATACAGGGTTTCAGTTCTCTGGCTGTGTTTGGGAATTAGAGGATATGAGTATTCAAAATTGTCTTTGATAAGGAGAAGCAAGTTAGGTTTTTTTTTTTTTTTATTAGTTTAAGATTATCTTATGGTAAATAATGCAATAACCACTGTCCAAAACACTAAAAAGTTGGTTGTCAGCTGGCAATATTGTTAGAACAGTGTGTAATCCCTGGGATTAGTTTGATTAGGACATTTTTCCCTCTTCTGGGTTCTTCATTCTTTGAGCTGCATCAAAACTTAGTGTTGGGGCTGCAGATGTGGCTCAGGGAGGAAGTGCATGCCTAGCATGTGTGAGACCCCTGGGCTTGATCTCCAGTTCAGAAAAAAAAAAAAAAAAAACACCTTTGAGTAGAGTCTGGGCAGAGCCAGGGAGGTGCTCCAGACCCAGAGGACAAGAATGATGTGTAAATTAGAAACACAGTTGATAATTAACATGGAAAAGTACCTGTTAGTTATAGGATATTATCTACTTGCAAATAAAATAAAAAGAATCCCTGCAACTATAACAACACCTAACACTGGAATGAGCTTGCTAAGTGCTGGACACTCTTGCAAGTTCATCACATATGTCACTTTATTTAACCCTCATGGCAACCCTGTGCAGTGGGTATGGCATGGAGGTAGCGTCATTTAACCATTAGGGAGATGGACACTCTCAGCCCTGAATTCAGGGAAAGCAAGGCTGCTGGAGACTGGATGAGATGGGGGAACCCATCGTAGTTCATTTGGGCTGCTATCACAAAATATCTTAAATTGGGTGGCTTATAAACAAGAGAAATTTACTTTTTACAGTTCTGGAGGCTGGGAAGTCCAAGATCGAGGTGCCAACAGATCTGGTGCCTGGTGAGGGCCCACTTATAGTGGATTCTTGCTGTATCCTCACTTGCTGAAAGGGCAAGGCTGTTCTCTGGGACTTTTGTTTTGTTTTTAGAAAGGCATTAATCCCATTCATGAGGGCTCCACCCTCTGACCTAATCACCTTCCAAATGCCCCAACCCCTAATAACATCACCTTGGTGTTAAGATTTTGACACATGAACTTGGGGGACACAAACATTTAGACCACAGCAGAGTCCATTGTCCCTCAAAGGATGGATCTGTTGCTACTTTCTTAAAAAGAAATATTAGCTAATAATTGTTTATACTTGTGACAATAATAATTCTCGATTTCTTATGAAAAAATTCTATTTTTGGTATTAAGAATATTATGACTTTGCTTAGCATAGGCCTTTTGGATAACCCAAAATTCTCCTAGGAACTCAAAGTAGCAACCCTTGTTACCCAAGTCCAAATGCAGCACCTGCAGATTCTGAGAATCACCTTTAGTTTCATTCATTGAGCACAGGTTCATCAGAGGTGCTGAAATCAAAAGCAAAGTAAGGAAAGAACATTATATTAGTTATAACAAAATACCTGAGATGATTAACTTAAAGAGAAAAGTTTTATTTTGGATCAAAGTTTTGGAGGTTCCAGCCCAAGATCAATTGAGCTCATTGCTTTGGGCTTCTCCTGGGTGGTAGACAGCGAAGGCAGCATGTGACAGAGCAAACTGCTCACCTCATGGCCACCTCATGAAGCAAAAAAGAGAAAAGAGATCCCACAATCCCCTTAAATGCCCCCAATGACCTAAGGACCTCCCAGTAAGCCCCACCTCTTAAAGGCTCCACAGCATCTCCCGATGGCACCATCCTGGGGACCAAGCCTTTAACACGGGCCTTTGGAGGACATTGAACATGCAAAGCATAAAAAATATTCACAAGGTCCTAATTATCTAAACTAGGTGTTTGGTCTACATTTTAGCCAAAATTCTCTCTCTGGAAATCAACTTACTTTGGGATTACATTCTGTTGAGTGACAAATTTTCTTTGAAGGGCTGGTATCTCTGACTTATTGCCAGCATTCCTAATATTGGTGGTGTTATTTAGTAATAAAATCATAATAAACTCTTTATGGTGACCCAGTCACCCAGCTCACACATTCAGCCCATCTTCAACTACTTCTCTATTATGAGTCATGGAAAATATTTGATTTGAAAACAATGTGGTGGTCAGTGAGTTGCAAATGGCATACTTTGCACTATGTGTGATTTCTTCCTGTCCCTTCTATTAATGTCAATAGTGGAACCAAAAAAATTGGAAACCTGAAGCACTGTTGCTGAGAATGTTTCAAGTCAAGGCTTCTGTTCTGATCGCTATTATTCATTAGGTAGCTACCCAGGTATGGACAAAAGGGTAAGTTTAAGGGGACAGTGGCAAAGCAAGATTCTGTCCCTCAGAGAACGAAAACATGGACTTTTTCAAGGTCAAAAATCTCAACTAGTTACAGGAGTTAGTGGTGTATAATAATATATGACAGTTTATTGGTGTGTAGGAGACAGATGTGCAAGAAATTGTGGCAGGATGATTTACAAGAGTGTAACAGAAAAGCACAACCATGGGTGTTATTAATATTATATTGCAGGCTTTGCCATTTGAATGAATACAAATGAATGAGTCAGAGTTGGCTTTGTAAGTTTTTATATGCTTATATAATTAGAAAAATTATCTCCTTAAGGGCTGGACTTATAAATATTTGCTTAATATGATTCATTAATTAAACATGTGAAAGTACTTATTTAGCATAAAACTAGGGGACTCTCGGTATCCGTTTTGTTTTTTCAGAATGAAAGTGCCCTTGTGAAAGAAAAAGAGCTGTCAATCGAACTTGCAAACATCAGGGATGAAGTTGGTAAGTAGGGCATTGGAAATGAGGACCATAAAGAATGTCTTTTCCTGATTCCTGTGAATGTGTAACAAAAGCAATTATGTCTCCTGTAAAAAGCCCGAGCAAACCTGCCTGAACGAATGAAGTGGCTTACCCAGCACAGCGGTAGGCTGCTGAAGCCTCGCGGGGAGCCATAATTTTTACATGTCTGTTGTTATAAAGACAGCCTCATAACAGTTAGCAGTGGAACTAATCACGCCTTGACTCTGCTACTCACAGATGGCGGCACATACATCAGTCTGTGTTGTTGGCTGTGACAAGCACCCCTCTATCTAAGCACCTCTGATAATATGTGGGGCTGCCTGCTAAATGCAGATGTTGCATGGCTGCCTGCCACTGTATACAACCTGCCATGAAATACCCTGTGAACTAGAACAAGATCAAAAACAGATCTGTCTGGGTCAAAACTATGAGGATGCATGTTGAAAGGACTAATATTTGGCCATTGGAGTGGTTTAGTTCAGTCAGAACCACGAGAGGCTTTCCCAATAAGAGGATGATCCCCAACCACAGAGGATGTGAGGAGAGATGGGCTCTCTCTGACTTTTGTCTGTCTCTTTGTCCTCTGGACAAAGTGTTACCGCTGTTGACCGGTGACAAGTCCTTGCTTCCCCAATGTTGAAGAATAACACCAGAGAAGCACGCCGAGGCAAGGTCACAGTAGAAATTAGAAGTTTATTAAAGGACAGCAGAAAAGACTTCTCCTGGAGGAAGAAGGGGACCCAAGAGATGGAATCCGTGGAAGTGCGGGTTGTCTCTCCATTTTATAGTTTTCGGTGATGGAATGTAGGTGGGAAGGCCCGAAGGGTTGGGACACAGGTGGGCCAAAGAGGTAATCTGGGCACTTCCGAGTCAGCATCTTTAAGTTTGCTGTTCATTAACATTTCTTTGGGATGGGCTATCTTCAAATCTGCTGGGGGCTGTTTCCTGGACTTCATTAAGATTCCGAGAGTTGCTCAACTTTTCCGGGAATTCATTCTCATGGCCTCCATTTTAGATTTCACTCGATATTAGACCCGATTTACCTAAGTACACTGACTACCTAATTTTAAATCTGGCTTCAAAAGGACTAGTTGGAGTATTTGCATGTTCTCACTTCTTGATCCTATTTTCTTTCTTGACCACCCATGACTCCATTTCTCCAGGAATCAATCAGCAAAAGTGAAATACACATGGCCCCTCCCTATTGGCCTGCTTTTCTTCTCTATCTGGTGTGGTCCTGGGAACAGCTCACCTGAACAGGTGTGGCCCCTCCACCAATGAAGGGACTTGGACCATCCCAGCCATCCTCAGCCAGTGGCCAGCCACACAGATAGGCCTGCAGCTGTGCTGTGGTCAGGGCAGTGAATTTCAAACTTAGCTTTCCTCCACTGATTTCTTTCCTCCCCCTCTTCTTTAAAATTTATTTTTTCTTTCTGGTGGGTTTTGTGTCTTCTTTTGTAGTTGGAATAGATCAGCAATGGTCACTACTCCCCTCTAAGAAGAGCAGGCCCCTGTGGGAAGGCAACAATAACAGTGCTCCATGCCAGTCTCACCCAGTGTGACCTATAGCTGCAGGGCACCTGCTCCTGGCCACCACTGAGAAGGAGCCAGGGAATTAAAAATCCAGATATAGGCTTTTATGGGTGATCCCAGCCAGGAAAGGCAATGGCGGCACGTGGGAGGGAAACTCCGGAGAAGCTGGGGTGCAGGAGAGCAGGGCTGACACTGTTGGGTGGAAGAGCATCCACCAGAGAGGGAGAGGTGACACCTGCTCCCCTCTGGAAAAGTCTCATCCTTGCTTATTACTGCAGCTGTTGTTTTCCTGGTGACTGAGTCTCATTTCTTAAAGTCACCACCATTCCCTTCCATCTATTTTTCTTTGGGTATCAACCAGGGCCTTCTCAGCTGCAGCTCCCAAGACCTCAGTGCCAAGGCTCCCAAGCTTGCAGCCTCTGTCTCCACTGGAGTTCCTTTCCCACGGTGGCCCCCCATGAACCAGACCCCACTTAGGTTCTCAAGGGCTCGCGTGGAGAGTGACCCCTCTACACACACTTTTTTTTCACGAAGGGAAGCCCCTGGCACACTTGCTGGTGGTGAGCCTGCCAAATGCTGGGGACTGTTTTCATTCCCCTCCAAGGAGGCCTCCCATCCATCCACCAGTGGAGCCATTGGTTCCCTGCACAGTTGGACTGTTTATTCTGTGAATGTGCACATCGAACATACCTGTGCACACACATGGGACCTTCTCATTGATGACTCCCCATGGTCTCCTGAAAAGAACATTCCTCCCTCTTCTTCCATTGTATCCAAAAAGGTATCTCCTTCCTGGATTCTAACTGCAGAGACCCACCCCTCCCATTTCCCGACCTCAGGCTCTATATGCAATGTACTGTGACTTGAGACATCTCCCTCCCAGTAAAGCTGCAAAAGAATGAGTTTGACCTAAACTGACCCTTAGGCCAATTCCCAGGTAATTTAAGCATGAAGACAGCTGTGAGCCCTTGGTCTTGCCTCTTCTGGAATCACGGCCCTCCCCTTCAAGATGGCCCCTAGTGGCACTATATGAGGCATGGGGTAGAAGTTCCAGAATTCTTGATTCGCAGTGAGCAATGTCTCCATAATTATTTTCAGATTCCCAAGGGCAAATACATACTCACAACTCCCTTACTAAGTAGGTAGATCTAGGTGACTTAGGTGTCTATGTCTTAACAACTTAATTGCCTTTTTGAAAAACGAGCATAAATTGAAAGAAAAGAATTATATTTCCATTTCATAGGAGAAACCGTGATTACTTGCTAGTGGTAGATGTGGGCTGTGGGGCCCAGCACAGCTTCTCAAACTGTAGAAGCAGGTTGGACCATGCCACCTTCGGTTCCTGTTTCACAGCTTTTCTGTGTGTACTTTTTATCACAGCAACATCCAAAACCTCAGCTCCACTAAGATTAGGTATCACCAAAAGGAATGAAGTGAGCTGTGTTGCACTAATGTCAGACTGTGAACTGGAGCTCCTGAGGGCCAACAAAGACCCAGCACTGATGTGCTACCCTGGGAATTTTAAGATGCCCCACAATGTCTCTGTGAGTTTGCCATAGTGACTTCAGATACCCCAGCACACAGTTTTGGAAGCACAAGCTTAGTGTCATTTCTCTGTTCTCAGAGGTCAAGAGATTTGAGGATGAAAATGGGTAGGTCAGCCAGGAATGGTAATCCCAGCGACTTGGATGGCTGAGGCAGAAGGATCACAGGTTCAAAGCCAGCCTCAGCAACTTAGCAAGGCCCTAAGCAACTTAATACAATGTGTCTTAAAATTAACACACACACACACACACACACACATACACAAACACATACACAAACACAGGGCTGGGGGTATGGCTCAGTGGTTAAGTGCTCCTGGGTTCAATCCTCAGTACCAAAAAAAAGGGGGGGGGGCGGTCTTTAGAAACTCAGGAACTGAAAGTTGTTGATGATTGTTCATGCAGAAAAGTATACAGTCTTGACCCATGTGAATTATACCTCCTGCCACCTTCTTTTCCTCTTTGAGCAAGACACGATGGTGTTAACTTAGGGAGTGATAAGTTAAGTCAATGAAAACATTGACTTAATAGATTTTCTCTGAAGTTTTCCATTAGGAGGTATCATGTCCATAGACCTGAAATACTATAAGCCAGCCTCTGAGTACGTTTCTCCATGAAATGGATGAGTTTGTAGGTGGTTCCAAGGGCTGGAGGTTCCCAGCATGGGCTTCATAGGGTGAGTTGTTTGGCCTCCCTGTCCCTCAAGTTCCCTTTCATAAAATGGAAAGCCAATTACAGAAGAAAATGCTGATACAGCACTCAGCAAAGGTGACTCTTATAACTATAGCACCTTGAATCTAAAAATAGAGTACAAAAATCTCCTCTATCTTGGGAAAAGATACAACATATCCCTCCCCAGAGAGATGTCTACCCTACCACAGGCAAACTTTGGATCTGGGGAGGTACAACTGATGCAGCTGAGTTTAGTGTGCCAAGTCCAAGGCCACAGCTCTCTGCGCTTCTGAAAACTTCTAAATGCAACAAGCCTTTCTCAAGAATTACATCTTTTCTTTTTTGAAGTCATTTGTTTTCTGCATTAGTGCTAAGAATAGAACCAAAATTTATCTGCCAAATAAAAAAAGCCTGTGGAGGCAGGGCAGAAAGCCCTGGCAGCACACCTTGTCTGTTCAGCCCATCATTTGTCTCAAGGATACTTCATGAGCAAGGTCCAAATCCACTGTCCATATTGCATATGTCAGGGGGCGGGGGATGGGGAATGTGGGGATCCACTGTCAACTGTAAGGCCCATAAATTCTGGAGTCTCCACCTGCCCTGTGTTTCCTGGAATAAGAAGAGAATAAAGCTGATAAACCTCACTGCTAAATGATCCAGAGAGAGACATGGTCAGCCGCAAGCCCTCACCAGCAGCCCTACCCTTAGTCCTACCTCTTATCAGCTTGTCTGATAGCAGTCACTAGAGGTAGGGGGATGTAGAAAGAGTCTGAGGGAATGTAATTTCCAAATCTGTGAATTCAGACAGAAGAAAGGAAGAAGCTGCCAAAAGTCAGAATCATTCAGGCATATTTATCACAGATTCCAGAACAGGGCTGGCTTGTCCTGCAAATCTAGCTTTCTGCTTAAACTTTCTCACATCCCCTTGTGAAGTACAGTGAAGTCTGAGAACCAGTGAACACACTGATTTGGGTCAGAAACAAGGTCAGGGAGCAGCAGTAGGTAACTTGGGAAAGGCCTGAGAGGGTGGGCTCCCATGGTTGAGGGCTCGCTCTGGGCTGCAGGGAGGACAGTGAAAGAAACTCACATGCAGGGGGAAGAGTCCAGAGTCTCAGGGAATTGGTTGTTGATGTGGAAAATTCTGCCCCTCGCCGACATTTGGTGTCCGAAACATCACTCCGAGAATGGTCTTGAGGTTTACTTGCCATTCCATTTAATGCTGACTCTTAACTACTCAGAGTTGGCACAGACCCCACAAGCTAAGGACTCAATTCCACATCACGGTCCCCACTTCAGACTCCTGGCGTAAGTCCCAGGAGCCACCTGTAGTTCTTACCAACTGGCCATAAAGACACAGAGCTTCCTCCAGCCCCCTCCTTGGTTTCCAGGATTCACCAGAATGAAGCACGGTCAAGGTATGTGAGGTGGGGGTGTGTGGAGCTCGCATGCCCTCTCTGGGGGTGCCACCTTCCCGGCACCTTGATGTGACCATCAACCCAGAAGCTCTCTGAATCTTACCATTTGAGAGTTTTTATAACCGTATCTCAGCCTTCTCCCTCTTTGTGGGTTGGGTGGAAATTTCTAACCTCTCTAATCACTAGTTGTTTCTGGTGTTCTGTCCTAAGGCTATCTAGGAGACTCAACTTAAGTTCCATTAGCACAAGACTTATCTGTCTTCAAAGGAATGCACAATAACATAAGATATGCCATCACTCAGGCAATTCCAAGGATTCTAGGAGATTGCGTTGGGAAAGAGCTATATTATCCCAACCCTGCAGACAAGGGACTGTAGTTGTGAAGAATGGCTCCTTGAAGGAGCCTCTGAGCACCTTACAAGTAGCAGGCACAGAAGTCGTAGCCTTTTAGAGCTGATGAGGATGGTAGTGACCTGTTCCTTCCCATTTTAGAGACTGGTAAACAGACTTGTTCAAAGATCTTGGATAGAACTGGGACATCTGTAAAGAGCACCCAGAAGAAAAATTTAGTCCTCCTCAACTTGGTCTACTCATTCATGGCACAAATATTTACTGAGCACTTACTTTACTCCAGGTACTGCTAGGTGGCATTCCTATGTATAGAGGAGTAGTTTTCTAGAGGGGGCTGAGATGCATCCCCCAGGCAGGACTCACTAAGCCTTGTGCCCCAGCATGGGGACACAGCCACTCAGAAATGACTTTTTTTTTTTTTTTCTAATTTGCACAAAATGTGATTCTGCAGGTTAGCTTGACCCAGTGCTGTGTGCTGGGGATTCTATGGAGAACAAGACTGAGCTGAAATCTTTACAGGATTTATAAATAGAAGACCCCAAGGAGGAGGTGCTAAGATGGGCCCTGTATACTAACAAAGACACAGAGGCCTGTAGGCAAGGACAGAGAGCAATCACTAAGCACCTACTGACTCCTACTGCTCCAGTGAACGTGCCCTGCACCGTGGATGCCAATACTGTTTTCAGGCACAGCCCATTCTGCACACCTAAGCAAAGAAAATCACTATTTATCATTTTCTCACCCTGTTTTCACTCACCAAAGTTTTCACATTTGTTATTTCATAGTCATAAAACATTCTATAGTGCTGACAAACTAGAATAAGCTTCTCTCCTTTGAGCATTTGGATTTTTACCAATTTTTTTTCCCCTCTGTCATGCAATAACAACTGTAGTGTTTGCGAATTCCTTTTTTCCTCTTGAGTTATTTTCTAGGGAGTATGTTCTCAAAAGCATGGATCAATAATTTTGAGAGGATTTCATATTTATTCTAAGTTCATGTGCGTGTTGAAAGTCCTTGATATTTCTTCTGTAAACCCAGATAAAATATCATGGTGGATTTAATCACAATGCAGCTAGGATTGCCTTGTAAAAAAGGAAATTAAATCTCTCGCTGACTCATTCACTCATCCACACACAACTGAGAAGACACACATAATATCTAATTGTGTATCAGGGCGTGGTTTGGAATGAAGTCATCTGTGCTTCAAGAGTCAAGTCCCTGTGGAGTGGCTGAATTTGCCAATATCTATGTTATATTTTATTTCCTCAGGGACAGAGTTTCTTGGCATAAAAAATTAAATCAAACCAAGGTAGAATTTTAAGGGCCTATTGTGCATACAAAAGTACAGTTCATGAACTGAAAAACCTTAAGCTAAAAAAATGGTACCAAGTCTCCATGTTACCACAGTCTTGCAGTTTATAGAGCACATGGGAGGGAGTATTTTGACCTTTTTCGTGACGAACGGTCATAGAATCTTTTTAAAGGGAAATAGAGCTGTTTAAACTGGTTCCTCTGTAGCTAATTGGTCTAATTTCATTCAATCAGGCCGATAAGGACGTTAACATTTGACTCTTAAATCACATTTACAATTTTTCCAGAAAATGTAGTTTCGAAAATATGACCCTTGATAAATTAATAAGAGATGTGCTTCCTAGAGGCAGATTATTTCCTTTGGAGAGCTCCTGCCTCAAGTTCTGTTTGCTGCCATCAAGTGGATGTTTAAGGCCTTCTGTCTGCAAAGCTGAGAGAGAATGACATCAGCTCATTGTTACTGCCTCGCTAGAAAACCTCGGCATTAAAAATCAATATGGAGCCCAGCTGGGACCCATCTGTACTCCCAGTTACTTGAGAGGCTGAGGCAAGAGAATCACTTGTTCAAGACCAGCCAGGGCAACAAATCCAAGGAAACGAGCTATTAATTAGATCAACTCTACCAAAGAGAAAGTCATGCAACACAGCTCTTAGTACAAATGGAGCCTTCTGGCTGGCACTCCTAGCTGACCCCTGATGGTCTCCCAATCTGACCAGAAATCTTGTTGAATGTACAAGCAAGTGGGGCATGGTGGTGCAAGCCTGTAATCCCAGCAGCTCGGGAGGCCGAGGCAGGAAGATCACAAGTTCAAGGTCAGTCTCAGCAATTTAGCAAGAATTTTGATCAAAATAAAATATAAAAGGGCTGGGGATGTAGCTCAAGCTCAGTGGTAAGTGTCCCTGGGTTCCATTTCTGATGCAAAAAAAAAAAAAATGAAAAATGTAATTATATAACACAGTGTGATATTAATTGGTCCCTGACTGTGTCCATTAGGATTGGGTTCCTCTACAAATACCCAAGTCTCCAAACAGTGGTAGTTTAAGCAGGGTAGCTACTCATTTCTCAGTTATATAAAGCAGGAGGTTACCACCAAAGGAAGAGATGGCTCTGCTCCTCAGTCCTCAGGGGACCCAGACTTCTTATAGTTCACTGTCCTACCAACCCAAGAGGGTGACCCTCCTCCCCCTGGTCCCACGTACAGTTGGTGCTGTGGTCATCATGTCTGTATTCCAGGCAGCAGGATGGAGGAAGGAATGAGCAGAGATTGGGGTCAGAGTGTGGGTCAGCTCTCCTTGGGGGAAAGTTTTAGTAGCTGCACCGCACCTTACATCTCAAGAGCCAGAACTAAGTCGCAAGGCAAACAGTGAGATGGGGAAATGTGCTTTTTGTTTTTGTTTTTGTTTTTGTTTTTTTGTTTTGATGACCCTGTCCAGATATTATTTTATTATTGTGGAAGAAAGGGAGAAAGTACACCAACAGCCTGTGTCATCCCCTCCCAATTGCCTTGACAGTAAGATAATAGTCCTATTCTGAAAGGTGGGAGCAAGCAAAGAATCTGGAAGAAGGTTTGGAAGAATAATGTGGACTCATTACAGTAGATTCCCTGAAATTTCAGGTGACACTTTTTCCTCCCTCTCCAAACTTTAAAACAACTGAGTTAAATTGCAGACAGCAAGAAGTCAACTAAACAGAAAAGTAGCCTACCCTAGGGTTATAAAAATATTATGCACTTTATGATTTATAAAAATATTTATAAAAATATCAAATATCTTGCACCACCATGCCCCACTTGCTTGTACATTTCAATCCAAAAATATCTTCTAAGCACATTTTAAAGACAGTTTCAGATTGTATAAAAAGAAAGATTAAGTTATTATGTGCTGCCTAAAGAAATCTATTCAAATAGAAAGACATAGATATTGTACTGTAAAAAGTTAGGGAAAAGATATATGATAATACCAATGTAAAATTGTAGAGTCTGTTTTCAAATCACACCAAGGAAACTTTAGACCCAGAAATATTACCAAAGGTGAAAATGAACATTACATATGCCTTTTCTAAACTTGTTATTTACCAATTTGTCAAAAAGACAAAATACACACACACACACACTCACACACACACACACACATACACACGTATATGTGTTTAATAATATAACTTCAAAACACATTAAACAAAAACTGGTAATAGACAAGTCTTCAATTATGACTGCAGAATTCAGCATTCCTCTCTCAGTAGAGATAGAAGTAGGATACTGAAGATCTGAACTACTACCAACTTAATGTAATTGGCATTTATAGAACATCCCATCGAACTCCAGCAGAATATACAATCTTTCCAAATGCACATAGAACATTCTGCTAAATAGTCCATATTCTGGTCCATAAAACAAACCTCAACACACATAAGGATTTAAATCATACAAAATGTTTTTGACTATAACATAATTAATTTATAAATCAGTATCATGAAAGTACAAGGGAAGGATGCAAGTATTTGGAAATTTAGTAACATACTTTTATTTTATTTCATTTTATTTTCAGGGCTGGTGATTAAATCTAGGGCTTTGTGCATGTTAGGCAACCACTCTACCATTGAACCAGACTCCCAGCCCTAAAAACTTCTAAACAACACATGGATCAAAGAGGGAGCTACAGGGTAAATTAGAAAATATGTGGAATTTGAATGAAAACACAAACACAGCATACCAAATTTTGTGGGATGCAGAATTCTCTAATTAGCAAAGTTGAATCTTCTCATTCAATTTGCACAACAAAATTTAAGAGGGCACCCAAAACATACTAAATATCGTCATAGGTAATCAAATTGTGCAGTGGGCAGGGTTATTTGAAAAAAAGATTTTGCTCTGGAAGGCCTAATCCACTGTCAAAAATCTGAGTGTGAAATATACTTGCAATATACTGATTTCATTGCAACCTGGACCATCCAGCATAGCTAGATCTGGGAATCCTGCCCCCCTTATAGAAAATGGTATCCATTCTGGGTTGGGAAGAATTCAAACCAATGATGTCAGCTGCCATGATTAAATTTTATTCTAGTAAATGTAATTTTCCTAAGTCATTTTAGTTTTTCTCCCAAACAGGTGCTCACCCATGCACAGTAATATCAAAACTGCCAACTCCCTTCAGTGTACCAGAGACTGGGTTTGGTTGCCATGGAAAATACATTATCAGCTACGACTCCATGAAACTACTACACTTTCTTTGAGACAATGATTTATTCCAGTTGGCAGTAACACATTTTTTTGATATTTAAAAAATCCTGTTACATCTATATGCATAGCAAATTCTAGTTATTGTATGTGGGAGATGTTTTGTTGGCTTCTAACATATTTAGTTTTTTATGAATAGAGATAATTTTGCTTTCTGGTATATGTTAATGTTGAATGTTAGTGTTTAGGAGTCTGCAGGTTTAGGGCTAGGATATAGCTCAGTGGTACAATGTATGCTTAGTAAGAGAGACCTGGTTTTGATCACCAGTTTAATTAATTAATTAAACAAAAAAAGATAGTCCTCAGGCTTGATTCTTAACAAACTTGAACTGATTGACTAGCATAGCTCAGATGCCAAGGGCTGCCCCTAAGCCAGCTGCCATGAATGAGCAGCCTCTTAAGATATAGAGTCAGCTCCCTTGTGAATTTGGTACTCCATAAATCTAATACATAAATAGTGGAGTATAATTGACAAAGCCCTTTCATATACATTATTTTATTTGATTCTGACAATAACTGTAAGAAGTAGGTAAGGTAGATAATACCACCACCATTTTAACAGGAAATAAATCCTGGCTACAGAGAGTTGAAGCAAACCCCAAATCATGTAACTATGAAGAATAACACAGTAGGCTCCTTATCTCTCTCCACCATGACCATACCAGACTGCCTTCATGTTATAAGAGCTAAATGGTGTCTGGAGGAAGATAATAAATAGCAAGGAAGAGATATGATGTATTATAGATTTAACTTAGAAGTTGCTAGAGAACATTTTGCAAAATGCATGTTATAAATTACTGTCACATACAAATTATGCAAACATAATCGACTCCCACTTGTGAGTTTCTCATGCACATGGATCCCCTTCACTATGCCAGGAGGAAGGGAGGGATGTGACAAAGGCTCTGCCCTCCAACAATGCCTGTGTATTGGTGAGACACACAGAAGCAGGTAGAATCAGCCCTCGGTATCTATGGGTTCCACATCCACACATTCAATCAACTAAGGATCAAAAATATTTGGGGAAAAAAAATGTCTATACTGATCATGTATATACAAACAAAAAAATGCATCTGTACTGACAAGATTTTTTTCTTGTCATTATCCCCTAAACAATACAGAATAACAATTATTTTCATTGCATTTATATCATATTGGGTATTATAATTAATCTGGAGATTATTTGAAATAGATGGGAGGATGTGCATAAGTTCTATGCAAATACTATGCCATTTTATATAAGGGACTTGAGCTGCAGAGTTTGGTATCCTTGGGGGATTCTGGAAACAACCCCCATTAATACAGAGGAATAAATATAATCAAAATACAGTGTAGTAAGGTGATAGGGGTCCAGGAGTTCAGAGGAAGATTTGTAACCCAGTCAGGGGTTCAGTAAAAGCTCTAAGGGTGAAATAGCTAGGTGTCCATGACAAATGATTCTTCCATTCATTTGATCCCTTACAAAGATAGCACTAATGATGTCAATGACTTAACTTCCCTACTGGGAAATAGGAAAAATTGTGAAGATAGTTTTATGTTTTCCTTATGACTGTTGTAGGGCAACTTTTTAAATCACTTGCATAAAAGGTAAAGTCCGTGTTCGAGATATAGAATGAGTTATTTTTCTCTTGGCAAATTTTTTAACACTTGATTTTTCTTGTCATGTCTAATAGTGTTATGAATTAAAAGAGCTGCAGGGCCATATTCAGATATCCAAGAGTACCATCCATCCATTTGCTAAATCTGGCAGTTTGTATGAACAAAATAATATGTAAATTGCAGTGTATGCCTATAGAGCATTCAGGTGATTCTTTTTGATAATAATTGCCATTTTTTTCAGCCAAATGTTCAGTCTTTGGGAAGTTCATTCTGCTTAAGATGATAACTAGGCAAATTCTGCATTGCAAGTAACCGTGCAAGATTTACTAGTTTTCTGCAATAATGAATCTGAAAATCTGATCAAGATCCAAAGGCTCCCAGGGCTGAAGGTGCCATTTTATATAAGGGACTTGAGCTATCCTTGGAGGATTCTGGAACCAACCCCCATTAATACAGAGAAATAACTATAGCTTTCTTTCAAAATACAGTGTAGTAAGGTGATAGGGGTCCAGGAGATAGGCTCAGTGGTATAGTGCTTACCTAACACAGCCCCAGGTGTAGACTCTCAGCATCGCAAGGGAGAAAAAATTCTTAGTGTTTCTCAACACAGCTGTTTTCTTTTTAAAAAGCTTCAGATAAAGAGTGTGGTCAGAGTTTAGCAAATCAGAATGATGGTTCCAGGAAAGACGTATAGAGTATAACGTAGAAAATCAAAACACCAATTTATTAATTCACAATGAGAAAGGTATATCCTTATAGGCAGATCTACCTATCGCCAAAATTGTCATGGTAGGCTGCTCTGTGGACCAAGATCAACTGTGTGCTATAAATACTAAGAGCATCTCACTGAGATAGCCTTCATCGTCCATCCCATAAGCCTTTCTTTCTAGACTCTCAGTTAACAGTCAGGGGTTCCTATGGGAGGAGATAGAAACCTGTTAGAAGCTTTCACCAGCTGTCCAGGCTCACCTTCCACCTCCAGACACGGAAGAGTTAACTGCTACTGGATTTAACGCCCCATGATACACAGTTATAAAACAGGCAGAATATAAGAGGCAACTGTGTCCAAGCATTGGACCGTAGATGCCCTAGACCTGTTATCCTTGAGAAATAAGAAACATCATTGTAAGTCCCATGTAGCCCCAGCTGTCTGCCTGGGCCACCTTGCATACCTGGAACTGGCAGGTGCTCCAAGCAGTGGCCATCATCTTACTGAGCTGAAAAAGCAGATACCAGAGTTCAGGGTGATAGAGGTGACTAGAAATGACTAGAACGTGTGAGACTAGCATTGTAGAGGCGTAACCTGAGCAGAGAAGGGTCCCAGGAATTTGCTTGGTTGGCAAGTTGGGGATTGTCTTTTTCTAGAAGAATAGGCTGCACTTACGCATAGAGGCCTGCAGAGGGCAGCTGCTGCCGCTATGAGAGCTGATAGAGGCAGAGGGTTAAGCCATGCCAGAGGCGGGAGATCCCAGCCGGCCAGGCTGGGCAGATCGCATTGAGCACCTTGTGCAAAACTCCGTCCAAATCTGAGAAAGGCTAATGTTTAGGAGCAAGGACCCCAACCCAGAGGAAGACTTTCTAGGACTAAAGACAGATGGAAAGATAACCACCCTAGCAAAGAACAAAGCCAAGTCTGAGAGGGTGAAGGAGTCTAGGAATTTAACTTCCTTATAGAACAAAACTGGACACTTGGGAGACAAGGTAACACAATCCCCCTGCAGTGTAGCACACATTGTGTTGCACTCACAGGTTTTTTTTTTTTTTTTTTTTAATGACTGAAAAGAAGAATCCACCCACAACTGAGGGGGGAAAGTAATCAATGGAAATGGGTATTATAGGACCCAGATTTTGGAAATAGCAGATAAGAAATTTTATAAAGTGAGCTGGGAGTGTGGCTCAGTGGCCTAGAGCATTTGCCTAGCATGTGTGAGACCCACGGCACTGCAAAAATAAAATTAATGAGATAAAACAAAATAGAACACTGACTTCAGAATGAACCTCATGAAATGGAAAAATAGAAAGCAAATCCATTTGCTAAGATATAAAGCATTTTAACAGAGCTCTTAAAATAGTTTCCAATGCCTGTTCTGAATAGATGTATTCTAGGTGTTTCATTCAGAGATTATAATCCATGAATCCAGAGAATTTATGATTAGGTAGGAAGACACATGTCCGCAAATGATGGTAACACAGGATGTAGTACATGATCTTTCCTTCAAATCCTTGTCGGTCCTAGATGCTGCTCGGAGCCCTCACTCCTTCACACTTTCCATGACCTCTCTGGTGGTGTCTGTGGTTTCAAGTACCATCTCTGAGCTGCTCCTCCCAAGTCTGCCTCTGTATCCTTCACCTCTCTCCGGAGCTCATCTCTTGTGAACCACAAGCAGCTCAGTTCTCCCCACGACCTCATATTCCCCACCTCAAAGCAAAACAAATCCCTTCTTTTCCTGTGAGCCCACCTTAGTGCAAGTGCAAGGTCAGCTTCTGTGATAATTAGTCTCCAAATACATGGAAGAGAAAAGATAGATATTCATTTCTCATGGAAAAGCCCAAAGATGAGACGTGGCCCAGGTGTGACCACGTGTCCTGCTCCACAAAGGCCCCACCGTCCCCAGGATGTCATCCTATCCTGTGGTTGAGGCTGATACACACAAAAGGCATATTTCAGCCTGAGGGAAAGGGAAAGAGAGAAAGTAAAGGATTAGAGATTCTCTGGAATAATCTGATCTAGAAGTTACACAGTTCACTGCTTCATATCCCTTTGGTCCAGAGTCACATGGTCTCATAAAGCAAACAGGGAGGTTGGAAAAAGAGCCCCTGGTAGGAGAGCCCTCAGCACTTTAAACTTGTAGAGGACTATTTATAAAAGAAGGAAAGAGACGTAGGGGACAGCTCAAAGGGTCAGCCACAACTTGGTGGCTTTATTGACGCATCACAATTCAGAGTGACCTGTGATCTGGGAGTCTTCCTGCACCCTACCTCTTCCTTTCCCTAGACTTCCTATCCAGTAAGCCACCGGACATGGTGGCTATTATTGGAAATGCATCCTAATCCTGGTTTCTCCTCCTCATCTCTATAGTGACTTAGTCCCTCATATTACAGAAACCTCTTTGCAGGTCTCTTTAACCCCATCCTTGCCCCTGTGTCCATCTTCCCACCTCTACAGCTGGGAATGCATGAAATGCAGCTATGGTTTCACCCTGCACTCCCCCACACCTGGTCAGAACCCATCCAGAACCAGAAACATGCTTGTTCTAGCAGAAACAGGGTTGTCTATGGCTAGAGGACCTGGGCTTGGGGGGGGGGGGGGAATGACCTTTCACTGTGTTCCCTTTCATAGTGCCAAACTTTTTTTATTTGCATGCAAAACTAGAAATCAAAACATAAGAGATGCTCAGCAGCTTTCCATCATTCATGGGATGAATACAATTCGAGTTTCCAGCAGGGCATGTGTGGACTGCCCTCTGCCTGGTCCCAGGTATGACTCCTGCTGCTCCCCACCCACAGTTTCTATGGAAGTTCTTGTGACTTCAGTGGCCTCTTCCTGACTTGTCCTCTCCCACTCACCTCCCAACCTCTGCAGGCTTCCTGGAAAGCTCAAGTCTGTATCACCTCCCTCTCCAAGGAAGAATTCCTGCCCCCAGCACTTCTTGGCTTCCATGGCATACTGGTATAGCATGTGGCCCACTTCTGTCACCCTTCACCCATTCTCCTTCCGACCATGAGACCAGGGCCCCTTAAGGGCAGGGACCATGTTTAATGTGAAGGTTACCTTCCTGAATGCTTTTAACATGGAGGAATTTAACAGCACATGGGGACATTTGTCTGGGAAAAACAGAGATGGAAAAAAAAATCTCTAAAAAGTATCTTTTGCATTCACCAAAATGAAATGATACAGCAGACTAAATAAAAATAACATCTATGGCATTTTATACATTTTCATGAATTCTTATTCCCATTCCCTAAGAGAGATGCCCCAGGCTCTCTTGCCTGGGATTTTCACCAGATGTTTGCAGGCTATATAAATTTCACTCATAAATGAAGGGGAGATAATATAAATTTCCCCCAAATCCTCAGAAGCTCATAGTTGGTAGAGATTCCTGCAACAAAAGATGGATTAACAAGAGAAAAACAAGCAAGTTTATTAACAAGTGCAGCGCACACATCACACAGGAGAGAAGTAACTCAGAGCAGTGCCTTAGAGTCTGGCTTATATATGTCTTTAAAGAACAATAAATTTTAAAGAAGTAATAAGAGAAAGCAGTTTAAAGGCAGGGAAGTGTGGGAAAGAAAATATACTGGGAATGAACTGATGGGTAAAGTTTACTCACCGATCGCATTCCTCTAACACCTCCTCTGAGTTCATAAAGGTTGTAAAGGAGGATTTACACGCTCTCTTTCAGAAGGGGGGAGAGTGGAAAGACCTTTTGTCTTATAACTGTCTGACTTGCTTCAGGCAAAACCGAGAAAAAACGCCCCCCACTCCCCTACATTTTGATTCTCTTATCTCAACCATCCTTCATATTTGGGAGAGAAATATTTTGATTTCCTTCATAATCAAGGCTGCCTTTCATTGAATGTCTGTGAACTAGCAGGGAGCATCTTTACGTGGTCTCTAACCCTTGCAGTAACCATGAAAGTCAAGTCACCTCATCCCTATTTTAAAGACAAGAATGTTGAGGCTCAGAGGACGACGCTCTTCACTTGCCCAAGGCCAGAAGTTGCATAGCAGGGAGTTGATCCATGAATGTGTCTTCAAACTGGGTCCCCCATAAGCACTCTGCCTCCTGTGTCTGCTCAGTTTCTGTTTTGTTTTAGTCTCAGCTTCACCACCCACGTGATAACAGTTCCCAGCATCATGACTGGATGTGCTGGTTCCCTCCTTATGCCCCAGAGACACAGCCCCCAAAGGCACAAGCACCTGCCACTCATTTTTGTTTTCTGTTCTCTCCTCCTAACAGCGGGGCATTTGATATTTGAGTCCAAGTTTATTTTTCTTCAGTTTATTCTTCCCATCAAAGATTCAGTGCAAAAGTCTCTATTGCCACTCGGCCAAATACTTTCTCCTCCCTCTGTATCACCTCCCTCTCCATGGAAGAATTTCTCCTCCTTTCCTATCTCCAGACCTTCCTTCTTCCTAAATGATTCCTAGCAGCTATGAGAATCATGAAAAGTGTCATCTGTCATGTTGGGAAGTGTGTCCTCCATTCTCAGGTGACGTGGAATTGTAAAATTCGTGGGCAGCCCAGTGACCAGATGGGGCCAGAGACATGTGGTGCCCAGGAAAGGCTGAAAGAATGATGGACCCTCTGTACCTTTATCCAGCATTTATTTATCTAGTGAGAAGCCCAGTTCATTAGGGGATGAACCGATTTTTTTTCTTATTAAAGAAATTCAAAGGCACATTCATAGATTTAGTAGTATAGTTCCATGGCCCGAAGACAAAATCAATAATCTGGAAAAAAAATGGCAAAAATATTCTATACTTTTCTGTCTTTAGTGATTTTCTAAACCAGACAGCTTCTTAGGGATGGCAGGGGCATTTTAAAGGGTTTTATTTTTAGAGAACAAATCACTTGATCCCAGGAGGCAGCCCCCCAGTATATACAGAACTATAGACCAACACATCACACAGACTGACGACTATGGTACATCCAAGTATACCAACAGAGATCTGCTGCATTGACAAGCAATCTTCTGTTCCAGTCACTGTTCTTAGGGATGGGACTCGTGGCATTTGGCCAGGTTTGCAAGTTGTGTGTGGAGCCCTAAATTCAGCAACATCCCAACACCAGAGATGGGATCTCTGGGCATAGAAGTGATAAAAACAAGACTGACCAAGTATTGCGAACCCACGCAGGCCAGGCTTACCTGGGGCTTCAGCTGATGGGAGACAGCACGGTTTAAGAGGGGACCAAAGCTTTACTGGTTTTCTGGGGTGAACTAAACATCCTGGCCTTGAGGAATGGGCAGTCAGCGTATCCCAGCAACTGCTCTATTCCTTCTGTCTGCACCAACATCTCAGCCTCTTGATAAGGTTGAGCTGTTGCAGCTGCTGAGAGACTGCATGGTGGGAGGTAGGGGGTGCACCTGGTGCTTCTCATGAGTGACAGGTCAGGGGCCCAGGAGTGTGTTTGCCTTCTGTCTTTGGGTGGTAGCCCCCAATAGTCTCATTCATTTATTCTTTATGGCAAAGGCATCCTGGCTTTTATGATGTACCTGGTTGCTCTGGGTGATAAGATTGCTTGGGAGAGTGAGAGGGTTAAAGAAGAACACACACCATACTTTTAATGGGTACTAGGTCATGAGTTAAGGCCTCAGGTGTGCATCTGCTATGGTAGGCCCTGTCTCAAAGACAGAAACCATACCAGTTATTTCACCAGTGAGAATTGAATACAGGTTGAATGTTCCTTATCAACAATGCTTAGGATCGGAAGTGTTTGGATTTCAGAATTTTTTTTGCACATATATAATGAAATATTTGGGGGATGAGACCAAATTCTAAACATTAAATTCACTTATGAATTCACTTATGTTTCTTGTACACCTTGTACACATAGCCTGAGAGTGATTTTATATAGTGCTTTCTGTGCACCTACATTTTGAATACAACCCATCCCGTGAAGTCTACACAGATTTTTTTTTTTTTTAACTTGGGGCATCATGTGGGCATTCCAAGAGTATCAGGTTTTAGAACATTTCAGATTTTGCATTTGGGGATTAGGGATGCTAACCTATATGAAGAAATATTAATTAGGCAACTGGAAAGGAAAAAAAAAACCTACTACAGTGTCATTAAGGAAGCAATTGCAGCAAACAGCTGGAACTATCAGGAAGAAGTTGTAATTATTATGACTTGGAAGCCTGGCTAAGGCATATCATGGAGCTGAATCTTAGACCTCTAATGGGGCACTGCTCTGCCGGTGCTCACATCTCTGAGCTTGGAGGGATCCCTGGGATTGAGAACTAGAGCCAAAGAGAGGGAAGCTAGTGTCTGGTAAGGAAGCCGGGAGAAGAGATTGCCATGTGAAGAAAATTGCAGGTGCAAGGGCCCTGGTGTAGGAAGTGCCTGCAGCAGTGGTCTTCCCTCACCCAGAGGGGCTTTGAAAATGCAGATACCCAGGTCCCAGCCCAGAGTGTCTGATTCAGTAGAAAGGAGGTGGGTCCAAGAACTTATACTTCAACAACTTTTCAAGTGCTGCTGATGCAATCGGTCTAGGGACCCTCTTTTGAGAACCATAGGTTTAAATGTTTTCAAGAAATGGCAAAGAGGCAAAGGCAGCCAGAGCAGAGTGAACACAGGGAGATTTCTAATGGACAAGGCCAGGAGGCCACCAGGTCCAGGTGGGGCAGGCTTGGTGAACTGCCGTGAGGGCTTGGCCTTGATCCTGAGTAAGCACAGCAGCAACATGCTGACCCGTAGCCTTCAAGGCCCCTAATTGTCTGCTGAATTGAGACTACAGGGTTCAGAAGCAAGGACTGGAGCCTCAGTGAGGGGGAGGCCGGGTCAAATTCCAGACACATTGAGAAGGCAGAGCTGACATTGCTATTGCTTCATTGCAACGGTTGGAAAAGCAAACCAAAGATCAGGGATTGGAGGCAGAATGGTAGACTTGTGTTTGTTTTGTGAGGAGCCCAGAGACCAAGAAGAAGAGAAGTGGAGGGTAACTGGCTAGAGGGTAGGAAGGAAGAAGGCTGGGCTTTTGTGGGGCTTTGTTTCGCCCATTTTTAGAGGTTATGTGCATGAAGCCAGTGAGTGAAAGCCCCAGTGACCGCCGTAGCAGGGACGAGGCTCTGAAGACGCTGAGAGGCACATCCGTGGAGTGACGACCCCAGCCCGACCCCCAGGACCTGGGCTTCGTTTACCTCTCCCGGCAAAGGGACTTTGCAGATGTGATCCAGTTAAGGATCTTGAGATGGGGAGAGGAGTCTTTCGGGTCTAGTGGATCATAAGAGTGTTTATAAAAGAGAAGGCTCAGATAGAGGAGAGGATGTGCCCGTGGAAGCAGGGCTCACAGAGCAATCCGAGGATGCTGTGCTCTAGGCCTTGCAATTGGAGGAAAGAACCATGAGCCCAGGACTAAGGGCAGTCCGTGGAAGCTGGAGAGGGCCAGGGGATGGATTCTGCCAGTGTCCAGAACGCCCTGGGCTCAGCCTAGTGAGACTCATTTTGGACTTCTAATGTTTAGAACTGTGAGATAGTGCATTCGAGTTGTTTGAAGCTGCTGAGTTAGTGGTAATTTGCCCCAGCAGCCACAGGAAACACACACAGAGGCATGCACACAAGAGTGCAGAGAAGTCCCATCAAGGAAGGTCACCTGAACAAGACATATCTTCCTGATGGGAGTGTTTTGAGTTTTGAGTTTCAGACTGAGCAATGGGAGAGCTTCATACCTATGGACTTCAGTTTTCTCAGTGAAGGAGGTGCCCTGGGAACCTCCTATTAAATCCCACCTCTTATAGATTCTACCACCTCAACCCCACCACAGTGAGGACCAAGTCTCCCCTCCAGTGGGGAATGCACTCAAACCACCCAGACCATCGCAGACACCATTGGCTCTGTGATTTTTTTTTTAAAGTGGCTTTCCTGATGCAAGTGGTAAAGGTTGGTGGTCTACTGCACACCAGAGGAAGCAGGGCTCTCTGGGTCTGAGTGCTGAGTCCTGAGTCCTGAGGCCTTGATACTCAGAAGGTGGTGCCTTCAGCCACAGCAACAGTATCATCTGGGGGCTTGTCTGAAATGCAGAATCCCAGGCTCCACCCAGGCTTGACCCCAGCTAATTCACAGCCTGAATTAATGTCTGCATTTTTAACAAGATCTTCTAGTCATTGTATTAAAGTTTAAGAAGGCCTGTATTTGCTTCTTAACTGCAGTGGTTCTCAAAATGTGGATTTTGAACCAGAAGCAGTAGCAGCCCTTGGAAATTCATTAAAAATACAGATTTTGCAGGCCTCACCTCAAACTTACTCATATCCTGGGTATGGGACCCAATAGTCTGGTTTTTTGTTTGTTTGTTTGAAGAGAGAGAGAGAGAGAGAGAGAATTTTTTAATATTTATTTTTTAGTTTTCTTAGTTTTCGGTGGACACAACATCTTTATTTTATTTTTTTATGTGGTGCTGAGGATCGAACCCAGTGCCCCGCTCATGCCAGGCGAGTGCACTACCTCTATCTGAGCCTTCTCTTTTATAAACACTCTTATGATCCACATCCCCAGCCCCCAACAGTCTGTTTTAATAAGCCCTGTTTGTTTGTGATTGTTGATGAATACTCAAGTTTGAGAACCACTGGCTTAGGACAGAATGATGTGTCAGTAACAAGCATGAACTGGAGATTCTCAGAGATTTGAGTTGACTTGGTTCTGCTGCTCAGGTGGTTCTTCTGGGAAATGACCCAAACCATCATAGCAGTCCAGCAGGTATCTGACCACAGTGTTGAATGGACACCTGAGTCAGTGTTAATTAGTATTGGTCAACCTATTAATATTCTAATTAATAGTGAGGAGGCCGTTCTATTCTAGATGCATCTTAGGGAGGAAAAAGTTACCAATGAAGTCAGAATCATGCCTATTTCATAGAGCTCTTGTGAAGTTCAATAATCTTCTCTACATAGGATACTCAGCACAGCACCCAGTGCACAGTGAGCACTCAGTACCTGTTAGTCTTCAAACTCTGAACAGCAAGTGCCTTGGCTAACATTTATGGAATGACTCATTGACCAGCACTGTGCTAAGCACTTCCTAGGAATTACTCCATTCAAAGCACACTGCAGCCTAGGAGGTTAGTTCTAGTGTAAGTTGCATTTACAGATGAGGAAATTGAGGCTTAGGAGAGTTAATCCCCTAAGGAAAATATCAGTCAATGAGCAGTGACCAGGGCCCAAGCCCAAGTGTGTTGGGCACTAAAGCCAGTGCTCTTACATAGTGCACAAGAAATGCACTTGGAGAAATGCTCACCTGGAGGGATCCCAGCTAATACACTTTACCCCCCCCACCCCCGTCATTGTGTAGACTTCTCTTCAACTTGTAATCTTTGCATGCTATTATCCTGTCCCTGTTTGGGATTGTGAGTCCAGTCTCATGTCCTGTCCTGAAAAGGGGTCAGTGTGATTCATAATCTGGTCTAGTTTTGTTTCGTTTTCCTCTAACTCGCCATCCTTCCTAGCCCCACCTTCTAAAGCTCTTAGTCATGCCTTGTGCTTGGCCATCAGTGACCTCAGTGAGTGCTGGCTGCTTCAGGAACACGAATCCACTTAACCCTGGCCTCCACTCTAAGAGGTAGCGTTACCTTCACTTTCCTGTTGAAGGGCACTTCTCTAAGCGTCCAGTCTGCCTTGGTCAGTGCGCAGGTTAGAGCAGCGTGCATGGTGGCAAGAAGCTAGGGCTTCCAGAAAAGCCACTACTAAAGATGCAATGTCCCCATGAACGCAGTGAGGAGGCCGTTCTATTCTAGATGCATCTTAGAGAGGAAAAAGTTACCAACTGAGTGAAATCTACAGTGGGGACATAAAGCCATCAGCCAAGACAACCCACCATCTGAAGGTGGGAGTGCACAGGTATCCTGAAGGGGGTATTGCTGTCCCAGACTGCTGCTTCAAACAGGCCTGCTGCTAGGAGAAGGTGGCCTCCTGCCTATCTCCTCAGCAGACTGAGAGCTTGTGACTCTGGCTTTATTTCAAATCAGTGCCTATTTACCTCATCAATGGGTTAATCCATTTATGTCCCACTTGGCTGGCACTGTGCTAAGTGATGTAGATGAAAGCAGCTGTGTTAGCTTTCAGTTGCTGTGACAGAATAGCTGAGACGAACAACTTAAAGTTAAGAAAGGTTTATTTTGCTTCATGGTTTCAGAGTTTCCAGTCCAAGGTCTGATGGCTGCATTGTTTCTAGGCCTGAGGTGAGGCGGGATGTCATGGTGACATGGTGACATGGTGAAAGGCCAGGGTACAGCAAAGCTGTCATAGCATCTGGGAAGGAGAGAGCAAGCAAGAAGAGGGCAAGGACAGAATAGATGCTTCCAGGGCATGCCCAGTAACCTACTTCCTCCACCTGGGCCCTCCTCTTAATTGTCCATTAAGCTATGAACTCATCAATGGATTACCCCATTGATGAGGTTAGTGTCCTCATATTTCAGTCACTTCCCAAAAGCCCCATGTCGTAATATTGCTGCATTAGGGACTGAGTGACAGTGAATCACACTGAGCCCTTTTCAGCCTTTGGGGGACATTTTAGACCCCAACCATCATAGCATCCCAGCAGAAGTCTGACCGCAGTGTTGAATGGACACCTGATTCATTAGTATTGGCCAGTCTGTTAATATTCTAAACTACTAATTTATAAGTGTTTGGGCTCTTGCTGATGGTCTAAACACCCTGCTTCCTCTCCATCTATGACTAAAAATCAGTGGTAGAATCAATTTGAGGGGGCCTGCTTTGTTCCTTGGGATCCCTCCCATGTGTTTGGAAGTAGCAGGAGAAGGTAGGATGAGTCGATGGAGAAACCACCCTTTCAGGCTTAAAATCAGGCTTTGTAGATTTAAAACATGAATGCTTCATTCCATGCAAAACAAAAGGTGGTAAACCCGTGAGCAATAAATGAAAACCACCACAGCACTGGGCAGACCTCATAGAGACGTCTCCCAAGTTGCATGGAGAACATAGACTGCCCAGGGCCTGGTGTATTGCGTTGGCCAACCTGAAGGAGGAATGAAAACCTGTGAGCCTGTTACCATCAGATGCGTAAAAAATGGATTCTCTAGCACCACTTGATCTCTCTACCCACCTGGAAGTAAATAACGGGAATGGGCTGCCCACACTATGGGGTGGAGGATGGAGGTCAGCCACCTACTGTGGAAGTCTGCATCCCCTGCCAATGGGGAAGCTTATCAGATGACTGGATGGCAGAAGCTCATGTTTAGAACTCGGGAGGGTAAATTCCACACAGTGAAGAGGAATTGGAACTGAAACTCCTGCCTCTCTTGGACACAGTTTTCAGTGATTTATGAAAGTTTTTTTTTCTAAAAGGGATGTTGAACTTGGAAATGTTGTTACCTGGATAATTGATGGAAAGGATATTGATTTGAGATAAAATTAAAAGGGTCATCTTTTGATGCCACTTTAAACAGGGAAAAAAAAAAGAAATTAGAAGTAGCAAACAGTCGGTTAACCACATGGAGCCATTATCTGCTCTTTCCAAAGCCTGGGCCTCAGACTGGCCCCTGGGTAGTGTGTTATCCGAGCTGGTGCCTGAAGATGCTTTTAAAGCTCAGCAAGCCGAGATGAACTGGAGGAGAGGAAGGAGTGGCTCCAGGCAAGACCATTCCCCACAAAGCCATTTCCTGTTTATGGGCAGTGGTGTTATTAGTTTTCATTTGGACAGCAAATTTTTTCTCTTCAAAAACTTAGAAGCACCTTCTTAAGTCCATTTCCTCTTTTCTCTGTTGCCCATAAATCATTCTTGTAATTTTCTCCTCTCAGACCAAGAAAGTAACTTATAAGCATCGTAGTTTTATTCCCACCCAGGATCACTCATTATCCATTTGTTGAAATGCTCAGCTTTTATCTAAAAGAATGCATCAATTGGCACACCAGCTAATGATTACAGTGGACCTTCAGGATTTTTGTATCAGCTCTTCCTTATATTTCTTTGTTTCCACCTTTTCCATAATATAAGGCAGAATAACAGTATTATTGTTGTTCAAAAGAGCAGTACTCTCAAAACTTCCTTTTCCCCTTCTATAAAATCAGATCCAAATGCCGCTTCATCCTGCTTCACAATTTGCTGTGGAGGTTAAACAAATTAATATTGTGCCTTAAAGAACTTAATTTTTATTTTTTTGCATTGCTGGAAATATAGAAACCAGGGCCACAGATGCTAGGGAAGCCCTCTACCCACTGAGCTACCTCCCCAGCCCCTTAAAGAATGTTTTATACTATAAAACACATATAGCTGCCAAGCATTGATATTACTACTGATTTCTCATGTCCCTGGGGGGTGAGTGATTCTGCAAAAAGCACATTTTCCCTGTGACTTAAGCTTTTCTCTTTAGAGGTCTATTTTGGAGGGAAATCCTATTTTAAAATGGCAACCTCTCCCTATCTTCTTGAGCAGAAAACAGTGGATATAATGTAATCCTTCTGGGTGACCTTGGGTCATATGGTAATACCCACAGAATGCCTGAGGACTGAGGAGGGGCTGGACAGGAGAGGTGCCCAGGCTCTCCCTTTAATAGATGCCATGTTGAGACTCAGAGGAGCTGAGAACTTGCAGGATCCCCCAGGCTCATGTCTGTTCCTCCTGGACTAGAGGCCCAGCCAGGAACCTCGGTTTCTGCCTTCTCTCTTCTCCTGTCATCTTCTTCCCTTCCTGGGCTTACACTTTTCCATTACCCTTTCTAATCTCCTGTTATCTAGAAACTCTGCCCTTTAGGGTCCTGTATGTGGTATGTATGTATGTATTTGTTTTGAGTCTGGGGATTGAACCCAGGGCCTAGCACATGCTAGGCAAGTGCTCGATCACTGAGCCACATCCCCAGCCAGTGTTATTTAATACCATTCTAAGTGAGAAAAGTAAGGGTTGGGGACTTTAGTGCAGTTCTTCAGACATCTATCTGGGGATCTTGAGACCTCTGTAAATCCCTAGTTTGGAAGCTGTAATTCCAGAGCTTGGCCCACAGTGAATAAACTGCAAGTCCACTTTAAAATGTCACCTTGATAAGAAATTTTTATCTTTTTTTTTACAAAGCATTCAAAACCCCCTAACAGTTAAAAAATACTATTATTTGCTGGGCTTGGTGGCATACAACTGTAATCCCAGTGATTCAGGAGGCTGAGGTAGGAGGATCAAAGTCAGCCTCAGCAAAAGTGAGGCACTAAGCATCTCAGACCCTGTCTCTAAATAAAATACGAAATAGGGCTTGAGATGTCGCTCAGTGGTTCAGGGCCCCTGAATTCAATCCCCAGTACCAAAAAAAAAAAAAAAAAAAATTACTCTTCACTTTATAACAACTACATCTTACATGTCCTTCCACAAAACCCTTTACAGATCCACAGGGAGAAAAACATATCTGTTGGCTTGGCCCAGCTTCACGAGGGCATTCTCACTACCTAACATCTATCCTGAGGCCTCAAGCTTTGAAGATCTCAATACTGTTTTAAAATAGGGCACAGTGTATGAACATGTGCTGTAGAATTTCATCGTTCATCATTAAAGTGGCACAGGGCTTGTCAAAACTCAGCATGCCTGAATTTTTTATTTTTCATACTAATTGACAACATCCAAAAAGGCCCTTCCTAGGTATGGTGGGTCAGAGGAGAATTCACTTGGGAATGATGGGTCTCTACGTATACATTAATTAGTTTAGGAAGTCAGTGAAGATTTAGACTCTGTGTTTGCCCCAGTTGGACTTCCTCAACCTTCCCATCTCTTTGAAGGGCACCACTGTTTCCAGGTGCTCAGACCAACAGCCTGTGCATTCTGGATTCCTGTCTGGCCCTCACCTCCTCCTCCAATTCACGCACAAGATGGGTTGCCCTGGCATCTCAAATGCACCCCCTGTCAGTCCACTGGCTATAGCCCCGGTCCAAATCACCACCAAGTCTCAGTGCCTGGGCCTTGGAAACATTCTGGCCAAGTATGGTGTATTTTCCATGCAACTACCAGAAGGACTTAAAAGTTTAATTAGTTCTTGTTAACACTGGTTTGAGACTTTCCAGGGATTTTCTGCTGTTGCCAAAGTGTAATCCTTGCTCTTTCTAGGAAAGACCAGCCCTGCATGCCCTGTCCCTGCCTCCCTCTCTTCCATGGATGCTCGAGCCCCGCTGGTTGTCCATCTGTCCCTCAGCCTGACAGAATTGCTTCCATTTCAGGGCCTTCTACTCTCAGTGCTCTCTACCTGGAGCTCCATATCCCCCTCTCTGTATTGGTATTGGAGTCTGTTGAAATGATGCTTCGTTGGAGCAGCTGTCCTTAGAAAGCAGGCTTCCCGTTTCCCCTGTCCTTCCCTAGCATGTCCCCTATCTGACTTTCTTCACTGGCAGGATCTCCAGTTTTTTGCTATCTAAAATCTTGCTATCGAAATCTTATACTCATAATGTTCCCTCCACAAAGGAATCTGTTTTCCACTGTGCCTACAACCATGCTTGACACTTGCTTCCTAAATGTAATGACTACTTAGTATTTATCTATTTTTGGAGCTGTGGCTTAAACCCAGGGCTTCATGCATGCTGAGAATATGCTCTACCACTGAGCTTCATCCTCAGCCCCAAATCTGCTTTTGACTGCTGGCCTGCTGTCTGACCACAAAGTACAAAAGAATGGTTGTGGCGCTGGCTTTCCCTGCTGGTGAGGAAGACAGGCAGATGGAGAGATGCAGTACGGTTCAAAATGGAGAGCGTTTTAAAGAACCTATGCCAAGGCATTGTCTTACCTCTGACACACAACAATGCTTGGGCAACATGGAGGTTCCCTTGGTCAGGCTCCAGTCTCTGTTCTTTAGGGTCCGTCCCTCCCACACATTGATCTTGGATCAGTTAGTTACCCTTTCTGAGTCCTCACCTGCTCGTTGAAAGCAGGGTTGCTGTGGAGAATGATACCTGTCCAGGTGAGGCAAAGGCTTGCACCCAGGAAGCACTCTCTGCAGATGCTATTATTGTCACCATGCTGGATCTCATTCGGTCACCTGGCCCTGGAGATGCTGCATGGATCTGCAAGGATGACGAGACACTGACTCTCTCTGGCTCTTCTCTCAGCCCAAGAACACTCACGTCCTTCATTTTTAGCCACTCCTTCCCTCTCTTAACACTCTCGTCAAAAAGAATTGAGGGAGAGTAGGGTGGTTCCGGGCAGTGGGTCCAGGATCCCAGGCCGCCATGTTTCAACCTTGCCACTGTTATCTAACAAGTTTGGACAAAGGACATTGGCCACCAGATGGCATTTTCAGGTGCTGTACCTCTCCTGAGGGTCACAGAATGCTCATACCTTTTAAGACTCTCAAATCCCATGGGATTTAAAGTGGAATTAACCCTGATGAAAAAGGTAAATTGGGGCTGGGGTTGGGGCTCAGTGGTAGAGCGCCTGCCTTGCACATGTGAGGCACTGGGTTCGATCCTCAGCACCACATAAATAAATAAATAAAATAAAGGTACTGTGTCCATACAACTAAAAATAAAATATAAATTAAAAAAAAAGAAAATTCCATTTTCTCTATGTATTTAAATTATGTGTCATTTTGTCTGTTTATTTATTCGGTGGTTTATTTTTGCAGTGCCAGAGATAGAAACCAAGCTCTCATGCATGCTAGGCAAGCGTTCTACCCCTAAACTAAACCCCCAGCCTTTATGTATCAGTTTTTAAGTTAATTTTTTCCTTAACTGTCATTTTGTTATTTCAGTGACTCCTCATCTTATAGAGAAACAATCTTTCTAATTGTGGTATATTGCTTTCCATCAATATGTAATGATAATAGTAACATATGTCATATACTATGTGTATGGTGTACTATGTGTGTATAATATGTACATACTATATATACTATATCTACTATGTATATGAACATAATATATACTGTAAATATAGAGTAATAACATGTATATATACTATGTATATACATAGTATCATTTCATCATATTTTGATAACTTATTTTATAACCATTATATATAAAGCATTTATTAGGACACAAAATGCAGTATATTCTTTATGCCTTTAACCTGAGCTATACAGCCAGGTGGTTGTATAGTTTAAATCTAATGCTGTATTCTTCAGTTTAAGTCTAATGCTGTATTCACCTATCACTACCACCTCTTTGGAAAACCAATGAAAAGTTACAATTATTCAAGAGACACTTGGGAGAGTCATTTAAAGCAAATTGCTCTTACTCACAGAATATTCAACTACTCACTTGACTAATGAACTATGGTTGAAGTTAAGCTTATATTATAATTGGTTCCAAGAGCAGGTACACCCTGCTGTTAACTCAAGGATCACACTCCCATTAATGCTTTACTTTCATAAGTCATTTTATATTATATATGATTTTGTGTGTGTGTGTGTGCGTATATATATAATATAAGATTGTTCTCTTCATATTACATATGTCTAAGGATGTTCCAAATACAGCTGTTCTTTTTTGGATACTGGAGATTTAACACAAGGGTTCCTAACCACTGAGCCACAGCTGCAGCCCTTTTTTTATTTTTTATTTTGAGAAAAGTTCTCACTAAATTTCTTAGGACCTCGCTAAGTTGCTGAGGCTAGCCTCAAACTTGTGATCCTCATGCCTCAGCCTTCTGAATTGCTGGGATTACAGGTGTGCACCACTGGACCCAGCTTCAAATACAGTTTTATAGCTTTTGAAGTATTTTTACATTACACACACACACACACACACACACACAGTGTGTATGAACATTGCTCATTATCAATGAGGATCAATTACTTAAAATGGTAGAACAAGCCAAACATGGTGGCACATGCCTGTAATCTCAGTGATTTGAGGGGCTGAGGCAGAAAGATTGCAAGTTCAAAGCCAGCCTCAGCAACTTAGTGAGGTCCTAGCATCTTAGCAAGACCCCATCTCAAAACACAAAAATTTTAAAAGGACTAGGGATGTTGCTTAGCATCCCTGGAGTACAATTCCCAGGGGGGGAAAAAGGCCTGTAGAACATATCCTAATTTTGCTTTTGCATTTCAAAAATCATGATTATAAGTTTAAAATGTTATATTCTCTTGGCCAATCATAATCCTATTATTTGGAAAATTGTACATTCTCAGATAGATACCTAGTATCTAGGGATTTATTATGGTGGCATTAGCCTCTTAACTATAACATACCAGTGTTTCCCAGGAATAGAAATAGAGAAATGATAAAAGTAAGATTCCAGATTCCAAATGTTGTTTAATGCTATCAAATTAGCCAACATTAATCTCTGCTGCAAAATGCCCAAGTGGATACATTTTTGAAGGTTTACCAGAAGCAAGAACTCCATATTGGTGCCCTTTCCCTTGGTGCCCAGCTGCTCTTATTATCCAATATCTTCTGGAGGCCTGGGGCTTCAACACAGGGTCGTTGGAAGAATGAAAGTTTCACCTCTCTCAAAAATGTATATACCAAGTGGGAAATTGAGGACTGGAACTCTATGTGCAGTTAAGAGATTACTTTGCCACTTCATAGACTGCAAAACTGAGGAATGCACTGTTCATGGTTTATTTAAGACAACAGTGCGGTTCAGGGACAACACTAGACAGAAACGGATATCTGTGAGCTCCCAACAGAGTGCCAAGTCCATGAATCATCCTGCCACTAAATGAGTAAAATCAGAAGCAAAACCAAAAAGTCTAACCACTGGATACCATCACCTTCCAAAACCCAACGTTCACCTTAACTATGTTAGGGATATTTAAGATATTTCTACTCATAAAGATGCAAACAAATAATTAGGATATTATTAATTATATATTGTTATGACCATAATTGCTGAGGCTGGCCTTGAAACTTGTGATCCTCTTGCCTCCGCCTCCTGAGTAGCTGGGATTACGGGCATGTGCTACCGTGCCTGGCTTTTTTGGTAAAAATTGTATTGAGATATAAGGCTTATATGCACAATTCAGTGATTTTCAGTCTATTCACAAGTGGTAGAACTACTACTAAAATTTATTTTAGAATATTTTCATCACCTCAGAAAGAAACTTGCATTCTTCATCTGTCATCCCCAGTTCTCTCTTAAATTGTGAAAGACAGCTTTGCTCTCTGTAGCAGCCGTTTTACCTATATACCCATTAACAATCCACTCAGTGCCAGTTTCTTTCCTGTACATCAGAATAATCTTGATCGTTCTTATATATGCCAAAGTCACTTTTATAATAATATCCTTGTAAAATATTTCCAAATTATCTGTTTGTGGCTTTTATTTTTGTTTTTACTTGTTTACTTCTTTCTGATTCTGGGGATGGAACCCAGGGCCTCACACATACTAGGCAAGTGTTCTACCAATGAGCAACACTCCCAGCCCTGGGGTTTTAATTTTAATTTTAAAAAATATTGTTTTTTAAAACCTCAATAGTAATTGTAATAATCGTTTATAACATAAACCAACAAAAGACTTTTTTGAGACAGAATGTTTTTTTCATCAACATTATTTAAAACCATTGGCATTAATAATTTGGGATTTTGCTTTTAAGTTCTCTGTAGACAGCGTACCCCTCACTACCTACATCACTACCCCTCACTACCTCTCATCACCTGCCCTCAGTAGACCCTGATTACATTGGCAGATCAGAATCCCCATTAAGTGGTGAGACAAGAAACCCTGGGCCAACTGAAGCCTTTGACCAGGAAGACTATTGGAGACAGTGTTTGGCTGGTGGTCTGAACAACTTTTTATACACTGTTCATACAAAAGTGAGGTACCTGTACAATATCTGGCCAGTCAACCACTCATTCTTCCAGGGCGAAAACATAATTTAATGTCCCTTATGCTAACTAAACTCTTTTAGATATGAATGTGGCAAAGAAGCCTTTGAATGAACTGCCTCTATGGGGTAGGACTTTGGATTAGGTGTTTTAAATGCTATCTAATGACCTTGGATATGTATTCCTGATCACAGGCAGCCACCCTCAGTGCAAGTTAAAGTTAACAACAGATATACTTGCTCACTTTATGTTAAAGTAAGTGACAATGTCTCCCCAGTTCTTATCCTAGAGAATACAGCATGGGTGCTTGATCTTCATGCTGTGTATGTGCACCTTAATGTGTGTGTGTGTGTGTGTGTGTAAAATCAACTCCATTTGACCTAGACCCTGGATTGCCAGGATCCTTTTCTCCTTGGAAGCAGGCTTACAGCTCAGCAAGAGATTTGAGAAAGTGAACATCTGCTCTTGCCCACAGCCCAGGGGAGGCACAAGCACCAAGGCAGAGCACACCTTGGGCAGGATCTGAGCCTGGGAGCAAAGGTGGCCATTCATGCCTTGTGCCCTGCTGGCTGCTTGCCCATTCCATGCAAGCCACGGTCTATGACTAGAGCAGAATGTTTATCAAAGGGGGTAACCAGTGACTAATCATCTTCCCGTCTTCCTGAACAAATTGGTGGAGAAGAACAGATTCCTCTGAAAGTGATGTTAGTAAAGCTTCAGGTTACCTGAAAGGAAAACCCTGCACCTTCTCTGAGAATGTCCCATTTGGCATTTCCACCATGAAAAAGAGTCTTGAGCACAGGTCCCCATCCTGTGTCTAGTGCCCATGCGTATGCACACAGTTCTCAAAGCCTGATGGACATAGCAGTCACTCATGATCCTTATTAGAGGTTTAGGTTCTGGGATCCTGGCCCAGGGGCTCTGCTTCCCCCAGGATGCACCTGAAATCTGAATTTTTAAAACTGCTCACCATTTTTGATGCCCATGGTCCATGCACCACCTGAGGAGCTACAGGTTTGTAGGCTGTGCAGTCAGAAAGCTCAACTTGGCCTTCCCAGCTCTTTCACCTGCTGGGCAAGTTCCCAGAGCTCCTGGGGCCCTGGTTTTAAATCAACCTCCAGGGTCTTTTGTGAGGCTCATGCGTGGTTCTCAGGCAAACAGTCCGGGAACCCTGCCCTGTTTCTCCGTTCACCTTGGTGGTCTCACAGTGGAGGTCAACGCGCCACTCGGGCTGAGTCCTTCGGATCCCTCCTCCCCAGTGAGTTAAGCAGATCTTGTTCCCTGCCAGCCTTCAACACAGCCAAATGTGAGAAGCTGCAGAAGGAGAAGGAGGACCTGGAGCGGCGGTTCGAGGAGGAGCTGAGGAGGCTGGGCTGGCAGCAGCGGGCCGAGCTCCAGGAGCTGCAGGGGCGGCTGCAGGGGCAATTCGAGATGGAGATGGCGCGCCTGCAGGAGGAGCACCACAGCCAGCTGCTGCGCATCCGGTGCCAGCACCAGGAGCAGGTCAGTCGGGCCCCAGGGGAGCGGGCTCTGCTGTTGGGCAACTCAGGTGACAGGCAGAGGGGGGGCCAGTGTCACGTGAGCAGGAAGTCCTGTTCAGTAAGTGACCTTGTGGCCGAGTTCACTCTCCAACTACAGTTCTTTCTTCTGACTCTCCCCACCTCTCCCCCGGCCTTAGGTGGCCTCCCTTGCTCTTTAACACTCTGCCGGGAATGCTGTCCCTCTAGACATTGCATGGCTCCCTCTTTCCCTTCCTTCCAAGTTTTTCTCCAACATCATCTTCTCAGTGAGGTCTTTCCCGATCTGAAATGACACTTCCTCCCCACTTGACATGCAGCTATTTCCTGTCCCACCGCCCCTGCTATAGTCTGACATATTATAAATGTTTCTTTTGTCCCTTATTTATCATCTGCATATTCTGTGCAGGCAGAGACGATAACAGGCAAACACGTATTCAGCCCTGGTTTGCTTTTAGCTCTTTATATACAGCAGCTCATGGATCCTCACCATCACCCTACCTGGCAGGGACCATAGTCAGCCCCATTTTGCAGGTGAAATAACTGGGTCCCTGGGACTAAGTAAATAAGCTGTTGGGATTCAGAGCTGCCCCTAGGAAAGCCACAGTGGAATTCTGAATGGCTCCAGAGTCCATGCTGCCAATCACTAACTTAGAATGGTCTGCCAGGTTTTCTCTAGATCTCCACAGCTGGAACTGTGCCTGTAAAAAGTAGGCACAGAACACATGTTTGTGGAATGAAATAATGAGCTCCAGGAGTTAGCCTTAGCCCGGCCATCTGACTGGACAGGGAAATTCATCCATAGAATAATGAGGGAATGATTCCTCGGGGGCCTGTCAATGTGAAAAGTGGGCAGGAGCCAGATGTGCCCACCCCACGGCCATTACTGCCAAGAGCGCTGATGAGAGAGACAGGTGGAACCCAGACTCCAACAAATCTACCTCCGCGAAAACTGCACGGTGATTTTCTCTTCTTTCACGTTCCCAAGCTCAGATGCCTTGAGATCCACCTTCTAATTGGTGATTATTTTATATATTCTGCTCATCATACACCCAAGGAAATTGACATTCATGAAGATGCCCTTTAAATCTCAGTGACACTCAGGGTAGTGCTTCATGGCCCTTCATTATCATGAACTTGCAGCTGTCTCCCAAGGTCACTTCCAAATAGACAGCCCAGATGGCAATACCATGCACCACCTCCCTGCTGCCCCAGGGGCTTGGGAATGCTGGGAAGCATAGGAGAAATATTAGAGTAATAGTAAGTACCATTACTGTAAAAAAGAATCTCTTGCTTCACAGTATCTTTTAGATATAGCAAGCATCTCAGGTTAGTCATTCTCCTTTTCTAGAGGCCAGTGAAATACAGCAGCACCTCCCTGCTTGAGGTATTTAAGACTTAAGTCTAGGACATAGAAGAGGTCTCAGCTTAAGTTACCTGCTGGTGCTAAAAGTGGAAACTGAAGTCTTGGCATCTTGCTGCTCAAGCTGTCTGAGTGCAACTGCTGGACGTAGAAAGAGCACCTGCTACAGTCCCTGATCTCACCTCTTTCATGGCCCCTTGGTGTAAATGGAGGCCTCAAACCTGTTGCAAATATCAGCTTGTCCTGTGTCTCTATCCCTGGGCTATTCATCTCACTGTTAAACAGAGAACGTGTTTAGAACTGTGTTTCCCAAAGACTTCCGATCCATAGGTCTGGGGCCATTGAGAAGATGCCAAACGTTGGAGGTAGGCAGGAGGTGGTCAGCTGCAAGGGCAACCCCTGGGACGAGGGCTGGCATAGTGATGCCACATTGCCAGGGCCACTACCAAGTGAAACATTTTCCACCGGCAGAGGCATCTCGGGGCCAGGTCCTCTCTATGCACACACCAAGACCTGTTCATTAAGCTGGGTTTCAACCATATTTTGGAGATTTCAAAAAGGAAGGAATTGAAAGGAAAAAGCCCTTCACTTCTGCATTTGAGAATGAGTTACATTAGCTACCTATGTCTATTTTAAAAGTGCTCAGTCTTATGGGGGCACTGATTCTGTTCTACTTGATCCTTTATAAGAGTTAAAACCATTTATTTACTTATTCTCCTATGCAAAGAGTATTTGAGTGCCCACTGTATGCAGAACACCATGACAGGGTTTGGCAAGAGATACAAAGATTTATAAAACGTGAGTTTGCTTATTTCATAGGAGCAGTTCAGGGACAAGTACCCAAGGAACAGTCGGATAGGGTGAGGAACACAGGTGATATGTTCAGGCATGGACAGTTGACGGTCCACTCTGAGGACAAGGGGAGGTGGATGGTGGAAACACCACCTTCATGCTCTATGGGTGAGGGAAACCTCCCAACAGGGACCCAGAGCCTGGGGGAAACAATGATTCAAGTCTATGAATGATTTCAACCCCTGGTTCTGCTCTTCCTGCCAAATGGCTGTTTCCATGATCTTCAGCTTCCGCAGCAGAACATTCAAGAGGAGAGGAAGAAGACATGCACATCAGCTCAAGACTTGGATTTCCAGACAGATTAAATTCTCATTGGTCCCGTGGGAGGGGAGACTCAGTGGATAACTGAGGTAGAGACTCAGTCACTCCAGGCTGGACTCTCCACCTTGGATCTTCCTTCTCAAGGACAGTCACGTGTGGCAATGCTGACCCCATGGATAATGGCATCTCTGTCCTTCTGGAGCCTTTAAAAATCAGGTTACCCAGTCTGGCCTCTCCACAAAATCCAGTGTCCCTAAGGCCAGCAGCACGGGGCAGGGGCCTGCCTCAATTCCAACCTGTAGGATTCTCTGAGGCTTTGGAATTTACTGATGTTGGGACTTGCTCACCAAGGCAGGCTGACCTCTGGCTTCACCCTAGGATCTCTCCATGACAAAAGCAGCCGAATTTCCTCCTAGCTTAGCCATCCACTATCTCAAGGGGCAAGTACTGTCTCCCTGGCCAGGGACTGTGCAGTGGAGAAACATGGAAATCAGCTGAAGGACTTGCAGAACATTCATACCGGTTGAATTGGACTTGCTGCCTGGGGTCTGGCTGGGGGCTGTTTTGGATGGTTTCCCAGGAGATTTCCTGTGTACAGTGGCATTTGTTCTGAGAAGAACAGATCTTCTTCCTCAGCCTAGCATGTGTTAGTTAGGGGCCTGGCCATTTGGGCAGAGATGGGGCAGGACCTTGTATCTTGGCTTTTTAAATTGACTTTAAATATATGATGGGGCTTTTATTTTACTTTTTGGTACTGGGGATTGAATTCTACCATTGAGCTACATCCCCAGTTCTTTTTATTTCTTATTTTGAGACAGAGTCTCACTAAGTTGCTAAGGATGGCTTCAAACTTTCGATCTTCTTCTCAGCCTCCTAAATCACTGGGATTACATATGTGATCCACCACACCTGGCTTAGAACTCTAAAGTCTGGTGGTAAAGGTGTTTAATTAAAATCAGATAGAATGAGTTTTATAACAACAGAGGCCACAATGCCATAGATTCCCATTCTCGAAGCATGCAAACCAGATTTTCACTGTAAACATGTGTGTTTCTCTTTTTGCACCACACATTGTCACTTCTCCACCCAGCTTCTGGTGCTCCATACTGGGCCACCTTTAGTTGTTCCCCAGAGCCTGGTATTCAAGAATGAAATTCGTGACATTTGCCTGTCCCCCAGGATCCTTAGACAGTTTGTCTTCTATGGCAAGCTGCCCCAAGGCACTTGCTTTGGGGACTGCTTGTTCCTGGATGCACTGTGGATTTTGCAAAGATTCCTTCTCCTTGAGAAGGGCTCATCCTTTGGAGTTGAAATTTGCTTCGTCTCAAATCCAGGACATCCGTCCTACCCTTTCTTAATGAAATCATCCTTTTAGACTAAATGGCAGGAACAGCATCCCTATGATTCCTCTGAACGCAGACACCACTTTGTCTATCATGTTGCATTATGGTCTCCTTAACCCGCCTGTCCAGCAGGCTCCCAGCTGCCGTGCAGAGGAAACCACATTCTCTGTAATCAAATAGAATGAGATCCCGGGGGGGGGGGGGGGGGGGGGCTCACTTCCCCAGCATCTAGCACTAGAGCTCCCTGTGGAGATGGAGCCTCTGTGGACACCTGCCCATGGGGTGGGCTGTAGAGAGGGCAAAAAGCAGAGGGATGGAGTGGGACTGGGAGCCCCCGCACGCACGGCTAGCCACCTGCTCTGAGCTGATGATAGCAGGGAAAGACTGAAGAAGGGTCTTCTAGTAATCAGGCAAAGGAAAGTCATCAGCAGAGCGCCAGAGAGAGCAGGCATAAGCCAGCATCCTCTGTCTCCTCCAGTATGAGACATGTCTGGGAGGAGGACCAATGGGAGTTTAATCTGGTTTTGTTTAGTAATAAAAGCTCAGATAATATAGAGCACGTGCTTCTTTATTTGAAATGTAAGTCTTCTCTAAGTGAATTGCCAAAGTCCCAGATAATTAAATTTTGCAAATGGCTAAATGAAGTAAACTGCACAGGGTGGCTTTCCAACCCTTGGCTCTATTTTAACCAGCCCAGCTGAATAGCAAGGGGCAGTGGGAATGGAGTCACGTCACAGCGAATAGCTGGTTTTCAGAACAAGCAGGGCTATTTGATGGGCAAATTGACAGACTCCTACAGGGCGCAGTCCAGAACGCCATCTTTGTGGAGGAAAGCAGAAGGTGGGCCAGCAGTGGTTTAATGGGGGCTGTACCAACTGTTCTAACAAAAAGAGAAGGATGCTTCAGTCAGAGGAAGCTTGCTGTAGGCTGGCAATGGTTTAGTAGTGCCTTTGTCTCTGATCCCCTGATTTACAATGTGTAGATAGATCATCTTGTGTTTCCGTTGGCCCACTTCTCCAAATCTGCTCAAATACCTTCAGAGGGTTTCAAGGTCTTCTCACACTGGGGACTCTTACTGGCTGCTTCATAACTGTGAGCTGGTCATCTAGAAAAGAACCAGGAGGGGCTGGGGCTGTAGCAGAGCACTTGCTGCCCTCCTGTGAGGCACTGGGTTCAATCCTCAGCACCACATAAAAATAAACAAATAAAATAAAAGCACGCTGTCTCTCTACAACTACAAAAAAAAAAAATAAAATTTAAAAGAAAGAAAGAAAAGAACCAGGAGCCATAGGAGGAGAAGTCAGAGTGATTTAAACCATGGTAGGAGAGGGGATAGCCCATAGTGGATAACATCTCTTCCTCATTGAGGGAACATTCCTTAAAAACCATAAACATTCCTTTAAAAAGGTGCATAAAAATTGCCGAAGAGCGAGGATCACTGTGTTCAACTTTGGGCTCACAGGATGTCACTGGTTTCCCTCCAAATATACTGGTCATCCCTCTAATTCCATATGGACTTTTAGACTTAGGCTATCAGTATTTCATTCATAAAAGCACCTCCTAGCGTCAGCAGTGGGTATAGCATGCCCTTACGCCATCCTAATATGTTGGATGGGGATTTCCATCACAACTAAATCAAAGACGCATCTTCCAACAAACCATAAAGGCATTCATTTTAGTCACAAACAGAATGTGGTATTGCCAATTGGGACATGTCCACCTCCAAGGACACATGGATTCTTCTGGAACTTAGTCCTTCCATCTTTTCTGAAACCTGGTGGTTTATGTGAAAGCTCCGTGAATTGGAATCATAGTGAGAACCAATGAAAGATTTTTCATTTTATATACTGAACTCTGTAACATCTCCAGATAATGTGTGGGTACTTGTTTCTACAGAGAGGAGAATATACTGTGTGTTTAAATGACATCTGAAATTGAGCAGAAAGAAATGATATTTCCTTTTCCTTTTATTTAACCATTGATTTATTTTTCCAACAGGCTGAAAGGCTTTGGACAAAGATTCCATTAAAACCTCATATAAACAGGAATTGGACAATTAAATACCATTGTAATCAGCCTTTCTGCTGAGTGGATTCATAGCTCTGAGCCTCAAGTAAAATATTGTTTAATCAAGAATGTCCAGTAAATAAGAGTGAATTGTTGCATAACAAGTTCATTTTCACAATGAGATACAGCTTTCCTAGGTAATTCTGTGGGTTCCATTATTGCTTTTATCCAATGATTCTTCCTATTTTAGAGAATAAAAATCTCATTTACCTTAAGAGGAAAGTCAGGAAATTTTTCCCATAAAATTATATGATTCACAATGGGAATCTAGCCATTTTTAAATGAAAATTCTCTCATGGGTTGGTAAGCAGGCTTTCCTTCTTGTAAAGAGCCCTTCCTCCTTTTAGATCACAGAAGAAATTATAAGAATTATCCCCCAGAGAAATGAGATTCTTGCAGAGGTGGCTGAATATTACCAGAGAGAAGCAGTGGGTTCCTAATCAGTCCACCTAAGTGCTTCAGGACCCAGACACATTGTCTGATTCTGGTTTTCAAATGGCAGCTTTTCATACATTCCTAGGTCATGAAATAAGTTTAATGGCTTTTAACTAGCATTCTGTAAAATAGAATAAAAGTTTTAAAACCAAATTATTGTAAGTTCCAGGAGAAGTATTATCTTGTGACAGTTTGGTTTCAGATATGGAGTTGTGCATGCATGTGTGTACATGTGTGCTGTGTTGCAGTCCACGGTGGAATTTTTTTTTTTTTTGCAGTGGGTCACTCTCAAAGAATTCAGATGAACATCATATGGTGTGCTATGTCCAGGAGAGATTTGCTATCCTAGGGAGAGGTTGTTTTATGCCATTACTCCAGTAAGTCTTACATTTGAAGTTAAACAAAACCATAGCCATGATTAAAAAACACAACATCAGTGAACATGATAGGCAAGATGATGGGTAGGAATTGGTGGGGTTGAAGAAACAGGAACTGTGAAAATTAAAAGTCCTGACTGCCTGCACATTGTCACCTGGGGAGAGGGGACAAGCTTATGTTTAGGAACTTGCAAACACATGTAAATCTGCTGGCCTCATCTAGGCTTTGATGAAGGGATCTAAAGTGTTACTTGATGGTCTGACTTGGGTAGAGGCCACAGTGGTGTGTTTGAGAGAACTTCACCTTTGGGGTCAGGCAGACCTGGACCCTGCTGTGAGCTCCGCCATTTGCTAGCCCTTGGGCAAAACATTTTATACCTCTCTAAGCCTCTGGTTCCTCATCTGTAGAAAGTGCATAAAAATATTGATTTATAAAGTTGCTCTGAGGGTTAAGTGGAATAACCCAAGTCAGGTAGCTTAGTAAATGTTAGTTCCCTCCATTTTGAAGGGAGGATGCTTTTCTTTTCTTTTTCCATCTTTACCTCATAGAGTGGTGCAAAAGGAAGGGATAGGAGTGGAAAGAGAAACCAGACCAGGGCTCTGAAGAACTGGATGAGGTAGCCATCGTCAAGTGGAGCCGCCATCTTTCTTCCAACCGCCAGATTACAGCAGTGATTCCCCCATGACTCTGGGAACTGCCACATCTCCAGCAAACCCTGACTCTCCCTTGGCACGAGGTTGAGGGTGAATGTCACCTGATGTCCGAGGCCACTGGCTTTTTTCTTCTCCTTGAATCAAACCTCTGTTTTCTTAGCAGTGAGGATATCACTGGCAACCTCTGCCCGCCTCCCTGGTAACCAGTATTGTGACTCCCCTTCAGGTGGAAGATATCACCGCCAGCCATGAGGCTGCTCTTCTGGAGATGGAAAATAACCACACGGTTGCCATCGCGATCCTGCAGGATGACCATGACCACAAAGTCCAAGGTACCTACCAGCCTTGTATGCAGCAGAGAGCGGGGAGCTGTGCAAGTCAAGCAGGAGCCCTTCTCTTCCTTCTCTCCTTCTTTTTCTTCCTGGTGCATCCTTTGTGTTGGTTCCTGTGAAAAGAGGAAATAGAAATGAAGGATTCAGGTAGGGGTGGGGATGTCCACCAGTGGTAGAGCACTTGCCTAGTATGCATGATGTTCTGGGTTTGATCGTTAGCACTGGGCGGGGGCTGTGGGGAGGATGTAGGTAATTTCTCTATTCCAGAGCAGATTTTCTTAACCTTGCCTAAATACTGAAATCCCCTGGGGAGCTATAACAAAAACACATGTCAGCTTTGTTCCCACACCCGGGATCCTGATGTAGTTGGTCTGGGCTGTGGTGAGGACATCAGGATTTCTTATGGTTCCTTGGGTGATTCTAATATGAAGCCTGACTTGAGGACCACTCTTCTGAAGCAGGCAAAGAAATCTCAGGCTTCCTCTTGTGCTATGGTCTTATAAAACCAAGCGGAAATGCCAATGAGGGTGCACTTTCCTCACACGTGTGGTGCTCTTAGGGCCAGAGCAGCATCTCCCGAGTTTGTCTTCCTTGTCCCTATCCACCATATAGATAAGTTGAGTCCCCAGATCTTTATTTCAATATTTTTGCAAATGAATTATCTTTGTGTTGTGGTTTGGTTGTGGCTTATTTGTGTGATAGAGGATTGCTCCCCAGTGTAGCAATAGAAGGGATAATAGAATCTTGAAGAGGTGGCACCTCATAAGAGGTCCTTAGATCATTGGAGATATGCCTGCAGAAGGGATTGTGGGGTCCCAGTCACCCTGACTTTCTGTTCGATGAGGTGATCTCCTTCTTCTGGTACTCTGTGTTAGTCAACTTTCTGTCACTATAACAAACTACCTTAAATAATTAACTTAAAGAGAGAGAAGTTTTGTTTCAGGTCAGAGTTTTAAAGATGGCAATCCAGATCAATTAGCCTCATTGTTTTGGGCCTGTGGTGAGGCAGTCCATCATGGGAGTGTGTGGCAGAGCAAAATCACTTGCCTCATCGCCAGGAAGCAAAGGAGAAGGAGAAGAGGGCAAGTGTCTCCCAATCTCCTTGTAGGACATATCCCCAATATCTAAAGACCTCCGACTGGGCCCTACTTTTTAAAGATTTTGCTACCACCAGCCTAGTGACCAAGCATTTAACACATGGATCTTTAGGGGACACTCAAGATGCTATAGCATTCTCCCACCACGAGTCCTGCACTAGATCTGAGCTGATGTTAGCACCTTGCCTTTAAATCTTCTGAACTGTGAGCTACAGAAAACTTTTTTTCTTTATAAAGGAAACCTGCCTCAGGTATTTCATTAGAGTAACAAAAAACAGATGAATGTAATTTGGATAAGATTTTATGCAAGCCATAAAAACAACATTAGTAGATTCTACTTGGATTTTCCTTTGGGAAATAAGAAGCTTTTTACACTTTCAAATGCATTTATATTCATATATGCAACTTATTTTTTTTTAATTTCCCTGTCTTTTAATTTTTCCCTCAGTAGAGCTGGTTGTTAAAAGTATATATTAAAAACAATGAAATTTAACAATGGATTAATAATGTTTTTAAAATCTGAGAATGAACATCAGAAGTTTTTATTCTTAAAATATTCTTAGTAAACAACAAAACCCACAGTGCAGTAATCCATTTCGTGTTATTGCCTCCCTCAAGTGCCAGCCCCACCACCTCTGGGAACTATTAGTAAGTGAAAAAGTCCACGCTGGAGGCAAGAAAGAATAATTTTCCAAGAACTAGTTAAATATATTACTTGTGTCCTTGGAGTACTAGTCCCTATGGTTGACTGCACATTAGAACAACTTGGAGAGTTAAAACAAACAGCACATCTAATCCCCTCAGAGATTCCAATGTAATTGGTGTTAGGTTCCGCATCAGGATTTCCTAAAACTCCTCAGGTGATTCTAACATGCAGCAAGATTTGAGAACCATTGTTCTAGAGCACAGTATTAAGATAGGACAGATTGTCGTGAAATAAAGAACTACAATATGGGGACACATATTATGTAAGAAGCAATGTTTGTGTCATCTTCAGAATAGATGCTGGATTTCCTTTTCCCCTGGGGTTTTAGGGTCGTCTGAAAATGTCCATCATAGCACCATAGAAACCTGATCTCAGGAAAGGAAATATGAATGCAAATGGTGTGCTAATCAATGATATTATGTTGTCTTTTGTTTGTGGATTTCACATAAATAAATCTGGTAGATTTTTTTCTCACAAATGAAATCTTATTTGGACATCACATCCAAGGCCTTTGAATTATCTAATGTGAAGACAAATGTGGGTATATGTAATAATAGCTAAAATTATCATTATTATGCTTAGAATGATGCCCTCAATGCCTCTTTTTTAAATTTTAATTTGTTATATATGACAGCAGAATGCATTACAATTCATACTACACCTACACATTACAGATTTTTCATATGCAATTTTTCATCTCTCTGGTTGTACACCAAGTAGAGCCTCAATGACTCTTAACTAATCATTTACACAAAGACAGGTAGACCAGAAGGCTACTTGGTTTTATGTCAGAGAAATCAGCATAAACTCTTTTTTTTTCCCCAAATGCAAATTTCAGCTATGGCAACTAGATTTCTTAGCAACCCTTACCACCATTAGTTAAAAGATTTGGATCAATGGAAACCACAGAGTTTTTCCTAATTGCAGTTCATGCCAGCCAAAATGGTAATTGCTAGTCTCCAGTACTCACCTATTCTAAGCATATGATCCGGTCTGATTAATGACCTTTCCTCTCTCTTGTTATTAACATGAAAACAAATTGCTTGTATAGCCAGAATGAAATGGGCTTCACCCAGCTAATAAGTCTCTTCCCATCTGGAGGAAAATAGAATCCATTTGCTTAATAACTCCTACATGACATTTCTTTCTGCCTAACTTGCAAATTACTTCTGGGATGACACATTTCATGGAACAGAATTGCTGCAAACCCTCCAAGAGGAACCAGTTTGATTAGTCTTTCATTCTGACCAAGTATCTTCACACTGGATCTTGGCTCATGCAAATTCTCAGGGTCTGTAGTTCTGAGTGTGGCCCAGAGGCCACCAAAGGGTCCTTGTAGACCCTGCACAGGTCCCATCCATGCCGTCCATTCTCCAGCAAGGCTGGCAGGACAGCTATTCTGCAGGACCACTTTCCTTAGAAAGCTCCTTCCCCAGTCCCCAGAAAAGTCCTGTGATGGGGAGAAAATGGGCAGCTAATGTGAAGTACCCAGTTGTTTCACCATTAGGAAAAGTGAAAGGATTGATGAGCACTGGGAACAAAGGATCTGACCTGGCCCGGCTGGTTGTGCCACAGGATGCAGATGGTGTGTGTGTGTGTGTGTGTGTGTATACGTGTGTATGTGGACATGGATGTGGACCTGTGCGAGAGCACAAGTGCATACATGTGCTCTGATTCTCCCTCTTTCCTCTTCCCCTTTTTTCTCTCCTGCCCCTCCTTCCTTCCTGCTCTATTTCTTTTACATTGCAACCTGGTCATCACATACAAGCTGGAGTAAAAGACTCTTTAGCCTTAAATCTGTTATATCCAGGATTTATTTATTTACCTAAAGTTATTAGCCTTAGTTGGCCCAGAGCCTTGTTCTATCCTTTTCAAAAGAAAAACCAACGTAATAATTTGATATCAACAATGTCTTCACTCCAGAATTGATATCTACCCATGAACTTGAGAAAAAGGAATTAGAAGAAAATTTTGAAAAGCTGCGGCTGTCATTACAGGTTAGTGTTTCCTTGATCTTCTTAACTGATATCAACGCAGCAGGAGCAGCAGCTGCAGCATTTCTACTCACAAACATTTATCCAGCACCAACTAAATACTAGATCCTGATTTAAACACTAGAATATACAGGTAAATAAGACATATTCCCAGCCCTTTAGGAATTGGTGGTAAGAGAGCTGTGACACAAATAGTATCAGACAGCCACAAAAGGTAACACATAATTGCTCCAAATGAGGAACACAGTGGGTGAGCGCCACAGAAGTGCTGTAACTGGAGACAGATGGGTAACTAAGCTGTGTCTGAAGAAAGGACGCACACAAGGAAGAGAACGTTCTAGGCAGGGGCAGTGGTGCAAGGGGAGCTGCAAGGTTGATTCATGGATTACACTCTGGGTATTTTAAAAGAGACTTCAGTCACCTGGAGGTTGGCGAGATGAAAAATGCCCCTTCTGCCTCTTACTGCCACCTAAAGAGAATGTCAGAGAAGCTGCCTGGCTTCCCGTTGGTCTCCAGGGGAACAGCAGGTCTCCCAGGTCACGTGCACCTCCCTTCTACCTTCCAGAGGCCCAGGCCAGCTGCTTCTGTGAGAGGCCAGTGACAGTTCCAGCCCTAAGGAATTGCTGCCACGCAAGCAAGGGGCAGGGGCAGGGGCAGGGCAGTGGGTTGGGGGAACCAGTTTCATTTCCAAGTGGAGAAAGTCTGACCATAAAAAGATTATTTTTCTAAATATTAGGGAGACTTGTACCTAGAAATCATGGAAGATGATCCCCATAACTAATATATAAGCAGGAATTTTGCTTCTTCCATGTGGGGTCCCTTTTCCTTGGCAGTATACGTTATATAGATGCTCCCCTGCCCAGAAAAGCAAAGCACCCAGGGTTGTGGAGATACCAGTGTCACAGCTATGGAGTGCACTATTGGAAAACTTTAGAGGGTGGGGGTATAGCTCAGTGACAGAGCTTGCCTTACATGCGCAGGGCCCTGGGTTCCATCCCCAGAACCACACACACACACACACATAAACACTCACAGGGACCCAGTTTTGTTTCATCATTTCATCTTTCCTCTGCCACTAACATCAAATGGTCATAAATTCTGCATATTTTGGTCATAGCTCTTCCCTCAGCATAATCCATCTGGGCTGAAGACGATTCAGTTCAAGGTATATGGAGTTGCTACAGCCAACTTCCTTGGGCTACTGGCTGCTAGAGAAATAGCTAGTTTGGGCAGTTACAGATTTTGAGCTTTGGGTTTAAGACTTTTCTGGCCTGTCTTTACTAGCTTTGAGGTCTTTGACAATTACATAAACTTCTGTAAAGTTAGTTGACTCTCCTGTGAAATGGAGATGACAGAGGTACCTCTCTCAACATGTGGGCAGATTAAGGGAAATAATGTGTGGAAAGTGAGTAGCACTACCTTGGCTTGTGCCAAGTGCTAATAAGTAGCAGCTCTTGCTATGACAATAGCTGCAACCGCTGTGACATTTATGATTATCATCACTATTGTTATCATGCCATCTGTTGACTTGTGAGTGGTCCATGCTGGGTAGGGCCACCAACTGGGTCTTTGTGTCTCAGCCTGACATAAAGTAGCAAACCCAAGTTGAGAATCAGCCTGTCTTGTCTGATTACTGCAGCACTGTTCTGTCCCTGTGGGTCTGTTTTGAATAATGGTGAACAAGTCAGAAAAATCGGTTTGGTATTTTAGATCCATCCTGGGTGGTAATTGTCTGATGTTTGGCTTTTTAATGAGGAGGAAGAGGTGAAAGGAAATGCTTCCTTGGACAGCTCTGACGAGGTGTGGGGTGAGCCTCAGGTGGCCGTGCAGACATTTTTATAGGCACATTCTGGAAGGGCAGCCGCAGCAGCACAGTGGACCTGCGCTGAGCCCCGCGGGGCCGCCCTCAGCGGTGATTTCCCTGCGCTTGTCAAGTGCATACAAACTCCCACTGACAACTCTATTGCCCTAATGTACGAGCATTTGCATTTAATGGTACCGTGGGGACTTTTATTTCTTCAAAAGGAAATGCAAGTAACTGGAAGAAAGAAAAAAGGAAAGAAAGAGGAAAAAGGAACCCGCCCAGGGATGTTTGCAAACCAGAGCATCTGCCAGGATGAAGGAAGGAAGCAGACCTTGATACTAGAGTCCCTGGGTGGAGTTACAGAATTTAAAGTACCTGCTCCTACTAGTTGGGGGGATGAGGCCATTTCTCTTGCCAGAGGAGTTCATGGGAGACCCTAGTCCCTGTGCTTTAATAGTACAGAAATGGAGTCCTGGGGTGGAGGACTTTGGAATACTCAGCCTGAGTGAGCCAGAAGAATGAGGCTGTCCTTAAGCATCATAAGAAAGTCACTGTCCAGCGTCCTTCACTCCATGGTGATGAGGCCCACAGCTGAGGCTGGGTGGGGAGGGGTCAGTGTAGTTTCCTCTGCCCTGGGAGCTGGGGAAGGGGCTCAGTGACTCCTCAAACACACCTTTGTTCCTTCAACATATACATAGAAAGCTGCCTGTGGCTGGCATGTGCTGGGGACTGGGAGTGTCACTCTAGTGGGGAGAAGGTAGGACATGCTGGGTGGCTCGGCTCATAAAGTGACTTGTACTGGGGACCTGCTACCCAGCCCTGAGCCCAGAAGGTCAGCTGGGGCCCAGAATTGAGGAGGGGATGAGAGGGAACGGGCAGAGGAAGGTGCCGGCAATAGGGAAGGTGGAATGTGAGATCTAGAACCCGGCTGGCTCTGATCTGTATGAGGAAGGTGCATTCACCTTGAGAACAGTGGAGGTGCAGCTAGTGGGACAGCAGGTTCAGGTCTGTGTGCTACAAGGGCAGCCTGGCTGTGGCCTGCATGCAAGAGAGCAACCAAGGAGTGCTGGGGCTAGGAAGGAGCCACCGAGGTGCCTGAGCCTGGGTGGAGGGAGCAGGAAGGGCAGAGTTCATGGGTCCAGGGACATGAATAGGCCGGACTTGCTCAAATGCCAAGTCAGCAATTAGAGGTCTTGGTGGTGGTGGTGGGAGGGGTCTCAGGGCAGAGAAGGAAGTCCAGGAGGGTGCGAAGGTTTCCAGCTTCAGCTTTATAACCGAGAACAATGCTTTGCGATAGACTAACTGCACAGGGACGTTATTTACTTGCAGGACCAGGTGGACACACTGACCTTCCAGAGCCAGTCTCTGCGGGACCGAGCCCATCGCTTCGAGGAGGCTTTGAGGAAAAACACCGAAGAGCAGCTGGAGGTAGTCACTGCTGTCCAGGCTCCCAGCACCTTGGAGGCCTGGTGTCCAGCCCAAGGACGAGGCTTCTGTGCTGATCTGCTGCCAAAGTGACAGCTGATCACAACCTCCCTTCGAGGCTTAAACAATGCCTGCCAGCGCCTGTCCCCTGAGACAGGCCACAGCTGTGGGCTTCTCCATCAACCTGTCATTTTTTACCAAAATCCCAAAGCACCCCCCAGACAGGGTCCCTAGGCTCCTGTGATACAGTGTGAACAGTCTAGACACTCCACCCCAAGCCTCTTGAGGCTGGCCCCAGGACACCAGCTGAGGCATGAATTGAGGGAAGCTTTTTCCAGAAAACCTAGAAACCCCTTCCCTCTAGTGTAGTGCTGACAGCAGAAATGCACAGCACCCAGTTAAATCTGAACAAAGGTAGGTGATGTTTTGAAGATAAGTATCTCCCATGAAATACACTAAAACATTTTTTCATGTTGTTTGTCTGAAATTCAGATTTTGCAGTTGTCCTGGGTTTTTATTGCTTGCATCCCTGAACCCTGCTCTAACATGTCTTTTTCTTAAATGACTTTTCTGCTTTTTAAGCCACTTTGGTTTTTTCCCATGTATGAGGGCAAGACCTCGCCATGGGCTCACGTGGCATCCACAAGGTCCCCGGTTGCCTGGTGAATCAAGGTGTCTAGGAGCATGTTCAAAGGCAGCGTTGGATTCTTTTTGCACCATGAGTCTCCTTCTGGGGGTGGTGGCAGCATCCAGCCATTCTAGTATCCAGACTTTTTAGTGGATGATGGCCATGTCGATGGCCGTGTCTCACAGCTCCCCACCACCCAGAGCTGGGTTTGCAGGAGAGTTCTCAGCGGGAAGCTAGCAGGGCACCTTAGCTGGGGAGGCTGTGAGCCTCCTGGCTGGCTCTCTGGCTGGTGCTGCAGCTGCCCACCAGAGAGCTTGTTACAGGCCACATCTAGCTGGATTCACAGCCGAGGGTCATGCTAGGTTTTGCTGGGGACCCTGGCCCACAGCTCCTGGCTCTTTGCCCCTGTAGATTGCACTGGCCCCTTATCAGCACTTGGAGGAAGACATGAAAAGCCTGAAGCAGGTGTTAGAGATGAAGAATCAGCAAATACACCAGCAGGAAAAGAAGATTATTGAGCTGGAAAAGCTGGTGAGTTGGTGACTTGCTTGGGAGACAAACTGCTGTGATTTTCCTGCTGTTGTCATTGATGTCCTCAACATTGACGGTGTTCAGCCAGATGTGCCCCTTCCCTGCCTATTGTTCACATGTGAGCAGGAAATTCCATAGCTGAGCCCAGAGGCCATTCTCAGGAGGCCCAGGGTTCTGATGAGGAGTCGCAGAGGTGGCCTGACTTTGTCCATCTCTGAGGCTTCCTCGTTGCCTGTCTCTTCTCTACTCTGGTTTCCTGTGTAAGTGCCAGGTCCTCCCTCATCCCTGAAGGATGTGTGACTGGTGAGCCAGCACGAAGGAGCATCTATCACGAACGTGTGCCCAGTGCCGTGCAGTTCATTTGTTTTCCCACTCCTGCTGCTGCTGTGTGGCCTGGCTTGTGTGGGGACGGGCCACACTGGGAGCAACAGCCATCTTCCTCCTCCGGGCTGGGTTGTCTGCCCTGGGCCTTGCACCAGCCACGGAGTTAGTCTGACTGTCCTGAACCGTGTTCCAGCTCTCTGCAGGCAGGCACCACATCTCATTTCAGAAATCTTTCCAGGCAAATGAATTGATTTGCTCTCTTCCCTTCCTGGGAGCAAAGTTGAGGGTCAGGTGGGGGTCCCTTGCTAAAGATTAGGGACAGAGGCCAGTCCTATGGCGAGGGTTCCAAAGCCCTCATCATGGGCAAGTGACAATTTTCTTGAAAGATTAACTACATGAACAGTGAACATGTCCATTCTTTCGAAATATAATTTATTTCTAAATCATTCTAGAATGAAACTGCACAAGACTAGGTCTCAGGCCCTGGGGGACACACTGACAGCAAAAATGTCATAAATTGTGGGGGAAATACAACCATGGGCTGGTGGGATTCTCTGATAATGTGCCAAGCTGATCTTGGGCTTCGTGTTCCTGGCTGCCCTTGACCCCAATAGGAAAAAAAAAATACGTTCATATCGTTTGTACTTCCATGAATTCACAAGAGTCTCTATGGGATAGTGTGTGCTTACCTGGCCAGGGACACTGATGCAGTAGAGTTGACCCTTTGGGAAGAACTATAAGACCCACTGGTCACATTAGGTCCTAGTGCTAGCCACCATTTGTATTTGATAATGACAGTAGCCTGGGACACTCACTCTAAGAAATATATTTACAGAGAGCCCAGTACACATATATACATAATATATACAAAATAAAAAAATTTATATCCACAACACAGACAACAGTGCTTACTTTTACTACATACTCTGGCATTTTTCTACTCTGTTTTATTTTGTTTAAAACAAAAATGCTGATCACATCCCTCTAACCTGATTTTACAACCCACGAGTGCATTGTAAAGGGCAGTTTGCAAAATTTTGCTCTTGATAATTCTCCAGTGCCCAGAAGCAGCGGGTACTGGTTTATTGCATACCTTGCTGAAACTGTCTTATATACTGTCTCCATTATAGGCAGAAAAGAACATTATTCTGGAAGAAAAGATCCAAGTCCTCCAACAACAGAATGAAGACCTTAAAGCAAGGATTGACCAGAACACAGTTGTCACCAGGTAGGAGTCTGGGCTTACAGATCATATGTCACCCTCAAAATGGCCTTTCCCTTAAGCATCTCTCATCTAATTTGCCTTGCTCTGAGCTTCAAAGATTCCTTGTGTAGTCTTTTAGCATTTCCCATATGAGCAGAAAAACAAAACAAAACACGTAGCTGTGACCCTCTAGCCTAAAACCTGGAGGGGAAGCTGGGGAGCAATGCCCCCCCCCCGCACCAAGAGAAATGAGAACAATTGGCAAAAGCAGGTGGCAGGGGCCACCACCAGCACTGGGAGGTCAAGAGATTTGTTTCTGTAGGAGATTGAGAGAAAAACAGCAGTAGAGTGTTCCCAGGCAGAAGAGAACCAACCATCCTACTCCTCCTGGCTTCCAGAATCTTCCCTTTCCATCTCAGTCCTGCCTATCCCTGCAGGATCTGATCTGGGGAGCCCTCACTTACAAGGAAGGGGATGGGTTCCTCACTCCCATAGTGCAGATGGGCCGAGGCAGGATTTTGCTTTGGGGCCTGCTGAGGCTCTTTCATCCACAGGACTGAGCCACCTTGGTGAGACTCAGGCCGGAAGCCTTGCCCACTCTACCGACCTGGGCTCCTTGGTGCACCTATGGTGTGTCCTCCTGTGCACATACACTAGACAGGGCATGCTCGAACAAACACCCACATACACTTACATATACACACACTGGGCACACTCACCTGCCCTCCTGCTCACACACACTCACACTCTACCCTCAGTCACACATTAACCTCACACCCACTCACACATGCTCTTGCACAAATGCAGACACACACGCACACAGCCATTGGCTCTGCAACTGAACCCCTGATGCTGCCTCTTGGTTCTCACTTCAGAGGCACACAAAAGACTGTAGGTAGGGTGCAGGTCACAGTGTCCTTGTCCTGTGGGTCCCCAAGCCCTAGGCTATAGGTGGGCTGTCTCATCTGCCTTCCTGCAGACACAGGCTGAGAGTGGGAGGAAGTGTCAGAGAGGCACTGCCCTCCAGGAATGTGCAAGTCACCCTCATCAGAAGAGCAAATGCAGGCTTTGTCCTAGAGGGCTTCAGTCTGTCCAACTGTCAGGTGCACATGTACTTTCCCCTGTCAGTTCCCCAAAAGTGCTACCAATTTGTAAAACATACAACAAACCAGCACCTCAGTCTTCATGGGGGAAGGCACAAAAAGCATAATCGTATTTCATCCAGCATCCTTTATCAGCAAACATTAACCAAGCATCTATTATGTGCCATGTGGGAACCCAGGGAGTCAACAAGCAGAGCCTTGGCCCCTGTCCTCTAGGGCTTCCCATCCAGCGGTGGACAGATACACAGACAGTTTCTGCAGCAGGGTGGACAGTTTCTATGGTGAAGGCTCGCGCCTGGGGCGGGAGGCCAGGGCATGGCACCCCCAGCTGCCTGGAGGCCATCACCACCCTGTGCCATGGCATGGTCAGTGTCCATCTCCATGAGGTTGACTCTCCGCCAAGCCTTTCAGCAGTACACCAGCACTGACCCTGCCTCCCTCCTTTCTTCTCCAGTCTCTGCTATTTTCTGTGAGCACTGGGCAACCAGTATGTACCCTTAACCTTCCAGAAGCCACGTGGGCAGATCAGGTGTTGGCAGAGAGGCTCTGGAAATGAATGAGCCAGGGAGACGGAAGTTAAGTTTCAACCAAAGTTCTTGGTCCCTGGGGCAGACCTGTCCTTGTTCCCCGTGAAGGCCATGGCCTCCTCCTCTCCTTGCTCTCCACCCGTCCCTGACCTCAGGTTCAGTGTCATTAGCTTCTTGCTGCCTAACTGTTTATCACCTCCCTCCCCCATGCAGACAGCTGTCAGAGGAAAATGCTAATCTCCAGGAATACGTGGAGAAAGAGACCCAGGAGAAGAAGAGATTGAGCCGAACCAATGAAGAGCTGCTTTGGAAGCTTCAAACTGGGGACCCAACCAGCCCAATTAAACTCTCCCCCACATCCCCGGTTTACCGAGGCTCCTCATCCGGGCCCTCCTCCCCAGCCAGGGTCAGCACCACGCCCAGATGACGTCACCACGCAGCCTTCGGGAGCTCAGGCTTCTGTCCACCCTGGGGAGTGCTGACCATGTGCTGGCCAAGTGCCGGCGGCCGCCCTGCGCGCATGCTCAGTAGCTGCATAATGCATCCTAGGCAGCATCCTCTTCTGACCCCTGTGTAAGACTGTCGTGGTGTTGGCGCTTAGGAAGGTGTAAACGGTAGAGTCTGATGTGCAAAAACGTTTTACCATAGTTAGAGCCAAAAGACAACTCCAATTGTTCTTGAGTGATGAACTTTCACTGCAGAATTTCAGGTTAGTTTCAAATAGCTCAATTTTGAATATACATTGAATAATCATTGTGTACTGCACCGATATGTGTGTATATTTAGATATACGTATATACACATGCAGCGGTTCTGAATTGCATTTTTTATAACGTGATTTGCTGACATATTTTAGTGAAGGTCAGCAGTTTTCTAACTTGTGCCTAAGAATTATTGGGAAATGAAAATGCATTTCTATCCAGCTTCCTAGGAATATTTCTACCCAAAATAGAAAAAGGAAAAAAAAAAAAAAAAGAAACAGAGAAGAAGCGCCTTTTGATCTACCACCAAGTGGTACTCTAACACAAACACCAGCGATTTGTGAATGATAACTGCCTTTGGAACAACTGGCTTCATAGTCAACATGAGTGAGGTCACTAGTATTCCATCTGCAAGTTTTAGTTACAAATCCTCCAGTTGTGAGTGGATGAGGGATAACAGTGGGAAGCCCCAAGGGGGTTGAAAAGTTTTGCCAATGTTACTCATGACAGTGACTCATCTATACAGTCTTGTGACACAAGTTTTGCTTTTTTTCCTAAATGGCATCTTGGAATTGGTCATAAGCTATTAGTGTACCCTCAAAAAAAAAAAATACATGGAGGAGCATGACCTTGTAGAGTGAGGGTGAGACCTTGGACATGACCTTGGAGATGACCAAGACCATTCGTGTCCTATCCTCATGAAGGAATACTGCTGATGGATCCATATTTGACCAGGCACAGAATAGAAAAGCATCCTCCTCATTCCATTACAGCTCTAAAGGATGCTGTGAACAGTCAACTCATTGAAATCTGACCCTCAGGCCTGCATTTCCTAGGCAACCCCATTTCAATTTGGTTCTGTATCTCAATCCCATCATTCACATTGAGATGGCTCAGGGGTTCTAGCAGGGACTTCCAGAAAACCAAACTGTCTAAGAGGTGCTAGATCATCACATGATCTCCCTGAAACCCAGCTGTACTTTCTCCCGGATGATTGAGCAATTCTGTATCTGACCGTGGTCCTAACCTAGGACCAGAAGGATCTCCCAAACAGAGAAGCCCAGTGAAACAGCCAACCAGCAGTCCTTGGCTACTGGACTGGCCATTGTCTCTGAAATGGTAGAATTAGAATGTGAAAGATATTCATGTAGTGCTGTGGACGATTAGGAGCATGATACACAAAAGAAAGAAGTAGTTTAAACAGTCAATATGGTGATGATAACGATGCCTTTGTTCCCTGTGACAAAGACCCTGCACTTTTCTCCCCAAAGCCCTCAAAGTTGTCCTGAGCCCAGGTCTACCTTCTAACATGCCCATGACAAGAAGAGCCACTGAGCAGGAAGAAATGGCCCATGGAAGGGCTGGCTTGCCCAGTGTCACACATGTGGCTGACCTGGAGGCAGACGTGGTATATATGCCTCACACAGCTCCAAGTTGGGCTTCTTGGCCTCAGGCATACCTCGTTTCTAGCGAACTTCCAAGGGTTTTGCCCATTCTGGGGACACACACAGTAGCTTCTCCGTGGAGAAACAGTTCTTTTCCCTTTAGTGGCTTTGCATGATCTGTGGTATTGAGTTGGGCATTCCAGTAGAGTAGATCATGCCACGTTGACTAAACACACAATCTTTATTCTTTCAGCAGGCACAACCTGCCGACACAAATTCAGCTTAGCTCTCCGAATTAGGAACCGCTTCCATAACCGCACATGCTAAAAGCAGTTACACAGCAATACAGACTTCAGTGTGTGATGCTAGAATGTGGTACAGTGTTAGGCTGTTGCGGTCAAAGTCGTAGCAATGTTAGAACTAAGGAATCCCTTACTAGGTGGACTAGAGTTGTGCTCTAAGCAGCCCGGCCCCGGGCTCCGAGCTCATTTCCACACGGCCCTGGCTTAATTTCTTCATCACCAACACCCATCACATATGGCTCCTCATCTGAGCCATTACTGCTCCCCAAAACACAGGCGGCAGTAGCAGCCATGCCTCCTCCTTAATACCTATACCCCACACCATTAGGATTTGGACCTCTCTTGACATGGAAATCTGCCTCCCAGGCTGGGGTGCTGTGTCCTCATGTAGATTCCGCAGTGTCCCCACCTACTGCAGACAGACCTGCCCAACAGCACTGGTCTCTTCAGGGGGTTGGGAGACCTGTCCGGCCCTGTCCCCACTGACTGTTTGCCACAGGCTGGGACAAAGAGGTTCTGGCTGGATGTCATGATGGGGTGGGGCTGGGGCTTGCATTCTCTGGGATTAGTTTAATGGGGCCACAACATTCCTCTTCCTGTCCCTCCAGTTTCTGTGTTGCATATTTGTGTTTAAATCTAAAGCCTATTAAAACGAACTTGAGGGACCTTCTGTGATATCCACTTGATGTAACTGGAGACCTGTCTCTCTCAGGCTGGGGATCCCAGGCAGGAGGCAAGGGAGGTGTTTCGCAGGTGGGGTTCCTTTTCTATGTGCGTGCCAGGGTCAGCAGAGTGTCATGAGAGAAATCTAGAGACTCCCCTGTCCCCAGACTCAGCAGGTCCCTGCATCCACTCTTCCAGTCCAGGGCCTTTGGCAGCCCATGCTGTGGACTTAGGGAGTTTCATGGTTCTGCTCTACCCAGATGGATTGAATCGGAATTGGCTAGAAAGAGGACACAAAAGATGGAGTGAAACCCCTCACCATTTATTTAAAATTCAGACCTGGATGAGGATGTTTCTACTCCAAAGAGAGCTCGAACTGCCTTACATTCTGTCCATTTGTATTTGTATCCCCTGTCTTGGGCCCTCCTGTTAGGTGTCTACACTGACAATGGGGGACAGGATGCTGGGAATCTTGGTGACTCTCTCTGTAACACCAAGTGCAACTGGGACATGTCCACTCATTCCAACCTAAAAGTTCTCCCTTCCTCCATCCTGCCACTTGGGGGTATGGCAGGTTTGGCCACCAGGCCTGACCCTGGAGTGTCCAGTTGGCAGCTCGGTTTGCCAGTTCCCTGTGGTGGTTTTAGAGCACGTGGGAGTGCCAGCTACTTTGGGGAGACCTCAGCAAGCCTGCCTCATGAACAAGTGTTGCACAACATTGTCAAACAGCACTGAAGAGTCCCAGTGTAAAGGACACATTTCAAGCCACTTCCTGTCCTCATGAGAAATACCTAAGGACCCCCCTCAGATCACCTGTGCTTCCCAGATCATCGATGGTGACCTCCTATGGATTAATGCTTTATTTGTCAACATGTCCCCACCTAGTTTCTTCTGGGGCAAGTTGGGTGCCTCACACTTTTACAGTAGCTGCCTACCATTGTCCTTGCCCCATCCCTGTGCAGTAAATGAAGCAGATGTCAGCAACTCCACTTAACAAAGGAGCCAAGTGGTGACTCATCCTTGGCATGGGCAGGAAATGAGATTAGCATGGACTCTGTCCTGTCTGCAGAGAAAACACTATCCCCTCCTGTGGCTGATGTAGAGCAGGCAGAGGAGACCCCTGAAATCAACCCAATATTTGTCACCTTCCTTGTACCAAGAAGCCTGGGAGAGTTTGGCTATCCTATATTAGAGTCTTGTATCATCTCAGAGCTGCTAGGGAGGAGTTAAATGCAGGAGGAACCCAGGAGTCGAATGGCTTCCCATCTGCAGGCACAGTTGAAGGTCATCTGCAAAGCTGGTGCTTCATCAGTGCATGGGCATCAAACATTGAATGACTTGTCCTCTCATTCATGGTGACTAGAAGGTGAGGATCCTGCTTGCTCCTGAGTCTGCATCATTTATTTAAACACACACACACACACACACTCACACATACCACTACCACCATGACCACTATCCATCACCAAACAGCACCACCACCACTAGCACCACCAACACCATCACCACCATCAACATCACCAACAGCACCACCACCATCACCACTATCCACCATACCATCATCACCAGCACCACCATCACCACCACCACCACCATCAGCAGCACTACCACTATCACCATGGCTACCACCACACCACCATTACCACCATTACCATCACAGCACCACCATCACTGAATAGTGGCAAGCCATTCTGGTTGTTAAGACAGGAAGAGTTAATTCACTTAAATTGCATTTGCCAAATATCTTTTAAAAAGCCAGTTTGCTTCTCTGAAACCTCTTGACCCAGACCTCATAAAAACAAAACAGTGATAGACACCTGGGGCTTCTGAATGCCAAGTTCTGTCATTCCCATCTCAGCATGGAGATGCCATCCATTTGCTTCCTCACTGTGTCTGGAAGTGTTTCCAGTGGGGTAGGAATGCTCTGTATCTCTGAACACCTGTGTGTGTGACCCCCTTCTTCCTCTTGGGCATGTATCACACAGACACCTGAGCAAGTCCTGTAACACAGCTGCTGTCTCTGCCTAGTGACTGCTTATTTTTCTGCACCCAAATGAATGTATCAGGGAGCAGTCTTTAGTTTCCCACCTCCCCCACCGTGCTAGTGGAAGAACACACTCTTATTGTGCAGAGTTTAAAAGCATTGCTGGCAGTTGCCCCCTACCCCGCAGCATGGTTCCTGCCCACTTCCCTACTCATCCTCAGTCCTCTGGGATTAGGGGTTTGGCCTTGCTGAGAGGCCAAGGAGTTTGCTGGGGCTGTTCTTTCCAGTAGCAAAGACACTGTTTTATTCTGAAGATTTTTTTTTTCACATTGTATTTTTTTACAGCTATATGTATGGCTTGTAAAACTAAACAAATCCCTTTGGGGGGGCAGACATGCTTATCTACAGTTGGTTCCAATCCTCCCCTTTGCAGCCCCAGATTCTGCCCAGATCTGGGGTGACTGAAGGGTCTGAAAGGCTAGGGGAGTTCCCTGGGCTAGAGTTCCATAGGATTCCTGGTTACCTGGAATGCTGAGCTAATTTGGGGGACAGCTTTTGATTCACCAGAAGCATCTCACAATCGAACTGCATGAGGAAAGGTTTGCCTAGGTGAAGTTCCCTTGGTACTGCAGACTGGAATGGCTGCACAGGGTCTTATGGAGCCCTAGTCTAAGAAATTGCTGAAAAACTGAAGCATCTTTCCAGGCTGCCTTGCAGTACCCAGCAGCAACCACTAGGTGGCAGTGTGGCGCTGCAGGAACCAGGGTCCAGAGCTTGCCTTCTTACTAGACACAGACATCCAGGAACAAGGTGTGCCCGGAGCCTGTGCCCATTTCCCAATTCCAGGATGCATTGAGCACTCTGGGCTGCTTTGCTAAGACAGCGCACTTTGTAAGACCAGGGCTGCCTGTTGGTTCTCTCCTTCCTTTAAGTTGTGTCTAACAGTAATCACACTGGGGGTGGAAGCTACCCTGTCTTCCTGAGACACATGCACATCCTTGTTTTCACACTGCCCAAGCTTGGGTCTGATTCCCTGTGTGGCCAAGGAACCCAAAATGTGTGTGTAGTGCCCTGGCACGGATTTGCATCACACCGTCCTGATTGTAAACACGATGGGCACCAGAAAGAGCAGTTTGCTGTCCTTTCCTGTCCAGCCCCCTGCATGCCTGCTTCCAGTGCTATCCATCAGCTGAGCAAATGCAAAGGTTAAACCTTATCTTCCAGGCAACCGGTCTTCCAGTATGAATCACTGCACTCAATGTCTGGGAATTAAGACCCACATGGCTGAATTTGCCTTCTGTGCAAAAACAATGTGTCCTTTCTCCAGGGAGCTGGAAGAGTGGGATATCAATCATTAGAATAGCTACAAATCTGCCCCCAGCTCCTTTATGCCCTGCCTGCACCCCAATCCCCCTAACAAAATAGTGAGCATGTCAGCCAAGGTGTCAGTGGAAGGGCTCTTGCTGAGTCCCATGTCCTTCAGTATTTGTCCAATGGCTGGTGACCTCTGGAACCCCAAAGCCAAGCAGGTTTGGAGACGAGGCAGAAAGAAGACACTCACAAATGTGGGTCTGAGGGATTCCCTGGCTGAGGCTCAAGTGGTCGGGATAAGGATTCCCCCACTGGCTACAAGAAAACGAGGCCATATGATTAAAACCATTGGCTATGGGAAAGCAGGAAGACGCTGAAGGAGCTGAGATCTGTAACTTTCCACAGTGGGGCGCGCTTGGGAGGAACCCAGGCAAAAGCCGCTAGAAGTCTTGAGATCACACAGTATACACGGAAGCCACAGACAGAATTTATTAGATTTTGCAGAAGCATGAGATAATGTACCACAAAATAGTTTGATTTTACAACATAAAGTATGGTAGGAAGTTGTCAATGTACAGTGTAGTCAGCAAAAAGAGAAACAGAGCAGTTTCACATTTTTTTTTTTAAAGGTGATGGATGACACCTGCGCTTGTCCTTAAAATAAAATAAAATATAATAAGAAAACAGGAGGGGCCCAGCAGAGACCAACCTGATTTGCAGTTCGCATCAGAATCTAAATCTAGTATCACCATTATAAGAAACTATAAGAAACTATTAGAAAAATAGAACATCAAACGAGCAAAAAAATATCATACAATTTACATAATAAAAAACACACAACTCTTTTGTAATGGCTCCATATTCAGTAGAAGAAAAAAACTTCCTGGAGAAACCACAGCTATTCAGGTTTGATAATAAACCAACCCTCATTAGTATCATGACCCTTTTGTGATCCTTAAACCCACCGAAGCTGAAAGGCACAACGGGAGCAGGAAACATACCTTAAATATATATTATAACTTCTCAAATGGGAAAATAAGTCCCCAAACTGAAAAAGTTTGTCATCGAGAAACATGAAACCATATACCTTGTTAATCAATTAACAAAGTCTGAATGCATCTCCCCACCCCTGCTTCCTGACCCTGCTGGACACATTATCCCCTGAGAACATCCTCTTGGACAAGGTCTCTGTCTCACGTGGGTTTCTGGCCGGCAGGCAGTTCAACTGTTAACAGGACGATCCTGGAGGGCTCCTTGGGAACTGTGCCTAGAGCGCCTTGGTCTCACCAGGTCCCTCTGGGAAGAGAGCCTGTGGCTCAATGAAGCAATGGGCACCAAAAGGCTCTGGATTAAGAGTGACAAAGATGAAAGCCGGGTGACTTATTTTTGCCTTGAGAATCCATTAGGCACCATAACCACAATGTCACTTGGAGTGTAGCATCTGGCACCACTGCATCAATGAAGCATTTCATGATCCCTCAAAAGTCTGACAAATGTACTTCTCCCCTGGGAGCCTCACATAGAATACTCATGACCATGGCAAACAGACAGGGTTTGAATTTTACACAATTATACACAACATATACTCAGTTCCGTCTGAACTTGAACTCCGTAAGTTTTGCACATGCATCACACATCCTCTGCCCAAGTAATTCCTGTCCTGGGAGCACAGGAACCCACTAGAGGGTGGACCTGGACACACTCCTCCACCCGTCCATTAACACCGAGGACAGGCGCCCTGGCACTTGGGTGCCAACGGAACTTAACCATCAGCTCCTATTAGCAAGAAAAAAGTGTCAGTGAACAGGGCACATTCTAATAAAAAAGGAGGGTCCCAGCGGGGAGCCAGGAACGCTCCTGCAGTGAGCCCAGTATGTCCAGCAATGCGTAAGAAAGGCTGGGTGGGGTCTGTGCAGGGCATGTCCACACATGGAACCCAGCCTCCTGTCCAGTACTCACAGCTGTCCAAGGCTCACCGTGCTGGGCAAGAGCCTACAGCTAATTCAGAATGCCTGCTCGGTGTCAGCGGGGAGCGGGGAGCAGGCCCCTCACAAGTCTCCCAGCATCCTGCATGAAGCACCCCAAAGTGCAGGGCGGCCCTGGGTCTCCTCCAGATGTGCACGCGGCCACACCAAAGGTGCAGGAGGGGGCGCTCCAAGGCCTTGGTCAGGAAGGATGGGTGTAGAATCCCAGAGACCCCTCGTCCTGCAGTCACTTCGGGCCACAGGCAGGGGAGTGACATGTGGGGCTAAACACTGCCTCAGCACTTGGAACTAGGTGGCTGATTGCCAGATAGAGATAAGGGATTCAATGGAGTTTTTTTTTGTTTGTTTTTTTGGTTTTTTTTTTTTTGCCAAATGGGGGAAGATTTGAACAATTCTGAAAACAGTATGAATTTAACAGTTTTCTGAGCTGGCCCAGGAAAGAGGAGTATACAGTTTTCCCTCTTGGATTGAAACCATGTGTCCAATGCACAAAAGTCCACCTGAGAGGCGTGGACGGGGATGATGGGAGTGCCACCCAGAAGGCAGCTCTCATCCCAGCCCGTCACTGGGGTCCCCCGCTGCTGCTCAGGAGACATTCATCACCCCTATTCTTCAGCAGAGCTCCTGGGGGTTCCTACTATTGGCTTCTTCCTAAATTTGAGCCTGGCAAAGAGAAATTTGAGCCTGGCGAGAGAAAGGGTGCTTACTCATTGAAAATGAGTCTTTCTAATCTGAGTATCTGGGCCCGGTGCACAACAAGAGAAGACAGGGCATTCCACAGGATGTGTGCATCTTCAGAAGGTTGCACATCCTGACTACGTAGGAAAATACCACCCAAGTCCTAAAACTGAGAATGATATTCTTATTTGCACAAGGGGTTAAGAGATGTGAAACTATTCTTTCTTTTTTTCTTTTCTTTGCCTGTGTGTTTTTATTTCCGGGGAAGGAATGAGGGATGTGGTAAGAAAAGGCTTATTAAAATTGAGAGGCTCACCCCAAATACCATTCCATGTATCACTGCCCCTATTACACAGAAAAGCCCCCTGACAAATGCACACAATCTTTAACAAAAGCAATGAACTCTTCATGCAAGTCACCTTATGTGTGCTTTCTGAAGAAGTTTTTCCTCTAACAAGGGAGGGTACAGGGGCACCATATCCCCCACCCCCGACCCCTGTGAGCTTCTGTGTTGCACAGTAAGCATTTGACTGAGGAAAGGAGGGCAGATCTGTGGCTGTCAGCATGTTCCCGTGATGGGAGACTGTCTGACTGTGGTCAAACCCCCAAACACCCCTTCCCACCGTGCAGATTGATGACGATACAGGCCGACACATCAACTTGTAAACAGACCATCAAGCGCTGCTTGCACAAAGATTTCAGCCAGAAAGGAAGTTAAAGAAACAGAATGCTCTCTCCCTCCCACCTCATTGTTCACCCTCCTTCCTCCAAGTTCTCTTTGCCTATACAGAAAAAATAACAGGAAAAAAAAAATCAGGCAAACAAACCTAATAGGTCATAAGAAGACAACAGACAACTAAAACCCCCAACAAAATAAGTTAATGTTTATGAAAATATTTTACAGCACCAATCTACATAAATTTAAATACCTTTCTTTGGAAACCCAACCCTTGGGGTCTTAGGATACTCCCTCTGGGACATTCACAGATGCAACTTGGAATAAAGCTTCCAGCAAGTGGTCAGAACTGGGCATAATTCCCTAGCTCTTGGCCATGGGCCACCCTTCATTGGCTGACCTGGTCTTTTAGCTGCTTTATTTTTATTTTGTGGTGCTGGGGATCAAACCCAGGGCCTCGCACATGCTAGGCAAGAGCTCCGCCACTGAGCCACGGCCCCAGGCCAGTTTCACTAACGCTTACATCTCTCTAAGAACCTCCTGGAACAGAGGGGAAAAGACAAGAGCCATCAGTCAATCAAGTTTCTTCCCACCAGATTTGCATCAATGGCCAGGCAGGAAAGAAACAGGAATCTAAGCTTTAAAAGCAGCAGCTACTTCTCTGTGGTGTCTAAAATGCGGCTCTCTCTCACCCTCCCTGTGGGCTCCGGTGGTACTTTAAATGGAAGTGAGGCTCCATCAGCATTCCCCTTCCCTGGGCTTCCATCTACAAGGAGTGTGTGAAATGGTGTTGGTCCTGGGTCCCACCCCAGCTACAGAAGGAGGGGACAGAGTGCAGGGTGTAGACAGGAGTCACAGAAGGACACTGAGGTCTCCGCTGGACCTCAATGGTATGGAAAGCCGCAGCATCTGGACCACAGATACACAAGAGCAACAGGACTCCAAGTTGCCTCCTTGTGGACCACACACCCCGACCCACAGGCCAGCGGCTCGCAGTCATTGTTTGGTCATTTTCCAAGTTAATGTTAAGCCCCAACTTAATCTGGTGGAGTGATTCACAACTAACAGGAGGATTCAATTTCCTTATACATCAGAAGCCAAACAGACCATGTCAGGGGGCAGAAGTGTCACAACCGCAGACCGAGCTGCCACCTGTTTTGAGAACCTTATAAGATCCAAAAGACTGGTGCGCAAGCCACCAGAGGGCAAGACTTAGTGAATGGAAAAGACCCCAGAGTGTGAAACTCTTCTGGGGCCAGTCCTACACAAACACAGTGTTCCAGTTACTCAGGACACATGGCCAGCAGCGACAGACACCAGAGCAGCAGGAACTCTTCCTGACCTCCAGGAACGGGACTGGAGAAGGTCCCCTGGTCTATGGGCATGCACGAGACAGCCAGCCCTCCCCTGACCTCAAGGCCTTTGTTCGCACCAGAAGCCTCTCATCTTCGGTGCCTAGGATGAACCGCCTGCCCTCGGTCCTGCTCCCCCGCGGTGGGCTGGGTCTGTGACGGTGTCAGAGCCAACCTGCTCAGAGGGCACTGTGGGGAGAGGCCCAGTCCTAACACCCCATCTGGAAGCAACTCAGAGGGTAGGAGCAAGGGAAGTCTAACAGCCCTGTTATTCTTCTAGTGAATTGCTGTCACTTGGCTCTGGGGTGGCACTGCTGGGGACACACTGTTTTGTGGTACTCATCTTGCATCTATGGCCGGCTGTTTGGGGCTGAGGGGGGAAATGGCTACTGGAGGTCTAGAGTATGTATGCTTGCAATACCAGAGCAGTCCCCAGGGAGGGAGACCAAGTGACCTCCCCTCTGCCGGGGGCCACAGCAGCACAGCCGGCTGGCGAGGAGAGGGGCTGTTTTCTTTGTTCAGAGGGAAGTAAGGAGATATATGGCCAGCCACAGCCAGGTGGCCCTGGCCAGGGAGCTGTCTGGAGGAGGCCGGGGCCTCAGGCGCTGGCTGCGGCTGCAATACGGTTAGTTGCACCTTTGGTGGCACTGGGGGTGTCGCGGACGAGGGTGGTTCCTATTATACTGGTGGAGAGTGAGGTGCTGCCCAGTCCTCTGCAGACATCCCTCGGGGCTGCCACAGCTCTGGCCAGCGAGGCTGCATGTCACTTGCACTGGTTCAAATTGCCGTCGGGAGTCTTTGCCTGGTCAGTGCCCAGGGACGCCTCCTCGCTGTGCCACAGCCCATAGCCGAAGTAGATGACGAAGCCTGTGGGCCAAAAGCAGAGCAGAGGCGTGAGCAGGGTGGGTGGGGCTACCCAGCACACGCGGGGGCTCAGGTGCAGAGGGCCGCCCGGGCGCGGACTTCTCCATCTGCACAAACTGGGCACGTATATAAGGTCAGCCAAGGTCATCGACTTACTTCTCCTATGCAAAGCTACCCACATCCTTCCAGGCGTCCTCACACTGCCCCTTCCTGAGCAGCTGGGGTAAGGCCAGGGAGAGCCTCATGGCCCCAGCTTAACCCCTACTGCTCCTGACGAAGGTGGGATTTGGGGCAGGTTCTTGGCTTTCTGCCTAGTCCCACTGCAGGTGAGGGAACCTACTCAACCTGAAAAGCCAGCATCCGTGACTCCAAAGGTGTTAGTGGGGCCTGCAGCCTAGGCTTCTAACCCCTCGCCCAGGGACTGGCCAGCGGCCCCAGGGCCACCTTGTGCTGTTGACACATGGGAAGAAGCTCAGGAAATGACCTCACAGGGACTTCTACGGGGGTGGTGGGAAGAGGTGCTCCTCACCACCACCAGCAAATGGGCAAAAAGCAGCTGTTTTAACGAGTGCTATAGAGTCTAATCTCACAGGCGAGACTGCAGAGGAGTACCTGTCCCTTCACCTAAAGAGGAGTATATGTCCTTGAGAAAAAGTGCCGCTGGGGACCCTGGGACACCAAGAGGTAGCAGCCATCTTGCTATAGCACCTGAACCCAGGGCTGACAGTCTTGTCAAGGACACAGCCCTCAGGGCAAAGGTCAAGGAGGGGCTCCTGGGCATCAGTGTGAGGACTCAGACACTGAGAGGATGGACCCAGGTAGAGCCCCTCCAGGACCAGGGGTCAGAGGCCCACAGGGACCGGGACACAGCCCTAGAGAGGGTTCACTGACACCCAGGCAGCAGACCCCCAGACCAGGCACCCCTGGTCGTCACATGTCAGGAACAAGAGAATGAGTCCTGTCAAGAGCCTCCCGGCCCTGGCAGTACCTTCCCCGGGCTCTGAAGTGCTGTCCTTCTGTGAGGAAGACACTATCATCAGTCGGTGATCCCATGCCTGCCAGGGTCTACAGTCCCACACAGACCCGGTGCGGGCCAGGCTGCAGAAGGCCCAGTCCAGATTCTTCCGAATGGAGTAACAGGTATCTTATCACCAATACTCCGAGCCTGGTACTTAGTAACATCCAGCCCCAGACTAACAAGGTAACCAGCTTGGGCAATAGATTCTTACTTGAAAAGTATCTAAAAGGGAGGGGAGAACCTACAACCTACCAGGGGGGCCTAACATTGTTTTAGAAAAAACAGTTGATGACGTGTTTCCTTGTGTTATGAAATCTGGAACGAAGGAGGGTCTATGACATTAACCTCCCAGCCAAATAGCAGGCAAGACAAATGAGCAGCCCTCATAGGCCTGAGGGCAGGGGGAGGCCCCAGGAGAAGGTGGAAAAACCCCTGACCTAACATACCTATGAGCATCCACACAGCAAACCGGACCCACGTGCCCTGGTCCAGCTGCATCATGAGATAGATATTCACAAAAATGCTCAGGACAGGAAGCACCGGCAAGAAGGGGACCTGCAGAGACAAAAGGCGGTGTCAGATCACAGAGGGTGGCGACTGCAATGCACATCCCCACACCTCCAGTTCACACGGACACGCCCACCGGCAAATCTCAGTAGGTGGAATTGGATTCCAAGCCACTAATTGCCAAAGTGAACTTCTTTCTAATTTTCCTCTCATTATTCTCCACTTCATCTCTAAGGTAAAACTATTTTATGATTCGTATAATCTAAAAATGTAGAAGCTTGGAAATGACATGTAATCCACTGAGACAGACATTTACAGTAAGTCCCCGTGGACGAGGTGCACCCCATCACCCGAGAGTCACGGCTTTACTCAGCAGACACCCCCTGTGTCCTAAGGATCCCTGCCCCATTTCCCAAGGGCAGCTGGCCTGAGCACCTCTGGAGCACCAAGGTCTGGAACAGCCTCCCAGCAGGACCAGGTCTCAGATCTACCAGGAGATTCCCCACAGGTCTATTAAGCTGAGGTGCTCACCTTGAATGAGAGCTTGGTTTTGCTTTCAGACTGCCTCCAGATGATGCCCGTGACCAGTGCACAGAGGAGGATAGATCCCGTGACCAGAAAGATTGCCCACAGCTCCCCATTGCCCAGAGCCTCTCTTCCAAGCACGGCCACCAGGCACAATATGATGATAAGAATTGCTGAGAGGGAGAGAAAAAAAAAGAGGGGTACAGCTCAACCAGTTCTCAAGTTCCTACAGGTACCCTCCGTTCTCCCCAAAAACCTGTCCAGAGGGAACTTCATTTCTGTGGAATCAATTACAATTTGGACAGAAAAATTTATGTCACAGTCTGTTAGCAAACCAGATATTCATCTTCTCCAGCAACGTCCCCCCCCACCCCATCCCCATTGACAAGAAACCCTACAGTGCCAACAAGCAAGTCCCCACACCCCTTACAGGGAAGAGGCAAGCTCTTACCTATGAGGCTGGCTGAAATGTTCACAACTAGCCCAGACAACTTGGAAGGCTCCATGTTTTTGGGTGACAGTATAGCTTTCAAAGAAAACTTCTCTGCTTCTGGTAAAAAGCCTGTCTGGGAATCACTGGTGCTCACCAGTTCATTCTGGTCGACTTGATCTAGCTCATCACTGGTTCTGGCCATCTGGTACACCAGGTTCGGCTGTTCTGGCTGATATCTGGAAAGAGATGCATGGGGCATGACCACTGTAATCTGCTTTCATTAAGGGAAGAAGCACACAACTGAAGTTCTCAGCAAGCCTTCAAAGATAAATTGCCCAAGACACAAGGCATGAAATAGGACAGAGAGGGTCAGAATGGTATAGAGACTGGGAAGAGACCTGGGTACTTCTTCCAGCTTCTCGGTAACACCCTCAATGTCTGTTTTGGGGGAATATGACCTCCACTGTAAGGCAACTCAGTCAATGTCCCAAGAGTTTCTCTACGAATGTGAAGAAGGGGCCCTTGAATGTTAAGATATTAGGCCACTTCCCTCAAAACCATGTTTGCAGAGAGCTAAGAGTAAGGACAGAAATAGAAAGCAATAACACTAGAATCCTGTTTGGTGCAGAGAGCCAGAGAATCCTGTCTGCAGGCTGATGGATTTGAGAAATTCTGTTTGCGTGACCTAATTGGATCAATTTATTCTAAAACTCCAAGAGCCTTGGAGTAAATAACTCTATAGAGCTGGGTGAAGGACCGAGCCTGAGGCATGATTTCCAGGACAGGAGCTACCTGCAAGAAAAGCTTCCATTTTAAACGTGGTTCCTTATCTTTGCCCAAAATGAACAAAGTGCAACTCTCTTCCACAGCTTCGAAAAACAGAATGCCTTTTAAATTCTTTTGCATATTATCAATTCTAAGAGTGAGCAATAAAGATAGCTAACTGTTTTTGCACGGAGTCTCCTGTGTAACATGACCTTGGTCAATTAAGAAAGTGGAGGAACCTTTGAGAACATTCTAGCATTGTGCCAAGGGAAGGAAGGAATAAAAGGCATGTAGAATAGTTTTAGCTGATTCTACAAAGCCACCACTGAGGCTCAGCTCAGGTCCTATGTAGATTAGGTGCTGAGTACATCAGAAATGGGACCAACGGCCTCACGAGTATAAATACCTGAAAAGAAATGAGGACGTTCTTGCAGGGTGACCAACACTAGAGTCTCCATGAGCACATGGTCTCATGACAAGTGCCACCTTGGGCCATCCCTGGGGTGGAGCCCTGTCTCCCCACAGTAAAAGGAAAACTGAAGCCTAGAGCTGTGCTTTGGGAGGAGGTACTGGGGTGGGTGAGAACACCAAGCCCTGATCTTGGGCCCAGGAGCCACTTCACTGTGACTGTCCTCAAGATGGAAACAGCCAGACCCTGGAACATGTCCCTGAAAATCAACCGAGGCCACCCACACCAAGCAAGGGGATTCATTTTCCCAGTCACAGTGCAACCCGGCTCCAGGAGCATCACACAGTTCCTTGGATCCTCCCAGTGCCCTCCAGGGCCAGGGCCCAGTCCCCTCTATCCCAAGAATTTGGACAGTTTTAGTCATTACCCTAAAACCTTCAAAAATCTTAATCCCAGGATCCAGACCCAACAGTGGAGCTGAGAACCATCTGTATCTTCCTAACTTCTACCCAGAAAAAATGAGGGCACATGATTCAGGAAGGTTGGGGCCACCCTGACTCTTTTCAAGTGTTTCCAACTGCCACACCATACACTGTCCTTGGCAACTTCCAAAGGAGCTGTCACCAACCTAAAAGTTATGCCACATTTTTTATTTTATTTTATATTTTTTAGGAGAGAAAGTGAGAGAGAGAAGAGAGAGAGAGAGAATTTTCTAATATTTATTTTTCAGTTTTTGGAGGACACAACATCTTTATTTTATTTTTCTGTGGTGCTGAGGATCGAACCCAGCGCCGCGTGCATGCCAGGCGAGCGTTACCGCTTGAGCCATATCCCTAGCCCAACACATTTTTTTTTTTTTCATATTTTATTTTAAGACAGGGTCTTGCTGAGTTGCTAGGTGCCTGGCTAAGTTGCTGAGGCTGACTTTGAACTCTCAATCCTCCTGCCTCAGCCTCCTGAGCCGTTGGGATTATAGGCATGTGCCACCATGCCCATCCACATAAGCCTTTTATTAGGATGTTAAATGGCTACATGCACCTACCTTTGTCATGGAGCCCAGAAATGCCATACGTACCGTAAGACTAAAACACAGGCAGCCACCAGAGAGTACGCCAGGAGCGTGCCAATGGACATGAGGTCCACCAAGTCCTTCAGGTCAAAGAGAAAGGCCATCACAGCTGGGGAGAAGACAGACATCAGGATCCACAGATGGTCCTCTGCAGAGGTCAACACCGGGACCACCACCCACCACCTGTGGTCTAGGGCACACGAGGGGCACTGCTTTTACTCCCAGCCCCAATCCCAGCCTTTCCATGGAAAGATACTGCTTCAAGGGAAGACAATGTTCAGGATTAAAACATAGACGCGGTTTTCAACAGATGGTAGCCATAATTAACAGTAATAACTAACATTTGTATAAAGAGGACTTTTATCCTTTTTGATCCCCATTGATAAACTTCGCAAGCCATCCCTACATACAGATGGAGAAACAGAAGTTTAGGGTTTAGGAGACTTATCTAAGGTTACACAGCTAGTGAACAGAAGTGCTGGAATCTGAAGTAGGTTCCTGTGACTGAGTCCTCTACACTCAACTGACTCACAGACAGTCATGTCAGTCCATCCATCTATCCATCCATCAATTATCCATCCACCTGCCATCCACCCTTCATCCATCCAATCAGTCATCCACCCATCCATCCACTGTCCATCCAACACTCATCCATCATTCTTCTATCCATCTATCATCCACTCATCTGTCCTCCATCCAGCACTGTGACGGTCACTGGGTGCTAGATATACACCACCAAACTGGCCGATGGCAACAGGGATAGGAGGCAGCAGAGGCCAGTCTGGTGCTCTGGGAAGCCTCACGGGGCTCCTAACCAGGCAGGTGAGTAGGGAAAGTGGAGCTATTCTTCACGTGTTAAATCGCTCCACATGGGAGAAACTTGGAAGAGTTTTTTCCAAATGATATCAGCCCCGTCATCATATCCCCCCGCCCCGCCTCAAAAAGAATTAAACGTGCATGCTTGAACTAGGCCTGTAGCTCCGAGGTAGAGCACTCGCCTGGCATGCACAAAGCCCTGGGTTTGATCCCCAGCATTGCAAAATAAAATTTAAAAAAATTTTTTTAAAGTGTGGGTTTTGAAAATTTATAATTTCTGCAAGATGTGTGTCTATTTATGTCAGGGTCCATGTCAAGTTTCCCATTTTAAAAAGGAACTTGGCAAGACCTGCTTTGGGATATTTTCAGATCACATGTAATCAATACAAGTTAAAACATAAACATGAAAACATTATTCTCCACAAATATTTCTGGAGCCCCACTAGATCACTGCACACCACACAAATTTAAATTGAGGATTAAAAAATAGGATTAAAGAGCAATGAAGGCCTTCTGGATAATTAGAACAGTATCCAACTGTGCATGCCAAAGATGCCTACGTTCCTACTCATAGAGAAACCCGAGACAAATTTCTTCCATGTGAGGTGATTTCAGAAAACCAAATACTTATCACTCTTGCCAAATGAAGAGAAAGCAAATCCCTGGCCTGGTGAGTGGTATGTGCTTTATAACTACTTAACAGATTACAGTTTGATCTCCTTTTATTGGCACGGGGAGGAAATTAAGGCTTGTCTTTTGTATGATCAACTCACATGTAAACACTGAAAAAAATTACTATTTCCAATTCCTTAGTCCTTCAGATGTACTGGTCATGTTCTGATATATAGCCCCCTTTGACCTGACCACCTGGATCACTTGCAAGAGTGTAAATTACATTTAAAAAAAAAAAAAAAAACATTGAAAAATTTAAAAATTGCTTTCTTCTTTTATATCTATCTACCCACAGAACTAAGCATGCTCTGCTAGGGCCTAAGTAACATAACTTAGTAAATAATTCATGCATTGAAGACGGTCAAGTGTCTTGCCAGTGGCCATTCCACAAATCACAGAGGTACCAATCCTGACTGGTGTGTGACTGTCATGTGTCCCGATTTATCAGAAAGAACCACAGCTCTAGGTGGCCTGGCTGCTTTGAACATAAACACAAACCAGGAATCAAGGATCACCTCTGCCCTTCTTGGGTATGCATCTTCCCTCCATCTCTCTGGGCCTCCATTTGTACATCTGTACAATGGGATGGAACCTGACTCTCAGTGCTCATGCAATCATGAAAAAAATCAAGAAAGAAGGAAACTACGAACACATTAATGGAGCAGAGTGCATGAAAGCAACCTCTCACTTCCCCTTTCCTTCACTGGGGTCCCTGGAACGTGACACAGTTCAGAGAGCTCCTTATTCCACTGATTTCATCCGTCAAAACTGACCTCTCAGAGATGGACCTGATTTGATAAGAGAACCCTCCTCTGGGTCTGCCATTGTTTATAAACTTAGAAGCAAAAGGCTTCATCAGTAACACTCTCAATATCCTCCAGGGAATTGGTGGCACGTTGTATTAAACACCAACTTTTAGGGACACTCATTTTCCAGAGAATCTATGGGTGAAGATTCAAAGACATTGGATTTCCAAGGAATAACCCAGTGTCTCACTTGGCTTGTCTCATGCTAGTTGCCAGCCTGCTGAAGTCTACCGAGGGACCCGTTCAAGGTGGGAAAGCCAAAGGTTGTCCTTGGAGAGGGTAAGGAGAGCTCACACTGTCTGGGAATTCCATCATGCCCTCTGGCCTCTCTGCCTTCTGTCCAAGAAGGGGCAGTTATCTTTCAATGAACCAGTTCAAAGTGCAAAACCCAAGAGTTAAAAAGGCCAGGGAAGATTTCTCAGACAGGTGTGATTGATTGGTGCCTTCCCAGCCTCCCTGGGGAGTGAGAACTCAATTATTAAGACGCTAGCATGTGAAGTGAGTTCCCGAGCTTACCAGCAATGGCACCTGATGTCAGTGTGGCGATTATAGGGGTTTTGGTCCTATCATTGATTTTGGCCAAAAATTTAAACAGCAGTCCATCCTCAGCCATGGCGTAGATAACTCGTGGCATGGGAAACATGGAACCTAGAAGACTAGGCAGAGGAAACAGCAAAACACGTGAGTAAAACAAAATGCGCTCATCAGGAACAAAGGCGCCATATGCTACCGTGCACAATTTACCACCGAGGAGAGGAGGGAAGCCGGTATTTCTCACCAAGACCTGGCTTCCCTCCAAACTGTGCAAAGCCCACCTCAACCCCAGGAAAAGCACATACTGCAAGAGAGGGCTAGGGTAAAGAATGCAGAACGTCTAGTGTAAACTAACTTGTGATCCAGACGTAATCATTAGGAAAGGGAAGTTTTGTATTTATTCATACAATTATTTCTAGTTGAATCAAACAAAATAAAAGCAATCACGCATTCATGAGGATTTCTCTCTGGCAAATCAATATTTAGCAAATAGATCCTGTTTACGCAGGCTGGCAGGAAATACCCAGGGCAAAATGTTTCTCATTACAAGGCCCTTACTCCTTTTTTTCCAAAGTAGTTCCTGCTTTCTAGTCAAACTAAGGGCCAACGGGGGGCAAAAGAGAGCCCTGTCCAGAGGCCAAAGTTAGGATCAGGGTGTAAGCCCCTGTTAACCAGATCACATCCAAACATTGGCCTCAGGCTCTTCAGGATGAAGACCCAGTTCTCTCCCCTGGTCCCTGGTCTTGCTATCTGTGGTTACAGTTACCCATGGTCAACCACAATCCCAAAGTATTACATGAGAAATTCCAGAAATAAACCATTAACAAATGCTGAATAATTTGTATTGCATTATATTCTTATAATTGTTTTACTTAATTATTAGCCAGTGTTGTTAATCTCTTACTGAGCCTAAATCATAAATTAAACTTAATCACAGGTACATATGCATTGGAAACAATGTCATACATGTATGCATTCAATACTGTCTGTGGTTTCAGGTATCTCCTGGGAGTCTTGGAGCTATCTCCCCATGGATAAGAAGGCATGACTGTATCAATAACACAGCAACTTTGGGGATGATTAAAAGCAATGGCGAAGAAAAAAAAAATACACAGTCCAGGTTGGGGTGCTGGCTTGAGTTCAAGAGAAAGGAGGGTTTTTAGTGGTGAATCCACCCGTCATGGCTTCTCATGGTTTTTACAGCCTTCCCCCTTCCCCAGAGTGCCAGGCTCCCATGAGAAGCATCCACAGAAGCCCCTCTCACCTGGTGGAAAGTGCGCAGAGCGAGCCCACAGCCACTGCATACTTGGCGCCCTCCCAGCCCACGTGCTTGAAGGCATCAGGCAGGGGGCTGTCTATGTCCAGGCAGAAATAGGGCATCATGAGCGTGAGGGCGGCGGACACCCCGAAGTATGCAATGAAGCAAATCAGGAGGGAGGCCACGATGCCCACAGGGATTGCCTTCTGGGGGTTCTTGACTTCTTCACCTGGAATCAGCAAGGACTCAGCCAAGGAGGGTCAACAGCACAAGGCAGCCCAACCACCCACATGACACCCAGGACCCCTCAGTGTCAGGGAACCCACGCAATACCAAGAACAGCCCCCTACGGTGCTCAGCCCCACAGAATGGGCCCTCCTTGCTTCCTACTGTGGAGGGGCAGCCCTGGGTGACACACACAGGACGGCCCACAGCCTAGGGTCGGTGCTCTGTGCCCTTGTGCTGTGGTCGGCTAAGGCAGACACCTGTTTCCTTTGGCTGAGAAAACGTGAAAGGCTCCAGGGAGCGGGGCCTATTCAGTCCACCAGGATGACACTGTTTCTAATGGCCTCGTTTCTCCCAGATGATGCAGATATGAAACCAGGCTGCAGCCAGGCCGTCGTCCTCCCCTGCTAACCAGCTCTGTCAGTTATGTTCATGAGGCAGTTTCCTGGCAGGAACTGCCACTCGAGGAAGTGATAAAGGGGGTGGGGGGACATCAGCAGGAATCACAGATCTGTGCGTTACTAGTGGGCAAAAGAGCAGCAATCAGAAGGTGCCAGCAGGAAGGGAGGTGTCACATCGTGTTGGCCACGGGTGGCATGAGTCCCGCCTGCCTGCTGGGGGATCCCGGTGGGGGCGTACCTGTGGTGGCGATGCAGTCAAAGCCCACGAAGGCGTAGAAGCAGGTCGCTGCCCCTGACAGGACACCGGAGAATCCGAAGGGCATGAATCCACCCATGTCGACTTTCCCTTCTTTTGTGTCACTAGAAAAAGAGTCAAAGATTAGGACATCTGTGGTGCAGTCTGGTACAAGGAGTGGAGTGTATCTCCTAAAGAAAAGTGACCACAGACTGTCCCCCCACCACCCTGTTAGACCCAGGGCTTCAGACCCTTAGGCCACCATCCTTAGGCTGGGGCATTTTAACTCTGTGGATAGCAGGACTCTGTCTTTCCGAGTCCAGAGCCACAATGGTATACACTATCCACCCTTCCAGAAGCATTTTTTATGTACTGACTTTGGGAGAGACAGGCAGGGAGTCCAACAGGAAACAGGAAGACTCTAGCCACTGCGGCTGGTCCCATGCCCTCCTCCCCAGACCCTCAGGGAAAGACATGAGCAGCCAGTCAACTGCACTGTCCCTGTCCCAGGTCCCCTATTTATCAGTACTCTCAAAACAGATATTTTCCTGGAGACTAAGGTTAAAAAAAGTGAATTGTCCCTGTCAACCCTAGCATTTCTGAGGTGCCCCTATCCACCAGGTCGTGAGCTGCTGACATGCCCTGAATAAAAATGAAGGATGTCACCCTTGATGGTTCCTTTAAACAACCGGGGTGGGGGTGGGGGGGCACCAGGAAGGCTGAGGACTCCATGCCAAGGAGGAGGAGAGCACAGGGAGCTGCATCATTACTAAACCCCAGAGAGACGGGCAAACACAAGGGCAAGGAGTGGCTGAACGCACTTTCGTCATCCAGACAGATAACAAAAAAAGTGTGGGAGAGAGGGAAGGAAAGGGCTCTGGGTGATGCATGGAGGGAGGAGGCAAAGGAAAAGATAGCTACTGGTTCCCAGGACTGTGTTGGGGGGCACCAGATGACCCCTGAAGCTGAGGGACAGAGGGCCAGGTGGACTCCTAGAGCCGTGAGCAGAGGTGAACCACGGCAGCTGTGGCCCCCGCTGCACCTGCTCCTCAAACCTCACCTGACACTAGCGAGGCCAGATGTCGGGACACCATCAGCTACAAACAGGAGCAAGGTCCTGCCATTCAAAGATCTGCAGGGGGCGCTGGCAAGTAAAACCGACCATGCGCAAAACAACAGAGGAGAAAGGGAAGGAATAGGACGCACACTCTTGCACTCGATCATGTTTGTGAAAAGAAAAGCCAGAAGCTTACACACAAAAAATAACACAAATGACTCCCCACTGGGGGTGGGCAGGAGAATGAGGCAGATGAAGAAAGAAACAGGAACAAGATTTTTCAATGGAAATCTTAACATTAGGATATATGAACCATGTGATTATTTTACTCCAAAAGTTAAACTCAGCTTTTAAGTTTGGGTGTTCTGGTCCCAGAGGCCCAGCAGGGATGGAAACATAAGCACAGAACCCGCTCCACGGCGCCTCAAGCCACAGCGTTTACAAGCATTTTTAGAGCCTCCTCACATACCATCAATTATTAAACTGGCACATGCACGTGGGGCGCGGGTCCATGCATCACTGGCACTGCCACCGTGGGTAAACAGGCTCATGGGGATGTGAGATACTGCCACCACTGCCACCTAACCAATGGCAGCTGGTGACAAAGAGAAGCTACACCCAGGCCTCAGTGCAGCGTCTGTCCCTGGCAGTCTGGGTGACCAGCCTTTCTGCATTCCACTCAACGGGTTACTGAGACGTTAGAAGGAAGACAGCTGACAACGTACGGGTCTGTGCCACTAGGTATCACCCTCCGGTATCCTAACATCTCCCTACCACCCTGACATAACTGTTGGCTGTCCCTGACAGGGACATCTCCCACTTCTTCTACCTTATTTTAGTGGGCCGCATGGCCACTCGGAATCGAGACTGTGCACGTCTCAGATCCTCCAGCTGTAGGTGCAGGCACATGACTATGTTCAAGGACATCAAAGCAGACATGGTGTGCACATCTTCTGAGAAATGCCCCAGATTAGGGCGGGGAGGGAGGGTGCTCTTCTCCTTTTCCTTTCTCCTTCCTGCTGGATGGAGTGGGAAGAGCCATTGTGGGCTCTGGGGTGGTCTTGGAAATGTGGGTCATGGACAAAGCGATGAAATGGAAGAAGTGGATTCCTCATCCAAGGAATGGAAGATGTTGGACTGACCATGTCCACATGTTGACTGCAGAAAGCTATGTCTATCTCAGGAAGTCCGTGTGATTTTTCCACACGTAACAGACATCACCCAACAAAACCTCAACAGACTGCCATGTGACCTGGATGAGTTTCTGTTACTTCATGTGTTAGCCATTTCCAGGACATTGGGTAAAGCCAGAGTGGTGGCAAGGAGCTATCCAGACAGAGGGTGTCACTCCTGTCCCATACCCAGAGACAAAACAACTTAGGCTGGAAGGCTTCCCTACCAGTCACAGAAAGAAAAGTCATCAGAAAATCCTCCCAACCTCGCACTCTAAAGCTCCCGTGTCATCATTTGGTTGGGAAAAGCCCCGTTATTTCAGTGGGACAAGCAATTTCATGCAAGACTTCATGGCCATTGTCATAGACACAAATCTGCAGCTGGAGATTTTAATAAAACGAAAGAACCAGCTCTTCTGCCAGCCTACAGAATCCACTTCTTAAAGTGGCTGGTCCCTTGCCACCCCAACAGCAGTGTCCCAGGTCTACAGTTGGAACTGAGGAGCACCACCCGTGACCAGGAGGTCAGGGCAACAAACACTTCTCTGTCTGGAAGACCAGCGCAGTTCATCATCTCCAGGGCAACCAGAGAAGGATGACCCATGAAAGTGACACCGTGGCTGACACAATCAATCTCTTGATAGAAATAATAAAATTAAATTTTGACTAGCAACCAAGAAACAAGAAGAGCCCTCTGTATTTCATTCCTGACCTGAAAACAGGAACCAGCAAAATATGCTCTCAAAATTTTCAAAGTCTACTATGATAGTACTTCAAAGCATATTTTGAATTGGCTTTACTCCACCCTGAATTAATAAATTTGGTATAAATACGGCTCTGGAATGCTGGGGAATGATATGGTAAAAATCCTTATTTCTCGGTCATAGTGTTTGGAAAGGGAAGGCTGATTTTTATTGGAACTGATAACCACATAATAGCAGCATTAGTGACGTTTCATGCATCTCATTCAACACCTCCCTGTTCACATTCCAGTAGTCACACATCACACTCCTGCTGATCATACCCCTGGCCCTTAACCAATGACCAACTTGGTTTGCGTTAATGCCGAGGTCCCTGGTGGGACACAGTGTTCCTCTGCCTTTCTTATAGCTAGATGTGGCCACCCACTAGGTCCTGCCAAAGGAATGCAGACAGAGCGACATGTGTCTTCTGGGTCCATCTTCAGAAGCCCTAGGCACACTCTCCCCAATCTTCTCCTTTCTGGAAAAGCGGGCTCATGCTTGTGCCCATAGCGTTGCATTGACCAGGCAGGGGAGGACAACAAAAGAAATCACTAGGGATGACAGATGGGACAGAAGTCTGGGCTTCCAAACTGACCAGCCACTGCAGGAATGCTCACAAAAGGACCTGGCACATCAATGTAATGACGGAAAGCTACTGCATATGAGGAAGGTCTCCACCATATAGCAGTTGAACCATTAGCCTCAATGAAAACAATCACAGATAAAACCAAACTCTTCTCCATCCTGGGAGACTAAGATTCACCTGAAAATCTAACAGAGGATGAAAAAGATACATTGATTGTTTGCCTTTGTTTCCTAAATAAGAGCTGTTTGGGGAGGGCTTCCTGGGTGGAAGCCAGCTCTCCACCCACCTTCAGCTCTGGGTATCCAGAATGACAAACATCAGGGTGCTGGGGCCCTCCTGTGTCAGGGCTCGGCAGCTCAAGACAGATGTGAAAGAAAGATCCCCTGATCAAAGTTCCACATTGATAATATCATAGGAAGGTGTTTCGAAATAAAGTGGCATCACCAAGGAACCGCAGAGAAAATCTTTTGAATATGAAAATTCACAGGTTAGTCTTGTCAGCAAAAATAAGGAAACAACCACCCTGGACCACATAAATTTGAAGTTCCTCGTCAGGCAATGTTCTGTCCAGGGAATAAACCTTAGCAGAAACTCCAAACATACCCAACACCCTCAGCTCCTTCACTGTAAAAAACAGCAAAGCAAAACACCTTAACAAATTCAGATGATATTAGTTTTGAAAGGCAAATATTATCTTAATCAATTACATCCCCAAATATGTGTGTGTGTGGTGTTAAATACCAAATATGGAGAACTGTCACCTGCCAAGAGACGGGAGAAATGACTCACTTGTTGTGATGGGGATTGCAGGATGAATTCCGGATATCCTCCGGTGTCAGTTGCCAGTTTTGGATGGATCCTTTCACAAATCCTGACACCACTATGAAGCCCAGGACCAGAACATTGATACAAGTGAAAATTTTGTTGACCATGGCTGACTCCTTCACCCCAAGAGTTAAGAGTCCTGAAAAAGGGGAAAGAGACAACTCTTGAGTGTGTTAACCACACACTGGGTTAAGTCCCCCCAGAGATGGGACAGGGACCTAAACAATCAAAGTCCAGGCAGTGCTTCTCCAGATACCCAAGTTGGCTTGGCTTTCCAGATCCTCTTGGGAACTGAGGACCCCCACCACGGGGCATGAAAGGGCCACAGCGATCCGTGTCGAGCAAGCAGAGGACTGACAACCTGCAGGCCAAGTCACTCCCGCTTTGGGGAAGGACAAACGATCTGCTCGAGCAGAGTTTCACTTTCTCTGAGGAGATGCCGTGCTCCGTTTCTTGGTACCAGGAGAGTTTTTCAGATGACAAAAATTATTCAGATGGACTTTGGGATGTTAGTCATGCTGGCAGGAACGACCATTTGTGGTTTTGGAACCACGAACACAGATGGCTCCTCGTTGGACTCTGGATATAAAATCATGTCTAAGCTAGACCAACTGTAGCTGGTAAACTCAGACTTTTAAGACAACAAAATGAAACAAACATAAAACCGTACTAAGTGAAATAAAAGAGCTCAAGGACCCCACGATAGCTCAGGGGCACATGACGGCACTGTTTTCGAGGCATGGGCTCCAGGATCACCTTAAGGTGATCACGCCATTTGGGGACTTCCATGGTACTGTAGTTTGGATCTTAACTGTCCCTGAAAGCCCCACGTGGCAAAGGATTGCTCTCCCAAGCAGCATTATTGGGAGTAGTGGAGCCTGGTAGGAGGTCTTTAGGGAATTGGGGTCATGCCCCTGAAGGTCAAATGGGCACCCTAGTCCCTTCCTCTTCCTCTTTCACTTTCCAGACATGAGGGAAGCAGTTTTGCTTAGTCACACATTCCCACCATGAGGTTCTGCCTCGCCACCAGCCCAGAGCAACAAGGCAAACCATCATGGACTGAAATCTCTAAAAGCGAGCCAAAAGGAAACGTTCCCCTTTCTAAGATGACTATTTTTGGTACATGTTATGGTAACAGAAAGCTGACCAACACACAGGGCTAAACTCTGATGGTCATGAAAAGGGGCCCAGCGCCACTCAACCACCACTCTAATTTGAGACTACTGACCTACCATGGACACCTTTCATATGTTTTAAAATAAAAATCGCTGTGCATATTAGATTGGATTGTGAAATACAGACATTAAAAGAAAATTGAGTAATTAATTACAGGAGGGAAGGGGAAGAGATATCATCACACTCCAATATATTCTTTTAGTGTCCCTCCCTTTCATGTTTATGAAAATGAAAATCTCACTACAGTAATGCAAACTTATTTTCTGATACATGCTTTTCTGCCAACTGGACCAGAAATACTGCTGAGACTGCTGGTGTGAAATTATTTCAATTACGTGGCGTGTAAAGGAAGGCATGTTGTTTTTAAAACTCATCCAAAGTTTTCTAACCCCAGATGAGAATCTGTCTGCATTTTAGCCTCACGTTCCATGAAGGAGAACTTCATTCTAGTGGCCAAGACACCTACTACCACCGCTAATAAGAAGGTGTCATTGCCTGTGTCAAGTAGTATCTGGGATTTTAAAATACTGTAACCACGACTTACTTCTGAAAGAGTGTTTTGGTGGTTGTTCGGTGTAAAACCACCAAGAAGTCTTTAAATGCCCAGACACACCTTGGTGTGACAGACGGAGCTCATTCCTCCACATTTTCCTGGCAGACAAACAACTACTTTTTCTTTTCAAATGGTCACCCACTGGGTCAAAAGGATTTCTATTCCTGAGTCACTTGTACAAAGAACCTTCAGTGCTAACAGAATCTCACTCCATGAACAGTTATAGTCAATACCTTACATTCTTTCTTTTTAACACTTTTCATTAGTGCAGTTTAGTTTTATGTAGTAGTGGGACTCATTATGCAATATTCACACATGAACATAACATAATTCAATAGACTTCATTCCCCTCTCCGCCTCCCTCCCCATCCACTTCTCTACTGATATTATTATTATTATTATTATTATTATTATTATTATTATTATTATTTTAAACTACTGCATTGTAATTATATATAGAAATAAGATTCATTGTGATATATTCTTACATGGATAAAGCGTAAGATTGTCTTTTAATTAAATCGCATACAATTCAATGGCTATTCGACAGGCCGACTCTGTGTGAATCTATGAGAAGCCATTAGCACAGGGACAAATAAACAGAGGTCTCCATGCATTACCAAAAAAAAACCAAAAAACAAAAAAAACGGGTGGGAGGTTGGATAAAAAGACAAGAAAAAAAAGGAAGAGGGCCGGGGGTATAGCTCAGTGCTAGAGCACTTGCCAGTCATGTGCAAGACCCTGGTTCCATCCACAGGGGAACAAAAAAAAGAAGAGAGACAAACTTAACAAAAGCCTGTCAAGGAACCTCCTCCACCCACTGCACCAGCCCCATGTCCCTGTCAAGGTGTGGCTTTACCTGTTAAGATGAGGATTATAATCACAGCAAATATGTCAGGGTTTTCAGCCAGCACGCCGGGGGCATTCAGGGCCATGTGCTTCCGTGAGAATTCCCCAATCGGTTTGCCTATCAGCTCGTCAAAGGTCGCACTCCAGGCTCTCGCTACACTTGACGTACCTGCCACAAAGCACATGCGGTAATTCTAGGACTACTGTCAACAGAATGTGCGTCATCAGGCTCAATGTTCCCAGCACCCATGCAGGGTCACAGACAGCGTGCTGGGACCTCAGAACAGCAGCCTCACCACAGTAGGTACCAAGCCAGAAGACAGGCTCAACCAGCAACTGGAGTGAAGAGGAAAGTGTGAGAAGGCTTCTAGGGCCTGGAAAGAAGCATGTTTGTGCCTCAATGCAACATGCATGCAGACCCTCATGTTCACATGGACATCTCTGCAACTACGTGCCCTGGTTCACAATGGTTAAACAGAACAGTATTTCAGCTTTACAAGGGGATGAAAGCAACATGCGTTCCGCAGAAACTACTTTGAAGTTTGAATCTGCATCTTTGCTGGATCTCTCGCAATATTTGGTGTGGTCCTCTGTTTCAATGCTGGTCAGCAACAGTGACCACAGCTCCTGGTTAGCCCCAGGATCACAGGGGGACACAGTGAGACTGCAGAAGACTGGGCTGCTAAGCTAGGATGTTAGGAGGATGACCTGCATTTTCAGGTTATGATATTTTCATATTAGCGATGGGTTGATCAAGGTGAACCCCACTGTAAGTCAGGAAGCATCTGTATGTATAGTTGAAACCCAGCGTATGTTTGCATATATACATATGTAACAATAAAATTCCTACAAAAAGTAGTTACCCCTACCACCTAAGAGGCACTCTGACAGCATTTATTCAATTTTATTTGATTTCATTAAAAAAAAAATACTGATGACAACTTGAGAAATTGATTGCATGATGTAGTCTTGGGATGCAGCAGGCAGTCTGCTTAAGAAACCCCTTTTGCAGGAACACCCCCCGGCAGTAGGGCTGATGGTACCTGAACCCCAAGATCCCGTCTACAAAGACAGCATTGAAGGGGGTAACCCCATCTCAGGAGCAAGGCCACCACTTATCCTAGGGCAGTGCCACTCTGGGTCTCAATCTGAGCTCTCACCACCTGACCCAGAAGCCACAGTGTCCCACCATGCAGGACCACAGATGAAGCCCCATGCATCTCCATGCATCTCATGGCCACAAGAAGCACAGATACAAGCTGCACCCCAAAGGGCAACAGCAGCTGGCTGCTTTCTCTCTCTCCCTCTTATTTAATTCTAAAGAGAATCATTGCTTTTCCACTGGTGTTTGTCAGGAAATGTCACTAAAATTCCAATATTTGCATATAGTATTTTCCTTTACTTTCAGGGCCTTGCCAGTGACTGGTCTGAATTATCCACAGAGTTTTTCCATAGTGATCTGCACAGGATTCAATTTCATTATTTGGATTCAGTATTTTTCCAACATCTCAAAAACGTAACCACGCTTCTTCATCCTAAACAACAACTTATTATGAATTCTGCTTCTGAAGATCACAACCTAAATGAAAAGATTTGGTCTCACTGTCTCCCCTGTACCCCTAATGAGGCTAGATCACTGCAGACCCCACCCTGCTGGATGCCAGGGACTGCCCTGGGCTTTCTTCCCAGCCCACCCACTTCCCATTTCTGAATCATGGTTAAAAAAAAAAAAAAAAAAAAAATTGTTGGAAAATATGCCCTTCCCCAGTAGCTAAAGCTAGGAATAAATTTCTATAATACATGCATCAGCCTTACACAAGCAAATAGCACTTTGACAAAGACTCTTATTTGTTGGTCTAGAAGCAGTAAACACTTCATGCTCAATGTTTTTGTTTTACGCCCAGGTAAATCCTCTGAAAACATAACAGTCCTTTTAAAATAGCTACATTGTCACTGAGAGACTGCAGTGTAGTGTGAGAGCCATTTGTAGTTACAAGTTTTGATGTTGCACTGAAAAAAAAAAAAAAGAAAAGAAAAGAAAACCATTGTGAATTTTATTTTAGAATTCAGAAGAGTAAGCTCTGTTGGCTTTCAGCAGATACTGCAGCTTCTAGAAAGAAAGAGAAGGTGCTCCTCAAAGGGCCTGTGCATTGACCTCTGCCAGCTGGCCTGGTGAAGTAGCAGTAGTGTCCCTCATGCAGAGATGAGGCCACAAGAGTCCCAGAGGCCAGCACCTTCTCCAGGTTCCCCAGGAGAAGGACACAAAGTGAGCCAGGAGTCACAAGACTCCACTTACCACGTCTATTTTTTTGAACAATATTAAGAGAAAGCTTGTTTTAAAAAAGAAAAAGAAGAACATTTAGTGGCCACCTGAATTTCTACTTTTGTGAAGTGACCATTCATATCCTTTGCTTATTCTTATATTTAGGTCTTTCTTTTGCACTGATGTGGTCACCTTCAGTTGTGATCAAAACACCAAGATCATGAAGAGAAGTAAAGCATTTTCCCCTACCCAATCAAAAAGATTATATGTTTGGTGGCTCTGTTTGCTGGGTGGTCATGTTTAATGCTAAATGTCCAGTGAGAAACAGGTTCCCTAGGAGGACAGAGGGTCAGAGGCGACACATAGGTACATGGATCTAAACATTCTGCTTGTTAGATAGTAAAGATAGAGCAATTTACTGTTATAATAATACCATATGTGAAAATAATTTGAACATCTCACAAGGACATCCAATACAACTGTGCTATGTTTATGAATCTATATAATGGTATGCAACCATTAGCAATAGGACCACGAAAAATGGCTAACAATAAGAAATTAATGTATCCTATTGTATAAAGAGACATACTGCACAAAAATAGACATTTAAATTTACAAATGTATTGGCAATACAAATCTGTTATACTCCAGATAGTAAACTCTTATGAACTCTTACGAGCCTTATTCTTCCATTGTATCCCAAATGTCCAGCAAAATGCTCAGCACAGAATAAACACTCAAAAGACACTGTGTTTCTTAAGAGAAAGAATAAATGAATGAATGAATGAATGTATGAATGAACAAAGAATCCGTCTCTCTGGGTTCTCAGGTTGAACAGCTCTGCTTTCTTGGTGCTTTTCTCTATTTCTCCAATTTTTAAAATTGGTGATATATTAAATAACCAGAAAAACTACTCAAAGAAACTAAATTACTTTTTAACTAATTAGAAACAGCTTATTAATTCTATGTCTCTTGAGTGAAGGGGGCGGGCTTGGCTTGCCCCTGCCTCCTGGGCAGTTCACTACAGCCATACCCACGGGCAGCTGAACACCTTTCATAAACACAGAAGGCAACGTGGACAGCCCTAAAGGGAAGAGCAGCCCGTCTTCCTGGGGAGCCAAGAGGGGCCCACTCGGGAGGGGGAACAAGTGGAGGAGGGAGGGCTCAAGCTCAGGTCTGCTGGGACCTACCGATGATGTAGGAGAGGATCAAATTCCAGCCCGTGATGAAGGCCCAGAGCTCCCCCACGGTCACGTAGCTGTAGAGGTAGGCCGAGCCTGTCTTGGGGACGCGAGCCCCAAACTCTCCATAGCACAGGCCAGCCAGCACGGAGGCCAGCGCAGCGATCAGGAAGGAGATGACGATGGCAGGGCCGGCGTCCTCACGGGCCACGGCTCCAGCCAGGACGTAGACACCTGCGCCCAGTGTGCTGCCCACCCCCAGGGCCACCAGGTCGAAGGTGTTCAAGCAGCGGGACAGCCGGCTCTCCTCCCGGCTGCAGTCCACCACCTTCCGCCGCAGCATCTGGTGACCAAGTCGGAGCAGAACTTTGCACCCCATTGTGCTGTTCACGTCTGTCAAGAAAGAAAAGGAATAAAGGGGTCTTGTCACTTCTGTGAGTTTCACACGGACCTCATCTTTTTCTTTTTTTAATATATATTTTTTAGTTGTAGGTGGAGATAATACCTTTATCTTTATGTGGTGCTGAGGATGGAACCCAGTGCCTCACAAGCGCGCTAGGCGACTGCTCTACCCTTGAGCCACAACCCCAGCCCCTGGACCTCATCTTATTGGCAGGACCACAAGGTCCTTTATAATTATTTCCTGCTAAAATGTTCCAACTCATAGCATTCCACCATTGGTTGTCAGAACCAAGACTCCTTAGGTCTCAGGGCCCCCCAGCACTTCCAGAAGTGCCCCAGGAAGTTGCTATACCCAGCTGCCTTTGCTTTAAAGTCCCCGAGCTTCCATGTTTATTTCAGTTCTCAACTGAGAACTTTCCATGGGCAGAAATCATGCGGTATTGGAAACACAAATTAATGACATTGTTCCTACCTGCAGTAATCATATAAAAGGAAAACAAGATGTCATTTCTGAATACTGTACTGTCACGGAAGACACACCAAACGATCTTATTTAATTATTGAAACCCAGAGGTCTTGAATAGCACTGACGATGTTTCCAGATCTTTCCAGGACCCTCTGAGGTCAAGGACAAGTTGTTTCCACTTTTAAGTTAGTGGAGAACCAGGTCCAGAGCAGGAAAGCACTGAGTTGTTTCAAGTGAGGGCTTTTCATAGCCATCCTGCTCCAGGAAGCGCTTCCCTCTGGGCCAGGCAATGGCACAGTGTGCTGAGTGACATGCGCCTGGCTACTCGTGAGAAGGCACGTGTTCACTGGCACGCTGGCTCACGTCATCTGCTGCCACATGGAACACGCTCCACGGGGGCCTCAGGAACACTTGGTGGGCCTGTGAACTCACAGCAGCTTTAGACTACTTTCCTGTGATGGACAGGCCCTCCTGGCCCAGGCAGGCAGGTGTTACAGTGACGCCTTGGTCCTGGGGCAGAGGCCACCCCTGGGGATGTGGAGTTTCACTCCTGACTCCTGAAGGATGCGCTCTAAATAGTGACCTCCTCACACAGAGCACAGTATGGAAGGGGGGACAGCTCCTGTGCTTGGAGAACCCTGACAAACATGGCCTTAGCCAGGCCAGCAAGGCCAACATCAACCCTGTGAAGCCATGCTGAGCATGGGATGTGATGAGGAGGACACTGTACCTCTGGGTCTGCCTCCCGAAACCTGTAGCGCACTAGAACCTTGGGAAAATCACCAGACAAATGACCACCGGGCATTCTACAAGGTAGCTGACCAGTACTCCACAAAAGTGTCAAGGTCATCAAAAACAAATCTGTCAGAGCCACTCTGCCAGACCCTAAAGAGGCGGGGGACTAAGTGCAATGTGGGATCCTGGCATGGGAAAGGAACCACAGGGGGAAACTACAGGAATTGAGTAAAGTGTGGACTTCAGTTTAGGTGTCAACATGGGTCAGTAGCTGTAACATCATGACACGAGGCCATTGAGGTACCACGAAATAAACCATTAATTTTTTTTCCATCTTTATCAGTTGATATTTTATTTTATTGACCTAACTCAGCTGCAGTTAAGCCATCGGTAAGGGAAACCGTTTAAAGGGAGACCACACATCTGGAAAAGCCCCTGCCTAGCCACCTAAGACACTTCACCGCCTGACCACGCCATGCACCCTCCCTCCCAGACCTCAGGCTCAGGTCCCTTCAGCATTGTTCATGTCCCTGGCCAACTCCAGGTCACGGAAGAACTGGGAGTGGTTCTTCCTGTGCTTCACCTAATGGAACCAGAAGAGAGGGGAAAAAAATCTGAAGATCTGTGAAGTATGAAGCTAGACCGGGGAATCCCCTCACTACAGATGAGCCAAGTGCCAAATAAGGTCGCAGTTCTGAAGGCGCCAGTGGCCCTGGCTCATTTGGGGTTCCGGTGGGACTGCAGGTGGGGGGGAAATGATATCCTGGTGTGGCAAGGGTGGGGACAGGTGGAGGGAAATGGGAGGAAAAGGAAAGAGCGTTGTTTGTGGAGCAGCAGCTGAGTGGGAAAATCACAGAATCGGAGTTTGAGGGGGTTGCCCAGGAGAACAAGCAGAGAGGCTCATGGCTCCGGGTGCCTTCAGCAGGGCAATGCTACCCCGCTGGAAGCACACTAGGGAAGATTCTGAGGTGTTCCAGAAAGCTGCCCGTGATGCTTGGAAGAAGGGGGTTTTCCATAGTCTAGAGGAGGCTGCTGGAGGCAGGAGGGAACAGCAGGAGGTACCGAGGCCCTGCCGCTGCTGGGGCCTGCAGAAGGCTCTGGAAGGTTCTAGCCCTCTTAAAGCAAGCCCAGCAGCTAATTTCTCCTGGAACTGCTTTTCTCTTTTCACTTGTAGAAGATTTAGCTTGGTTTACTCAAGTCAAAGTATAAATCACAACAAACTGATGAGTGAACAGTTCTGGGGTGGTGAAGTTCTTTGACAGGGAAGGGACAGCACTGCCATGCCACTCAGTGACTGTGCTGAGAGCGCAAAAACCGTTGCAGGGTTGGGGTGCAGCTCAGTGGGAGAGTGCTTGCCTAGCGTGTGCAGGCCCTGGGTTCAAGGCCCAGCACTGCAGACAACAACAACAACAAACAAGTTGTAGAGCACTTTGCAACATCACTCTTTATGGCAAGAAGAGAACTGTAAATAGAAAGGAGCGTAATGGGAAGTGGGTGTGGGTAAGCTCCATGTACTTGCACAGTTGTGAATTTGGCTGGTAGATGTGACTGCTGGAGGGACTGACAGACACAGTACCCGCCAGCTCCCTCCTGTTCCAGATTTCATTTCCTCTTAATAATGGGCAGATTCCAAAAGCCAGATGTAAGGCACAGACAACACCACTCGATAGGCTCTACCTTTCTGACCTGGGCCCTTTGGGAGGCCGGCCCACAGTTCCCACTCCTTTCCAGAAAGTGTGCTATAGTCCTAGGCAGGACCAAAAGCTGTAAGGGGCCTGAAGTGGGATTCTTGTTGAGGGGTTCATGCCCCAGGAACAGAATTCCAAGCCTCCTTAGAACAGAATGTGAATCCTGGGATCTTGTGTTAGGACAAGATGACCCACTTGGACACGCATGGATGAAAACACATAAGCACACATGTACCCACATCGTCCCCTGCAGATGGCCCATGCCAGCGAAAGGGCTGCTCAAAGAACCAAGTTACTTACCATTGGTCAAACTTCACCTCCACCTTCAAAATGAAGGAGGCAGGTTATTAAATACTATAAATTTGGATACAGATATTGGTTTTTCAACACAAGGTGAAAAGGGAGTTCTTTGGTGAGACAATCGTGACCACATGGATGCAGTTCACTTCTCTTGAATAAGCAAATGGTGGCTCATTGTCTTCTGTCCTGTCCTTGGCACTTGGGAAATGCTCTGTGCATCAGTGGGAGAAGGCCCAGCAGGGACTCTGACAGTGGACTCACTTTCCATCACCTCTCCCTTGATGACTTCTTAAGTATCTCTTGCTACCTGGGGTGAGGGTGAGCTCAACTCCTTTGAAGGTGCAGGAACATAAGCACCGTCCCATTGCAGGGTAGAGGGGCAGAGTTGATAATGGGGAAACATCAATGTCGCAAGTTAGGTGTTCATTTCTACTTCCCCAGTCAGGAGAAAGTAAGATAACTCAGCCTGGGGTTTATTTGAAGTAGCATCCTTTGTGTCTCTTTGGAGGTGTTGCAAAAAACTGTTCTCCGACTGGCATTTTCTATCAGCAGTTTGCACACGTTACACTTCTGCTCATGCCAGTACTCCGAAGTGAGTTGTTCAACCAACAGTGAGGCAAAAAATCTACACTTCACTGCACAAAACGAATCTAACCATGCCAATCCCGGCAGTGTCAGGTAGAGACAGACTTCCGGCATGGAAAGCTGCAGGCATGCTTTGAAAACATGATCTAGAAACAACGCTGCCCTTTCTTATGGGGAGGGATAATTTGTACAACCGTTCACTTGTACTTCTACTTGAAATTTTGACAAGAATTCTGCCACACCAAGCGTGTCAGCTGCATCTTAACTGCCTAGTCACCTATTATTGAAGAACACTAGCCTTAGGTGGTATCCTCTTTGAAAAGAAAAGAAAATCTGTCCCTTTCCCAAAGAAAGTCTAACTCCAAATTTCATTATAGTAATCACTACTTAAAAATAGGAGTGAAATGACCCATGAGTCAGGATTTCAGAGAGAAAGATCTTCCTGGGCTCTGTTTTAAAGATTTCTGGTAAGGTGGGCTGTATCCTTGGGGTGATTTTTTTTTTTTTTTAGTCTCAAATTTAATCATTGATTCTATCCCTCAAAACTCCAGCTTAATGGCTTGAGGGAAAGAGGGAGGAAAGGGGTCAGAAGTAGGCTGCGAGACCATATTCCTAAATGTCATCCTTGGAAGAAAGCCTTAACCCTGAAATCTTCACTAGGAAGATTTACTAGGTCCTCCAAATGGCTCAGGTTCCAAACCACCAGTTCCCACCAGGCATCTGGTAGGAAATATCTAGAGTACAACCTATCATTCCAATGGCAGAGAGAATGCCATCTACATTTGTACTGGGCTGAAGAAACTCCGTCTTTGCTGAGTGCTGGCACTCCTGGAGACCACGAGTCGGGTGGGCACAAAGTCACAGTAGTTACCTCCCCTCCCCTAAAGCAAGAGCAGCTGGGAAACCACAGACTTGTCATGTAGGCACTGCCCCAGGGGCGCGTGAAGGGCCCTGGAGGGTGAATGCAGCTTTAAAAAGCAGGGGCACAGTGCTTATGATTGGGTGACCTGAACCAGAGGTGATAGGAAGGGTCCAAAAAAAGAGCTCTACGATGCTGGTCGTTGTGGGGGAGGAGAAGGAGAATCGATGACAGGGAAGAGGTGGTGTGGAAGGAAGTGATCTCAAAGCAGAAACCACTTCCCTCCAGATGTTAGGAGGCCCAGGTGCCAGAACTTCAATTTAAAAAAATATATATCAGGGTGCATCTGGGCCTGGTAGACACTAGGGCAAAGACTGGTGGTATGAAAGGAGAGAAAATGACAGAAGCGAATAAGGTCCCAGGAAGCAGCAGTCAAAGTCGCTTCATGGGCAGAAAGAGACTAAGGGAAGAAAGGAGCATGGTCAGCCCCTAAGATTATCAAAAATGGAGCCAAGAGAGATAGTTTAAGCTCCCTGAGAATTTAAGTGTTCACAAGTTATTAGGTTCTTGGCTGAGAAGGTTCAGAGAAAACAAAACAAAGTCAAGTCTTGGGAGCCACTACCTACTGCTGGGGGTGGCTAACAGAAAGACTCAGCAAGTTTAATATATACCACAGGGAAACTCGATTCACAAAGACCCTATTCATGCACAGGGTACAGAAGGTATTACCTTATAGGTTAAGAACAGTGTAATTGGGAACATCATGAGGATCATACTCACACAGGCTGAATAAAATTTAAAATCACTCTGGATGTCACCAAGTGGAAAAAAAGAAAGGAAATCCTTTTGTTGGATAATAGTAAAAATTGTGTATAACATACAGTAAAATGTGCAATAATGTAGCCATCAAAAACGAACAGACACAATGGCTCCAGGAATGAGCAGCCAGGGCAGTGGCGTCCAGAGGAGAAATGTGAGTCCAGACGTGTATTCTCCTAAATCCCACAGACTGTAGGTAGTGTGACCTCTGGTGCCTGGCATGGGTGGGCACAGGGAGAACGTGATGTCTGAATGGCACAGCCATGGTCCAAGAACAGCGGGAATCAATCCAGGAACAACTCATCAGAGATCCCAACACAGGGGAGCCTTACCTCTCAGCCAGGGCAGGGAATCCTTCCTGGATCCAAGATTACCATGAAGGACGTGAGGGACGAGAGGACCCTGCACACACCTTCAGATAACCCCCAGGGCAAGAGCTGACGGACTCTGGACCCAGGAGAGAACAGAGCTGAGCTTTATAGTGAATCTGTGGCTGAAACAGTAATTTGTCTGCCACCCATTCTCAATAGCTGTAATGTCACCGCCACACACCAGGTCAACAGGCACAGGACCCAGTGGGTGCATATGGGGTGTGTCTGTGGGCGGAAGACATCCAGGTAGTGACTGAGATGAGTCTTCAGATTACAGGCGGTTTCCTTTTTGTCTTTTTCCCCCTTACTGCACTTGTCATGTTGTCTTCAATGAGGTGTTACTTTTAAAATCAGAAAACAACAGTAATAATGAAGAACAACGAGCATCTTGGGGCACCAGCCATAAGAGAGGTTTCATGCAATGTATTTTATTTAATCTTCCTGCCACGTCACCAAATAAGCAGTGCCATGTGTTCTAGAGACAAGGATCCAGGCTTGAGCACAACTCAGTAATTCTCAGCCCTGGGCGTGTATCACAACCAGCTGGGAAGATTTTATAAAATAGTGATGCCAGGCCCCACCACAGATCAGAGTGTCAGTGTCACTCCCCCAGGTAACCACCTAAGGGCAGACAGCCAGGGACAGGTGTGGCCGAGATCATCTTCCTCCCTTCAGAGCCCTGGACTGCTTTGGATCAACAGGGCCCAAGGGATAGCATGGCTGGGTGGGGAGAGGTAGAGTGGAAAAGAAGTGGGGACAGATGGCACTGTGGTCAGGTGGAGTGGACTGCACCTGCCTCACAGGGGCTGAGCCCCCGACACCCACTAACGCAATGCAGTGGTCTCCAGGGCAAAGGCCACATTCTAGTCACTCTTCCGTCCCACAGCCCCTAGTAGGCAGCAGATAGTAAATACGTAATGGTTGACTGGCCAAGATGCAAGTTTCTGCTCCTACAAATGAATATAGATGTGCAAAGATGCTACTTAGCATAAACTCAAACACAGGCAACGCAAGTCATCTACAAGGCCTTGACCTAGTTCCCAAGCATCACTCTAGTATGCTGATTTTAAGTCCTTTGGGTATGTGCTGAGGAGTGGAACCACTGGGTAAAGTTCACAGGTAACTTCTACCCTCGGCACCCACACAAGACCCTCTTTCCTGCTCCACTGTGCGACTCTCCCTGTCCTGAGTTTCTGTAAGGCCCAAATTCATTGTCTAAAACAAGTCACAGTACTCAGTGCCTCAGTTTCCCATCTGTAAAATGGGGATGGTACTGCAGGTTGCTTATAAGGACTATGAGACAGCGCGTTAGGAAACACTCTGAAAGAAAATTTGCTCTCGTTCAAATGCTAAGAAGCATTACTATCACCACGCTAGTTCCTCGTAATAACTTTTTTCTTTTAAATCTCCATTACAATTTGCAGGTCAATTGTCTCTGCGCCAGGGAAGCAGAGGGCAGGCCATCCAGCAGGCTCAGGGCTCACCTCACTGGGGCCTTCATTCCTCCAGGCTTGGCCACAGTCACTGTGAATTCCACCTCCTTCACCGCACTTGATCCTTTCCAATGCTGTTTACCCAAATCAGAGAATGACATGAAAAACGAGAAGCGGGTGGGAGAACTCCTAGGTGTGCTTTCACAAACACTGGAGAAAACCGGACAGCCGATTCCTCCCTGAGCCAATGGGATGTGAGTGAAGAGCACTTTAGTCCCAGGATGGCATTTTCCACCATCACTTGGGAGCCGCCTGGCACTGGGCAGAAATGCATGACAGTAATGGCTTCTCCCAGGAACACAGAGCTCCACTGCCAGGTGACTGCCAATCGCACTCACTTTGGTGGCATGTAAATAAACATCCATCCACGCACTGTGGAGTGGGGCACAGGAAGGCACGCAGGCCTCCCAAGTACTATGCTGATTTACTAGACTCAGTAGGGGCCTGGGCCTGAGAACTGGGGGCGTCCACGAAACAGACTTCACATCAACTGCGAGCTCTTAATTTAGAGCCATGCCGGATACATACACAACTTCCTTTACTTCATGAGATCAATGAAGCAGCTAAGTTAGTCCTCTCGTGGGACTAGGAGGGTGGAGCTTAGGTGGCAGACAGATGGCCTCCATCACTTAAGTCACCAGTAGTGGGAGGAATGGAGACAGATCACCTAGTTCTAGAAGCCATCACCTATGACAGGTGCCAAACTGACTCAGCTTTTTTTGTTTTGGGAATGGGATGGGTAGTTCTAGGATCAAACTCTGGCCCTGCGCATGCTAAGGACGTGAGCTCATCCCCCATCCCGCTCATTTTCTTATAAGCCTGGCTAGTTGCCCAGGCTGGCTGCTACTCGTGATCCTCCTGCCTCAGCCTCCTGAGCAGCTGGGACTACAGGGGTACACTGCTGCACCCAGCTTTGCCTCAACTTTGACCAAGCCTCCCCCTGCTGCCTGACAAGTCTTCCTTTTTTGTTACTTTATCTGAAATTTTACAGATACAAGATTGACTTGGGTCAGGTGACAACTTCTTAACTGCCGACATCCCAGTAAAATCACGTTGCTTACTAGTCACACACAGTGGGATGAGTCAGTATAACCCATCCACTCCCTTCCTGCTGGACAAGACCCACTGGCTTTGAAGCAGTCTGAGGTTTATTCCAGAGTGAGGAAAAGTGGATAATTTTGGCTCTAGGACCCACCCAGGGATGTGGCAGAAAGTCCTAGAAGGCATAAAGATAGCAGAGGCTTGGAAAAGGTATGTAGAAGAAAGAGCTAGATAAGGCAGACAGATTCAATATGATGTTGGCTATACTGTGTCTCTGATAAAAATGGGGAAGTGTCAAGATAGCACATTAGCATCCCTTAAAATAATAAAGGTAGACAAAGAACTGTCTGTGGGGAATGGGGATCCAAACAGTTGTCACTGGGGAGAAGATTACAGGTGGTTTTTATTTCCTGCACTTTGACAATTTTTTTTCTATAATCAATGTACACTGATGATTCTGAATTAAGGAAAGGAAATTCCTTTAATGAAATTAAAAAATGGAAAAAAGGAAAGCAGGAGGGTACAAAGACAAGTCAAAGCCATCTCAAGATTCTGACTTGCTCGGGGTGTATGTAGCTCGGTGGCAGAGCACTTGCCCAGAGTGCAACAGAAAAAAAAGAAGCAGCTGCCGCCCCTCCAAGAGGTGCTGATAATAAGTAACATGGGATTTTATTATGGTTCTCTGTATATTTGTATAGGCTTAAAATTTCCAAAATTAAATGCAAAAAGAAATTCATTGTGAACTAACCCAGAAAGCCCTGAGCAAATTCTACTACCTACACCAAGCACCCCACCCATGTCCCCAAAGCCAAAATAGCCCCAGATGCTGTAAGCCACCACTGCATATTAACTTGAGTTAAATAGTCTTGTATATAGGATCAGGTTGAACCATATAAAATTGTTAATATTCAATCATATTTTAATTGATTGGATCACAGACCTAACCTGACCCCTTCCTAGCTGTGTTTCTAGCCATTGTCTCTGAGCCTCAATCCGAATAGATGAGGAAATAGTCTTCAAAGTCAACCAGTCTCACACTAGTCCATACTGGTGGAGCCAACAGGAGTTCCAAAGGACACTTAAGGAAAAACAGAATGGTTTATAGGTTATTCCAAAGCTGGCGACTGCTGAGAGGGAGAGGGAGAGAATGAGAGGGAGAGGCTGTTAAGCCACCTCCTTGTGCTGTAACATGAGTGACATGAACGAACTCTGGGGTTCTCCTCCTACCACCTAACTGGGGGGACACAGCACCCTCGGTGGATCCACTTGTGGCACACCAGAGAGCAGCCAGGTGGGACTGCAGCGCTGGCCAGTGCCCAGTGGCCAGTGAGGAGCAGGAGGAAGGGACAGAATGGCCCCGAAGGGGAATCTTGCCCAGCCGTCTGAGGGACTTATACCTCTACTTAGAGGTAAAAATTTATTTTAAGGTTTGTCCTTTCTTCATAAATATATTCCTTTATTTTATTGATTTGTTTGTTTTTTAATTTTTTTATTTATTTCATGGGTCCTGGGATGGAACCCAGTGCCTCACACATGATAGGCAAGCACTCCAGCACTGAGCTACGGCCCCAGCCCTAGAGGCAAAAATTTTAATCAAAGAAGGGCATCAGGGGCTGGGGTTGTGGCTCAGCAGTAGAGCACTTGCCTACCGTGTGTGAGGCACTGGGTTCGATCCTCAGCACCACATATAAGTAAATGAAAAAGTTATGTCCATCTACACCTTAAAATTTAAAAAATAAAATAAAATAAGGGCATCAAAACAAAATAATACTGTGGGAGGATTTATCTGGTACTGTCATGAAAGACACTGGAGAGAAAAACTGAACCGTAGGACTTCCAGTTACTTGATGTTCGACTTCCTTTTCTGGTAACAGATCAATACATTTGCCTCTGAGTGTGATATTTTAATCCAAGTAATAAAGCACCTTTGCACAAGCAAATGCCATGACCTTTTATATTTACCTGCCATTTGTCCCAGCCCCCCCCATACAGCTCTGAGAGACACATATAACACACACGCCCCTGGTTACCATGGAAATTATCTACGAGGTATATGTCATGCACAAATAATCCTTAAGCAGGAAATGCCATGTTTTATGGTAGGTCTTTCTGGTCTATTCCCAACCGTACCTCACTGTTGGCAAAATCTCAGACATTTGCTGCAGAAGGAAAGCATTTATAATCTGAAAGAAATGCCACAGCCTCCTGGCACAGTTCACGCCTTGCCTATCTTTAGTCCTCAACCACCACCTGCCGTATTTTCCCAGTCATGAGGTTTCCTCTTTGTGTAACAAACTTAGAGCAGGTGCCCGAGTAGGCAGTAACAAATCAGCTTCTAGTAGAAAGAAGGGGATCTGACTTGTCCGACATTCCTTCCAGATGTCAGGAAGTAAATGCCCAATGACACAAAGGTCTTCAAATGTCAGAGTATCTGACTGAATGATCAAAAAACAGGAAACACCAAAGGACCAGGTGGAGCAGAAATGAACACGGCATTCCAAATGCTGAATAAATGGGACCCGCCACCTCCTACTAATGAAATCTCCCTCCTCCACTAAACACTAGACAGCGTTACATGCAAAGGGGCTCTCATGCTGTGACACAGACCATATTTTATCATAGGTCACAGGCTGTGCCACCTGCATTGCTTCCTTGGAAGGCTCTGGGGCAGCACTATAGCCAGAGATGTCACTGCAAAATGCTACTCAAACTTGAACCTGGAGACTCTCAATACTCAACTCAATGTTCCAGACAGTGGATAACTTGACTCTTACACTTTAGAGAGCAAGAACAGCATGCACAAATGACTGCACTATTTTTTTTTTTTTTTTTTTGAGGCTTTTTTGCCTTTTCCATTACGGTGCTAGGGATCGAACCCAGAGCCTCGAGCATGCCAACCACAAGCTCTTTTACTGAGCTACACCCTTTAAAAGGAATTCTTAAAAAGCTGAAAACAGACTTTCCAACTTATGCCTTAAGTAATACCTTTGATGGTCCCCACTGCTGCAGAAAAACCTACTGGAAAGATATCCTGCCTGCTACAAGTTCACTGATGAGCAAGTCCTTGGACACCCAGGACCACATTTTCCTACACAATGTAATAAAATCAGTTAGACCCTGAGGCAGCTAACAAAGAACAACTTAACCTACCATGCACTCTGGAGCCAGTCACCAGCCAGCAGGTCAGTGATGGCCCAAGGACAGCTATGTTGGCTGGAGGATAAGTGGGCCTACAGAGCTGTGAAAAGTTTTAAAAATCAGGATTATTGTAGAAAAAAAGAGAAAAGAATGAAATAATTTTTTACAAAAATAGACAGCGGATGGGAACCGCTTTTCAATCTATATTTCAAGGAGCCAGGAAGGGTGATCAGCAATGGATAGCCCTCAACACGGCCCCAGGACCTCACCCCCTAATTTCCCGGTATGGGTGGGGCCTGGAGCTGGCTTCAGACCTAGAGAACATGGCAAAGGTAAGAACTGTGGTTAATCACATTACACCAGGCTTCAGCTTTCAAACAGCCTTCTTACTGGCTCAATGAAGCAAGTAGCCACGCTGGGAAAGCCCACGTGGCAATGAGCTTGGGGCAGCCTCCAGGTCAGCCAGGTCAGTCTCAGACCTACACCATGAGGAAATGGATCTGGCCAACCACCTGAGGAGGCTTGGAAGCAGATGAGAACCTCCAGATGAGAATCAAGCCCTGGTCAACACCTTGACCACAGCATCATGGTCCCCAGGCACAGAACCTGACTAAGCCATGCAGATTCCTGATCCACAGAAACTGTGAGAAAATAGACGCGTGTGGTTTGAAGCTGTTGCAATGGAGGACCAATACATGTTTCAAATGATCATGTGTAATCATAAGCAAGTGTGCAATTCTTCTCTCCTTAACCCTCTCCAAACTAAACCCCCCGAGCTCCACCTTTCTTAAAGGGTCTCTGCTTCAGGGTGAATCCTTACTTCACCTAAAACTACCTTTCTTTGGTTAAGGTTCAGTGATTTGAATATAATTTTTCTCTTTCTAGGAAAATGGTGTATATCAAATGGCTGTTGTTTCATTTTAAAAAAATCGTGAAGGTCTCTATCCTGGGCCACCACTTGAGGACTCACAGGAGGTACAAAAGATGCAACCACACCTTGTCCCTGTCCTTGCAGAGCTCACAGTCTAGAAAGAAGAAAGCAACTATATTTATAAGCATCCATCTGGGGAGAGATAGAAAGGCTTAGGCAGCCAGTGCAAGATGGCCGTGAGGAGGCTGGTGCAGGGCCAGGACAAAGGAGCATGGAGAGGGTCTCTGATGAGGTCCACTTCCTGCCTGATGAAAGTGCTCATGGACACAAGCAGAGGACCCAATCAGACAGATACTTCTGTACTTGTGCTCCTAAGCTGGGGACCCAATAGAAAAACTAAAACAGACGTACAGAGGGGGCATGGATCAATAGTGGTGAGGAGATCATGGACAGGGGAGAAGATAAGGAAAGGAGGAAATTCTAGAGACTATAAAAAGAAAAGACCAAAATGCCCCCAAGGATTCTCAGCTCGGGGCCCCTTCTCTCCAGAGAAGTCTATCTCTGTCACTTTTGCAATAAACCTGCTGCTTGCTTGCTACCTCTGTGGCCTGTCCATCATTTTTTTTGCAGAATGAGACAATAAACCCAGCGCCCCTAGATGGTAACCCCTGGATGGTAACACAATAGATAATTATTTTGCACCTACTATGTGCTCTCCCCTCCTAGGTGCTGGGGAAGTGGCAGGAAGCTACCCGCCAGAGAAGACAGAACCCGACATCCGAGTCAGGCTTTGCCCTCAGAAGTCAACGTGGAGCCCTGGTGTCAGGTAACATGGAGGATGTTCTCCAACACTCTATTAGGACAGCAGAAACACGTCTGACTGGTGCAGCCAGGGCAAGCAGCAGAATGAACCACTCTAATTTAAGCACTTTTACCAAATAAGCAAGTCAATTAAGAAAGAAAAGGACCCTGGAGGCTCACAGGGTCCAGCACACAATGGCTCAGCCTAGGCAGAACATCCTCCCACTTCCCCACTGGCAAGGATCTAATTTTACCTGCTGTCTCTGGGAAAGTGCACCTGGCAATTCTGCACCTTTGTCTCTGACATTTACAAGGCTGCAGCAGCCTCATAAGCAAGGTGCCTACTTATAGCCTAATCCTCCCAGGAACTGGCGCTTATGGGAGGCCCCTCCTCCTTCCCCCTTAATTCTCACTTCAAGTCAGCCCCCTCCACATTACTCACATGTGGCAAAGGCCACTGGCTACATCCCCCACAAAGTCCTTCTGATTACAGACTCAGCTGGGGCTGCTGATCCTGATTATGTAAACATTTTTACCATAGCAATGGACGGAATTAAGGACATGAATGGCCACAAATGACTGAATGAATGTGTGGGAGAGGAAGAAGGGTAGGATGACACTCCTTATATACATGCTCCTGTACACACAAACACTCTACCCCATGCTTTGTCCTAACTGAAAAAACTTTGAGATGATGACAATAATGATAAAGTCTTCATATTCGATTTTTAAGTTTAATAGGAAATAACCAGAGCAATAACTTTTAAAAATACCTCTGTGGTGGAACCCTTTATTCTACATCCTATCTTGCACCCAAATACAAGACTCAGATAAAACTGAAGCTACTGTTACTTAAAGAGAGATGGGGGATGAGCAGCCTCCCTGGCCAGCCTTGACCTCCCCAGATCTAATCAGCATCACCACTGTGACTAAAAGATTTGACAAGAACAATTTTAGAGGCGGAAAGTTTATTTGGGGCTCATGGTTTCAGAGGTCTCAGTTCACAGACTGCCAACTTCATTGCTCTGTGCCTGATATGAAGTCCAGTATCACGGCAGAAGGGGGTGGCAAAGGAAAGCAGCTCAGGACACAATTAGAAAGCAAAGAGGGCTCTCCTCACAGGGACAAAATATACACTCCAAAGGCATGCCCCCAGGGACCTTCCTCCTCCAGCACACCCTACCTATCTACAGTTACCACCAGCTCATGCATTCAGTGGGATTAATGCATTGATTAGGGTAAGGCTCTCATCACCCAGTGATTTCACCTCGAAACTTTCTTGCATTGTCTCATACGTACATGAGCTTTTGGGGGACACCTCATATCTAAGCCATAACACTGCCACATTCCCCACCCAGAACTCCCAGGCTCAAACAAACTGAGCTACAGCAGCTTCTTGTAGCCCTGAAACCCGGGAACCAGCCAGTGTAGAATTCTTAAGTGAAAGGCTGAGGAACAGCAAGAATAGCTCTTCAAAAGGAAGGAAATTGGAACTGGCCCTTGACCTTGAGATATGCAAAGTCTCCAGAAGTCAAGAAGGAGCACCCAGAGCAGATGCCACTGCGCTGTGCAGAGAAATCAAAGGCTCAGAGCAGCATGACACAGCACTGCCCAGGCACCTGGCCAGGGCTGAGGAGGGGACAGCCTGAAGCTAATCCTACACCCAGAGTGTGCCCTGGTGACCACTCTGGCTACAAGGACTTGTCAGCTACGGGGCATCAAGAGTTCTGTGTGGGGGAAATGTAGGGCTGTAAGACACACTGATGAGGAAGGCATCCCTGTTTCCTGCCGTGTCAGTGAGGACCAAAGGACTCAAGAAGCCTGAAGAATTTTAAAAAGAAGACAGAAATAGGGGTGTGGTTCAGTGGTGGAGCGCTTGCCTGACAAGTGGAAGGCCCCGGGTTCCATCCCCAGCACAGAAAAAAGAAAAGAAAAGAAAGAAAGACAATGACTTAGGTCTACAGTTGTCAGTTAACTTGGGTCAAAAGTGAGTCACAAATTCTAGCACAGAGAGATCACCTGCTGGGGGGCTGATGGCACACTGTACCTGGAACAGAATGTGAGGACTTATCACCTTCTCCCGAGAATTACTGGGACCTGGCAGCCAAGATGTCTCTGGACGGCTCTCGCGGGGGGCTTCAGACTCCTGCAAAACAAGGAAGAGCTGTCAGGTGCTTTGTTTTGGCCCCAGAACCTCCGACGGGCAGGCGGAGGGAGGAGAGAGTCAGCTCAGCCCTGCAGCAGGCAGACCGCCAGCTGCAAGGCCGACTGGTGACAGGGGTACACAGGGGAGGCAGGAAGGTCCCGTCGCAGGCATCGACCAGGCACAGGGAATAGTGGGGAAAGCCAGGGGGCTGATGGGAAATCAGACCAGATGACCCAGCTGGAGATTCCACCATTTCACCTGGACAAACAGAACCTCCCATTTCAGAGAGGACCACATAAGTGTCACACAGGCTATTTCCACAAATACAGGGCACAGAGGTGGAGGTCATGGGCAGGAGTTGGGGCAGAAAGCCATGGCTGGTTTCTTCAATCTGACTCCAACTCACACAACTGGCCTTTGGTGATGGAGTCCTGGATGGGCCAGCCGGCATGTCCGTGCCAAGTACATGCCCACCCTCAAACACCAGCAATCTGATGATGAAAAAAGGACTTGCTGACTAGAGGGTGGCCTGCAGTCCCAGAGGGAAAGGCACTGGAGTTGACCAGGGCCTGGAAGTGCCTGTGAGGCTTAATTAAGCTGCCTGAGTGCGATTCGCACCACATGTGAACCCAGAGAGGATTCTCATTACGCCAAGAATGCAAACAGCACCCATCAACAGCTTGAGCAGCCAGTGATCTCCAACCATGAGAATCCTGTTCTGTTCCCACCAAAACCTTCTGCACATTTACAGTGACATTTCATCCCTTCCCACTTTCTATTTTGGAAATGCCTGAGCTTACAGAAAAGTTAAACGAAACCCTTCACTTATTAAAATTTTAACATTTTGCCATTTTTGCTTTATCTTTCTGTAGGTAAATACACACTTGCCCCCATGAACCATGTGGTCAGTGAGCTGCAGCTGTTACGGGCATCTGACCCCTGACCTCTAGGTATTTCAGTCAATAACTTCTAAGAATGACACTGTCCTGCACAATTGTAAGGACCTTATCCCACCAACAAACTGAGCATTAATTCAATAATATCCAAACACAGCCCATAAACAAATGTCCCTAAATGTCAAATCGCTGCTATTGCTTGACCCTCATGTGCCACAAGAGGACTGAGAGAAACGAAGGTCAGGGAGGTCAGGTTCACAGCTCAGCCAGGGAGACAGTCCAAACGTCCAAACATCCTACTGCAAGCTGGGCACCAAGGTGGGGATTCACAATGTGCCAGCAAAAAGCGGCTGCAGGCCCAGGAATGGCTTCTGCAGTGAGGTGACATGTGGAGAACAAGTTCACAAACATAGAAGGAAGGAGGGCAGGAATGTTCCAGAGAGTGGGAAGATGTTAATACTGGACACCTGGCACACACGGGCAAGAGTGCAAAGATGAAGAAGCTCGAGTGTGACCAACGTGATGATGACCCCCAAAATGTCCATGTCCTTTGGATATGCCAGGTCACCCAGCCTATTCAGGTTGCAGAGGGAACAAGTGACCATTAGCATCACTAGCTTTGAATACATATGGGGAAGTCCAGGCACGGTGGAACACGCCTGTAATCCCACCTACTCAAGAGCCTGAAGTAGGAGCATCCCAAGTTGAAAGTCAGCCTGGGCAACTAACAAAATTCATGAATATATAAAGGGACCACAAGCCAAGGAAAGCAGGCAGCCTGTGGGAACAGAGAGGCAGGGACAGAGATTCTCCCCCAAAGTCCCTAGAAAGGGACACAGCCCTTCCAACTCTTAGATTTGTGCCCATTTCAGACTTCAGACTGTAAAGTAATGAATTTGTGTTACTTAACCCACTTTTAAAAAATTGTAAAAGGTTGAAAAAAGGGTAGAAACTGTCAAAGCACTGGGCTCTGGGAGAAAAGTCGTCAAATTCTCTTGCTAAGACAGGAAAGCCAGTTTATTCTCACAGAAAGGAGGGAGAGCCAAGAGTCGTGATCAAGGTTTATCGCCTCGGGAGGTAACTCTGGAGCTACAGGGACAGAATCTAGAACTGACTTTCATTGCCAAGGATGAAAGATGAGCTTGAAGAAAAAAATCAGAATTCTGCAAAATGTATAGCCATCACCGAGATTTCAACAGCTTTTGAAATTTGAATTTTCTGATGACACTCAGAATGATATTAACAAATGTGATATTTAAAAAAATACATGTGATTCATTTCTCTCGTTTTTTTTCCCCCCTTTCCCCTCACTTCCTCTTATATGTAATTTTGTAGAACAATGAGGGTCTCCTTCCTTTACCATGCAATTCCCTTCTACAGTAGATGGGGTAGAGAGAGAAGATGGGAGGGGAGGGGAGGGGAGGGGGGATAGTAGAGGATAGGAAAGGTAGCAGAACACAACAGTCACTAGTATGGCAGTATGTAAAAACGTGGATGTGTAACCGATGTGAATCTGCAATCTGTATACGGGGTAAAAATGGGAGTTCATAATCCGCTTGAATCAAATGTATGAAATATGATATGTCAAGAGCTATGTAATGTTTTGAACAACTAATAATAAAAAAATTTAAAAAAAATACATGTGAAATGTGTAGATTTATAAGATCTATATAGTTAAGTAAAGCAGGAAAATGCACTGATTCAAAGTGTAAAACATCCATGGGTCTTAGAGTATAAAAAGCTCATTGATGGTTTCAGACTCCACAGGGGAACCAACTACTGGCTGTAGAGTTTTGACATAGTATCAAAAAATAGTAATCACAGTTATCTAAAAGAACTACCATGGGTTGGGGTGCAGCTCAGTAGCAGAGTGCCTCCTTAGCATGCAAGAAACCCAGGGGTCAATCCCTAGCACTAACAAAAAAGGGGAAAGAAAGCTACGAAAGCATTCACCCTTTTCTAAGAACATACCTCGGAGGCCATATTTTCTTTACATACCAAGCTAAAACAACACATCAAAACTGACTGAATGCAGAGGCAGATATAGAATCCAGATAAGGCTGGGGATGTCGTTCAGTGGTAGATCCCTTGCCTGGCATCCATGAGGAAGCTCTGGGTTCCATCCCCAGCATGGGGGAAAAAAAAAGTTTCTTTAATGAAGCTAAACATTAGATCCATAAGTAATATAAAATGATGCCACTCTTTCTCACTGGATCTTTTTTTGTTTTGAAAACTGTTGATTTTTCATAAAAACAACATTTATAGTTAACATGAAATAGTTTTTCGTTGTCATTTGTGGAAGGACCAATATACGGTTGTTCTAAATCATCATTTTTGAGTGGCAAAAAAACTGATAGATACAACACACACAAGTAAAAGCCCCTGGGAGTCCTCGGGAATCTTCAAGAGAGAGCAGGAGGGGTGCTGAGACCACACAGTTTGAGAATCACGGCTGGAGAGTTGCCCAGCGAAGTGAACACAGCCAAGCTGAATGCAGGCTGGACACGGGGAGGCAGGAGGGCTTCTCTCCTGCCTCATTAGCCATGAATCAAGCAGGCTGCCCAAGGGATTCTCGCTGCAGGCACATTCTCCTGTCACAGTGTAAAAGCCCTTCATGCTAAACTGAAGTCCCAGGAAAGGCCCGCCATGCGCTAATCCAGGACAGACTCATCAGGATTAGCGGGACTGGAATGCACAGCCAACAATTCATAGGACTGCTTCTCTTAACCCAAGAATGTTCCAAGCGGTCCAATCTAATTTCCCAGATTCGAGAATCCCTTTGTTAAAAGCAGAATAAAGAAAATGCTTTACCTCACACCCGAAGAATCCAATTTCGTTCATTTTGTACATATAGCCAGCAGCGTTCCAACACTGCCTTTGACAGGCTTCTGGGAGCAGTGGGGACCATGAGAGTGTGACCATGACATCAGGTGGCTGCATGGCCATATGTTAATAGTGGACACCTGGCACACACGGGCAACCCACAACACACTGCATCGACCAATTTACAAGTCAGAAGGAGTCGGATCTTTCCGTGAAGTACAATGGAAGCACCAACTAACCATGTCCTTGGATTTATTTGGTAAACATAGTGCCCAACTTCCTGGTAACTTACAGAGCCACTGTGCTCAAGAAAGAGTTTGTAGAACATTCTTCATTCCACAAGTATGAACCGAGTGCCAGGACTGGGCTCGCAGCAGGGAACAAGCAGTCCCTGTCTTTGCGGAGTTTACGTTGGATTATTGGGATTATCTCTTCAAAAAAATAAGCATGTATGAAACACTAACCGGAAGTGGCACACTCTGGATCTCCCAAAGCAACTCCAGGGAATAAGGAGAGAGTCCAGAACTGTCCTGAGGATTCTGCAGCCCCGTGGGGCGCGCTGAGAACGGGCCGCCTAGTTGCTATGCCTGCAGACACTCTGAGTTCACACTCACAGAAGGATCTGGAGAAGCACACAGAACTTGATAGTGACTCCTGTCTTTCAGCCTTCCGGTCTGGAGGGGCAGTGCTGTTGTGGGAATTTTAAAAATACGTTCGTGTGTTGAAGGCTTGGCACTATTAGGAGGGGGTAGAACCTTTAAGAGGTGGGGCCTACTGGGATGGCAGGTCTTCTGGTCATTGCGGTGTACCTTTGAAGGGGAGAGCTGAACCCCAGCCCCTTTCTCTCTTCTGCTTCCCAGATATGAAGGGAGTGATTCTGCTCTACCACGTATTTCCACCATGATGTGTTGCCTCACCACAGGCCCAAGGCAACCAGGCCGATCAGTCATGGACTGAAAATCTAAAGCTGTGAGCCAAAACAAACCATTTCTCTTTTTCAAGTTGATTATCTCATGTATTTTGTTACAGTAACAGAAAGTTAACACACTACATTTCAGATTCATCTAGACTATTATTAAGTGAAATGAAATATTCAAAAGGAACGGATTTGGACAGTTACCAGAAACATGTTCCCACTTCCACAGTTCTGTCACAGCACCACATAGTCCCACTTACCATTTTCTCATTGATAAAATGTACTGTCTTCTACCTGGCAAGAGTGGGTTTTACAGTTGTCAATCACGGTTCCTTCTACAAATTCATAGAATAGATTTCACTGTCTGCTTGAGAATATGATATCTTGCCTCTTTTAATTTCTTTTCTTTTTACATTAACAGATAAAAATATACATGCATTTACTGTGCACAGTGTATTTCAAAGTATATGCACACTGTGGAATGACTAAATCTGGCTAATTAACATATACACTGCCTTACATAGTTATCTTTTTTGTGGTATTCTCCTCATCTCATGTCCCTCCTGAGTCCACCTTTATTTGGGACCTATACCAGTTTCTATCCATCCCCTAAGGAAGCAAAAAAATTTAAATGTGAAAGTTGTTTGAGAGACCACACAATCTATATATAGAGATTTGTGGTTCCACAATACTTATGAGGGGGTAAAAATTACAAACTCTAAAGGAAATGTGCTCAAGGAGATGACAGCAAGATAGTTATCCTATCCCAACCCTTCCTAAACTAAAACTACCGCAGCCCACTCTTCACGAGCATCATGTGGCCCCAAATCTGACGATTCCTCCTTCCTGTGAGATGCAAAATGCTCAGAAATCTGAAGATAAGCAGCTTAAGTAGAATGGTGGCTAGAGACACTGGGAGGGAGAGATTTTGGCTGTCACAATCGAGGGAAGGGGGTCAACTAGCAGGCAGAGGCCGAGGATGCTGCTGAATATCCTACAATGCAAGGCAGCCCCTTCCAAAGAATTATCCATCATGGCAAGGTGGAGAAACTCTGTCTTACTGCACAGAACTGGGGGCTGCCAATGTTCTACAGGTGGAACTGACTTGAGCTGTTAAATGATTCACTACTGACATTCTGAGAACAACCGCCACAAACAGCATCTGCAAATGTGCACACATTCCTGAGAAATCCAAACCTTGTCATCACGTCCCTGGAGAGCTCTGGATGTTCCCAAAGCAGCACAGAGAATAACTAAGAGGCAAGCCGAGGAAGACAGAGGTAAAGGATTAAAAGACGGAGTGCGGACGAAGACAGGCTTCCCATACTAATCCGGGTTCTCATTTCGAGGAGTGAGCTGTCTTCTGGAACGGCTGGGGGGAGGCTGCGTCTGAAGAGGTCGGTTGCCAGGTACCTGCTGGTGCTGGGGGCCCGTCAGGCATCTCCAGGGTGCTCACGACAGCCTCCTGGCAGGACGCCCAGCCCCACTTCACAGACAGGTGCTGCCACCAAGGGAAGGTAGAATTAAGGCCCAAATGCCATCTCATCAAAACACCCTGTTGTCATCAAAGACAGTGCTCTGGTGTTGAGTAGAAGCCAGCTTTCACTGGTGAGAGGCCCTGTTCCCAGGGTGGGGAAGGCAGCTTCTCACCCAGGGACACTGTCCTGGCCAGTGAGCCGTGAACCTCTTTATTCAACACGTAATCATCTGTAAAACAAAATCACAGTTTCAAGAGGTTGAAGGGACCAACCAGCCATGGAATGCAGAAATCTTCTTGGACTGTCAAAGGAAAAAATGGCTAGGGCAGGAAAAGAGTGGGAGAAAGAGGAAGGGAGGGCTGGGGCCGCAGGAAGGAGGTATGGAAGGACACACTGATTTTCCACTCGGTCATTTCCCAACCAGCCTCCTGATTCCGCCTCTGATCCAGCACGTGAAGTCAGAGCGCCACTGTCATAATAATGATAAAAGCACCTACTATAATAACTACAATAACATCAAGCACCTACTGTATACCACTGCCCTCTCTGTGTGACCTCACCTAACGCTCAAACCAAGCCTTTGCATTTACACAGCCATTCCACCACTTCACACGTGAAAAGCCCGGCTGTATAAAGTGGACACAGAGTGAAGACGTGGCTCGAACCTCAGGGTGTCTGGCTCTCCATTATTTTCAATACTAGCAAAACTCTTCCCGAGACTTATAATAAGTCCCCTGGGGCTGCGGGCCATAGTGTTATTACAGTGAAAGTTTAATTAAATATAAGGATGATCCTCCCACTTAGCAAATACACTGAGACGCAAGGGAACAGGAGGCAAAGGTTTTGAAGCTGACGTTGGTATCAACCTGCCAACCACAGAATACTGAAGGAGCTGGACGAATTATTCTGAATCTCAGTTTCCTCACTTCTCCCAGTGGGGAAGCTAAGCTCACGGAACTGTAGGAATCCAGAAATGGAGATGATGCATATGAGCCCATGAAGCACTTTTTGAAATACATATATTTGGGGGAATTTCGCGGAGTAAACGACATAATTCCAGAAGCCCTTTCTCTTGGTTTCATTCTGCTCTTAGCGGCCCTGGCTCTGAGCTAGTGTTTTGAGATTTTCCTGCCAAAACAGTTACACAAATAGATACATGCAGCCAGGGGGAGCTGCTATTTAAAGAAATTCTCCAGTTTCAATGAAGAATTGTTTGACATGTAAATAATCAGCTCTTAATTACACAGTTTGTCAATATTTTAAAAGAACTATTTCATTAACGAGCTGCTCCGGTAAGACAGTGGCACAATGACCCGATTTTGGACATAGGACATGGCTGTCTGCCAGTGACTTAAACCAAGAATATAAAACAGTCTTTGCCAGAAAGGAAAGAAGGTGCGACTGGGAAGGTGAGAAAGCGGCTAGGGAAACATACACGTACTTCAGGGCTGTCTCCAACATGAGCAGCAGAGAGAGCAGAGAGGCCTGGGGGAATGTCTCCAGGGAAGTCGGGGAGCCATCCCTGGGAGCAAGACAGGGCTCAGGGACACTGAGGGTCTAGGCCAAGCTTCTTCAAGGTCTCTTCCATGTCAGTGATGGTTTTCCCTAAAAATACAGGCTCACACACTTGGACTCCAGGCTGGTGCACTCTCCCATGACTTAGTAAATACAATCTGTGATCCTTATTTCACAGGACCCACTTATTCCACTTGCTAGGACCCAGAAGGATTGACAGAAGATCTACCACCATGGAAATGAGCCCCCCTGTGCATCCAGTTGTGCCCAGGAGAGGTTCCTGCCCTCAAACACGCCCAGTGGGTTCCCGCCCAGGATGCAGACAGACACTAGCCTGCCTTGCTATTTCCCTTCTACCAATTCTTGGGAAATCCTTCCAAGTTAACCCCACCCTCTTCCTCTTGCCCAAGCAGCATCTACACAGAGAGGGGCCCTAGGATTCTAGTCTCCGAGGACCCATTTCCCTATCTAGACCTTGACAGCTCCCAGAAGATACTGAGTTTGCTTCTTATCAACCCACCTTTTTACCAAGAGAAGGCCGAGTTACTTCCCTTTCTGGGGCTCAAGAGATGGTGAGGATTTTCATCAAAACTCAAGAGGAAGGTCGAGAGTGTAGCTCGATGGTAGAATTATTGCCCAGCATGCACCAGGCCCTGGGTTCCACCCCCCAGCAAGGCCAAAAAAACAAAAAAAAAAAAGGTAAAAATAAAACCTAGAAGATGAATACTGATCCAATACTGTAAATATACTGAACGCCACCGAACTGTATGAGCTCAGAAATGGTTGGGGTGGTAAATCTTACATGTATTTTTACCACAATTTTAAAATGCTCATAATTCAAAAACAAAAACAAAAAAAACTAAGATGATGTCACAAAGGTTAAACATAGAAGTTTAACTCAGGTTTGGCTCAGATGTCCCAGCAATTCCACTCCTAGATTTATACCCAAAATAAATGAAAATATGCGTTCACGCAAAAACATGTACAAACACTCGCGGCACCATTATTCCTAACAGCTACAGCTTGGGAACAACCCACGTGTCCACGGAATGATGAACAGATCCAATGTGACAGATCCATACATACCACAGGAGGTCACTCATCCACAGAGGTTCTGACACATGCTACAACACGGATAGGCCTTGAAAACAGTAGGTGAAAGAAGCCAGTCACTAAGGCCACATGTTGGGTTACTCCATTTATAAGAAATGTCTCCAACAGACACAGAAAGGAGATTAATGGTTGCCTCAGGCTGGGGTGGGGATACAGGAAAGGAATGGAGAGGAACTATGAATGGTAGGTGGGGCTGGGGGAAGAAATTATTCTAAAATTGTGCTGATGGTTGCATAACTCTGCATATACTAAAACCCAGCAAATGTATATTTTAATGGGGGAATTTTAGGGTGTGTAAACTGTATTTAAAAAGCTGCTGGAAAGAAAGCTAAGAGGAACCCATTCCATGAAGAGCTACAGTATCAGTTTCCTACTGATCGTGCCCAGGCCAACCCAATGCCTTCTACACCAGCTCTGCTGTTCCCTCAGGGCTCTCCCCCACACACTTCAAACCAGCTTCAAGTCAAAACTCTCATTCCCCCACCCCACCCCACCCCCAAATTAATAATTATGGCTCCAGCTCCAAGTGGTAAGAGGCTCTCCACTCTATTCACATAGCCGTTTATTATATATAACAGACGTTTTGCTCTCAGAGTTTCAGGATCATGGAATCAGCTCCTATGTAATAAACCCTCCCTACCAGCACTGCCTCATCTTTTATTGTTGTTCCATGGAGAATGCAAGCTCTCATCTCAACACGCAGCTTGAGCAGTTCACGGTGACAGAGCACAGCATAAAATTAAGGAATACTGCAGCATTTGTTGCTTTAAATAATGTAATATATAACATACAGGGTTTGTTTCTATGCGTTTAGGTCCAACAGAGTGCAGGGGAGAGGGAAATCCTCTCGTGTATGCCTGCCTGTGGTCCAGGATCAGAGAAAACTGGATGCTTTAAGAAGGGATGAGAAGTTTTTGTAAAAGCTCATCAGGCAGGAAGAAACGGACCCATCTCCTGGCCCTGATATGGTACTGATACCAGAGGCTATCAAAGGGCACTCTTAGGGTAAATAGGCACCAGGGAGGCTGGAAGAAACACCCAGCTCAAAGAGGCGAAGGCAGACTTGGGGACACTTCCCATGCTGAATGCTGGGGACGCTCACAGGGCTCCGTGACGGCCCCTCCACTGCCCAGACACACCTGACTGTGACTTCTGCCATTCTCCCGGGAGTGTGGGGCTGCTGGGTGGAACACCCTGCAGGCAGTTCCACCCACCCTTTCCCTCCCACGGAGGCAGCTGGGACAGTGTGGTGGAGGCGCTAAAGAGGCCTATAAAGACAAACCAGCCCGGAGGTGGCCTGGAGCCCAGGCGGGCGGCACAGGTCCAGGGACGAGGAGCTGGTGCCGCCCTGTCATCACCGAAAGGAATTAAAGCAAGCACTCGCAAGCCCTGCCACTGAATTTCTGCACTTCTTTTATAGACTTATTAAGAGTAATTTGTTCTCCTGCAGCTAAAGCACTAGCTGGTTGCTACGATTCCACACAGGAACAGTTAGGGACTGTGCTGACTGGAACAGTTAGGGACTGTGCTCACCGTGGAGGGTCCAGTGCCCCTGAGCTTCCACGGGGAGGGGGAGGATGGCTGGGCATCCCCCACCTGGCACAGGTCGATCCGAGACTTCACTATAAACTCGCTCTCTTGTGCAAAATGGTCCCAAGAGGCTACATAGAAACATGAAATAATCAAAGAAGGCAGTGCCAGGCAGGAATGAGAGCTGCTCTAATCCACTCCAATCCACAGTCTGTGTGGTATGTACACCACCATTGATATTTTCCCCTAAGGGAATCGACCTCTTTATCACCTAAACAATTAAAAAAAAAAAACCTACATATTACTCTCATAAATGGAGCACAACAGAATTATCACAAGTCAGATGTTAAACTCACTCCCATTACCCAATTTCAGAGGCAGCTGCCTTGCAGGGACCCGGAAGGCTGCAGCCTAGGGTGCCCTTGATGTGTCTCCTATCTACCTTCTTCCAATTCACAGTGGGGTTTAACACACCATTAAGACAGAAATGTTTCTCCCATCCCTAAAACCTATCTTACAGACAGAAGCCCCCACAGAGCAGTTAGGCAAACCACAATCTGCTCCAGGAACTCAAAACTACGGCACATGGCCCAATTTAATACTGACCCCGAATTAAGAATGGTTTTGTTTTTATTTTAAGGTTCATATTTTAAAAGGGAACAAAAGGGCTGGAGTTGTGGCTCAGTGGTAGAGCACTTGCCTCACGCATGTGAGGCACTGGGTTTGATTCTCAGCACCGCATATAAATAGATGAATAAAATAAAGGTCATCAACAACTAAAAAAAATAAAATAAAATAAAAGGTAACAAAAGAGGAGGAGGAGGAGGAGGAGGAAGAAAGAGATGACGATCATTCCAACAGAGGCACATGTGGCAAAGACTGAGATACTTGTGATATGGTCCTTTATAGAACTCGCTTGCCAACCCCTGAGCTCATCCGTGCCTTTATTTCTCCACTTGAACTCAAGTTCAAGTGCACGGAGTGACGTGGAGGCACTCTGACACAGGTCTTCCAGCTTCAGAGTGAAAGAAGATTACCAAAGAAGCTGCTTTCCAATGCCTTCCAAATGCTGCTCTGTCTAGTCACTTTGACATTTTAAGAACGTCTAGTCAAGAAGAAGAAAAAAAAAAGAACGTGGGGCTGCATAACTCATTAACTTGTTTCTGTCCTCAACTTCATTGAAGGTACCCGTCACATCCGTTGGCCCCAGAGCCACATCCCCACCCCGGGGTTCACCTGTGTGGGACTTCACTCCGGCTGACCTATCTTCATCCTTGTCTCTCTGGGAAGATGAAAGGAGGGAGGTGAGTGAAGGAGACCCCACCTCGAGGTGTCTGATGTGATATTACCCGTCACACAGCCAGCTGCAGTCACCAAACCTTCTCCAGGTCCAAGATGCTGGAGGTGTCCAGGGACCCTCCCTCACTTACCCTAGAGGCTGACACCCTGCCCTGCTTTTATAAGTAGTTGCCTCATTAAATCCATCTCAAATTGCCCAATTTGAGAATGCCACCTGTTCCCTGCAGGGCCCCTGATGGCTAGTGTTAGGGACAGTGAGCTCTGGGTGCCTGCAGTTACTGATGACAACCCACTCCGAGGAGGATGGCTTGGCAGTGTGGTATTGAGACAGCCCTCCTTCCTGTTACATGAGCTGCTCCAGGAGACCAACAGCCACCACCGCAGTCGCAAAAGTTCCTAGAGTCAAGTGATCACTGTATCATCAAAACAAATATCTGGTTTTTTTAAAGTTCCTCAATTTAACCGAATGACATCTGAGCAGCTAGTATGCTGCAGACACGTTGCTCGGTCTTTCGCGCACTTAGAAACTCAGCCACCAAGCCTCATTTCACAAATGAGATCGAGGAACCTCAACTGTTGATTGATGGTGCTTATCCCAGCTCTCGGTGGCTGGGACGGGCCAGTGACACCTCTCAGCAATCTAATCTGTCCAGGCGTCCTGGTCACATTATAGCAATAAAAGGAAAAACAGGACCAGGGAGGAACCTTTTCCCAAATAACAGAAAACCCCTGGCAGCCCCATGCATATAACTGCAGCACCTGGATGGGCCAACAGGAGAGAATATCTAGCAGAGCTCGACCCGAGTGTGAATCCTGGGAGGTCCAGTCACGCCATTTCTATGGCATAAAACAAATGACCAGTATGCTACATGCAGAGGTCCCTCTCCTGAACCTTCTCTGCTCTGAACGGCATGGACAAGGATGCCAGGGCCTGCTGTGGATCTGGCAGCTACTACCAAACTGCATCATTGAAACGGAGTGTTCACTGAATGGAAGAATTTTCATGTCACATTTTTATCAGCTCACAGATCTGAAGAGGTATCAGAAACCCCATCAGACCCTGGCTGTGTGACCTTGGACAAGCCACTAGATGTCTCTGTTTCAGTTTTCCTACATGAAACAGGAATCATGACTTGAGTTCACCTACACCTCCATCCCTACCCCAGGCCTATCTTGTTCCTAATGTGAGGATCAAGGGACAGAGGCAAGATAGAGGTTAAAAATCTCAAATTAAACTGGGGAAAGTTTAAGGGGAAGTTACTTAACTTCTTTGAGCTTGCTTACTCTTTCATCTCTGCAAGATGAAGAGGGTCAAAAGAATTAATGTGTGTAAAGTACTGAATATGTCAGGCATTAGTGAGTTCAATAAATTTGCAGTATTATGAGCTTCTTAATCTATGAGAGGTCTTACTAGTAGCCAACTTTAAAAGTGCTATGAGGATTAAGTAACCCAAATAACTGATTTACAGTATGAAGGTATTTTGTAATTGACAAACAGTATTCAAATATATGGTTTAAATTTTTAAATTTACTCATGTATAACTAATTAGAACAAATTTTAAAAACTTAAATTGCAAGAGCTAGAGGTGTAGCTCAGTGGTAGAATGCTTGCCTAGAATGAAGGAGGCCCTGGGTCCAATTCCCAGAATCGCCAAAAAAAAAAAAAAGTTATTAGATGTATTTCCATCTGCACTAATTCAGAAGGCACAAGATTTGACGGCTATTGTCTGGAAATATTAAAACTGAATTTAAACTATTAAAAGTAGGAACAAAATGGGTAAACCTTAAAAGCATAACTAATAATGACTCAGGTTTTTAACACCAAATTTTTATTTTAAAATAATTAAATATTTGAACATCCCAGTTTCTGTCGCACTACCAACCAAAGCCTTTTCTGCCCTTGGCCGTGACCTGGGGGGTTGGCAGTGACTGTGGCCATCGTGAATGTCACCGTGTGCCATTCAGACTCAATGAAGTAAACACACGTCACCTGCCGTGGGTCACGCTTCAGCCGGTGGCCCTGTCACCTCAGTCTGGCTTGAGCCAAATCTGGAAGCCTGAACTTGCATTAAGAAAAGGAGAGGCTTCGCCAGTTCTGCTGTAAGGTGGATTCTCCAGTTTCTTGCGCTCTGAAGTCAGGCAGAGGCCAGGCCTCCTTCCAGGAGGCCTGCACGGTCACAAAGCCCAGTTATTTGTTTTGCCAACCCGTGTGTGTGTATACACTGATGGAAATGTCTGCTTCCACGTCCCGCCTGACGTCGCTACAGACACATGATTAAAGAACAACTGCGAGGCGTTTGTTTTTCCCTCATCCCCTCCGGCCTGGTTGTGAAGCAACCTCGCTTCCGGCCTTTTAACTTACATCTCTGTCACTTATCATCCACTCTTTTTTGTTGACCTTTATGTGTACAATGTTGCTTCAGAAACCTTTTTCAAAGGAAAGGTCAAAACGAAAAGTCACTGGGAAGGATGCCAGGTGGCCAGCAGCCAGAGAGGCAGCGCCCAGACCTGGGGCTACAGGTGACACGTTGACGCAGGCACAGGCAGGTGGACAGGGCTGGCCGAGAGCATGGCCCCAGTGCGGCGCGCTCTCTGGGCCACCTGCACCGGCCCAGGCCCAGTGGCCGAACCAGGATCCTTCACTCAGGGGTACTCGCTGTGTCTCCCCCTCCATGCACACCCTCCGTGAGGAGCTGTGGGTGACAGATAAAGTTGTAGACGTGGCCCCCGCCCCCAAGAGGCTCATGATTCAACTGAGGAAAAAAGACATAGGAAAAGGCTTAAGGACAGCAAAGGAGAATGTCAGAAAGACAGAGGGATGGGAAACGGGAAGACCCCCTCAGGATGACTGTCCTGGGATGTGGTGGAAGGAGGAGGGAGAAGCTGATTGGACAGATGATCTGATAGAAAGGACGGAGCAGATGCAGCCAGTTATGGACTCTGAGGGGCAGGAGTCAGGTGAGTCAATTAACTCTCAGATCTCAACTCTGCATGACTGGAAGAAATCCCAAGTTGGGATCTGCAGGTACTGAGTGTGAGCTGACACAGAGACCTAGGTAAGACACCGTGACCCTGCCACTTGGACCCCACCAGTGTGCCGCGTAGTCAAACGGCTGGTGGATGAAGGTGACTGGAAATCTGCGTGGGACTGCTGTCAGCACTGCACAGAGCAGCAACCAGCCAAATCAATCAGAAACAACCAGCAAGCGCCACAGGCAGAGGCCAGCTCTGCTTGGGCAAAACGCACATCTGCCAAATTTGCGGGACGAAGACTGGGCACTGAAAGAACAAGAGACACAAAAGAAAACAGTGGCAAAAGCTAAAATCCATCCGAGCCATCTGCTGTGGGCAAATGGCTGATAAGGGCAGAAGAAACTTCCACAAAAACATAACTGGGAAATCATCTATTCTGGTAAGAATAACTTCATAAAAACCAAAAAGTTTAAATGGTTCATCTGCGCTCTAAAAACCTAAAACCTTAGACTGAAGTCCACTAAGAAAATTATTTTCATTGAAAATTCCCTGAAGACATGTCTCTGATAAAATATTTTTGTTCCTAAGAGTCAAAATATCCTCAGATCCCCAAAGCATTGTCCAAATGCTCTGTGTCCAGCAAAGCAGAGGGACATACCTGCCACGCAGCTAGGCGTGTGAGACTCTGCACCCAGGACTACAGATGCTGGCTCACCAGAGGCAAGTGCTACCAGGAGGAGCTTCCAGGAGGCCAAGAAGGCTGTCCGCAGGACCAAGGGAACAGCCACATTTCAGGAGCTGAAGAAGGAAGTATCACAATAACAAAGGGGAAACGAGCAAAGTCTAAGGACTTCAAAGGCAGGCGGACTTCTACGCCACCAGAGTGTCCAACTCTGTCTGCTGCCCTTAAGCCCCACACCCTCACCTTGCCAAGCGAGCCAAGAGCCAGGCAGGGCACACCTTGATGGTAGCCTAGTGTGTAGCCATCACATAAGATATAGGATGGCACAGTTAAATCTGAATATAAGTATGTCCCAAGTAGATCATCAGTATGTCCCAAGTATGCCAACATACAATCTTTCAGCAGTAAGAAGTTACACTAAACAATAATAATAATAATAATAATAATAATAATAATAACAACCCACTGCTAACCTATGATTCAAATTTAACTGAGCACCTTTTATTTGTTATGTCTTGTGCTGAGAGCTCAGGTCCTGCACCCTCATTCATTCTGGAGCAGGGCGAATGGTCTGGGCCAGGGGCCTGACTGTCACAGATCGCCACTCTAAAGGCACTCGGCAGACCACTCTAATAAGTAATGCCTGGCTTATGTGATAAGCCCTCTCGCCTGTGGGTCTGTAGCAAGTGGCCTTTGAACGACGCAGAAAAGGGAATAGCCAACCATATGAAGTATCTCAGAGACACAAGAGGGGGTGAGGACTGAGAGCAGATCCCTAGATTGCCTTAATAGAAAAAGGGGTACTATGAGTAACTAGCCTAGTGGCTACAGTTCAGTGTCTAAGGGATGAAAACTGGTAGCAAGAGCCTGACCTTCTCTAGAGCTCACTTTAATCATAAGGAAACGGGGTTCAAGGCCAACTGCTGTGCTATCACCATATCTGCAGAACCTCAAGGAATGACCGCCCTTTAAGGGCGAGAAGTTTGGTTAATTCAAAGTGGGCACGGGTAAAGCACCTGGCCAGTGTTTGCTGCAGGAATGAGGAAATGAATGAACACGGTAATTCTCAAAAAGCCTACCTCGAAATTTAGAATTGTATGACTGAAAACAAAGTCTAGAGTAAATCTCGACATTTCATAGTGCACCTAATATTTTTTATTCTTTAACTCATCTGTCTGCTGAGGGTTACTTCCAGTACCAAACAAATGAATAAAACACCTGCCACCCCACCTGATGGAGCACATGGTAAGTTCTCATCAACAAAGCAGAGGAGCAAGGCCACCACCTCCCAGGATGCACTTTTTTCTCTGCCCCTTTTGTGTAACTACTGTAACTGTCCTTTAGTTAGGGGGAGCAGGAACATGTAACTAAACAAACATCTGAGAACACCACAATTTTCTTATTTATTGTTATTTATTTTCTTGTTTATTATTACTCAACCCAATGCCAACTTCTCTTGATCTACGCTGGAAGAATTCCCAGGGACACCTTATCAAAACAATAAACTCAAAGAAAAAAAAAAGATAAAGAGCAAGAGAGAAGATGACGACAACATATATTTTTAAAAGATAATACTGTGTACTCCTTTCAACCTATGATAAATCCCCAGTATATTTTCAGTTTTTCAAAAGAAGCTTTTATTTGCTTTATTACTGTCAACAATCTATTCCTCCAAACAGCCCAAAATTAGAATTTACAAATAAATAATTGAGCCTGGACCAAGGGGAAGTATATCTAGCTTTTGGATATGCTATTAAACACCACTTGGCATAAAACAACTATGCCATGCTTCTAGCCCTAAACTGTTAGGTATTTTATAATACAGCTAAAAGAATTAAGCTGAAAATTGAATTTATGTACAAGTTAATCCATAAGGGTTTTGTGCCATTGCCCAAAAAAAATTTAGATTCCAAATGTAGTCTGTGTTCTTCTAATTTTTTCAACATGACACAAAGGAACACATTTCTGTCTTCACTAAAGAGACAGCCTCTGTGGTCAGCCGCTAGGGTCCTGCAACTTCCAAGGAAGGACCTATCAGCCAATCAGCTCCCTGTTCATAGTTGAAGACGGATTTTTTGAAAGTCATTTCTACCAAATATTATCAACGGTCTGCCTTCTTCATGCTCCAGAATGGGCATAAACTCATGGACCTGAAAATCAAGAGGAAATACAAAGCCTTCTTAGGTAAAAAGAACCACCCAAATAGCTCAGATAAAAATGACCAATTTTCTAACAGCAGAGAAGTAACTAATGCAACCGACATGGTCTCACAATCTGGGATCAGTCCCTTGCTTCTTGGGGTCACCAACTCTCCAAAGGCCAACACCAACTTCAAATCAAACTTAAGCTTTGTGCAACTGTAGACAGAGAAGGAGAGGAGGGGGGTGTTCCAGAGAGTCAGCCTTACCTGTGCATTTGTGTAGAGGCCTTGGTAGGAGAGCCCAGTGGCCTTTTTAGACAACAGATGCACCATCTTCAGCACCATGATGAAGTCAATGAAGAATAAAGAAAGAGAGAGGGAAGATCTACTGCCCACTCGCTAAGTGTGCAGGACCACACTGGGAAGTGGCCAGCCATTCCCTCAGTTCCCAGGCCCCAGGAAAGTGGCAGAGGAAGGCTGGGAGCTGGTTCCTACATCATGTGCACACCAGAGCCAAGGTCTGGCACTGACACCCCTATCCTTCCACATGCCACTCAGGTATCTCCAGTTCAGAGGAGTCCTTGCTGGGTTCTCTTTAAATACCTTAAGAGAAGTGTTAATCTGGGTCTTTACAAATTCCTATATCCAGAGCACAACACAAGGCCCCTTCTAGAATTCAAATACAATTTCATATGTGATGTAGTCTTCTTTAACTGTAGTCTGAGGTGCTAATGGTAGAATGAACCTGACAGTCAGATGAGCTCGAGGAAGCCACCTTCTCTCCGTGCAGGGAGTGGGTGGGTCGGTGGAGGAAGCAGCGGGCTCGGGACAGAACAGTAACAGGGTACCAGGCAGCAGTGTCCCCTGGAGTGTGGCTGTGAAATCTCAAGGAAGGGAGGACATGGGGAAGAGAGGGCAAGTGATTCTAGAGTTTGCCTCCAAGAGGGGGGTTCCTAACTCAAACAAAGAGGCAGTGTCCATCTTGGGGTGCAACTCTCTCTACAATGCCAAAAGAATGTAAAAAAGACAGTTCGGATGGGGTCTTGGGGACCAAGTTTACCCCTGCTCCTCTCTCAAACACCTGTCTGGGGAGCCAAGAACATAAGAAATAATATCCCGGTCAAACTTAGTCTACTCCAGCCAAAGGTCCTGTCTTGGGACAAGTTCACAAAGCAAGCTTTGTGAGCAGGCATGCCCCATGATAGCACTGTCCAAAGATTCCTGATAAACCCCAAACACTCCTGGCCCCTGTGTGCTGTGCAGCCACAACCACGTTCTTCGGGAGCCTACCTCCCTTCCTCCCAACATTTTCCAGGTTTGGTGAGTGTGTTACAAGCCACACAAAGTCTTTTTTGCTTTGCTTTTTATTTATTCCAAAACATTTGCAAGACCTGACAAAGGACATGGCTGGTTTTCGAAGCTGGTTGGTAAGTGTGGCCCATGGCATTTGAAACTCTGATCACATCTCTGTTCCTAAGATACAGGAATCTTGGGGTATCACGATCCTTCCAGGCGACTCTTAGGAATGCTCTGCTATCCCCAAACAAAAGCCAAGGCTTCTTCTGTAACACAATCCTTATCACATTTCTGCCCAGAGAGCAGATATTGAAGACATCTGAACTTGGACTGCAAAACTGAGGTGCCCTATTTCCCTTCCCCTAAATCTGACTATTTGCCATCCTTTGTCCTCCTGAAAACCTTCCCTGAACTGGGGGCACTGCTCTGTGCGCTCCTCAGTACAAGGGCATGCTGTTTTTATATGCACACATCTGCATATGTGAGTAACAATACCCCTTCATGGCTGGATCAGACCTGCTCAGCAAATCTAAAGGACCCTGGGCAAAATGTTGAGGCCAATGAAGAGTACCAGGTGTCCCACACCCTGTCTCCAGGCTGAGTCTATCCAGGAGTCCAGGGGAGGCCAGGGAACAGCTGCAGGGGCTTTTACAAGGGCAAATGCGGTACAATCTCCTTGCAACGACAGTTTCTTCCTGGACAAGACTGAGAGCTGCGAGGTCACAGTGGGTATCTTTTTGTCCTACACCAGATACGCCTAGTGCTCCATGCTCCTGAGATGCATTCCGTACCTGCCGCAGGGCTGACAAGAGTCCTCTCATTCGGAGACACAAGACTTCCTTCCGTACTATTTCCCTTTCCTCTGCATGCAGGACCTGGAGGCAGGCAGGAAGCCCTCTCTCGTCTTTCACATTGTGCTTTTCTTTACTCTGCCAGGGGGAAGTCTGTTGCTCAAGAGGTCGGGGAGAAGCAGAAGCAAGAGCTCCATGAAGTGTTTGCCAAAGGCGCTTCGGGCAGAAGGCGGCTCTTGCTAGATTTTTCATCACAGAGGTTCAGTAGGGGTTGCTGCTGCTTCTGCTGCTGCTGCTGCAAGGCTTCACCCCCAGTCCACGCAGCGTGGGTTAACACAGGCGGGATTTCTTTCCCTTTCCTTTGATGAGGTCTGTCTGTATTTTGATGTGTAGGACTGGCTCATAAGTCTTTTGAAAAATAACCTCTGACAGGCTTCCTCTCTGGTGAGATAGTTTGGAGCTGAAACTTCTCATGGCCTATCCTGACATTCCAGCCCTCCCCAGGAGTCACCCTGCACAACAGAACCCTGCTGCCCAGCTCGACCGACACCAATTGGAAATGGCCGGCCGTCATGAATGGATTAGCATCCACTAGTGGGCAATCAGACTGAGAAATGCTGCATCCAAAACCACACGCTCCACAGTTGCAACAAGGAAACTTACCATTTCGAATGCAGAAGCTCTTCTGGAACAGTCCTTTGAGGGAGCACAAGTCTGGTGAACCACATGGACACTGTCTCCAGGTACCTTACCCCCAGCCCCTACTTTATAAGAGTCATTGTGCCTTCTGGGAGTATCAGAGTCCTGCTCAGCATTTCTGGGCCTACGCAGACAAAGCCAAGATTCTCAATGACAATCTTTCATGTCCTAAGAGCAGAACTCCTGTCCCCAGTACACCTGATCACTGTTACCCCTGGACACTCGCTTTCACATATCACCAAACCACACAGTGCTCTCCCATGGGTCTTTGGTCACCTCTATCCTTTTTAGAGCTGGAAATCCCAAAGAAAGTAACATCTTAATGCAATCCCTTCTAAATCGGTAAGCAGAAAAGGTGGCCCGAGCATATGTCTTGCCCAGGGTGACAAGAGTCCACAGCATTGTGGTCTATGTGCTTCCAGGTCACTGAAAGGGCAAGTCTAGGGTAGATACACACCCGGAGGTGGCCTCACTTTGAAGATTGAGGAGAGTGTGGCGAACCCAGCAGGGGACAACAGAGATGGCCTATCTGGGTTTTCGGGTTCTCGGGGCCCAGGAGGCTCTGCTAAGAATCCAGGACTCCTCCACCAAGTTTCTTCTACCTGCCCACACCTGGTCTCCTAGTTCCTTCATTAATGCGTGCCCTTTCCTGAGACCATTCCACGTCACTCTCTTCACGCGCACCGTCCATCAACGCTGGTGCAATACACACCTTACAACGGGTGGCATAACCTTCTCCTTCACGGGAATTTTTCACACTTCTGAACGTGTCACGATTTCTTCCCTTGGCTGCTTCGTTAAACAATCATGACACATGTCTTCAGCTGACCAATCCCCCATGCAAGGTGACAAGTGCTGTAAAGCAGAGGGACTGTTCATGAGCCCAACTGCACACTTCCACCCATGCGATCTGTTGTCCATCTTAAAGCCTGGTGAGGAGAATAAACAGTCTGCACCTCTTAAGTGACTGAAAAGGTGACCGTAAGCGATCTCTAAATTCCTGCCAGACGTACCATGAAAACTAATCTGATTTTCCCCCCAAACAAGGCCATGATGGGATTTTTATAAATTCAACCCGTGCCTCATGCAAAATTCACAAGCTGTCAAAGGGCACAGAATAAATCCTAAGTCCCTCCACCACCAACCCCACCATACCCACAACTACCCCGGGCCTTTCCTGGAACAGGCAGCCTTGGCTCACACTTTATAGGAGTGATCACAAGTTTCAGATTTTGAAGAAACATGTAAATGACATTTCTTTTTTATTTTCCTGCCTTTCTGAATTATTTTTAGTTTATTGTAATTGGTATTTCTATATCCTACTCAACAAAAAGCCTTCTAATGAGTATATGAGTTAGTGAACGAAACAACAGCAAAACTAAGCCACATACCTGCATTTTATAGCACCCCATTCTCATGCCCCCGCACCACTTTCCTGTGAGAAGGTGCAAGAAAACCATTTAGAATAAGAAATTTCAGGGAACTCTTAGGCGTTTCTAGGTGATCAGTAGAACATCTGGGAAGCTTAACACTATGTCAAGGCTCTTTAAGAAACTGTTCCGCTTCATCCCCTTTAAATTTCTCTCCACCAACTCATGTGCCGGGCAGGGATCCTTGAACTCAATGGCAGGCTAGACACAGCCAAGGTGTAGTTATGAGTATTCCAAGTCAGATCTCTCCCCCGGGCAGAGTCCAACACCTCCAAGGAGGTAGAGGAGATTGGGAACTGTGCCCAAGCACCCTTTTTCCCCTTAGCCACCCTTCCTGAGATTTCTTAAGAACCAAGAATAAGTAAACTGCAAGGAGGTTTAACCACAAGGGCATACACCCAAATGCGTGCTAGCTCTTCCAAGGGGCACCCTAGTTTCAGGTCTTCTGAGCAGGGGGCCCAGAAACCTGGCAATCCATGCCAGCTCTGTCAACACCATGGCCACCCCCACAGGCCCTCTCCAAGCCAGGTTCATCTTCCCCTTGCCCGACCTTAATTAGAAAGTTCCTGCATCTGCCTCTTCCATGAAGAATTTCCTGACGAAGAGGGAACATGTAGCAACCTCTCCTTAGCTCATTTCCACTGCTCCATCGTCTGGAGAATTCACTTTGCATGTTAATTGACACCTACTCTTTTACTAGCAAAGCAAAGACACATTTATGGGCAACCTCAGGAACGGGATTTTTCATCTGGCAGAAACCTCTCTGAAGCCTGAAGTTTAACCCTGCAGACACCATTCCTAACAGGGATCCCATTTACTCAGCCTGGCAATAGCCCCAAAGCTTTGATCCTCAACACTGCCTACCAAGTGGGAAACCATGACTCTCCATTTCCACGCAGGGAAACTAAGGCACAGAGTTGCCGCTGGTCACACAACAGAAAAGAAGGTGTCCATCATTCAGCTCAATTCTCCCCCCATGCTGCTTTCTCTCTGCAGCACTCTGTCCTCTCCCCTGCTGTCAGGCCCTGGGCTATCAGTTCTCAGCACTGTCAGCAGCCCCACCTCTGCAGTGGAACTTATCACTTCCTATCTGCTGTAAACAGATAAGCAGGCTGGTCAAAATGAAAGCACAGACTACAGACGGGGCCACCAGGCCCCTCCAAAGGCACTAAAATAAATGGGCACGGGACAGCAATTTCTTCACTTCCGTTGAAAAGGCACTTTTTGAATGTCTACTCTGTACCACTCACTGCTCCAGGTACAGAAGACACGAAGACAGATGTGGCCTGAGATCTTTCAATCCGTGGTATTCCTAAATGACTGCAGGTTCCAGCATTTTCTAGGGGCTTGCCACTCCAGGTGATCCTGGAGTTAGAAATGTAGTCTCTCAGAAACCATCTGGGCCTCCTGAATCAGAATCTGAGTTTCAACAAAATCCCCAGGGGAGGATTTGTACATAACCCTGGTCTAGATAGCATAAAGACACCCAGAGTTTGACTTTAAGATAGGAAAGGCCCTGTCATATTATGCAAAATAGTTTACTTAAATGCTTAGGAAGATATAATCCCTCCTTCTACCCTTGTTGCCGGCCTCCACTGGCACATCTGTCCAGTCCCTATACACCTACCTACCTATGGCCTTTAGACCGTGATGAAGGAGTGACAGAAATAACTAAGAGGCACATCACAGAATTCACCTAATATGCACAACTACAATGGAAACGCTTCCAGTTTTGTGTGTTATATTTCCAGAAATGATATATTACAGTAAGTGTTGCCCTAAGTTTAGAGTTTTACTTTTAGTAGTGTACACCTTGCATCCTTCAGAGAAGTCCAGACCTAAGAGGAATATGGCTCTCAGGCCTAGGCAGGGGGCCTGCACCGTGTCCACACTCACTATCAAGTGGGCACAAAGTTCTGCCAGTTCAAGGAAATCTAGTAGCAAGAGCAATTCTAGGAAAAGGGACAAGAACTAAAATGTCTGAGTCTCTTCATTTGGACCTGGGGCAGCACTTCCTGCTCTGAGGAAGCAACAGTGTCGAGGATCCCATTCTCTCCCTCTGTGCCTGCCTCCTAGTGCCTCTCGGGCAAAATGATACTTCTTCCTTTACATAACTGGACACCTCACCAGAAAGAGACAGCTCTGGGGGTCAGAGCCAGAAGCCCCTAAGAGGCCCCAACTCAACCACCAACACAAGAGCTTATACGGTAGCACAGCAAGATCTCCCTTGCAGAGGCTCCACCAGGACAGTGGAGGGGCACCCAGGAAAGTGACTTGAATTCATGTTGAGTGTTATTTTCCACTGGGCACTACTCCAACTCAAAATTGCCCAAGGTATACAGTTGCACTCACCAGATCAAAGACTCACAGACATTCAGTGATTACTGAAAAAAAAAACAAAACTCTACTGCACTAATCCCTACCTCAAATTAGTTTTGATCACTTTCTAAATTCTGACTGCAAACTCTAAGACCAATAAGATGAACATTTCCCAGTTCAGGACAATTATTCAAAGAATTAATGATATTCTTACTTAATATCTCCCCAAGATAGCCCTTTAGGAAGAAAGTAAAATGAAAAAGAAATGTCTTCTAACAAAAGTGATTTTTAAAAAACCAAAATGGCTGTTAAAAATTTGACATTATAGATTTGTGAGGAGTGCGTCACTCAACTATATTTAAAGATTATCACTTATTTCAAATAATATGTATGTAACAGCATAAAACCAAATTTATGAAGTTCCTACTCAAATACTAACAGTGGTGGCAATTTATAACTTACACATGCATTTTTTAAAAGACTGTAAATTAAGTACTCTGAATTCTTACAGCAAATTTATTTTTATTGAGCATAGTAAATAAAAGAGGTTTGCAAGGAACAGGACAGATATTTGTACAGTGTTTTAATAAACTAGGGCAATTTATTTTATTTTGTGTTAGTTCTGTTATGTCACTATGCCCTTGTTCAATGGAACTAACTCCCTTGATTTACAATTGTTTTAAGAATTACATACACAGGCTTTGTTATTTAAGAATATTTACTTGCTAAATCAAAATAAAATTCAAATTCTTCTTAAGCAAAAATCCATTCACCCTTTCCAAGAACTATTTAATAATATAATTGTCATTGCTAGTATTATATTTGCAATACTCTGTTCAACTTTAATCCAATAGATTGGACAGACCCCAAATTAACTTTTCTATTAAAGCATCTTTTTCCTGTTGTACTCACAAATCCTTAACTCTGAAAGAAAAGGCTAACTTTTCAGACGTGTTCTTTCTTAAAACACATTGAAAAAAAAATACATTCAAGGAAATTCAAAGTACTTGAAATTAATAATGTAAGGGGGATGGGAATATAGCTCAGTTGGTAAGAGTGCTTGCCTCGCACGCACAAGGCTTCTGGGTTCAATCCCCAGCACCACAAGTAAATAAATAAATAAATAAATAAAGGCCCATTTCTGAGAAACACACGAACACACACACATATCCTGACCAGGCCACCTCTAAAAGAAAGTTGATGCCAGAGTTACTCAGTTTGCAACTCAAAGCAAGCTGGGAAGTTCACAGGTGTCCTGTAAACCTGCTCCCCTGCTGGGAATCATCACAAGGAATAAAGTCCAGTTCAGACAGAAACTCTCACCACAAAAGAAACCTCTACTGCAAAATTTTCTCCTCCGAGAAGGGTCTAGACAAATTATTCTCATACCTTTAGTGCCTGCAGCAGACCTGAGATTTGGGAAAGTTGCAGGCTAGGTGCATCCAAGCGTGGCAGTGTTTTGCAAACTGGAAGTGGCCACTAGGAGCACCCCTCTTTTTTAATGTCTTTAATGAAATAGAAAAGAATAAAAATTATCAAGAGTTTTGTGGGTAGAGGAAAGTGGCAGAGGTCTTGCCTAGCACGTGTGAGGCCCTGGGTTCCACCCCCAGGACCGTAAAAAAAATAAAATTATCCGAGTGCACTGTAGGAAAGAATAATGGGTAGGTGTTGTTTCATGGAAACTTCCAATCTTTTTTATCAATGTGTGTCGCCATGTGTGGACTTGATGGCAATGTAAATTTAGTTCTTATTGTAGATAGTGGTCAAAGTTTCTGTCCTTGGGAACACCAGTGTGTGGGTAGCAGAAGTCACATTCCAAACACCTCCCGAGAAAGGCTTCTAGAACTTTGTGCTGACGGCTAGGACAGGCACTACCAGAGCCTTGAACCCCAGGTGCCTATATCCTCCTGCAGGACCAGAGAGACAGGTGACAGCCTAAATGAGGGACATTTCCAAAGCTTATCTACATTGTATGTAGAAATGAAAAGCTGTATTTTCTGAAAACATTATAAATTTAGAAATCAGCCAGTATACCTCGGTCATCTTTGATACTTAAAAGATAAAAAATCCTAGGCAAATCAGGCAAAAATTCTCCACAACAGGATGGGACAGGCTGGCCCAATGGTGATTAGCTACAGGGTAGGTTGATAGAAAGCTCTAATTTTACCTGATCTGTGAAGATATCTAATAACCAACCTAGCAAAAATGTAATATCCTGATACTCCGATCTTAACAGGGCTGGATTACTCTAAATCGAAATGACAGAGCAAACAATTCACCATATGATTTGTACTGAAGTACAAAATATGGTACATACTTATACCAAAGAATAAAATAAACCCCAAAGTGAGATTGTCTGGGCAGAATTGTAATAGAAACTTGAAATAACTTATTGTCCTATCTACCTGACAAATGTTACAATTTGCCTCAGTTATTTTTCCTTTAAAATATACTGTTTTACTAACCTATATAAATATTCCTTCAATAAATATTTGTTGAGCACTATCATAGGTGCTACAAACACAGCAGTAAACAAAACAAAGACTATTGTGGAGTAGGAGATGCTGGGGATTGAACCCAGGGCCTCTCAAATGTTAAGCATCCTCTCTAGCACTGCACTATACTCCCAGCTCCCAAAGTTCAATGTTGACCACATTTTCTTTTTGTGATACCCAGATCTCATTAAGATAACGGTGAACATGGAAAATTACAATCGGGATTTTTTGGTTTTTTTTTCACTTTCAACATTAAAGTTTTCCCCATTAAGATCAAATGTTCTTTGAAAATGCCATTTCTATTGGCTACACAATATTCTAATGTGGAAACAGAATTATAATTCACCGAAAGTCATTTCCGAAAAAACACAAAGAGACATAGTTAAATCAAATATGTTCAATTTAGGAGCATAAGGAAAAAATGCAATCTTACCAACCTCAGAGACCCCGTGCCCTCCTCCACAGTGATGGACACTCACTGGCTTTGCCACATCAAGGTCTGATTTGCGAATCTCCCTTTATAAGCCCCTCTCCCTCTTTGATCGAAGAGAACATTGTCTGCCCAGAACAATACGTTTTCATTTCAATTTCCCTTCTTTTCAGGAAAGGAAATGTTTGCACTTCAAAGGATTTCTTTGAAGAGCAGCCCTCGGTGCTGGTCGGGCCAGGTTAGGAGTTACTGGGCTCAGCAGGGTGCATGGACCCTGGGCGGCTGCCCACCGGAGTCACTGTCAAGGCCAGCTCCTTCAAGGAGAGGGTCTGGGGCAGGAGAAGAACAAACAAACACATGGAAAAATACTTGAAGCTTTTGATCATGACCTTCAGAGGCCCCTTCTCACACACAAGGTAGGTTCGCAGCTCAGGGAAACTGAGGTGCAAAGAGTGAGGCGTCGTGCACACTGAAAGAATAGTCTCCAACAAAATCATTCCAGAAAGCCGACTCACTTAGGAGGACCCATTCCAGGCCAGGAAAAAGGGGAGCCACTCTCAGTGCTGGCGGTGATGGCAGAGGGGACAACCCAAACAGAGAAGATCCAAATTCCACTGCACAGGAGTTTTGAAACCTTCTCCTAAGAAAGTCTGTGTATGAGTAGCACAGTCATTAACAAAGCAACACAATTTAGAATTTTGCCTTTTACTTTTCCAGTGGCCTCCTAGAAAGGACAAGAGGCTCACCCAGCGGCAAGTCTGCAACTATATGCAATAGCCACCGGGGGCCCATGCCGCAGCCCTCTGTCAGGCCCATGTGCATCCTTAACCTCTGCCAAGTCGAGGAAGCGAGGGGTACAGAGCAGACAAGAGAGGACCTGCAACACTTCAAGTCTCAAACAAGTCCTGCGTATGTGATAATGATCTCCGCCCTTCCCCACCCCAAGTACCTACGTGTGGGCACGAGTAAAGTGCTACCAAGGGAGGTTGTCAGCCTGCTCATGTGGGCAACCACCCAAAGAGTGGGCAGGGGCATGAAAGACAGCCTGAGGGCTCAGCTGAGGGGGCTCTTCCCAGGAGTGGGGCCTGCAGTCTGCAGGGCCAGGTGATCAACCACTTTTCTTACAATCCATTCACCTGGCCAAGTGCCAAGGCTTTGTGCAGCAATCATGGGCTTTTTTATTTTCTCCTGTCACTGTACTAGTTTCCAAGTTCTTCACGGTAAGCAGTCCCCCTTTTAGGAACTTTTTCTTAAAGTGAGAGCCTTTAAAAATTAAAAGACTTGTGATGCAGAAAATTAGAATACGGTAGAATACTAGACTAGGGTTCCTTTGAGCTCCAATTCCCCAAGAACATGTGAAGAACACCATGTGGACAATTCAAAGTTGAACAAGGGCTGTGAACTTGATAACACCTCTGCATTGAGGTTAAGCTTCCTGATTTTGATTCACTGTCAGGCTGCACGTGTTGCTCAATGGAACAGAGTTTGTGGAGAATGCACAAGGCCCTGGGTTCCATCCCCAGCACTGAGAAAAGGGGAAAAAAGCAAAGATTTCACACTGCAGCCATCCTTGTTCTTAGGAAATACATGATAAAGTATGGAGAGGCAAATAATGCATCAGGGCATGTCAGAAAAGCGTGCATATGTGCACTCGTGTGTGTCTATGTGGGGGAAAAGCAGAAAGGGCAAAATGGTGGCAACTGGTGGCCTGGAGGAAAGGGCACATGGGTTACTTGTGCTCTTGAAGCTTTTCCTTAAGTTCAAAATGCTATCCAAAAAAAGCTGAAAGAGAAAAGAAAGAAATGAGAAAGAAGGAAAGCGGTGGAAAACAGTTTTACTACATACCTGTCCGTTTCCTTTCCAGGAATTCTGAGGGTCCCCAAGGCCTGCACCCAAAACTCCCAGCTTCCTGGACCTGGTCTCATCCCAAGGGAGGGTAGGAGGTTCCCCTGCCACCTGAAAAGCTCTGGCCCCCAGGAAAGCACTCCTGAGGGTAGAAAGCTGCCACCCTAGGCTTTCCAAGGGTGTCAAAGGGGTGTCTTCAAAGGAAGGGGACACTTCCCCATGTCACCACGTGGCAGAAATCAGTAAATGAAAGATGGGGGCAGAACTACAACTACCACAGGCCTCAGAAGAATGGAGTGTAAACAGTTTCTGGTTCCCACAAGACCCCCTGCGAGGAGTTCTCCCTGCAGAGACATGGAGGTGGAGCTCAGGGATGAACGGATGGGCACCCCTGTGGTTTGGGGCAGGAAGCAATGTGGCCAGCCAGAGGCTAGTGACGTGAATGACAAACTACTGACCCCCAAAGAATGCAGCCGGTTCTCTGCCACACATGCTGGCTCCTGAGTCTGGCCACCTGCCCAGCACAGCTGCCCCAGCAGCCCCCGGGCTCCAGCTGTGCAGGGAAGATCTGCATCCAGAGATGGTAGAGAGAAATCAGGGCCAGGGAGGGAAGGCTCCATCTGCAGGTCCCCACTGTCCACGATAATAACCAGAGCTGGCCAACGGTGGAGAGGCCCTGCAAGCATCACCACAACTTGCCCAGAAACAAACAGGAGCAGTCAGAGGTGTGTGCTGCCATCTCAGCAGGCACCTGGCACGCCGGGCACATTCCAAGAGAGGCTGGAGCCCAGGTAGGGCTGGCTTCACAGTCCCATCACACACATGGGGGCTGCTGGAGCCAAGCCACTTGGGTTCCAATCTTCCCTCTGCCACTTATTACCTGCTTGTGTGCCCAGTGGGGTAGCGAGGACCTGCCTTCACTTCCCCATCAGTCAAAACAGCTGGACCAGACTTGACAGGCAGTTACAAGGCTGGAAGAAAATACATCAAGCACCAAGTACTCAGAAAGCACTAAACACGCACTTGTGACTCCTGACCTCATCTGTCCCCGCCTTCCTTCCTATCTGGTGTGAGACTGGTAGATGGCACTTGGTAGGCAAGGAAGAAGGTGTGGAAAGAGAAAGAGGGCATTTCCAAGCAAACCTTAACAGATCAATTCAAGCCACTTCATGGGAAGAATGAGAACTGTCACAATCGTTGGAGGAAATGACAATGTTCAGTTCCCTCCCTTCTCTGAGCCCCACTGAGGGATGAGCCCACCACCCTTACCCAATAGGGATATTACCTACTCAAAGAAAGGATGGAAACAGATGGCCCTGGGTTTTGGGGTTTAGCTCTTCTCAAACCCAAGGACTTTGGGTAATTTGGGTTCAATGTTGAGAATGAAGATGACTATAAGGACAGCCACTATACCCACACCCACTAAACACACATCCCCTGCTAAACACACAGATGTGCATACACACACACACACACAGCAAACACTCAGAAAGGGGCTTCCCAGAGGTGCTCAGAGTGGCCAAGCCCAAGACTGTGGCCCCCAAGGTGGCCCCTGGATCTCATCAGGCACATCCAGGCAATAGAGCCAAAAGCCCAGGGCTGTCATCATTCCCTCCAGACCCAGGACCAGAGGGGATGGGGAACTTGTCAACAGATTACTCTAAGGCCCAAATGCCCCACAACACCCTGAATTGGGTACATTCCAAGGAAAGGGGGCTACATTTCATTGCCATGGCAAATGGAGAAGCAAACTTAAGTTGTTTTAAAAATCATTTTTCTCCCACATCTAAATCAAAGAGTTAACCTTTCCTTCCACTATAACTGTTAAGATTTACGTTAAATACTGGGTACCAGGTGCTGTAAGTGTGTAACATCAATTATCTCATTTAAATCCTCTCCACCTTTGAAAGGTAAGCACTAAAAGCCAGGTGCAATGGCACATACCTATACCCCCAGTTATCCAGGAGGCTGAGCCCAGGAGTTGGAGACCAGCTTCAGTAATGCAGAGACACCAGTCTCAAAAAATAAATAAATAAGTAAAATAAAAGCCAATTACTATGCAAGCAGCGTGGGAAAGGATTTCCACGTGGTACAGGAAATACTTTAGAACAGGCATCCCTGTAAGCGGGGCTCACTCTGTCATTCAGCCCTTTCTTTGGGGATGGGTCGTGGCTTCTACTTTGACCCCAAAGTTTGGGGAGTGGGGCCATAAGCTCAGGTTGGCTATATCAAGCAGTCACCACTGCTACATGGTCTCTATGATCCGGAACTAGGACCCACTGTTGAACACACAGGAAAAATGTCTGATTGTCCGTATGGTCAAGAACTATCTGAACATCCTGAAAAAAAGCCCTGCAGAAGGAATGTGGAAAGATAAGGGAATGCATCTGCCCAGGCCCTCTGCACCCCCAGAAAAGGGAGGGGGAAAGGAAACACAACCTGGAAAAAGAGAGACAACGGAGAAAGACACAGTGCTACCAAGAAAAGGGACATTCTTTCTCCCACCACTATCTAAACTGGAAATAGAGCTGATTTCAAAAAAGAATTTGCATGAATTTGACACCTTTGTCAAAGGATCGAATGGACTTCAAGCTTTCCAGCTTCTCGCCAGGGAGGCTGCGAAGGACAGGTCCCCATAAGTGCATAAGTTTCAGAAAGTTTAAATGACTTCCCAGAGTCTGCACATGGAGAGAGGGGCAAAGCTGAGTCCAGAAGTCAAAAGCAGCACTCTTCCCAGCCTCGGTGCCCCTCCCCAGGGCTCCACAGACCAGCAGCAGCAGGGTCCGCCCTGAGCTGGAAAGGTGGATGCCTCACCCCTCAGTCACAGCTCGTACTCAGTTTGCACAGTGTGATCCCTAAAGGTACCATCTGCAGGTCCCCCCGTCCATAATAACCAGAGAGGAAAAGCCCAATGCAAGCCACTGCGTGTGGCAGTAGGGTGAACATTCCAATGTCCAGAAATGTCTTTCCAGCAGTCCTGGGAGGACGGAATCCTGACCAATGGATCAAGAAAACAGTGTTCCCCCTAGTCTGCCAGTGTTGCAATGAACCAACGCCTTGGGAGGGAAACAGACATCGTTAGCAGTCCACCAAAGGGTTTCCCCCATTTGTGCCCATCCTTGTGGCAGAGTTACTCCAAGAGCAAATGCACTGAACCTCCCTTGACAAATTCTGACTCTCTCCAAACAAGTGCAGGGGCCATTATTTTCCAAACTGTTGGAGGGCGGAGGGAGGACAGGTAACCGATTATGGAGGAAAAGAAAGAGAAGCAGCTCAAGTTTACCATGAGGCTGAAAGCCAAAGATTTTTCTACTGTATTCCCTCCCTGGAGGAGAACTAAAACCTGGGAACCTTGACCTGGGATCCCCATCCTACCAGGGAAGTCCACCAGCAAGCTGCCCACTCTGGAGGGGCAAGGGAGGTGATAGGTAGCAGAAGAGATAGAGCTCAATGAGCTCCCAACTTAAATATGAGGTGAATGGGAAGAAGGCTACCACTCTGGGACAGGTGGATGCAACACAGTCATACACCTTGGAAGGGCCCCAAAAGGGTCCATCTCGTCCAGGCCTGTCCTTAGGGATGGAAGTACCTAAAAATGTTAGCTGTGTCTTTTCAAATCTTTCTTCCACCCAACATGCTCTTTTCCTAGCCTTCCCACCTCCACCATGCTTGGATTTATAGTTGATCTCTCTCACACTTCACATGGGAATACTGCCAATCTGGCTGGGTATGCCTCTAAATTTACGCTGACCAGGGGCTGGGAGTGCAGCCCTGTGGTAGAGTAGCACGGGAGAGGCTCTGGGTTTGATCCCTAGCAAAACACACACACACACACAACCCAGGCCTGAAGGGACCAATCATTCACATAAGGCCAGGGTCTCATCCATAGGTCTTCCATGGAGTAAGGACGAAGGGCCAAGTGAAATGAAGGGTATCTGGGGAGAGCCTCTGGGCAAGATGACAGAGACCCAGGTATCCCCAGAGTGAGAGGAAACAGCAGTTCCCTCCATAACAAGGACTTCTTCCTATTCAGACTCCTCCCTGGCATTAATAAGCAATACCTTCAAATACATGGTTACTTATAAGAAAGGATTCGTTTCATTGGATGCAATGGGCCCTCCAACGATTGCCCGATTTTACTGGATTCGATAAAGAAACTAGAATACCCAATAACCATGTGCTAATTCCATCAGAGGATGAGATCTTCCATAAAATGTAATGAACATATGTGTCTTAGAATTCAAACTTCCTGAGGCCATCAATCTTGTCTTTTGTGACTTTTATTCACCTAAAGCCAATAATCACATGCATAAAAACAGCCATGTGGCTCTAAGATTCATATCCAGCCAACTGAGTACTTTTCTGATGGCTTCTTATTAAGCCCTGTCCTGTTTGTTTACTCAAAACTTCTTTGACACCTTTTGAATTTTACCTTTATAATCATTAAACACCTCAATATGCCAAACCTTTAAAAAGAATTTTAATCCATTATTGACCTTTCCCCTAAATTTCTATTCGGATCCTGTGTCTTAAATAAGACCTTTTGTTTTAAAGCCAGGCGGGTGCATTCATATGAAAATAATGATAGTTTCCACTGAGACCTACAAAAAATATCAGGGGAATAAATGTATCATGGTTTCCTTTTATCTGAACCACACATAAAGGGCAAGCTATGTTAAGGTAAAAACCCAACTAAATTATAATTTGAATTACAATTAGAACATTCAGCCAGAAGGCAATGTACACAGTTCTAGTGAATTTTTACTTAAAAAGCATATTTATTTTAGGGAAATATATCTGGGATTGAAATCCCAACCCTGTCCTCTGGGAGAAAACCTAGCAACAGAGAGCATGACTGTGGGTACTGGGAAGTGTAGTTCTTTCTTCCTGAAGGCACATGTCTGGCTATCGTAATGACACAAGTCAAACACAACTCCTATTTGGTTCCCACACCCCATGAGGAGGGTCAGAGGCTCACCCAGCAGGCCACGGTAGTACTGTGGAGCAGCTGCTACTACGTGGACACGCTGAGCTGGTGACCTGCCAGTGCCCGGGGAAGTTTTCTACTACGCAGAGAGAAACACGCTGAGAATAGGTTGTCTTTATGAAGCCGGAAGAACTTCCTCCTACTCCAAACCATCTGGAGGGCCTGAGGAACCCTGTATTTTCAGGCCAATCCCGGCACAAGAAGCCCCACCTTGAGGTGACCTCCTCAAAGTAACCCTGGGGAACTTGGATAAGGGCTGGGGGACAGGGCGGGTCTCGGGGTCTATAATGAAAGGGAGGAGAGGCAGGAGGCGGGCGCCGCGACCACCAAGCAGGGGTGCGCAGCACGGTCCCCAGGTCGGCCACCTGCCGCGGGGCCACCCTCCCAGAGTCCTGGCGGGGTCCCCACCCGCGGCTGATGACACATCCCAGGACCTCGTGGCGGGGCGGGGTGCTCAGCACCGCGCCATGTAAGGGAAGGTCTCCCTCGCTGCCGGCGGGCTCGGGATGCCGCCTAGGCCGGCCCCCCGCGCCCGCCGCGCGCCCCGGGCCACACAGGCCACCCCGAGCGCCCCGGCGCCAGGGTCCCTGGGCAGGCGCGCGGAGCGGGCATCGCGCGGCGCCAGGTCGCCCCAGCTTACTCGGTCGGTGTTGCATCATGCACCACGCTGCGCCTTCAGGGAACCAAAATGGACTCCGTGGAAGCGACAGCCGCATGGGCACCGGCCCCACGGGCACGTCCCCGCTCCTGGCCAGCCAGGGACCTCCCGGGAGGATGCCAACACCCCCCGCGCGGGACCCTCCTTGACCTCGCTCCCTCCTCCCGCGACCCCACGCGGCGCCGAGGCCCCTCCAAGGTGACTCGCGCCAGGGAGCTGTCCCTGCGCTGAGGGCTCGGGCACTCACCGAGCGGGCGGCGGCGGGCGGCAGGATGCGAGCAGGACTGCGGTGGACCGACGGACGCACGGACTGGCGGACGATCGGCCCCGAGCGGAGGTCAGGCGTGCCGGCTGGACGCGCAGCTCACACCTGCCCGCGCGGAGTGAATGGGGCGCCGAGGCGGGCGGGATCCGGCGCCGGTTTCATCAGCCGCGCGCCCGGCCCCCGCCCCTCGCGCCGCCCGCCCGGGGCCCCGGCCGGCTCTGGCGTGTCACAGCCGGGCACCAATGGCAGCGCGGCGCGGCAGCCGAGGGCGGACGCGCCCATGGTAGGCGGGGCGGCGGAGGCTTCGCGCGCCCCAACCTGGGATTCCCCCGCCGGCGGGCGGCACCTCCTGGCGCTTTCGCTTGTGGCCTTTTCTCCGCCAATCCGAGCTCGCGGCGCTGCAGCATCTTCTGGTCCCCCGCAGCCCCAACCGCGCGCGGGCCAGGGCGCGGGCCTCCGCCCCGCGGTGCCAACTCCCGGGCTGGTGACTAGTTTCTATCACCAAATTTAAAAATTTAGGGCGTACGTCAAGGATTTTAAGACAATGATTATAAATCTTCACTTGTCATTAGAATACTTTATCGTGTTTTTTTTTTCTTTGCCCTTGCTAAAACCTTATTCTTGTCCATTGTCAAGAAAGGCCCCAAAGCCTGCATCTACCTGTGTGTCCCTTGGCTGTGGCATAGGCATGCCTGGCTGGTGGGCCAGTCAGGGCAGCTCACTTCTGGGAGTTACTCTGCAGTACTTGCAGAAACTTTAGTACGAATCCTACCTTGTTCACCTCACTGTCTCACTCCTTGTCATCTCATCTCTTTGCTCTCCAAACCAAATAGCAGCCACAAACTATAAAGATTCTATAATCTGTAGCATGAGATAAGTAAATAGGTAACAGATGAACACCACCATCCTCCATCTATCTCTGTAAGGAAAAACAAAACTAAAAGTAAAAGAACAGTGTTTGATGTCCATGGCCCCAAATGGCCTTGGTCAGTAATCGGGGCTCATTGGCCGATAGTATCATCCTCCCTTGGAATTAGACAAGCAATGTATAAAGTACATTACTGAATAGCTTTTGTTTTGTTTTTCTTTTCATTTTTATTTTTTCAAGGGTTCTTTCTCTCTGTGTTGCTCAGGCTGGCCCTGAACTCCAGGGCTCAAGTGATCCTCTTGCCTTACCCTCCTCGGTAGCTGGGACTATAGGCACATGCCACCCAGCCGGGTAGGAAAATTTCTTATTGAACACATGGAGATGAGTTCATATTTATAAAGCTTTTTGAACCCCATTTGGAGACATAATAAGCCATCTCACATGCTTTGTTTTAAAACGATGAATTTCAGTTTCAGTTATACCATGGTGAAATGACACCTTAGCCACATAAGTAAGTATCCTAAGACCCTCACAATCCCTTCTACCTCCTGACACTGGCATCAAGGGATGGATGCTTCTCAAGAGGTGAGGCTGGCGATTCAAAGTCCACCTGCTCTGCCGTTGGCAACAGATGAGGATTTGATCTGAACTCTACCACTTCATTTATTGGATGATATACTGCAATTTCACCACTTACATTGTGTTAAATAAAAATTCCAGGGGCCATTGTTTTGGACAGGGCTCCTGCAGTAGGCCCCATAGACCAGGGAAAAAATCAAAATGGAGCTACTCACCCTGAAGTTCCACATCACCAAACTGAAAATAAATTATTTACCTAAATTTTTGAGAAATTAAGATTACAGAGATAGCCAAATTTCCCATGCAGTTAATTTCAATTGGCATGATAATAAATTCTCTCTGCCTTAATCTTTACACTAAAAAAGGAAGCATGAAGTAAACTGAGGTTAACTGATGTTATTTTTTCTATTGTTCTATCTCCCTGTCCTCATATATAAGAAAATTAACTTTGAAATGGCCAATCTACGATTCATTCCTTGTTCCTACATTATTCATCTCTTTTCTGTCTATAAAACCAACTTCTTCTCCTTGGCTCATTGGAATCCAATCTATTTTATAGAATGAAATGTTGCCCAATTCTAGAATTGCAAAGAAAACCAATTAAGGACTTTAAATTGTTGTAATTTTGTCCTTTGACAATTCTGATCAAAAGACTATCCCTTGGTTTTTGAAATATGATTACAATTTTTAACTGACTTTTGACATTAAAATAGAATTTAGTAGATGGTAGGGATGCTCTACTAGGTCAACACAGAGAGCTCACATAGAGTTAATTTGACAGAGATTTTTAACACTGCTCAGTTCAGCAAGCCCACTCAGTAGACTTGGCCTTCAGAAAGACAATAGGACCCCCTCAATGACAAGGCCAAAGAGAAAGTGATTTCTCAGCAAAAAGGATCAGTATGAACCTGAAAAAAAAATTATTATTATGCTCAAGGTTACACAGATGGACAAAAGGAAAAAGAAAAACAGAGAGTGCTGATAAAACAGGCTATTTTAGGAAAAGCTAAATTTTGACAGGTCAGAGCTTATGTCAAAGATGATAAGCAGTCTTGATTATAATCAAAGAGTTGCTGGGTCAAGAGTCCAAAGACGCTTAAAGAAAGGAGATGCTAGAATTTAGCCCCTGGAGAGCACTGGCCATGGTTAAAGTTAAGGGTAAGGTTGACTGGCCATGTTCCAGTGTAGCACCACAGGGCAACACCAGGTACAGGAAGGTCCTAGAATCAGTCAGACAGATGTGAGTTGGAATTTTGATTCTACTTTCTACCAGCTGTTGGCCTAGAGAGAGCATATGCCTGTCTACTCTAAGCCTCAGTTTATTCATCTTCAAAATAAGAAATTAACTACCTGGTGGGCAGGTACAAACTCCATGGGAAATATGAAAAATATATGTAAAAATGGGTACGATAGAGAGCCCAGAAATAGACTCATAGAGATACAGCCAATTGATCTTTGATTAAAGAATCAAAGGAAGTTTAATGCAGAGAAGATAATTTCTTCAATAAACTGTGTTAGTGTATCTGGACATCTGCGTGGAAAAAAATGAATCTAGACGTAGACCTTATACCATCTTTCACAAAAGCTAACTCAAAATTAACCATAAACCATAAAAATAAAAACTCCAAACCTCAGGGCTGGAGATGTAGCTTAGAGCACAAGCTTAGCATGTACAAGGCCCTAGGCTCCATCCCCAGCACCAAAAACAAAACCCAAACCCCCCACAAAACTACTCAACTCTTAGAAGACAACAAACATGGGGGGAATCTAGGTGACCTTGAATTTGGTGATGATTTTTTTACAGACAACACCAAAATATGATCCATGAAAGAAATAATTGATAAGTTGGACATCGAACTTTATTAAAATTAAAAACCTGCTCTGCAAAAGACTATAAAATGGTAATGAAATGAGAGACCACAGAAAAATCTCTGCAAAACACATATTTAATAAAGGTCTAGTATCCAAAGTATTCAAGGAACTCTCCAAACTCAGTAAGAAAACAGACACCTGAGGAAAACACCAGGAAGACTTTATGACAAATATGTGGCATTTTCTTTCCCCACAAACTACACAATCCATTCTACAGTGGACACCAGCTGAGTGTCCTCTGATCCAATTTGGTTCTGACACTAACTACATGGAGACAGTAGTTGAGGACTCAATCCCGAAGACTGTCATCACCCCCTTTGGACACCAATCAAAAGGCCCAGGTTGTTTTACTTGTGCTTCTGGCCAAATTGGGGAGACCTAGATTCCCTCCTCAGGTTCAATTAGTTTTCTCTAGCATCTTACAGAACTCAAGGGAAAACTATGTTTACTGGTTTATTATTTAAAAAAATATACAGGATACGGGTGAGGAGATGCAGATTAGGGGTGTAGTTCTATGACAGTGTGGTAACAGACACAAGGCCCTGGGTGAGCCCCAATAAACAAATTAATAAAAATTAAGAGATGCATAGGGTTAGGCATGTGGAAAGGGCATGGAGCTTCCACACCCTCTCTGGACCACCATCCTTCATGTGTTCAGCTATCCAGAAGATCCCAAACCCAGTCCTCCTTGGATTTTTATAGAAGATTCATTATGTTGGCATGGTTGAGTAAATCATTGTCCATTGATGATGGGATCAACCTTCAGCTACTCTCTCTTCCCTGGAGGTTGAGAGCTGGACTGAAAGTCTCAACACCTTAATTGACCTGTCTTTCTGGTGACCATCCCCCAACCACCCATCATCATATTTGCATACTATCATTTTGAAAATCCCAAAGATGTTAGGAATCATATGGAATGATGACCAAATATACAAAATATACATTTTAGAATATCTGCCAACCCAATTGAAAGATAGCAAAATATCTGAATGGATGCATCACCAAGGAAGACATGCAGACCACAAATAAGTTTAGGAAAAAATATTTAACATCATATGTCATTGTGAAGTTATAAGTTAAAACAACAGTGAAATGACTCTCCATTCACTATACAGTGAATGGCTAAAATCCAAAACAGTGATAACACCAAATGCTGGTGAGAACATGGAGCCACAGGAACTCTCATTCATTGCTAGTTGATAGGTGTGCTAGTCAGTTTTGCATTATTGTAACAATTGCATGTTGTTACAATAATGTAACAAAATATAATTGTTACAATAATGCAAATGTAACAAAATACAATTGTTACAATAATGCAAAACTGACTAGCACACCTACTATCAATATTTGTAGCAGTTTTATTCACAGTTTCCAAAACTTGGAAGCAATCATGATATCCTTCCATAAGTGAATGGATAACTCAACTGGTACATCTACACAATGGAATAGTATTAAATAGTAAAACAGGAATGCACCATGATACCATGAAAAAACATAGAGGAACTATGCAGACTGATAAATGTAAAAAGCCAGTCTGCAAAAGCTATGTAATTTATTATTTTAATTATATGATACTGGATGACAAAACTACAGAGACCTTAAAAATATCAATTTTTGCCAGGAGTTGGGGCTGAGGGTGATGAATATATAAAGCCATACAGATTTTTAGGTCAGTGTAACTGTTCTGTATAGTTCTATAATGTTGAATATGTATCATTGTGCATTTGTCAATACACATAGAACATACAATACAAAATCAAGGTTCATATCTTAACATAGGCTGTAGAATTTGGCTAATAAATCAATATTGGTTTATCAATTATAACACATTTAGTACATGAGTGCAAGGTGTTAATAACAGGGAGAAATGGGGATCAGTCAAGGAATATATGGAAACTTTCTGTTCTTTCTGCACAATATTTTTAGAAACTTAAAAACATTCAAACATATATATACACATATCATATATGTGTATGTATGTACATACATATATAAACATATACGTGGCGCCTCTTATCGATCTGTATATAGAAAGCACTTCATCTTGTAGCTTAACAGTAGATTGCTTACTTAGCATGTGCAAGACCATGGATTCTCTCCCCAGCACCAATATACAAATAATACTTAAAATTAAACTGATTAAGGACATGGAGTCCTCTATTTCCTGAAGTGTTTTTAGGCAATATATCAGATAGGTTAAGCTTGTGGGTTCTGAATTGGATGACATGGGTCCCGATCCTGACTTTGGAACTTCTAAGCCACACATCCTTTAGCAAATTACTTCACCTTTCTCCAGGTTTCGGTGTCTGCATTTCTAAGATAGGGATCATAGTTTCTGTAACAAATATATGGTGATATTCACCCAGTGCATTTAGCACCATGCCTGACACACAACAAATGCCCGGTGTGCATTAATATTATATATGACAGTAGATTCTTTGTAGTGTCACATGAAAGGCTAAGGAGGAAGCAATTCTTTTTCCATAATAAAAAAAAAAATCTTCTTTGTCCTTCACAATGAACACACAGAAGCCTTTGCCAGTAGCTGGCTCTGCAAGGGTTGTGTGGGCAAACTTTCCCGCCTGGCTCCTGGTGTGCATGTGTAGCTGTTGCTGTCTTCCAAGGTGGGTCTCTGCAGCTGACTGGGTGGCTCCCTTCCATTCTTCTGGAACTAGTACTCCTTCCTCTTCTGAGAAATTCTTGTTCCTCTCAACTTCCCCTACTGCTGTGGCCGCAAGAGGAACTTCCATTTCACAAAAGCCCATCTCCCTCAGCATGGGAATTGAGCTGGGGAGAGGAAGCTCCTAGTCAATGCCCCCCCACCCCATGGGAGTCCTCCAGTGTGTGAGCAGATGACCTAAACTGAGGCTTCCCATGGGAAGCCTCGCTAAGCACTTATGGGCTTTGAATAAGAAAAAGTCTCTTTGCTCCCTGTGGGGAGAGCTGGGCAGTCATCAGGCAGGTGCTACAGTAGCCACCATTCCAGCCCTGAGGAAAATGAAGTAAAGATATCAAAAGAAGCCAAAGGAGAGAAAATAAGTGCCAATAGTCCTGTGTCCCCATGCAGTGCTGATGGAGGTCACCCTTTCTGGAAATGTGAACCAGCGAGGTGCTTCTTTTGGCTGGACCCACGTTATCTTGGGTCTCTGTCACTTATGTCCATTAGAGTCCTGATTTGTACAGATTTCTATCTTTAGAATTATGTGTCCTTGTCCAGACAGGAGGACTTAGAAATACTTTGACAATGAAGCAGAAAAGACTGTGAGAGGCACCTGACAAGCACTTAGATTGAAAAGCACAACATTGAGCCTACAATTCTGGCTATTGATCAGTCCCTAGGGAATAATATTATATTTCTGCCAAAATTTTCTGCAGATCTTTGAAACCAGCTGCCTGCATACCTGCATCATGATAGAAAGTGCTTTCTCTCCACCATCAGAGAAATGGGCCCACCATGGATGTCTTTGGAAGAAAATACAGCTCTGTCAATACAAGGAGTGATGCTTACCAAAGCGTATGTATGTGCCTGTACATTTCTCATAGCAAAAGCAGAAACTTTATAAATCTCTGAAAACAAAGGATTGCTTAAATACATTCAGATGCACTCATAAAACAGAATATTAAAGTCATTAAAACCATGTTTTCAAATAATGTTTAATGTTACGGAAAGGACTCAAGACTATATTATGAGAATATTATAACATTTTGTCTGCAATATACTTCCATTTTTATAGAACCTGTCACAGGTCACTTAAAGACATAAGTATATTCTGCAAAATATGTTACTGGGCATCACTGTATGAATATCATGGAGTGTACTTATGCAAACTAAGATGACTATGATATCATTGGTGATATAATCTTATGGGACCAGTTTATATAGGCAGTCCATCATTGACAAAATCATTGTTATGCTGCACAAGACTATATATTCATAAATGCCCTTAAGAACATTTTATGTTTATATGTGTTATACATGAGTATACATATACACATACATGTTACATGTAATCAGGATGGAGACATAAAATGTACCCCTAAAGGGAGTTTTAATTCTTTGGTATATTACCTCAAAATTCTACAACAAACTTTATAATAAATTCCAAAGATCTTATTTTGCTGGCCTTATCCTCCTCCAAAAATCTGTATAACCAAAAACCACCCAAGCCTTCAATCTCATACTGAGGATTTGGGGTTAAGATGTCAGAGCATGAAAATGAAAGGGGGTGGGGTGCATGATTTAGCCCATAGCATACCACATATTCCAGAATGTTCTCATCTATTTCTTAAAATTAGATGTCAGCAAGCATTCCTATATTCAAGAACCCAGCAAAGGTGTGTTCCAAGCCTTCACTCTCAATTCCTGCTGTTTCTGTGTGTTTTAATCCGCTTTTTTGCTGCTGCGACTAAAGACCTGACCAGAACAATTTTAAGAGAGGAAAAGTTTATTTGGGGACTCGTGGTTTCAGGAGTCTCAGTCCATAGACAGCCAGCTCCATTCCTCAGGACTCAAGATGAGGCTGAACATCATGGCAGAAGAACGTGGCAGAGGGAAGCAGCTCACGTGATGATCAGGAAGTAGAGAGACTCCACTTTCCAGACACCAAATATATACCCTAAAGGCACGCCCCTAATGAACCACCTCCTCCAGCCACACCCTACCTGCCTTCATTTACCACTCAGTTAACTGCATCAGGTGATTAATTCACTGATTGCTTTAAGGCTCTCATAACCTGATTATGTCTCCTCTAAACATTCTCGTATTGTCTCATACATGAGCTTTTGGGGCACATCTCACATCCAAACCATAACACTGTGGTTTGCCAGGAAAGAGGCTCAGGCCTAGTATACGATATTGATCAGTGTTGCAAACCATTGGCATCAAAGAACCTGATAAAGCACAGCAATGAGCTCAAAAAGATGGTGGTGCCCTGTCTTCCCCGTAAGTAATTCAAAGTGAACATACTGAAATAAGAATGAGAGACTCCAGTGATTTCTATCCTTTCTGCCAAGCTGGCCTGAATCCCTTTAAAGCTTTTTCCCTACGTTACTGATTGTACTATTGAGTTCTATAGTTTCTTTGTTCAGCTTTTGTTTGGAAGATCTATCCAGTGGTGAAAGAGGTGTGTTAAAGTCACCCAGAATTATTGCGAGCCTACAGCTTGAACCTGAGAAGAGTATGCTTGATGAACGAACGTAGGTGCGCCATTGTTTGGGGCATATAAATTTATTATTGTTATGTCTTGTTGCTGAATTGTTCCCTTAAGCAGTATGAAATATCCTTCTTTATCCCTTTTGATTAACTTGCACTTGAAGTCTACTTTATTTGATATGAAGATGGAAACCCCTATTTGCTTCTTCTCAGCAAAAGAAACAATCTGGGAGGTGAATAGAGAGCCTACAGCTTGAGAGAAAATTTTTACCACTTGCACATCAGATAGGGCACTAATCTCTAGCTTATATAAAGAACTCAAAAAGCTAAACACCAAAATAACAAATTGCTCAATCAATAAATGGGCCAAGGACAGACACTTCTCAGAAGAGGATATACAATCAATAAACAAATATATGAAAAAATGTTCAACATCTCTAGCTATTAGAGAAATGCAAATCAAAACCACTCTAAGATTTCATCTCACTCCAGTCAGAATGTCAGCTATCAAGAATACAAACAACAATAAGTGTTGGCAAGGATGTGGGGGAAATGACACACTCATTCATTGCTAGTGGGACTACAAAAAAGGTACAGCCAATATGGAAAGCAGTATGGAGATTCCTTGAAAAACTGGGAATGGAACCACCATTTAACCCAGCTATCCCTCTCCTCAGTCTATACCCAAAGAACTTAAAAACAGCACACTATAGGGACACAGCCACATCAATGTTTATAGCAGCACAATTTACAATAGCTAAACTGTGGAACCAACCTAGATGTCCTTCTGTAGATGAATGGATAAAGAAAATGTGGCATATATACACAATGGAATATTACTCAGCAATAAAAGAGAATAAAATCATAATATTTGCAAGTAAATAGATGGAGTTGGAGAATATAATGATATGTAAAGCAAGCCAATCCCCAAAAAACCAAATGCCAAATGTTTTCTCTGCTATAAGGAGGCTGATTCATAGTGGGGTTGGGAGGGGGAGCATGGGAAGATTAGACGAACTCTAGATAGGGCAAAGGGCAGGGGAGGGGAAGGGAGGGGGCAATGGGGTAAAAAAGATGGTGGAATGAGATGGACATCATCACCCTAAGTACATATATGAAGACACGAAGGGAAGGGTGTGAATATACTTTATATAGAATTTTTCACATCCAGAGGTATAAAAATTGTGCTCTGTATGTGTAATATGAATTGTAATGCATTCTGCTGTCATATATGACAAATTAGAATAAAAAAAATAAAGTTTTTTTAAAAAAGCTTTTTCCCTTTGACACTGATACAGCTGTTAAGAATCAGGTTCAAGTCCTGTTCCCAGGGGTGTTGAAGATTGAACACCTGAGAAACGCCGAGGCAAGAGCGTTAAAGGATAGAACGGGGTGGGGGGGTGGGACAGAGGCTCCTCCCAGAGGAGCGCATCTGAGTTGGTGCCTGGGAGGGAGTGGGGTGTCCTGCCCCTTTTATACATTTTAGGTTTCCTTTCTTCTCATGCCCCCTCCTCCTCTTATCTTGACCAGTGACCAAAGGTGGAGTGACCAGGGGCAGGAAGAGAGCCCTGGAGCGGCTACTCCTTTAACAACTTCTTGCCCTGGAGGCAGGAAACCTTAGCCACAGGCTGGAGGAGGGGGAGGTGCTCTGGAGGTGTTAGCATTTCATTTCCTCTTGAATCAGCCCCCATCTTCCTGACCCAATCATTCATTACCTACACTGACTGTCCTTTTGCCCCCCAGCCTCAACATCACATTATATTTAAAGGCCCTGTTTTTCTGGGGCCCTTGGCACAATCTTCACCCCTTTAGTTTTCCAGCACTGGTTTTTGGTACTCTCTCACCTGAGCTCTGGCCCAAGTTGCCACCAAACGGGTCCTTTCTCAAGAACATTCTCAATTTAAGTTTGCTTCCAATTTAAAGGCCCATGGTACATGTTTCCTATGGGCTCTTACAGTGTTTGGAAGGTTTTTAACTGCCCATGAAAAAGTCTTTAATTTCCCATACATTTGCTGTGTTCTTTGACATAGGAACACTGGATCTGGTGACATTTAAATTCAGGAAATACAAAAAGAGAATATTTCAAAACATGATGGGTCATGGGATGGATAGTGGTCCTCTGTCCCATATGTTGAGTCCTAACCTTTAATACCTCAGAATGTGATTGCATTTGGATATAGGAGCTTTAAAGAGGTAGTTAAGGTAAAATGAGGTCTTCAAGGTGAGCCCTAATCCAACCTGAGAGGTGTCCTTATAGGAAGAAATTAGGACATGCAGGGAGAGACACCAGGGACACATATTCCTTTCCACAAGAGGACACAGGAAGAAGGCAGATGTCTGCGAGTCAAAGGAAGAGGCCTAGGAAGAAGCCGAAACCCCAGCCAGCTTGATCTTGGACTTCTAGCCTCTAGAAGTACAAGACAATAAGAGTCTGTTATTTACACCAGTCTGTGACGTTTTGTTGTGTGTTCAGTAGAAATATGGTAGAAATTGTATTTTTAAAGATTGCCTGTCAAAGCTGAAAGAGAAATGAATGAATGATTGCCAGAGGAAACCTAGTTTTATGGTTTCAGTGGGTCCTGTGCCAGATCATGGGTCCTCTAGGTCACAGGCCCAATTAGAGGCAGAACTAAGCCCTCAAACTAACAGTTCTGGGCTCTTTTCACAGTCTAAGACTGACAGCTCCATTTCCTTATTTATCTATTGGTTGATTTCCAGTTGTTTGGTCCAGGTGCCCAGTATAGACGATAGGAAAGTCTTACAGCTTTTCCCCAGTGTCGCAGTTCTGCTGCCAAGCCAAGCAGTCCACGTGCTCTGAAATGATAGGAGAACAATGCTGTTGGCTTCAGGGGGCTGTCACTTCCCACTGACAGCAGAGTAGGAAAAAAAAAGGGGACTTTGGCAACAGACAGGTGAGGTTTGAATCTGGACTGCACTGGTAATCAACTTTATGACCTGCTCAATTTATCTGACCTCTTAAGTCTCCCTACAGGAAGACAACCTATTCACCTGTGACTGATTGTTTTGAGATTAGATAAGATACTGTGTAAAAGGAGGGGTCAAAATCATGAGCTCACTCCTAATCTTATTCCCCCCACCCCTTGCATCCTTCTTTTCCTTCCTCTCCCCTTCTTGCCAGATGGCAGGAAATCGAAGAAAGGGCAAGCAAGATGTGGACCCAGGTTTCTGGCTCTCTTCATTGCCCTCTCCACTAAAACAGGCCTGTCTCACTGAACTAGGGAAGATCAGTGAACCTTAAGATTCTATGTGGCACCTGGAGAAGGCTCATTTGATCCTCACCTTTTGTGGGGCTTAGCTGATTTCTGTAGGTGTTTGACTTGATAAAAGTCATATGGATTAGCCAGCTTTCTGTTGCCATGACAAAATACCTGAAATAAAAAACTTTATAGAAGAAATATTTATTTTGTCCCATGATTTCAAAAGTTTCGGTGCATGGTCACTTGGCCCCATTGTTTCTGGGTCTAAGGTAGAACATTACAGTGGGGAGAGTGTGATAGAGCAAAGCTGATCAGCTCATGGTGGCCAGGAAATGTTGGGGGGAAAGGGTAAGGGGCCAGGGCCAAGATAGAGCCTTCAAGAGTGCATTCCCAGTGACCTACTGCCTTCAACTAGTCTACATCTCCTAATTTTCCACCATATCCCAATCACCCATCAAAGGATCAATCTATTAATGAGGTCAGAGCCCTCGTGATCCAATCACCTTCCAAAGACCTCCACCTTTGAACACTGCTGCACCAAGCCTTCAATACATGAGCTTTGGGAGCATATTTCATATCCAAGGCATGACACAGTTCCCTTCTTTATATTTCTAGAAAGGCATGCCAACTCCTAGCCACAGTGGCTCTTCCACTCTGACAGTACTCATTATAGGCACAACTTTCTGCCTTCATTAATAAAGCCGAATGTGGTGATGTGTACCTGTAACCCCAGCAACCTGGGAGACTGAGACAGGAGGACCACAAGTTCCAGGCCAGCCTGGGCAACTTAGTGAGACCCTTTCTCAAAAAAATAAAAAATAAAGTGAAAAGGACTGGGGTTTGGCTCAGTGTTAAAGTGCCCCTGGGTTGGCTCTCCAATATTAAGGAAAAAAAAAAAAAAAACAGGCATAAAAGATTTCAGCTCTCTTGCTTGCACACCCTAGAAACTTCTACTCAGTGAAACAAGCATAATCTTCATGCAAAGACACTATGGGCTGCCTAACAGTTTGTCCAGAACCCTAGACTGCCCCATTCCTGCCTTGTGCTGCTCTAATCTCTCAGCAATGGAATTAGGTCTCTTGTTTGCATCGGACTCTCAACACTCCTCCTGCAACAGTGCACTTCACAGCAGAGAACATCATGCAGTTGCAAAGAACACATATGGCGACCGAGCCATCTGTGTGCCTTTCAGCAGGTAACTGGCCTTTCTAGGCCTTGGTTTCCCCATTAAAAAGTGGGACGTTTAATGATCTGCTTTAGGAATTGATATAAAGCCCCAAAGCTCCCTACATTAAGCATTGCCTGGCACATAACAATAAAGACTCCATAAAGCTCCTTATTATTATTATTAGAAATAATTTTCACCTAATGCATACTTTGCTGATATAAGGAAATACCAGAAATACCTTCTCAGTACCTAGTTATTTTATTCTTTGGCTACTAATGTGGAAATAACTCCAGGGGCAATGGTATTTATAACGAGCTTTTTTTATGGTGAACTAATGGCATGCCCCCACATTAAAAAACTGATAGGAACTTTCCAACAAAACCATCTGCAAAAGACTTGTTGTAATTCAGAGCATGGGCAGCTATCACTCAGACTGAGGTTAACAATTAGAGCACAATTTTTCAGCCTTGTCATTATTTCCATTTTGGGCCAGATAATTCTGCACTGTAGGTGGTTGGTCCGTTCATTGTGGGATGGTTAGCAAGATCCCTGGCCTTTACCCATGAGATGCCAGTTGCATCCTCCCACAGGCAAACATGTCTCCTGACAGCACCAATGTCCCCTTGAAAGAAAAATCATTTCCCACTGGCCTAGAGAAATATCTGGTTGTCTTTCAATGGGTATTGGGTACTGTCTGTTGGGTAAAAAAATAATGTGATCCCAACAGGTAGGGCTGAAGGTCAGCTGGTCAACTCCAGTTCAGTGGAACCATTGTTGGGAACCCAGCACCTCTTTGGATTATTTGTTGCCTGTGCCGTGTTAAGGATGCTTTATATAAGCCCCACATTGTGGGGAGCCTTTGGTCAAGGTCTCTTTAAAGAAGTGAAGATGAAAGGTTAACCAGGATCTAGGGAAGACTAAGTTCACCGGAGAGCCTTAGGGCAGGTAGGTCATGGAGGGTTGTTGTTCTACCTCGGAGGCATCCCACACTGCTCGAAGGTGCTGCCTGAGCAGCACCTCCTTAAAGACATCCCACCACACCTCAGTGGCCCAGGGGTCTTTTCACCCATTGCTATCCTCTCCTGGTCTTTCCAGCCATAGCACAGAACGGCGTTTCAGACGGCTTGACTCTAGTGATGACCACAAGCTACTTACCTCATTCTGAACCTTGCAAGGCAGGTTTTAAGCGTCTTCCCCTCCAAATGACTCTGTAAATGGAAACTTTCCATTTCTGTATCCATGCACTTCAGGGTAGTGTGGGCATGCCACGTTTCTCTCCCAGATGGTGACACACTTTGGGTAGCATCGTGCTTGCAGTGGGGGGTGGCAATCTGCTGTTAAAATAAAAGACATCCAGAGGTTTAGACACTGCATTTGCTCTGTGCCCAGAAGAATACTCCAATAAAGAAAAAAAAAAAAAAAACAGAAGAAAACAATACCCAGGTCACTGGAGTACGGATAAATTCAGGACCAAGGGAAAGATTACAGACAAATTAGTTTGGCGAATCTCCCTCAGATTAGCGCATTCACTAAATTGAGTCACACACAACTGCAATAACCAACAATACCATTTGTTGCAACATTGTTAACTATGCTAAGGATGATGCATTGGAAGAATGGGCCACTGAGGGCAAACTTTCTCAAAAGACCTATTTTAATCAACCTATGTTCTTTTGGTCTGAGTACAGGGCCTCCTTTTTGGAAATGAGCAAGGGATTCAACGCAGTTTATCATCCAGATTGATGGTCAAACTGAGCAGGCATTTCAGTCTTTGAAAACAAAGTTCTAAAGGTGCAGCCAAGACACTAGGGAAGTAGGGATGCCGAAGGGCCCAATGTGCTTGTGTCTATGCCTAATCCACCTGGAACACCTTGTCTTTTCAGGGTCCAGGCTACAGTCAATTCTTCAGAGGTGCTTCTGAGTCTGACCACATGTAATTCCTCACCTGAAATATTCTCCCCTCCCACTTAACTTACCTAACACGCTGTGGGATTATCAAGATGTTATTTAACTTCTCTGACCCTCAATTTTATTTTTCTGAAATGGGCACTGCAGGTTCTTACATCAGAGGTTGTGGTGAAGATTAAATGAGATAGTATATGTGAAAGCGCTTAGCACAGAGCCTGGCACACAGCAAAGATTCACTAAATATCAGCTAGAGTTCCAAAATTCGTTATTCATCCTTCACATGCCAATTTCCTCCAATATATCTCTCTTGAGGGCCTACAGTGGGTCATTTACCCTCTTGTGTGCTCCCACCACTCATGATGTGAGGTTTGAATGTTATCTTTAGGGGCTGACCCTAAAATCTTCAAGTCTTTGTGCAGCCTGAAAATGCCCCTATAAATCAGCCCATTCATAACTAAAGTCCAAAATCTCTGGATACAATTACTGATCCAGCAGTGAGCATGGCTCAAAAAGAGTCTGTCTGAATAATGAAAGGATTGCTATGGAGACTGAAAGAGGATCGCTCTTTTCATGAGATCTCGTATGCTAAGGATGATGCATTTCCAGCGTTGTCCAAAGCTGCTTTGCCAACAGGGAATGAAGCTGATGCAGAAGAAAGCAGAAGTCAGAAAAATAGCTACACAGGAACGAGACGGAGGGGGAGAGACTACAGTACAGGCATGCTGGATCCAGCCAAGCCTGAAGACATCGGTTTTGAGGGCTATTACACATTCAGGAACTAGCCTCTTGTTACTTGAGCTAGCTCTAATTTGGTTTCTCTCACTTTCACTAAGAATCTTGATTAATGTATCCTACATCCTTATTTGTAAAACACATCACATTCATCATCATTCATCATCCACTTTTCCTAATTAGGTTGTAAATTCCATAAAGGCACAGACCCTGTCCTATCTCTCCGTCATTGTGTGGCAAGCAGAGTGGCTGCCAAGAGTAGGCACCCACTGTATGAATGATGAATGATCTAAGGAGATTCCAGATGCGAATCATAGGCTCAATTGAAGCAATGTCGGGGGTGGGGGGTGGGATAAAGCTCCCGCCCCCATCTTCTCTCAATGCTTCCCCAGTTGAATTCAGACAGAAATCTCCTGATTCTCAAAGACGTATCGTTGCCTTCCATTCCCTTCATTTCTCAGAGAAACAGATACTGAGATTGTTACAGAGTCTCTCAGCCCACAGTGTAAGACTCCATCCTGGAGAAGGGAGTGAATACTTCAGAGGGAGAACATGGGATTTAGCAGTCACCATCCACTCCAGATCAGTATGGTGTGTGCATAGCCACAATTTTCCTGGATTCCATCTGGGGCCCCGTGCATGACAAGCATGTGGTCTACCACTGAGCTACATCTCCAACCCCCTTGATTTTGCTCTTTGCGATTTGTGTTTCCACAGGTGACAGTAGCCCACAGTTAAGCCTGCGTTCCACCACTCAGCTCCGTCCTCAGCCTCTTAAGCCCACAGTTTTTAATGGTCACCCAAAACACCTCCTCTGTGTTAGTCAGGAATCACTCTATTATAAGTCTCTGAATGTGCAACACAATTTTAGAAATTTTGAAATGTCATTGTTATGTCACTAATAAATTCAGGATTTCAGCCACGTGTTGCTGGAGTCAGGTCCTCAAAATCCGCCTGGTCCCTCTCTCTCTCTCACAGCTTCCCTGATGACTTTATCATCTCAGATCCTTCCATCGGCAGAAACTGTGGTCTTTACAGTTTTCAGCAAAGAGCAGAGGACCTTCCAGCAACCATGTCAACCTGACCAAAAGCCTCTGGCTCTGCTGGGTCAGATGCGCATGCACATGCACTTCTTGCTGATTCCGTGGAACTGTGCTCTCTTGTTGGCTAACTTGGGTTGCACAGTTACCTCTGCGGGACGTGGAGGCAATGAGAGGAGGTGGATCGGGAGTGCCATCAGCATTGCTGAGGTAGAAGCAGCTCCCAGGGGTGAGCAGACAAGTAAAGACCAAGTGTCCACTCTCCATCCCACTCCTCTGCTCACTCAAATGTCTGGAAGTTCCTTCTCAGAGGGCCCACGGGATCTGCACATGACCCCCATCCAGCCCCAGAGATCTCTCCAGCTACCTGTGTCCTAGGCTCCAGTGTTGCTCCAAGTAGGAAAATAAACTTGAATTCTGTCCCACAACCTTGAACACCACACACCCTCCCCCCCCTCCGCGCTCCCTCTCCCTGGAGAGACTTGTTCTGTCCTTCTTAGCCTCCTTCCTCCATATAATCCTGGCAATCAGGCAGAAGGAGGCAACAGGAGCCAGAGATGTGATCAGGATTGCCCTTCCTGCCCTTTCGACATGGTCTTGAACCAGATTGTAGACTTGGACCTTTTCCCCCTTAGGTTGAATGCTTTCCCAGACAGTTCCAGGGTCTCTTGTGCCAATATGCTTCAGGCAGGTCAGCTCCACATTCTCCAGGTCAGACTAGATAACCCGGCACAGTGTAAAGCTGAGGTCATTGCTGTGCCTGTTTCAAGAAGGTTATCTCTTCCTTGGCTAGGTTTCCTACGTAAGTTTCCTTCACTAGTTAGTCGTTAGCCATCCCGAATAGCTGTTACCCCACCACGGACGGTCCACCAGGTTGAGGGGGTAGAAGTTCCTTTTCTTTTGCCCTGCCTCAGGGTTATTTGTACAAATAGCACAAGAGGACACCGGCCACGTGCAAATGGCAGCCCAGGGGTCACCTCAGTCGTTATCCACATATTGCAGACAGAAAGTCCCCGTAGGGATCCGAGCGCCTTTGGGATCTTGAGTTGGAGCCAGAACTGAAGCCGGAGCTGGAACTGGAGTCAAAGCCACAGCCTGGGCCTTGGTTTGAACTTGGCCTTGGCCCCTGGATTGCAGAGTCTAAGACACTTGGCAATGAGGGCACAAGCACATGTCCTGAAAGTGGGGTGGGTGATGTGGACAAGCTGACTCAGACTTTTGGCATCTGGGGCTCAAACTCGTGGGGCCTTACGGAGGCCTTGATGCCCTCGGAACATGCACACTTGGCCGTGGTGTTGGCAGCCTGTAATTCTTTCAGGCCCTTCTTTTTGTGTTTCTTGGCAAAACACATGTTCCATGTTCCTCAGCAACTCGGAGTCCATCCCCTTAATCGATGCACGTTTTTGTGATTAGTATTTCTTTCCTTTCTTTTTAAAAATTATTTTCCTTAGGAATATTTATTTATTTACTTATCTATTATTCTTGGTAAGAGGGATGGAACCCAGGGCCTCACATATGCTACTCAAGCGCTCTACCACTGAGCCGCATCCCCAGCTCATGATTGGGGTTTCTTGATGCCATGTCTGTGCCATTTTGGGGACTGATTGTATATGCTGTGGACTTGGCCAGGTCTGCACCAGAACTCAGGGTTTCCAAAGAGCCTGGAACTAGAAGAGGAAGTCCCTGCATAGAATTGATTGACTATTATAAGGACAAGATATACAAATTTATCCTTCTGTTATATTCTTTCTCAGGGGACTTTGATTTGTCTATTCCTATGAAAGAAATCTCCAGTTTTTTTTTTTTTTTTTCAAAAAAAACCTTATAGATAAAACATCAATGTAAAAATGAAGGTAACTGTTTACTCACCAGTCGACTATGAGTAGAATTATAAATCTTGAAGAACAGAGACCTTCATCGACAGTGCAGGAACTCACGTGTGTCCACATTGCTGCCTTATCATCTGTTTCCTCCCATACATAGAACACACTGCCAATCAAAAGGAGCAATCTATGCACATAGATATTGGCAGATACCATGGGTAGCATTTCAACACCTTCTTGGACTCCTTCACCCATAAGAAGCATGTGGGTTCCCAGCTTCTCCCCAACCTACATCCTCTCTACCTGCCTTCTCACTTACGTCAACACAACCTCCTACCAGCAGCTCTTCCCTCCTGGTAGACCTCGGTCACTCCCACTTATTTCCAGGATTAATGTCCGTCTGTGCTTCATGAATAATCACTAAGGGAACAACTCAAGAGCCACATCCCCCCTCCTCACAGCAAGCCAGCAGCTCCCTGTGACATTCTAAGAGAATAAAGGAATAAAATACGTAGTTTGGACATCTTGTTTTTCTCTTGCAGTTTTGACACCACTGTTTTTCTTGTGCTAAAACTACGTACTGATATGGTTTGGATGTGAGGTGTGCCCCCCACCAAAGGCTCCCATAAAGCAGAACTATTTAGAGGTACAATGATTGGATTGTGAGAACTGGAACCTAGTCAGTCCGTCCGATTTTGAATGGACTGACTGGATTGTAATTGTAGGCAGGTGGGGTGTGGCTGGAGGACAGGGGTCAGGGGGGGCATGCCCCAGAAGGGTCATTCTTCCCTAGACTCCTTCCCCACCCCCTTTCTTTGCTTCTTGGCAGCCATGAATGCAGCAGTACTCCTCCTCCACACCCTTCTGCCATGATGTGCTGCCTCATGGGCCCAGAACAATGGAGTGGGCCATCTATGGACTGGGACCTCTGAAACCATGAGCCCCAAAGAAACTCTCCCTCCTGTAAGTTGTCCTTGTTAGGTACTTTGGTCACAGCAACAAAAAGCTGACTACAGTGCTCACAGACAAAAACAGAGATCTAAAACGAACACTAGTCAGATTAAACCAGTGATGATGGAGTGGAGAGAACCGGAAGACATGGGTTCTGACAGTACGTCTGCTCTGCCTTTTGGTTTTGCTATAGCAGAACATGCAACAATATGGAGATTGCTAGTTTTGCACATTTTCTTGCCTGGTGTGCACATTTGACAATAAGGATTGATGAATTAGTTCTTGTGCCCACAGGTCAGGGAAGCTGGGCCTATCTGTGTTCATTGGGCTTTGTCAACTCTCCCAGAATCCTGGGGACTTTTCCTGTGCTTCCCCCCCCCTCCACACCCAACAAAAGAATGTGCACATTCCTTTGGTTCTTTGCCCTTTCCTGAAAAATTCAACAAATGAGTGTTGAAGTAATAGATGAATGATAAATGAAGTAATAGAGGATAACTAATTAGATATGCATTTTAAAACTGTGAATTTCCTAAAGAAATTCTTTAACAAAATAATGCCCACCATTCATGTCTACCTTCTAAATCCTTTATGAGAACTCTTCCACTTATGAAGAAATCCCGCAAAGTGAGAAGAATAATTTCCCCTCCTGTAGAAGAAAAAACTGATATTCTGCACTTAAACAATTTTCCCAAAAAAGCCTTATCACATAGGGGAGGCATGCCAAAGCCCAGGGCCCTCAGGACAGTATGCTGCCAGAAGATAAATTTGTCTCTGTCCAAAAATCACACTCTCAGCAGAAAAAGATACCTGCAGAAATAATAGCAAAAACTCTCCAAAGTTGATGAAAAATATAATTCATAGACCCAAGAAGCTCAGCAAACAAGAAACAGGACAAATAGAAGGAGAAGCTCACCTACTCTACCACAGTCAGACTGCAAGAAATTTTGGAGGCAGTCAGAGGGGGAGAAAAGACACATCACAAACAAGGAAGAAAAAGTTCACAAGAACTTCTGAATTTTCATGACAAAAAATGGAGTCCAAACCACAATGGGATGACATTTTTTTATTTATTTAGTTTTTTGGGTGCTGGAGATTGAATTCAGGGACTCTCACATGCTAAACACATGCTCTATCACTGAGTGTCCAGCCAAGAGATGACGTTTTTTTTTTTTAAAGAAAAATGCAAAATAATGTCAAACTGTCAATACAAAATTCTGTATCAGGCAAAAGAAAAATATATATATACATATAATATAAGTAATACATGTGTATATGTATATAATACGTGTGTGTGTGTGTGTGTGTGTATATATATATATATATCTCCTGAGAGTGGAATAGAAATTTTCTAATAAATGAGAACTAAGAGAATTGGTTGCCAGTAGACTTGCCCTCTAAGAAAGCTAAAGGATATTCTTTGGGCCATAGGGAAATTTTAAGCGATAGCAACTTGGATCTACAAGAAGTAAAGAAAAACATTATATAACGTCCTATGTACCACACACATTTATGATATCTGAAAACAGAATGTAGAATGTTCAGGGTTTGGGAGAGAGTCTGCAGAAAAAAAAAATGAAAATAAAAGTATTTTAAATGAACGAAATGATATCCCATGTCAGAAGACAAAGAGATTGTTTTCCTTTTTACATATGGTTTTAAAATAGATTTCCTCTGGGTAGTTGTAAGCCTTTTACTTCATGACTTGTATTAGATTTCTGCTGCTGTCACAAATATACGAGGTCAATTGACTTAACAAGAGGAAAGGTTTATTTGGGCTCACAGTTTCAGAGGTTTGAGTCCACGACCGGTTGGCTCCATTATTTTAGGACTGAGGTGGCATGGTATATCATGGTGGGGAATATATGGCGGAGGAGGCCTATTCACCACATAGTTGTCAGGAAGCAGAGAGAAACAGGAAGGAGCCAGGATTCCAATATCCCTTTCAAGGGTGTGCCCCCCCACCCCCTGCAGTGATTTAACATTCTCAAATTAGGCCCCTCCTCTTAAAGGTTCTGCCACCTCCCAATACACCACAGATTGGTGATCAAGCCTTTAACACATAGGCCTTTGGGGGCATTTCAGATGCAAACTATAGCATGTCCTTTGCTGCACAAGCTTTTAATTTTATTAATTAATGATAAGGGAAAATTTTTATGAGATGTCCTACATTTAATTGCAAGGACCTAAGGATGGAAGGAACATCAATAGCAGAGGTTAATGAGCTAACAAGTCAAGGCTGAAAACAACAAGAGGTCTTTTAATGTACCTGAATGTGTATTAAAGTCCCATGATCCCCTGACGTTTGTCAGTCACTCATATCAAATAAGATTTTCCAACCTCTCTTATGTTCAATTGTTTATTTTATCTCAAATATATTCTAATGTGTGCAATAAAAGGAGGATATGGTTTACCAACACCTTTTGTTAAATAATCCATCCCTTTCTATGGATGGACTTGCAGTGAATACTTTATCATATATAAAGTTTATGCAATAAGGTAAACCTTATTCAGGCTCTTTCATGGATTCATTGTTAACTAAGTGTTATACCATTTTACTTTGAACAGTTTGTGATGTATCTCCTTATCAAATAGGCAAATTCTTCCCTCTGCCCCTTTCACTTTCTTTCTTAAAGTTTTTAAATTAATTTTTTAATATATGACAGCAGAATACATTACAATTCATATTACACATATAGAGAGTACAGTTTTTCGTATCTCTGGTTGTATACAAAGTATATTCACACCAATTTGTGTCTTCATACATATACTTTGGATAATGACATCCATCATATACCACCATCATTTCTAACCCCATGCCCCCTCCCTTTCGGTCCCACCCCTCTGCCCTATCATCTATTCCTTCCATGCTTCCTCTCCCTACCTGATCATGAATCAGCCTTTTTATATCATAGAAACATTCAGCATTTGTTTTGGGGGGATTAGCTAACTTCACTTAGCATTATCTTCTCCACCTCCATCCATTTACCTGCAAATGCCATGATTTTATTCTTTTATTGCTGAGTAATATTCACTGTGTATATATACCACATTTTTTTATCCATTCATCTACTGAAGGCATCTAGGTTGGTTCCTCTGTTTAACTATTGTGAATTGTGCTGCTATAAACCTTGATGTGGCTGTGTCCCTGTAGTGTGCTGTTTTTAAATCCAAGGAGAGGGATAGCTGGGTCAAATGGTGGTTCCATTCCCAGTTTTCCAAGGAATCTCCATACTGCTTTCCATATTGGCTGTACCAATTTGCAGTCCCACTAGCAATGTGTGAGTGTACCTTTTCCCCCACATCCTCACCAACACTTATTGTTGTTTGTCTTCATAATAGCTGCCATTCTGACTGGAGTGAGATGAGATCTTAGAGTGGTTTTGATTTTCATTTCTCTAATCGCTAGTGATGATGAACATTTTTTCATATATTTGTTGATTGATTGTATATCTTCTTCTGAGAAGTGTCTGTTCATGTCCTTGGACCATACATTGATTGGGTTATTTGGTTTTTTTCCCCACCCTTTGGTGTTTAGTTTCTTGAATTATTTGTATACCCTAGAGATTAGTGCTCTATCTGATGTGAAAGTGGTAAAAATTTGCTCCCAAGCTGTAGGCTCTCTATTCACGTCACAGATTGTTTCTTTTGCTGAGAAGAAACTTTTTAATTTGAATCCACCCCATTTATTGATTCTTGATTTTAATTCTATGCTATAGGAGTCTTATTAAGGAAGCTGGGGCCTAATCTGACATGATGAAGATTACAGCCTCTTTTTCTTCTATTAGACCCAGGGTCTCTGGTTTAATTCCTAGGTCCTTGATCCACTTTGAGTTGATTTTTGTGCATGGTGAGAGATAGGGGTTTAATTTCATTTTGTTGCATATGGATTTTCAGTTTTCCCAACACCATTTGTTAAAGAGGCTATCTTTTCTCCAATGTATGTTTTTGGCAACTTTGTCTAATATAAAATAATTGTAATTTTGTAGGTTAGTCTCTGTGTCCTCTGTTCTGTACCATTGGTCCACCAGTCCGTTTTGGTGCCAATACCATGCTGTTTTTGTTACTATTGCTCTGTAGTATAGTTTAAGGTCTGGTATAGCGATGCCACCTGCTTCACCCTTCCTTTTAAGGATTGCTTTAGCTATTCTGGATCTCTTATTTTTTTCAGATGCATTTCATGTTTGCTTTTTCTATTTCTATGAGGAATGTCATTGGAATTTTGATTGGAATTGTTTTAAATCTCTATAGCACTTTTGGTAGTATGCTCATTTTGATAATATTAATTCTGCCTATCCAAGAGCAAGGTAGATCTTTCCATCTTCTAAGGTCTTCTTTGGCTTCTTTCTTTAGGGTTCTGTAGTTTTCATTATATAGATCTTTTACTTCTCTCATTAAGTTGATTCCCAAGGTTTTTTTTTTGTTTGTTTGTTTTTGTTTTTGTTTTTTTGAGGCTATTGTAAATGGGGTAGTTTTCCTCATTTCCCTTTCAGAGGATTTGTCACTGATAAACAGAAATGCCTTTGATTTATGGGTATTGATTTTATATTCTGCAACTTTGCTGAATTTATTTACTAGTTCTAGAAGTTTTCTGGTGGAATTTTTTGGGTCTTCTAGGTATAGAATCATATCATCAGCAAACAGTGCTAATTTAAGTTCTTCTTTTCCTATGAGTATCCCTCTAATTTCTTTTGTCTAATTGCTCTGGCCAGTGTTTCAAGAACTATGTTATATATAAGTGGTAAAAGAGGGCATTCCTGTCTTGTTCCAGTTTTAGAGGGAATGCCTTCAATTTTTCTCCATTTAGAATGATGTTCTGCCCATTTCAGTTTTTTAATTTTTTTTTCTGTAGTAGTAGGAATTGAACTCAGGGTGCTTTACCACTGAACTACATCCCCTGTCTTTTTAAAAATTTTTTATTTGAGACAGGGTCTTATTAAATTGCTGAGACTGGCCTCACACTTGTGATTCTCCTTCTTCAGCCTCCCAAATAGTGAGGATACAGGCTGGTTCCACGCTGCCCTGTCAAATTCTTAATCTTCATACTGATTTCTTCTCAGAATCCTTTTACCACATTCTTTTCTGCCACACGTAGAACTCTGGAATGTTGAGTGGAATTTCTTTAAAGCTATACATTAATTTGAACAGAATTTATATCTTTGTTATTATCCCTTTCCCCACAAGGAATGTGAAATATCCTTCAACTTAATTAGATTCAGGCAGGTCTGAGAGCCTGGGGAAACTGGTAAATCCAGTGAGAGTCACTCCTTCCTGCGTTTAGCTAGGATCCCAAGTGCAGCATTCCATGTTAGGGTAAAAAAATAAAATAAGATAAAATAAAATGAAATGAAATACAAAACAAAACCAACACTCAGATGGAAATCAGAAAACATGCCTGGCTTGAACTGGCTCTTCCCTGGAGGGGCAAAAAATCGTCTCTTAGGAATTCTAGTCTCAGTCTAGCCTCTACAGAAATTTTGGTACAAGTTCATACTATTAGTAATCTGCACAAACTCAAGTCAGAATTAAATTTAAACTACTTCCAGATTGGTAGTGCTTTTCACATGCAAACCCAAATCCTGTCTAGGGAACTGAAAACTTCAAAAACTGAGGTCTTGAAAAATTCCCATGTACCGGGTGCTGTTTGTCATCCCAAAGACTCAGACAGCTGAGGCAAGAGGACCACAAGTTCAAGGCTAGCCTCAGCAACTTAGCAAGATCCCAAGCTATTTAGTGAGACTTTTTCTCAAAATAAAAAATAAGAAGGCCTGGGGATATAGCTAAGTGGTGGAGTGCCCTGGGTTTAATCTCCAGTACCAAAAAGAAATAAACAAATAAATAAAATGAAGAAAAAGAAAAATTCCCATGAATCAACAAAAACGAGCAACTCATAATTTAAAAAAAAATCAACTAGCCACAGAAGAAAAACCCACCATCACTAACAAGAGATAATTTGCAGAAAAGTATGTGCAAAAACTTCAAATAGAGGGCCATCCAGGGTATCAAACCACTTTATATTGTTACATAAACAAGATAGAAGCTTAAAAAAAATGGAATGAAAAATTTAATTCAATTGAACTTGCTCATTAAGATGGCTATTATAAAAATAGAAAGTAACAAATGTTAATGAGAATGTAGAGAAATTGGAATCCTTGTGCATTGTTGGTGGGATGATCCTCTTTGGTTCAGGAAATACAAGGACAATGGTGTGTGATAAAAATCAGTCAAGGTGTATTGACAGATTTCAGTGTCTCTTCCTGTGATACTACATTATTAATGGAAACTTGGGGAAGGAACCAGAGGTAACTTCTCTCTTCCTGGGTAGTGCTGACTTCAAGTAGACAAGACATCAGAAGAATATCTCTTCTATATTTGCTGCTAGGTTCCCATAACTTAAACTAATCAGCATCCCAGGGTGCCATATTTTGAGGCCCCTTGGACATCTTCATATGCTGCAACACAGATGGACCCTAAAGACATTATGGTAAGAGAAATAAGCCAGACACAAAGAGATAAATATTAAATAACCCACTTACATGAGGTGCGTAGTGCAATTAAATTCATAGAGACAGACTGTAAATAAATGGTGGTTGCCAGGGGATAGACAGGGGAAGCAGGTATGGGGTAAAAGGAGAATTTTTCCTTTCACTCCTGAAGGTACTCTGGGATGCACTGACAACAGACAGATTAACAGGAGAAAAAGGTATAGAAATGTATTCAGTGTGCACAGGGGGAGGGGGAACCACAGGAATGGGCTTATCCACTAATCCAGTGAGATTGACTAAGAGACTCACAGATCTACCTTTTATGTGGAGCAGATTGTGGTGGGGGAATGTAGGTAACTCCTTTTGAGAGGTAGTAAAGGGGATTTTCAGGGAGAATGAATGAGGCAAGAGGACAGATAATAGTTGGTAAATTATTCTCCTTGAAAGAACAAATAGACCATGCTCCCCCCACCCCATGGTAAACAATAGTTGGTGACAAAGTCCATCCAGGTGTGGTGACATTTCCTAGTCTTCCTACCTGTGATATGAATTTAGTTGATGAAACTTCGGGGAAGGGATGCAGGGCAATCCTTTTCTTCTTTGTCAGGTCTGGTCTTTAGCTGGATAAAGGGATATCAGAAGAAAGCCCCTCCCAGCTTCTGCTGGTACCTAAGGGCCTTCAATTTAAAACAATTAGCACATCTGGGCACCAGATTTAGGGCTGAGATTCCTTAGGGCTCTTCAGGGAGAAAGGAAAGTTATTGCTTAATGGGTGTGAAGTTTCAGTTTGGAAAGTTCAAAAAGTTCTGGAAATGGTTGGGTTGATGGTTGTTCTTCAATGTGAATGCATCCAATTCCTTTGAACCTCACACTTAAAAATGATAAAGGCATCTGAAATCCCAGCAACTCGGGAAGCTGAGGTAGGAGGATCGAGAGTTCAAACTCAGCCTTAGCAACAGCAAGGCTCTAAGCAACTTAGTGAGACCCTGTCTCTAAATAAAATGCAAAATAGGGCTAGAGATGCCCCTGAGCTCAATCCTCAGTATTCCTCTCCCCACAAAAAAAGAGAGAAAGATAGTGTGCTTTATGCTATATGTATTTTACCACGACTTATAATCAATTAATTCATTTAAAGAAAATTCAACGGAGACTTCCAGCAATGGCAAACTAGGTGACTTAGACTGCTCATTCTTCCGCTGGGCTGCAAGGTAGATGAAATATAAAGCATCTGCCTGATCACATGCAAGATGGAGGGAGGGCCTGAGAAGTTACCAGGCCTCCATGTGGGAAAAGGGGGATCTGGGGAGGGGAACCTGCTTTTTCTCTTGAATTGGAGGTTGTGTTTTGCTTGGAGGCATTTTCCAAATCTAGAGAGACTCACTGAGAGATTGAGAAAGTTCTTGAACACCATCAGAGGGGGAAGGAATAGGGACTGGGGCCCAGAGGCTAGCAAGGTGAACAGGAACATTGGAGAACATCTCTTGCTTTGAATTGCCCCCTCAAGGGCCGAATCCTAGCAATGGGTAAGCTCTGCCATGCGACCAGCACGCTAGCTTCATACTAGAGGTTCTAAGCATAGAAGTTAACTAGTGAGATCAAAATAAACACACATAAACTCAGTTTACCTTTCTCTTTGACCAGGTCTGAGACGGCCCTCCCTCTGGCTCCTGCCTCAAGCCACCCAGTGGGGTAGCGAGGTTTACACAAGAGACTAGCAGGAGAGAGAGGCAGGGCACCCCAGAGAGTGGCCTTTTATTGGGGAACAAGAAATTCAATGAAGGTCGAGGGTCAGTGATTGGTCTCAGGGTCAATGGTCAGTCACGCCCCCACACGGATGGGCGTGGGGATTAGTTCTGACACAGCTTGGCCAGAATGCCTCACACCCAGTCAGGGAGGTGCCCAATCACATGCAAGAATGGCTTCCCACAGTAAGCTATAGGTAGGGAGACCCTTTCAAAGCCCACAGCTCATCTTCAAATCAAATCAATTTCTGAAATTACATTAAAGTGATTCCAGATTGTAACTGCTCCCCAGCAAGTAGCAAACATCAAATCATTCACAAAATGGTTTATAAACACAACCCTAGCACTCGGTAAAAATGTCCTAGACTATAAAGAGTGAAAACAGCATAATAGATAATCATCAGCAATAACATCAGCAGAAACGACAAGACCACCAACATCAAGTATTGGTGATACCAAATACCAACTTTTAAATAGTCAAATTTACTACATACAAAAAAATGAAGAAAAGATGAAGATTTTTAGCAGAGGATTATAAATTATGTAAATGAACAAAATGGAAGTCCTGGAACTGAAAAATATAATGTCTGTATTGCAAAGGTCCATGAGTAAATTTGACAAAAATTAGGATAGACAGCAAAAGAGAGAATTAGTGTCTCAAGAGAGAACCCAGAATAAATTATGCACATATGCACATCTAGAATGATGCCCATAGAGCAGAAATGATGGAAATTTAGGAGTGTGAGAAAAAGAGGATATAATGAGGGTATTGATTTTTCTCAAGAGTTTTGATTTGCATTTTCCTGATGATTAATGATGTCAAGCACCTTATCATGGGCCTATCAGCCATTCTGATATTAATTTTGAACAAATATCTATTCAGATCCTTGTCTATTTTTAAATCAGATGTTTTTCTTTTTATTATTGAGTTGTAAGTGTTCTTTATGTATTGTGGCTACAATTCAATACATGATTTGCATGTATCTTTTCCTATTACACAGGTTTTCTTTTCACTTTCTTGATAGTGTCCCTGAAGCACCAAGGTTTTTAATTTTGATGAAGTCCAATTTATCTGATTTTGTTATTGTTGTTGTTGTCTGTGATTTGCATAATGCAAAGTCATAAAAACTCACTTTGAACTTTTTATAGGAGTTTTATAATTTTAACTTTTATGTTTAGATGTATTATCCATTTTCAATTATTTTTTATGTATAATATAAGAAAAAGCTCTAACTTAATTCTTTAACAGGTGAGCATCCTGTTTCCTCAGTGTTATTTGAAAGAGCTTGCCATGCAAGTAAAAAAAATCTAAAGAGTGACATTTTAAAAGTAAAGATTATACATGTAAGGGTTTATTTCTAAGATTTAAATTCTCAGAAATAAATGGATCAAAATATGAGTTTATGTTTCTATCCATATGCCCACACTACACTATCTAGATTGTTTTAGTTTTGTTGTTGAGTTTTGAAAACTGGGAATTGAGGGCTTTGACTATGCTCTTTATTATGTTTTTATTTAAAAAAATTTTTTTTAGTTGTCGATGGACCTTTATTTTATTTCTTTAAATGTGGTGCTGAGGATCAAATCTAGTGCCTTACACATTCTATGCAAGTGCTCTGCCACTGAGCCACAACCCCAGCCTGACTTTGTTCTCTTAAAAAATTCTTTTAATTATACTGGTTCCTTGCATTTAAATATAAATGTAGAATTTATCAATCGTTACACAAAAATAAGACAGCTGGGATTTTGATGGGCATTGCATGGATATGTAGATCCATTTGGGATTTACGGCTACCTTAACAGTATTAAGTCTTCCAATCTATAATCATGGAATGTCTTTCCATTTATTTACATTTACTTATTATTCCATGTTTTCTTTTCTCTCTCCCTTTCTTGCTTTGTGTTTTTTTGCTAAAGATTGAATCTAGGGCCTTATGCATGCTAAGCACATACCTCTTTAATTTCTTTAAACTGTTTTGTACTTTTCCATATATATACATGGAGCTTATTTTGCTCAGTTTATTCCTAAGTGTTTGATGCTATGTTAAATGAAAAAGTTTTCCTAATTTTATTTTTGGATTTTTCACTGATAGTGCATAGAAATGAAATTTGCTTATTGATTGATTTTGCAGTGCTGGGGAATTAACCCAAGGCCTTGCCCTTGCTAAATGTGTGTTTATCACTAAGCTACATTCTCAGCCCAACTTATTAATTTTTACATGTTAACCCAACTTGTAAATTCTACTTTGTCATGCTTTATAATCTTTTTATTTGTTGTTGTTCCATTTATTTATTTGGTATATTCAGTTTGTTATTATTTTGTTGAGGGTTTTTACATTTATATTCACAAAAGATATTGGCTCTAGGTTGTTTTCTTGTTGTTTCTGTGTCTAGTGTGGTATTAGAGTAATATACTGTCTCATAAAACAAGCTGGGAACTGTTCTCTCCTCTTACATTTTGGAAGAGGTTCTAAAGGGTTGATGTTCATTTTTATTTAAATATTTTATAGAACTTGCCTGAGGAATTATCTTGCTATGGAGTTTTCTTTTTTGAAGGTTTTGGTCACTGATTCAATCACTTTGTTATAGGCTTATTCAGATTTTCTATTTCTTCTTGAGTCAGTTTTGGTAGTTTGTGCATTACTAGGAATCCATTGATTATCTGAGTTATCATATTTGTTGGCACACAATTGTAAGTATTCATTTTACTATCCTTCTCATTTTTGTGGAATTAGCAATGTCCCTAATTTCATTTCTGATTTTAGAAACTTGAATCTTCTTTCTTTTTGATTGCTCAGTATAGCTATAGTTCTGTCAATTTTGTTGATCTTGTAAAATAACTAACTTTTGGTTTTGTGGATTTTCTCTATGTATTTATAACTTGTCTTTGCTGTAACATGTATTTTTTTTTCATTGCATTTAACTCACTCTCTTCTTGTGTCTTAAGGGAGAAGGATGAATTATTGATTTGAAATCTTTTTAATGTAGATTTTAATACTATAAACTCATCTCTGAGAAACTTTTTTTTTTCATTCCATAAGTTTTGGAATGTTGTGTTTCACTGATTTCCAAGTATATTCTAATTTCTATTGTGATTTCTCCCTCAACCCATTGATTATTTAGGAGTATATTGCTTAGTGTCTATGTATTTGTGAATTCCCCAAATGTCCTTTTGTTATTGATTTATAATTTGATTCCATGATAGTAAGAGAACATTGTTTGAAATTTGATTATTTGCATCTTATTGAGACTTATTTTATAATTTAACACATAGTTCCTCTTGGCATACGTGCCATTGCCACTTGAGAAGACGTGTGTTCTGTTGCCGTGGTGTGGCGTGTTACCCTAATGTTATGTCCAGTTGGTTTATGGTATTGTTGAGGCCTTCTGTATCCTTCCTGATCTTCAGTCTAGTTGTCTTGTCCATTATTGACAGTGATTTATTTTAATCTCCAATTATTATTGTAAATTGTTTGTTTATTTATTAATTTCTTCAGGCTTTAACTTCACATGTGTGGGGACTTTGTGATTAGAAGCTGTTTTACTCCATTTGTGCTGCTATAACAAGGTATCGCAGAGCGAGTAATTCATAAATGATAGACATTTATCTCTAACAGTTTCAGAGGCTGACAAGTCCAAGGTCAAGGTGCTGGAAGGCTGTGTGCCTCAGGAGCCTGTTTTCTGTTTGTAAAGTAGTGCACCCTCTGCAGAAGATGGGTGCTGTATCCTCGCATGATGGAAGGCAGAGGAGAAAGAGGACAGTCTTTTTTAACCCCAAGTCTTTCATAGGGGTGCTAATCCTGTCCATCAGAGTGAAGCTAGGCTGGGGATGTGGCTCAAGGGGTAATGCACTTGCCTGGCATGTGCGGGGCACTGGGTTCGATCCTCAGCATCATATAAAAATAAAATACAGATGTTGTGTCCACCAAAAACTGAAAAATAAATATTAAAAAAATTCTCTGTCTCTCTCTCTCTCTCTCTCTCTCTCTTTTTTTTTTAAAGAGTGAGGCCTTCATGACTTAATCACCTTCAAAAGATACCTCTCTTAATATTGCTGCATTGTAGATTGAATTTTAATATGAATTTTGGAGGGGACACCATCATTTAAGATATAATAATATGTTTTAATTATTATGTCTTCTTGATGTGCTGATCCTTTTATCATCATAAAATGTTCTCCTCTCCACTAACCATTCTCGCCTTTCAGTCTGTTTTGTCTGATATTAATATAGCCATTCCACTTGCATGTTATATCTTCTTTCATACTTTTGCCTTTAATCTATTGTACCTTTAATTCTACTCTCTGTTTCTTGTAGACAGCATATACTTGGATCGTGTTTTTATTTATTTATTTATTTATTTTTATTTATTGTTTTTATAAAACTAGTTTATTGAGATATTTCTTTTTTAATTGACTTTATTTTTTAAATACACGACAGCAGAATGCAGTACAATTCTTGTTACACATATAGAGCACAATTTTTCACACTCTTGAATATATAAAGTATGTTCATGCCAATTCATGTCTTCTTACATGTACTTTGTTTTTTTGTTTTTGTTATTGGTTATTTTTGGATTACAATTCTTATTATACATATATACCACAATTTTTCATATCTTTGTTTGTATATAAAGTATGTTGACAATTCGTGTCTCCACACATGTACTTTGGATAATAATGTCCATCACTTTCCACCATCCTTGCTAATTCTCTGACCCCTCCCTTTCCCTCCCACCTCTCTGCCCTATCTAGAATTCATCTATTCCTCCCATGCTCCCCCTCCCTACCCAACTATGAGTCAGCCTCCTTATATCAGAGAAAACATTCAGCATTTGTTGTTTTTTTTTTTTTTGGATTGGCTAACTTCACTTAGCATTATCTTCTCCAATGCCATCCATTTACCTGCAAATACCATGATTTTATTCTCTTTTATTGCTGAGTAATATTCCATTGTGTATATATGACACTTATCCATTTATCCACTGAAGGGCATCTAGGTTGGCTCCATAGTTTAGCTATTGTGAATTGTGCTGCTATAAGCCTTGATGTGGCTGTGTCCCTGTAGTATGCTGTTTTTAAGTCCTTTGTGTATAGTTTGAGGAGTCATGTTTGTTTTTAAATCCATCCTTCCAGTTTCTATCTTTTGATTACTGTTTAGTCCATTTACATTTAATGTAATTAGTAGTTAGAGTTTTTTAATTTTTAAAATGTATTTTCTTTTTAAAAATATATGTGTTCTTTTTGTTCCTCTATTTCTCCATCAGCACCTTCTTTGGTGTTAAAAGAATACTTTCTAATACACTGTCTTAATTAGCTTGTTGCTTCTTTTACCACATATTTTTGAGATATTTTCTTAGTGCCTTAGAGATTATAATAAAACCTTAGCTTAGAACAGAATAATTTGAATTAAAATCCACTTAATTTCAATAGTCTACACAAACTTTGTTTCATTATACTCTATTCCCTCCTTCTTTTGATACTTCTATTATTATACAAATTATATCTTCATGCATTAGAAGCCCAACCCTATAGCTTTATATATATATATATATATATATATATATATATATATATATATATATATATATATATATATATATTGGTTTGTGTAATTATCTTTAATTCAGATCGTGGGAAGGAACAAAAAATGTCTTTAGACTGTCTTTATTTTACACATATAGTGACCTTCTTTGGTGCTGTTTATTTGTCCATTTGGATTTTAGTTATTGTCCCATCATTTCAGCCTGAAGGACTCACTGGGCATTTCTTACAGTTCAGATCCACTAGTGAGAATTCTCTCATTTTTTGGCTTACTTTATCCATTTTTGAAGAGCAGATTTCATGGATATAAAATTATTAATTGATAGCAATTTTAAAAGTATGTTCCTCTCTCCTGCCTCTCTTTTTTGAGAAGACAGTCTGACAATGTTGCCCAGGCTGGACTTGAACCCTGGCATCACGTGATCCTCCTGCCTCAGCTTCCCAAGTGGCAGGGATTACAGGTGTGCACCACTGTGCCCAGCTTTAGCCCAATTTTAAATGTATCTTGATTTGATCTGAGAAAGCATTTTTACTTCTAGAAATGTGTGCTGCTGAATAGTTACACATGTCCCTAAGTGAAACTTCATGAAGCAGTTTATTGCAGGACTGTGAATCTCTATCTGTAGTACGTGTGTGTGTGTGTGTGTGTGTGTGTGTGTGTGTAAAGAGAGGAAGAGGGAAGAAGGAGTGTTAAAAAGAGAGAAAGAGTGCAATAAATGTTCAAAGGGCTTTTGCAGTTATTTGGATGATGATTTTTTGTTTTTACTTTTTTATGTGTGGCACTGGGAATTAAACCCAGAGATGCTCCACCACTGAGCTGTAACCCCAGCCCTTTTGTTTTGTTTTGTTTCGGTTTGGTTTTAGAGATAGGGTCTCACTAAGTTATCAAGGCTGTTCTAGAACTTGCCATCCTCCTGTCTCAGTTTCCAGAGCTGCTGGGATTCCAGGCCTGCACCACCGAGTCTAGCTGCTTTTTGTTTTATAGCATGTATTATGTAATGTTTGCACTTTTCAAATGACTTTAAAAACAACAAAAGAGAAGAAAGCAAGCTGCAAAACTGCAGAACAAGGTCCCATTTGAGTACAAAGACCCTACAGAAATAGATACATGTTTGCTATTTAAGTGTCTGATTTAAAAAAAAAAATGCATGCTGGATTGCCACAGCTACTGCCACTTGAGAGTAATGAAACTGTAGGACAGGGAAGGGGGAAGTTTTCTTTAGAAGCTAGTGTTTATTTTCCCTAACCTTATTTCCATTTTGCTTATTAATAAGTGTCAGCAGAACAGCTCAAGACTGCTGGGTGGTGGTTCCTACCCACTCAGTGGCCTGAGCAGGGAGAGCTGCAGACCAGTGGTGAATGGCTGGCTGGGCACTCCAGGCTTCAGTGGGAAGCTGCTGGATAGGCACAGAGGACACCTGCACACCTTCAGACCAGTCTGCAACCTCAGGCTGAGTAGCAGTAACTCAGGAGCTGGATCTCTGCTACTTGGGAAGCTGAGGCAGGAGGATCACATGATGCCAGGGTTCAAGTCCAGCCTGGGCAACATTGTCAGACTGTCTTCTCAAAAAAGAGAGGCAGGAGAGGGGGACATACTTTTAAAATTGCTATCAATTAATAATGTTATATCCATCAAATCTGCTCTTCAAAAGTAGATAAAATAAGCCAAAAAAAAAAAAAAAAGGAGAGAATTCATCACTAGCAGATCTGAACTGTAAGAAATGCTCAGTGAGCCCTTCAGGCTGAAATGATGGCACAATAACTATGATGGGCCTTTTTACTTATCTGCTTAGATTCTGTTGATGCTGTTACAAGATTGCATTACACTTTTGCAATTTAAACAACAAACAAATGAATAGACAAATGCCAAAAACATTTTTTTTTTTTAAGTCAGAGAGAAAGGTAGAGAGGCAGAAATTTTTAAATTCAGATGAAAGAAAAGGAGGTGTTTTCCGGGTTGGGGCAGTCAAGTAGCTGGAGGAGGGACTGTGAAGGACCAGAGAACAGGGGAATCCATGCTGATGCGCCCATGTCCTGGGAGGGAGGAGGTGGAGGGGAGACACCAGGGAAGACAGAGGCAGAGGAAGTGGATTCTGAGACTGGCTGTCTGAAAGGTGGGCAAGAAGCACTGCGGAGACCAGGGAAACTACATTGAGTGACTGCCATAGGATATAGAAAGTGTTCTCATTTCTAGACAAGTCCTCCGAAACTCGGTCAGTGACGATTTTTCTGTGAAAACCAAAATATTTTTCTTCAGCTAGCAACTTTGTTGTTTAAGGCCTGACCACAGGCCACCTAGGCCTAAGCTAATGCGATTCATAAGGATTGACGCTTCAGGACAGCTGGGTGTTTTTATGATTTTGTATCTCTGCAAAAGGACCCGGGACTTAACCCTTGCTATAGAAGGGAGTGAATAAACTCAGAGAAGAGAAAATGTCAATGTGACAGATTTGAGAGTGTTTACAGCGCTGTCTTAATTTGGAGAAGAGTGGCCTGGGAGAACTGCAGAGTTAACATGTTATTGTATTAGATATTCCAAAAAAAAAAAAAAAAATCCATACTGACTTTTGGATATGATGCAAAAAGAAATCCTAAAAGTACATGCCATCTTACAGCAAGCTAAATTGGAATAAGTTGGAATGAATTTGCTTTTAGGGACAGAAACACAAGAGAAATTTAAGAACAACCAGGCTCTCGCCCAAGGAGATAGGTGTGGTGTCATTGTGGGGTTTTCTTCTTATTCCCTCCGAACAAGAACCAATTACTGTATTACTTGCTCTTCAACATCTTCTCTCCTGTTTGTTTGTGGTGCAATCAGCCAGCATCAGAAGAGAAAGTCCCTGGGGATGAGGTGTTCCTCTCCCCTTGCCTCTGGGCAGAGGAGAAGGGATTTGGAAATCCTACTGTGAGACTGTGAAACCCACTAAGCTAGACATTGTTTTGGAAACTTTTATGCAACTGCTTTACACCCAAAGCTTTGTACTGCAGGGACTACTTTGCTCTTATTCTTGTCTTCCATCCAAACACAAATAGATCTAACTTGATTCTAAAAGAAAAGTGAACAATTGGAGATTTTAAAATAGGGAACCTAGCTAGGCATGGTGGTACATACCTGTAATCCCAGTGGCTCGGGAGGCTGAGGCAGGAAGATGGTGAGTTCAAAGCCAGCCTCGGTAAAAGTGAGTTGCTAAACAACTTAGTGAGACCCTGTCTCTAAATAAAATATGAAATAGAGCTGGGGATGTGGCTCAGTGGTTGAGTGCCCCTGAGTTCAATCCCTGGTATCCCCAAGCCCCCCACCTCCCCCCCCAAAAAAATAGGAAACCTAAAAAAATAAAAGGCAGATGAAGTCTGAGTTTCTTTTAAATAAATCTGGATGTTAGCATACAACAAGCCACCAAATATTTGAGGCACAACCTGGAGAACTTAGTAAACATAACCGATGACCTTGGTAATGATCAGTTCACATTACAAAAATTTTAGAGTCATAGTGGATTGTCCTTCCTTTTCAAAAATGAATTTTCAAGAAGAATTTTGCCTCTATGATTGACACACACCTGTAAACTATTCTACTGGAGTGATAATGGTTTACTTTGAGACTTTGACATGTCCTCTGACTCTGTAGGCTTCAGTTATTTCTACTGTCTGTACCAGGTTTCAAATGCTATCCTTCTATAGCTTTCCATCACTATAACAAGATACCTGAGACAATCAACTTATAAAGAGAAAAAGATAATTTGTGATCACACTTTTGGAGGTTCCAGTCCCTCGTCAATTGTTTTGAGCCTGTGGCAAATAGTACCCCGTGGTTGGAGCACATGATGCAAAGCCATTGTATCATGAGCCAGGGAGCAAAGGAGAGAGAGGAGGGAACCAGGCTCCTACAATCCCTTGTGAAGGTATGCCCTGAATGACAGTAAAATATCCTACTAGGCCCCGCCTCCCAATAGCACCATCCCGGAGATCCTTTAACACATGGATCTTTGGGGAACACCCAACATCCAAACTATAGCATATTCTATGATTTGGAGCCAAGGGGAACAAAGTAAAACAACAGCATTTTACACCAAAGAATTGCAAGAGCTACAAGAAACACTGCTGGCAAAGATTCAGCTACAGAAGCATTCTCATGTATTGTCAGTGGGTGTGTGAACTGTTTGCCTGTTTTGGAAGACAGTCCAACAATATCTGTGGCATTGAATAAATCATGTATCCCTTCTATCAAAGCGGTATAACAAAAGGCACCAACCGAAAGCAGCCCCTCCCACAGGCACTTCACATCTCTCATGGTTTTTTTTCCTTGTTCCTACTGGAAATCTCAGGCAGTAAACATAAACTTTTCCTTCATTATTAAATTTTTAAAAAATTTCTGGTCACCTTTATTTATAAAAGAGTCTGTTTTCAACATTGAAAATAGGTATTCTTGGTGTAAAAGTCAAAACTTAGGATTTTTCTCAAAACCCCTCCTGCCCTAGGTGTTGTGCAAGGAAAAGGGGACACTGCCTTTTGTACACCCAGCTTGTGCCTCCTCATTTCTACAGCCTGGCCTGGGTTTCTGGCATCTCCAGGGCTGGACAGCCACAGACATATCTCCTGTTTGGTATCGTTGAGCTGGGGGTAGGCAGGCTTTGGACTTTGTGGGTTTTTCACATCAACTCACCCTCCCCCAATAGAGCACGTTCCCTGAGGTTTTCTTACTGGGATCCATCTCCCACTTCCCCACCCCCCCACCCAGTTGCTGTTTCCATGATGTGCCAAGTGCCACCTGCAAAGCACTTCTACTATTTTTGCCTCCCCCTTAGGGTTATCTTCCCCAAACACTCCATGTGTGCAGGTCCTAGTACCCCTCCAGACACCTCTTTCCCCTTTTTGGTGGTGCTTAAAATGGATCCCAGACCTCGTGCCTGCTGGGCCAGTGCCCTGCCACTGAGCTATGCCCCAGCCCTTGGCAGCTCTTGAGTGGGATTCAAAATTGCTGCCTCTGTCCTGTGTGGGCCACATCTGGTCCACAGGAGACACCCACTCTTCTGTGTCCCATGGTCAGTGGAAGTGGGGACTGGGCCAAAGCAGTTAGGTTTTGCTTTGCTGCCTTTGTGACCACAGTTAGTTCCTCACCTGCAGACTTATTTTGGGGGACTAAGGTCAGAAACCAATACATTGTGATCTCAAACTCTAAGGGACATGCATGGGATTCTCCCTGTGGTCTCCTGAAGTACTTCTCTCCATAGTCATCTCTCTGTATCCTCATGTCCATGGAGGATTGGTACGTGGGCCCTCCAGGATGCCCAAATCTGCAGATGTTCTTCTATAAATGGAACAGTATTTATATAGAATCTATGACCATCCTCACATATTCTTCAAGTCATCTCTATATTACTTATAATACCTAGTAAAATGCAAATGTTTTTATAAAACCACATAGTTGTTATTCAGGAAATATTATGGAAAATGTCTGCACATGTTCAGTACAGGCAGCTCCATGGTCGGCCTAACTACATGTAATGCATGAGATAAGAGGGGAACCTTGTTTAAACATGTCCTAGAGACGGAGGCTCTATGAATGGTAAGAGGCTGCCGTGGGACAGGCCCACACGTCACTTAATTTGCATAGATACAACACGGGGCTCAGTGCATGGCAGACTCAAGGTTTGCTTTTCACAGCTTTCTGGATTTTTTTCCAAATATTTTCCATCTGCAGTTGGTTGAATCCATGGATACAGAAACCAAGATATGCAGGGCCAACTGTTATGGAGATGAGTGGGAAGCACCTTCCCCATATTCTCCTGAGACCATGGGACGGAAGTTGCCACAGCCCTTCCAAAATTCTGCCCAATGAAGAGCTCCCTCAGCCCCAGCCCCTTGTACCTCAACTCCTGACTCTTAGGAGGTGTTGGTTTCTGACTTTCAAAACCGGCGCTTGACTGCTCCTGTGGCGTGGGAACAGCCCCACCTTCACGGTGCTCAGACTCTTGGCCAAGATTAGGTCCTATTTTGCATCTTGTTAATTTACATTCCTTTTGTTTATCAGTCCTACTTTTATGGGGAATCTATTTCAAAATATAAAAGTACTGGTCTATAACAATACTGGAGTGCAAAGCAGCAATATTTGTAGTGAAAAAAATGAAGAAAGGAAACATAATATTACATCTTAATGAGAGAATTCTCAATTAAACCATGGTATGTTCATACAATGCTTTCTCAGTTCATTTTTTTGTTGCTATGACAGTATATCAGACTGGGTGATTTATAAAGAAATGAAACTCATTTTCTCAAGGTTTTGGAGGCCAGGAAATCCAAGATCAAGGTACCAGCATCCAGTGAGGGTCTTCTTGCTGCATCATAACATGGCGGAGGGCATCACAGAGTGAAAAAGAGCAATCATGCTAGTTTGGCTCGTCTTTCCTCATCCTGCAGAGACATTAATGCCGTCATGGAGACCCTACCCCCACAATGTCATCTAATCCTAATTACCTCTCAAAGGCCCTACCTCCAAATACCATCAACATATGACTTTGGAGGTTAAGTTTCCAACACTTGGACTTTGGGAGACACCTTCAAACCATAGCAAACTGAATATTATATAGCTATTAAAAATATTGAGTTTTACTACATCAACATCTGGAAGGATATTTATTATATATTATTTGTGAAAAATAAAGGGATTACAGGGAAATGTATAAAGTATGTTCAGTTTTTTTAAAAAAAGCGGTATACTGCTTATTTCTGTATGTTTCTGAGTTTTGTGGCAAGAGGGGGGCTGGGTTTGGAACCTAGAGCCTTGCAGATACTGAGATGTACCCCAGGCCAATAAAGATGATTTTTTTTAATATTTATTTTTTAGTTGTAGTTGGACACAGTACTTTTTTTTATTTATATATTTTTATGTGGTGCTGAGGTTAGAAGCCAGGGCCTCACACATGCTAGTTGAGCGCTCTACCACTGAGCCACAACTCCAGCCCCAATAATGATGATCTTAATAGATTATAATCACAGCAAGACTAGGAGGAGCATCTTCAGTTTTTAAATATATTTTTAATTGATGCACATATTACAGCCAGGATATATACTTTGGTGGTTACAGAATAATAATAAAGAAAAAAAATAAAGGAGTAAAAATGAAATCCAAGGAACAAACTGATAAAACTATGAAGACTGATTATCTCAGAAAGTTTTATGAGTTCTAAAAAAATCTTTAAGAAAGAGATCATTCTTGTGTTAGAAAAACTATTAGAGAGCGTTGAAGACACAGACACTTTCTAATGTAAGTTTCGATACATTAGATTAACTATGATGCCAAAACTAGAAAAGAAAATTACAGAGACCAATTTCACTTATGGTCATAAGTGATTCAAAAATCCATAATAAAATATGAACAAACAGTGCATTATAGGAATAAGACAAGATGACCACGTTGAACTGTCCAGTAATACGAGGCAGTTTCACATTTTTAAAAAATCTTTTAACAAAATCAGTAACATTAAGAGATTTCAAGAAGAAAACTATAAATACTGAAAAATAATTTAATAGAATTCAAATTATTCCTAATTTATTTTATTTATTTACTACAAAAAGCTCATCAGTAAATTAGGAACATGGGGCTCCTTCCTCTAGATGATGCCTCATGCTGACCATCTTCCCTAGGCTCCTAAATTCCAGTATCCACTCCTTGGCTTAGACCATGGCAAAAGTTTCTCCTTGCCTGCTGGGTCCTCTGCTTTCCTGCTGGCATATAACAGGAAGCAGGAGGAAAGAGTATTTGCTCCTTCATCACCCTTCTCCATGGCCACCTGAGCTGTGGCATAGTTCTGAAGGCAGCAGAAGCGCAGGACTCTCCCTCTGCATTCTAGTGCCTGCTCCTTCCCCTTGTCCTTGTGATTTAGAGGTAGGGAAAGGGCTCTCCTCCTCAATCCTGGTTTGCTGCTCTACATGCACCCAAATTTTTATAAACATGTCTATTCTCCTTATCCACAGTAGCTCTGTTCTATAAAGTCACCGCGAATACGGGATTAGTGAATACTGAAGACTGCTCCTAAGGAAATGCAGGTTGGGTTCCTACAAGCCTCTGATAATGTTTTCACCAACTAATTAATATACAACCTTATTTTCTGTCTGTTTTTGTTTAACAGTATCTATTTAACCCACATCTTTGGCTCCCTGACTTTGAACTCAGAGCACCATAACTCATGCCTGAATGAAGCTCATCTTCATAAAGCACATCCTAGCCATCTTGCCCTTAGGGACAATAAATAGAAACCACTTCAGCACTATGCCTGGGAGCCACGTTAAGTGGTAAAATCAAGAAGAAAGAGCACACAAATGCAAAAAAAGGTGACACTGAAATACGAGAGCCAAAACAGGAGCTTTGCCTCTCATCTCACCTGGGGACTTGTGCATGGGTGACTTAAATTTTTCACTCTCTTCCCAAGTTGTTAGATTACTGAAATGTGGTGGGCATTGCTTTTAGGGTTACAAATGAATTTTAGTAAGTAGGTGAATTCGCACATACGGAATCATGAATAATGGGGATCAACTCTATAAACAAATTCTTCTCAGATTATGCTATTTCAAAATGCCATCACTTTCTTATGGGAATTTGATTTAATAAGTGTATATGCCATAAATCTGCAAATATCATGCTGAATGATGAAAGTTTAGAAGCATTTCTATTAAAGGAACAAGGAAAGGTAGTTATGCCATTCATTGGGCTGGACATTTTTAGCCAAGCTCATAAGAAAAAGAAGTGAGTGTTGGGTAGGAAAAAAAAACCCAATTGTCTTTAGTTCAAAGTGGCATGATTATGCACTCACAATGTCTAAGAGACTAAATTAAAGCCTGTTTATCCAATAAAAGAGTTCATCAGTGTACATGAAATCAACTATGAAAAGTAATATCATCCCAGTAAACTAACCGAAACCAATTAAAAAATACAATTGAAAAATAATCCCATTCATACCTCTAATAAACCCTTCATAATTCCTGAGAATAAACACAAGTGAAATGTAACAGAAGAACAAAAAAATAGCTGGACACACAGGGGTTATACCAGCTACTCAGGGACACACAGGGGTTATCCCAGATACTCAGGCTTAGGCTGGAGGATCGCAAGTTTCAAGCCAGGGCCAGCCTCTGGGCAACTTAATCATACACTGTCTCAAAATTTTTAAAAAAGGTTTGCAGTGGTAAAGCACCCTGGGTTCAAGCCTCTGTCCTGCAAAATAAATAGATAAATAAATAAATAAATAAAAACAAATAAATAAATAAAATAAAACTTAGTAAAGGACCAAAAGGAATCTCTGAATAAATGGAGGATTATAACATGTTCCTGGTTTGGAGAATTCAATATTTTTAAAATATCAGTTGTCCCCAAATTAACCTTTTCTTTTTTCCCAGATGGGCTCATGCCCAGGCTGGCCTTTAACTCTTGGACTTCAGGGATCCTCATGGCTCAGCCCCCGCATGTGGCTGGGGCTACAGATTCACTCTGCCATTCCTGGTTGTACCTAAATTAATCTATAAATTCTTTGCAGTACTAGTCAAATACTCCTCCCTGATACATGTCCAGTCTTCCTAAAAATTTATTTGGAAGAGAATATGCACCAGACCAGCCAAGTTTATTTTGAAATAGGAGCCTGAGGATATCAAAGTACACTCTAAGTTATAGTCATTTTAAAAGTATGACATAAAGGGAAGGAATAACAAATAGATCAATGAAACATATTGTGGAGTCCAGGAAAAGGCCTTGGTATATAGAGAAATTTAGAAATTGCTTAGATATTCTGTATCTTCATCACTTGTCTCATACTATCCATGTTGCAAATAACTTCTTGTACCATTAATTTTTCCAACGCTATTTTTTGAATTTTTTTACTTACTAGTCCCAAGTGCAACCATGGTTATATGACTTGCTTTGGCCAATGAAATATGAGCAGAAATGCTTAGGCATATTGCTTTAAGGGTCCAGGAGTGATTTTCCAGGTCCTCTTCCCCCTCTGCCTAGATAACCAGCAGTGCCCCAAGCAGAGACTGCAATGGCAGCCTGGGTCTCAGGGGGAATGTGTGCAACACTGGAATCAACCCTAGGACTTCATGCATGCTAAGCACCTGCCCTACCACTGAGCTACACCGCTAGCCCTGCAGCCAACCTTTGATGCACACAAACTATGAGGGAGAAATCACTTAGTGGTTGAAAATGACTGGATTGTAGTTTTCAATACTACAAAGCAATCTGGTTTTTCTCATGAAGAAGATGTTTCCTTAAACTCCCTCATCTGGATGAGAATCATGAACTTGGAGTGGGAATGGGAATCTGTACACTTGACACCTCATCTCCAGCAGTCCTCGGTCTTCTTCTGAAGGTGTATATGCATTGCCCCTGAACCAGGGAAAACTGCCAACACCAGACAGCCACATTACATTTCAGGAAAAGGGTTGTGCATCCCAGGACTTGGCCCCTTAGAAATCATCCAGAGCCCCATAAGCCTGTAGGGGACAAAACACAGAACCCTGAACACTCTCCAGAGCCTATGCTATCATTTGGACCAGCTTTCAAAGCAGTAGGAATAGATTAGAAGAGGTGTCCCCATCTCTCCCATCATAACCTCTCAGCTTAAGACAGCGAAGTCGGGTCTCCACCTCATGACCTATCTTCCAAAGTGAGCTTCACCAGGCTTTATCAAAAGTGTGAAGTGCAAATCTACTGGTTTGGGGGATCAATCAACCCATTGTTTTGGAGCAATGGAAAGTGTGGCATATGGCAACCTCTTCCCAAGTGCTCTCTGTCATATGAAAAAGAACGATCAGACCCATTCCATAAAACCATACTTGTCTGCCGTGTTACCTCATTGGCACTAGTCCAGTCCAAGAAAAAGATGAAACTAGGTCCTAAGCTTAACAACACTTTGTGGAAATGGCTAAAAATTTCCATTTATATTCATTTGTTGTCTTGGAATTTGTTTTTAAACCAGAAAAGTTTTGACAAAAGATTATGTAAGAAAAGTATTTTAGACAAGTTGTGGCAGAAGAGTACTGAATCATTATAAGAATTAATCATCATTGGCTTAAAAAAAAGAGCCTGACATTAACTCCATAAAAGTAGCTATTAATTCAAGAACACTGGATTCTTCTAGCCAATTTTCTCATTTTCTGGCTTATCTCCAGCTGGCCTGAAATGCTAACATGGTTGCTGAAAAATTAATGGCAGATTGAAACACGGTACAAACCCATAAGACTTCAGATTTTCTGGGGTTCTTCAAAACAGATATTTGTTGTAAGCAAATGTCAATCCTTAAATCTCAATAAAAACATCCCAAGAATATGGTTTTACTATTTCCAGGAAGATGAACCATGTCAAAGATGAGGCTGTTAAAGTGGATATTTTCTCTATATGTCAGGAGAATTCCCCGCCATGCACCCGATAATTAGCATTATCTTAATTAGCATCATTCTTAGAAGACAAGGGCCTTCTGGGGAATAAGAATGGTGTACTGTGAGCTAGGATTTCAGAATTCCAGCTCTGACTTCACCACTGCCTAACAGGATCTTGGGCAAGTCTTAGCATCTCTGGACCCCCCCTTTTTTTCTGTCTATAAAATGAGAGCAGAATTATGGCTCTTATTTATTTCCTGATTTGTTAGAACAAATGTCATGACCACATCAGCATGAAATGTGGATGAAACTGAGAATGAGACATGGATCAAAGATACTTAATAAGGATGGTGAAAGAGAAGAGTGGTTGGACTAGGGCGGAAATATCACCCCCGACCCCATCCCCACGATTGGGGGTAGGGTGTGGAAGTTGATGGGAGCCATTTTGAAAACACAACTGTTGAACTTTATGAAATATTTGATTATATCTAAGTCGACAAGTTGTGTATAAATTACACAACATATTAGGGTATATACATGATTCTAGATAAATAGAAAAGAACGTGATGTTTTGGTTGTTCTGAACTGACATTCATATTATCTTTTAAGTTTTCCAGGTAGAGAATCCCTCTAACTGAAGGAGAAAGACCTGCACTAGATGGATCTACTTCTGATATTTTCATCAATGGTCCATTTCCTTGATGGATAGATATGGCAGACTCCATGAGCACCCTGTCTTTAATAAATAGGACACAGAGGGCATTTTTCTAATATGGGTGTGCTCTCTGTTCACTTTGGAACACATAAACTGACACGAATAGCTGATACTGGGTCTCCTTCTTTTTTTAGACAAATTCTGTGCCAGGTTCTAATTACCATTGTAAAACTGAGGGTACAGCAAGCCTTCTCACCTGGCAGGGATGTACACGTATATGAACATGCTTAGCATTATGGACATTTCTTTCAGGAAAACAGACAACATCAAAGACCATAAACAACAATTGGTTAAAACAAGCAAAACAAAAAACAAAACAAAACAAAAAACAACCACGGGAGGGCTGAGTGTGTGTACTTTAGAATTATGGATCATTGTCATTTGGAAAAAATTCAGTATGGTCTTATTTATATCCAGTCTTTGTGAGCACTTTATCTTATTTACATAAAATCAACTTAGGCTTCATCAACTCTGAAAAAAAGATGGAAGTTACCTGGTAACTACCAGCAAGAGCTCTGGAGCGGGCAGATTCTTTAATTATATCATTAATTTCTAAAGACCTATTGATCATACTTGATTTTTCAGAGCATAAAAGGGTACGGAAGAAAGCAATAATAATAAACATAAACAAAAGGCTCTGGTCGCCAGCCATCTCCCTTTCCTGTGATTTCTGGTTTTTAAGGAAGCATCAGTGTCGTTCAAGTGCAGGGTCACAGAGCTGCCTTCTGGTGCAGCACTGATAAGATGACCTGCCCTGAGGTACAGTGGAAATGAGTGCTCGACAGCCAGGCCTTCCTCCGCATGGGGACTGCAGACACAGGGTCCTGGAGAAGGTGGTCACAGCAAGTGGGGCTCGTCTGGCACAGCCGTTAGCATCTGTCGCACAGAGAGTGCTTGGCTTATTTTATCATAGACATTTTCTCAACCTAGGCCCACTTGCTAATGGAAGCAGCAATATTGCAGATAACAAAATGGTAAATCGTCAGCCCGAGGCTTTTCTCAAATCTCTCTACTTCCTGAAAGGCATCTGCTAGACTTCCCATCTGGATAACACAGGACACCTCCTACGTCAGTGACTGCCTTGGTCCAGATGAATAGTTCTCGCTTCCCTTGGAATTACTGAGTAGACTCGACCCAGAGTGCCTGAGCAGGCTGCTTCCACTTGTAGCAATGTTTTAATTTGTAAGCAGGTGACAGTCCCTGTCACTGTATTATTATTATTTGTGTGTACACGTGGTACTGAAGACCAAATCAAGGACCTCGTGCATGCTAGGCAAGTGATCAACACTGAGCTCTACCCCCAACCTTGTATTATTCTTTACCACCACCTCCCAGGCTTTTTCTTTCTTTCTTCTTTTTTTTTTTTAACAAATCTTAAATATTTTATGGCATATTATTTTTGAGAAAACTAAACTCAAATATGAGGGCTTTGGGGATTAATCCAATCCTCTTAAGTGATTTATGGCTCTGTACTCTTTCTACTCCAGGCAAGAATTATTTCACACAATCAAAATTTTCTTTACTTATAAAACATTTCCTGTTTCCTGGCATTCTTAAAATTATAAAAATATACATTAAAAATAGGAAAAGCAAAGCACTAACTCCTTTTTGACCCTTCTTTCAGCATCATGCCTCTCTCCAAAGATATCCAGTCTCTCTCTCTCTACAGATCTTCAAGATCATCTTCTGCATTTAAATGTACATATATTTGCAGGTTGCACTTCTAAACGGAATGCCAGTGTTTGCCTAGGCATCTTTCCTGGGCATTCATAAATTATTGTCAACAAGATGGGAGAACTGATGTCCTGGGTTAGAAGGGATAAGAATATTGCAAAGAAAACCCTAGTGATTCAAGGGACAACTACAATCTGGATGGAAAGATGTGTGATGAGAATCCTAGTTCCTTGAACTTGTCCTAGACTGCAGCAAGTCCTTACCTGTGTGAGACATTCAAAGCTTGGAAACAGAGAGGCCACAGTCACCAGGTGGGATCCTTGGCGTACCAGTCAGTCCTGCCTGGAGGACCAGCATGCCACTTGGCTCAAGGGCTGGGGGCTAAGACATGGACCTAAATGACCCAGGCACAAATGGACAAAGCTCAGCAATGAAACCAGTTGTGTGGTTTAAGCTGACTCCAAAGAGATTGGTGAGATTCGCTGCTAAGCATAGCACGGATCACACATGAAGGACAGGCTGTGGTCTGTAGTGCTACGGCTAGTGCTATGGTTGGATGCGGTTTGTCCCTCAGGGGTTCAGGTACTGGCAGCCTGGTCCTCGGTATAGTGATGTTGGGAGGTGGCAGAACCTTCAAGAGGAGGAGCCTAGAGGGAAGGAATTGGAGTATTAGGGGTACTGCCCTCAGAGGGTTTCCTATGGGACCCTGGTTAGATCCTTTTTTATTTATTTTTTAAAATATTTTTTAGTTGTCAATGGATGTTTATTTTATTTACTTATATGCAATGTTGAGAATCGAACCCAGTGCCCCACACATGCTAGGCAAGCGCTCCACTGCTGAGCCACAACTCTAGCCACTGGTTAGTTCTTCTGAGAGGTTCATTATGAAAAACCAAGCCTGGCCCTTCCCTGCTCTCTGGCTTCCTGTCTTGTCATGGGATCTATCCCTCTCACTCATGCCCCTGCCACTGAGATTCCATTTGCAACAAAGTCTTCACTAGAGCTAGCCAATTCTGGCACGTGGGCTTTGAAGCCCCCCACCCAAACTGGGAGCAAAATAAACTTCTCTATAAAGTATCTAGCCTCAGGTATTTTGTTATAGTAATAGAAAGTGGATTAATTCATAGAGTTCCAACTGAATCAGATTTCCCTTCTACTCCTTGGATAGTAGTGGGAGAAACAAATATCAAATCTGGGAATCCTACCATTTTATGGCTGCTTTTGGAACAAAAAATGCTTTTTTTTTTCCCCTTCAACTCCTTGGAAATAGCATATAGTAGGACTCATGCATGACCCATGACAGTGTGTTGGACACAGTGCCTTAGAGCTAGACTGCCCTTTCTTCAGATTCTGGTGATCTTCTACCTCTTGGTGCTTCCAAGTTTGTCGTGTATGTGTGTGTGTGTGTGTGTGTGTGTGTGTGTGTGTGGTGTGTTGTGTGTGCTTCCTTACTCTTCCCTTACATCTCTTTTCCTTCTTTGTGCATCTGAAACAGAACATCTGAATGTAGATCTTTTTTCTCATACATATTTTGGCATTGAGGATAATAATTTCATTCATCAGCAATCCACCCTTCTTATTAAAGGGTACCACTCAGTGGCCTTAGCCTAGATTTGTTCCTTGGGGGAAGCCCACTTTTCTTCTGGGTGCTGCGAGCTGTCCTCTGTCGAGGCTCATTTTGGGGAGCAGTGTCCTTATAGTACTTGTTTCCCTGTGAAAAAGAGGAGCTAGAACAAAGCTGAAGGTCGGCCTCCAACGCGGCCTCCAGCTGGCCTCAGCCTCCCACCTGCAGGGGGGTAGTTGATGGGTACCCAAGTGCCCACACGCTCCCAGATGCAGAGAAGCCACTTCAGCTCAGCCTTGTGGTACCTGATGGAAGAAGGGAGCTAATTCACGCAGCCTCCATTGATCTTTGCCATCTTCTCCGTTCCTCTGACTCCCTCCTTTTCCCTGGAGAAAGAGTTAGGAAACTAGCTAACAATCCTTGAAGCCAAACCAAGTTTCTGAATTTATTGCATTGCTAAAACAGTGGAAAAGAAATAAAAAGTTGGGCCTCAAAAAAATATCACATGGAAGCAAATTATGTTCCCGTCTGTCTGTGGAGCACTCTGGCAAATCCATACCTTCAGGGATATAACAAATGCTGAGAAAGGAGGGTTTTTGATGTTAAGAAAATAATGGGCTGGCTGCTACGACTGAGAATCTTTCTCCACCAGACTAATTAGACAGTTCAGGAAATAGAAGGAGGATCTGGTATTTGTCTGACACCCTGCGCAAAATAATCCAATAGTCCAAAATAATTACGGGTGACATAGCTTGATGAGAATACAATAAAGAGTTCCAAATTCACAAAACATTAACAATTAAGGAGTGCTTATTCATTTTCCAAAACAATTGTACATTCTTATGCTGCTTAAATATATTGGATGCGGCTGAAAATGAATAAGCCAGAAGCAGCAGAGGTTTCCACACTAATGATTTTTAGACTTGAATACAAATCCCTCAGCCTGTGCAGCCAGGTGAACCCTCAGAACCAAGGACATGACAGCTATGCCATTGCTCAAGATCATGAGCCAAATCAGAGTTGGCTTTTGTATTTGAAATTGATGTTGCTGGAAACTTTTAACCACAAACGCTAATGAAAATTATATCTCCTCGAATCCCAGTAAAGTTATTAAAAGATACTAAATTAAATTCCCGATTCTAGACATCGACTTGTCTACTCGTGGAACACTGAAAAAAGCACCAGACAGGTAGACTTTCTTCGCCCAGGCTCATGCACGAGGGCAGTGGTATGAACTGGCATTTCCTGGGAGCTTATGAAAAATAAAGAGTGGGTCTAACTCCTTCAGCAGATCTTGAGGAGGATATAGACCCCTAAAACTTGTTTTAAGCTAATGAGATTTTTAAATTTATTTTTCCCTATTTTTATTGCTGCATTATGATTATACCTAGAAGTGGGATCTCTTGTTACGTATTCATATATGCACACAGTATAACAATATAATAAGGTCGATATCATTCCCCAGTATTTCTATTGTTTTAGTTAGCTTTTCATCACGGTGACCAAAAGACCTAGAAAGAACAACACAGAGAAGGAAAAGTTTATTTGGGCTCATGGTTTCAAAAGTCCAGATTATGATTAACTGACTCCATTGCTCTGGATCCAAGGTGAGGTAGAACATCTTGGCAGAGGGAAGCAGCTCAGTACATGACATCCGGGGAGGGGAGAGATAGATAGATAGAAGGAGAGAGATAGAGATAGAGATAGAGATCGAGAGAGAGAGAGAGAGAGAGAGAGAGAGAGAGAGAGACCAAACAAAATATCAATCTCAAAGGCAAACCCCCAGTGACCTACCTCCTCCAGCCACACCCTACCTATCTACAGTTACCATCCAAGTCAATCCATTCAAGTGGATTAATCCACTCATTAGGTTACAGTTCTTATAATCTAATCATTTCACCTCTGAACATTCTTGCACTGTCTCACACGTGAGCTTTTGGAGGACACTTTATATCCAAACCATAAAATCCCCTTTTCCTCCTCAACTCCTTCCCCCTGGTCCTTTTCCTCTATTCTACTGGTCTTCCTTCAGTTTTCACGAGACCCCCACTCTTACTTTTCTTTTTGTCTAATTTCTACAGATGTGGGAAAACACATAACCCTTAACTTTCTGAGTTTGGCTTATTTTGCTTAACATAATGGCCTCGAGTTCCATTTGTTTTCCTACAAATGACATAATCTAATTCTTCTTTATGGCAGGATAAAACACCATTGTGTTTATACCCTCTAAAACTTTACCAAGCTCCCTGATTCCACAGAACACCAATATGGGAGAACCTCTAACAGTAAAAACTGTAAGTTTTGAAATCAACAGACGTTTTAGATCTAGAGTCCAGCCTTGCGTAAACTTGAGCAAGCTGTTCTCTGAACTTCAGTTTTCTTGACTTTTCTGTGCCTTGCTGTGTTATTGTGAGGATTAAGCTAACAGCGTGCACTAACTGTTGTCTCAGTACTTGCCACCTAGTGAATGATCGATAAATACAATTTACTACATCAGGCTTCTCAGGCTGCCATAACAAAGCACCCCAGACTGGTGGCTTAAACAAGAGGCGTATTATCCCACAGTTCTGGAGCCTGGAAGTCAGAGTGTTGGCAAGTTGGGTTTCTCCTAAGGCCTACCTCTTTGCCTTGCAGATGGTCACCTTTTTGCTGCATCTTCCCATGGCCATAACCTTTTTGCATAGCCATCTGCATCTCTTCCTCCTCTTGTGAGGATATCAGTTCTATTGGATTAGGGACCCATCCTGTGACCCCCATTTAACTTTAATTATCTACTTAAAAGCCCTCTTTCCAAATACAGTAACATTGGAGGCTAAGGCGTCAACCTATCGATTTTGTGGGGAATGCAATCCAGTCTTACCACATTCCCCTTCATCCTAACTCCCCCCCCCCCTTCTCCTCTTGTCAACATCTGCAATAGTTTATGCTGGAGCTATCTTTAGCTCAAAAGAATGCTTTTACCATTCTTATTTGATAAAAATCACTGGATGAAAGTAAGGATGAGGGTGGGTGGGGTGGGAGTGGTTTTTTGTTTGTTTTTTTTTTTTTTTGCATAAGGAACCAGCTTTTACAGGACGCCAGATCCCAGGACTCCAGACTCAAAATATAACACCGACTGGACTCTGAGCTAAAGGGTTTGATTGCTTTTGAGTTTCAATTTCATTTCTTGAAAGTTTCAATTTCATTTAAAAAAAATAAAATAAAAGACTGATCCAGATGGAGAGGCATAGAATTCTCCTGCGTCCAAATTCTGAGTCCTTACGTGTCCAGGTTTTGGGTCACAGCAGAATAAAGTCAATCAATGGATAAAAAGATAGCCTTTTGAATTTCTTCAGTGAAAGCTTAGCTTCGTGGCACACGGTTTCCTGGTGGAATGGGTACTTAGCACCTATTTTTAGAGACTGTAGGACTCAGTCTCAGACATGTGAGGTTCCCTCCTAGGCGTGCTGCTACTTTTCTGTTTCCCAGTCAGCTCCTTCATGATTGCATACAGAGCACCCCAGAAGCTGGCAGTCTCCTCATAGAATCTGTGATGTGATTTTTTTTTTATCCTGGTGTTCCGTGGCAGCTCCCGGCTGTCTTGGAATATGTCTTTTATGTCCCTGGCAACACTCTGAAATGAGTCAGTCCATGAATCACTCAAGATGAAGCTAGAAACTTCAAGCGTTGCTCTCTTATGCATATTAAAATGAATGAAATTTTCTGTCCTAGATGATAAATTTCACCATTTTTCTAATTTCTCTTATGTTCTTTCCCCATGAAACTGGGAAACCTATATATGGATGTACCTGACGGTACATATATACATTTCTCCACTTGATTTAAACTATGAGTCATTTTGATGACTCTGAATTTTAAGTAACACATGGAATGGGGAAAGCTGGTAAGAGTTACTTATTTATAATAATGTGACGAACGTTTTTCTTTGATAACTTAAACAGAGGTTAGGCTTCAGCTGTGAATACTCTGATGTGTTATTTTCAGGACCATCCTGAACACTCAAGCAATCAAAAGACCCACATGCTTTGCCCCTCTCATTTCTTTTTGTCTCACACTTGGGGAAGGTGCTATATGGTTAAATCTTACAATGACAGGGTTCGAGCTCTTAGCGTCTCTGAATCCAATCATCTCACTTTTCTTCAACTTAAATTAAACCAAAGTCAAACCACATTTACCACTGGCCTCTCACAGAGCACAGTTGACTGCGCCTGGGCTCAGCTGCGTGACTTGCTTTGATCACCATTGTTATGGTTTGGATAGGAGGTGTTCCCGGTGATAATGTGGAAATGTTCAGAAGTGAAATGATCAGATTATGAAAGCTGTAATGCAATCAGCAAATTCATTCATTTGATGAATTAATAATTTGAAAGGACTACTGGCTGGGTGGTAACTGTGGGCAGGTGGGGCATGGCTGGAGGAGGGGGTATGCCCTTGGAAGTTCTCTCCTTCTCTCTCTCTGTATCTCTTTCTCTCCTCTCTGGCCACCATGAGCTGAATAGCTTTTCTCCACCACTCCCTTCTGTCACAATGTTTTGCCCCACCTCAGGCTTACGGTAATGGTGCTGTTCAACCATAGACTGAACTTGTAAAACTGTGAGCCCAGGTAAACTTTTCCTCCTCTAAATTGTTATTGTCACACATTTTGGTCACATTGATGAAAAGCTGATTAACACAGACCATATGGTAACAGGCACAGTGCAAGGAGAATCTTGGAAATTGCTTGTGCACTTGGGCTATTCTCATGCACTTGTGCTAGTACATGGAGAAGAATGTGTCTGGCCTAGCCCATTGGCTCTAGGAATGCTAAATGAGACATGTGAACAAAATTTCCCCATTAAAAGCTTTGCCAGCCCAAGCCTAGAGCAGAGCTCCCCAACTGACCTGCAGATAATTGAGTTCAGCCAAAATCAGCAGAGTCGCCCAGTCCAGCCCAGCCTAGATCAGCCACACTCTGGGCAACTCACAGATATGCCAGCTACAAAAAAGAAATGATCATCATTTATAATTTATTGCATTTTTGGGATGGTGCACGATGCAGAATTTTTGTAGAAATAGCTCATACGTTAGATTTTGTCACTTGCTTGTGATTTCTGCGAAACCTCTATTTGAAAAATTCTTTTTAATTGTTGCAGTTTATAATAAGAGTAATAATTATTGCAGCACAGTACTTCAAGACCAGGAGTATATCCAGCATCCAATAACATTTATCCAACTATTTCAGCAATCCTTCATGATTCTATGATAATTCTATGATATCACAATTCTGTGATATTGAGAATTAAAAACTAGATTTTTAAATTATTCCTTCCACATTGATCAGTAGTTAAGTGTGCGTTGTAAAGAGCATTCCCTTTCCCTACTTTCCGATTGGTACTAGTATAAACTCCTGGGTTCTCTTTTAGTCAATAGGCTATAATCCATTGTTGCCCTTATTCTTTTTTGATGCTCAAATTGTTCCAGGTTTGGCCAGTGAGAGCACTGTCAAATCAACTTCTGTGTTCTTTAAGCACTTCCTGCCTTTTGGCAGTATAAAATATTCCTATTGCTGGATTTAACTTGCTAATATTGTGTTAAAGACCTTGTACTTTTGTCCACAAGGGATATTGATCTGTACTTTTCATATAATGTTCTCTTCATTTTTTGGTATCAGAGTATTGGCCTCATAATATGAATTAGGAAGAGCTACCATCGCTTCTATTTTTCTGAATAATTTGTGTGAAACTGGTATTATTTCTTTTTTAACTTTTTTTCACAATATCTTTTATATATATATATTTACTTATTTTTACATGGTGCTGAGGATTGAACCCAGGGCCTCACACCACTAGGTGAGCACTCTACCGCTGAGCCACAACCCCAGACCCTCTTTTTTAACTTTTTGGTAGATTTCATTGGGGAAATCATCTGAGACTAGAATGACTTTTGTAGGAAGGTTGTTAACTATAAATTTAACTTATTTAATAGATATCAGTCTATTCAATTATTAATTTCTTCTTGAGTAAGTTTGGGGGACTTTATGTCTTTCTAATTTGTTAATGAAACATTTGGAATATTGTTCTTCATTCCTCCATTGATCTTCTAATGTCTGTGAGATATGTAGTGATGTCACCTCTTTCATTCCTGATACTAAAGATTCACATCTTCTTTCTTTTTTTCTTGATTAGTTTAGCTAAGGGTTTATCGCTTTAGCGGTTACAGGATACTAAAGACCATGGTTACAGGATACTAAAGCGGCATAGCCTATTTGTGGAAACAGCATGACTCATCAGAGTCACAGTATGAAGAGGGCAACATGGCAGATCAGCTAAAAAGCAAGCAGGGGCTGATTGTGAAGAGTCTTTATTCTGTTAGGATGTTGAATAGTATCACGAAGCCTGAGGTTACCAGCCAGGGTCCTGAGAAGAAACAGATGGCACTTTTTGAAAGGGGCAAAGTAAATTTAAAAATGGAACCTTTCAACAGGTGGGAAGAATTGAGAAAAATGAACAAGGGATGATAAGTGCCAGGGCCAGTAACAGCAGGAGGCTGCCACCTCCGCTGGGATTGCAGAGGTAGGTGGAAGAGTAATTACTGGACCCAACAGCTGTGGTTGTAGGGAATGACTCTCAAAGTGTGTTTTTGGTAGAAGATCGTCATTGCAACATGTTCCCTAGATACAGAATCGTTGACATAATTTGGAGGGCCCAGTGCAAAAATGAAAACAAGGACTCTTTATTCAAAAATCAGTGAGAATTTCAAGATGATGTCATAATATAAAATAAATGTGCAGACTGTTTGAGCAGACTCTGTGACTGGACAGGTTGAAGCCCATGAAGCTGGCTTTGACTGGTAGGAAAGAAACTGAAAGAAAAACTAGCCTAAACTACTCTCTCTATAAGTCTTTTGACCTCTGACAGTGTGCACACCTGAGTTGCAAATTGGAACAGTTGCAAACTGGTTGAGGCAGCCCATAATGGTAAGCTCCTGGTTGGGAACATGAACATTGAATTTGGAGGAGCAAACAGAGAATATCTGGCTCAGCTATGGAAAGCCATTAAAGATTAGTAAGCAGAATGACATGTCCAATTTATTTTTAGGAAGAACTTTTTGGCAGCAGTGTTAAGGATGGATTGGAGAGCCTGCAGGCAGAAAGACCAATTAAGAGGCTATTAGCTAGTTCCATGGTTGCTTACCTTCCCATCCCCTTCCCAATACAACTCACAGTAAGAAATACATTTTTTATTTATATTGGTAACCAAGAGCATATACATACATATAAAGGAAACCCACAGTCTATGAAACAACATAAACCCTTACTTGATGAAATACTTAACTTTATTAGAAGCAAAATGATCTGATTTTATTTAAAAATGCTGATTCCAACCATGAAGCTGATTCTATGAGTCACTAATGAGTCATAGTTTAGGGCTTAAAAAACTTTCATCTAAGGAGTTTGGAAGGCAAAGTAATGTCCCTGCCCCAAAGATGTCTGTATCCTAATTCAGGGAACCTGGAATATGGTACCTCACATAGCAAAGGGGTCTAGATGACATGATTGTGTTAAGGTTCTTGAAATGGGGAGATAATCCCAGACTATCCAGCAGGGTCCAAAGTGTTCATGAAAGTACTTATAAGTAAACAAAGAGGCAGGAAAGTCAGTGTGAGAAGATGTGATGGAGAAATCAACTACCATCCGTGGAGGAAGGGCCCACTAGCCAAAAGAGATGGACAACCTCAGAAGAAAAAGAAGATCAAGAAGAGGATTTTGTCCTGCTCCAAAAGCAATGCAGCCCTTCTGACACCTTGATTTTTAGCCCAGAGAAACTTGTAGAACTTCTGACCTCCAGAACCGTGAGATAAAAAATGCATGTGGCTAAACTGTCAAGTTCGTGGTTATTTGTCACAACAGCAATAAGAAGTTACTACAGAGAGAGCTGAAGAGTGTTGGAATGCAGCAACATCAGTGTGGGGAGAGATGTGGACAAGGAGGTGTGCTATTCTTGTGGGATCCCTTCTTCCAGAGCTGAGTAGGGTCCCAGTCTTCTCTCAGAGTGGAGGACCACAGCCCCAAGACAAAGCACAATTTTTCTTTTCCAAGTGCTATATATTCCTGGGAAAGTTAGAGAATGAGTAATGAAGACTTAGGTGGAGATAAAAACTAGCATATGCTAATGACATGAATGTATGGATTCAGGGCAGTTAAATTGAATATGCAATAAACCTGTAAACTGTTCTGGAAAAAAATGGAAGAAGCCCCCTACATGGGTTCTTTCCTCAGCCCTAGCTGCTAGAGGAGGCTAATTGAATCAACCCAGCTCTCAGAGATGACTCTTGGTTGTATCTAAAATCCAGCAAGCAAAGCAAAATATATTGAATTTTTTAGAAGTGAAAGAAGTTGCTGCTCTGACATAGAAGTGAAACTAGAAGATAAGCTATTTTTATAAAAGGGGCAGACCAGCAACTGAGTTAGTGCAAGGTTGGTTGCATCAGTTTTGAATGATGGACAGGAGAATCAGCAATTCTGATTCTCAGTAGATGTTATAAGAATATCATTCCATTCACATTGAAAAATATAGTTGTTCTGAAAGCACAAATCACCTGGGAAACAAATCTGACAAAACCTAGAAAGTTTAATTGTAAATAAATCATTTACAATGGTAATAGGTTTCCTTAAAAACACAAAGACGTGCAAAACCTTTACATAGAAAATGATAAAGCTTTATAAGAAAGACTTAAGATCTAATAAATGAAAAGTTATTCCATGTTTGTGGATGGGATGACTATTTTAAAGATTCCAAATCTCTCCTTGCCACACCAAAATTATTCCATACATTCAGAGCAATGGAAATCAACACTTTAATAAATGTGTGAATATGTATGAGTAAGTCATGTGTCATGTGTGTGTGTGTGTGTGTGTAGGGTGGGAAATTTGACAAGTTCCAAAGTAACTGTGGAAGAGCTAAGTGTTGAGAATTGCTAGGGCTTTTGGAAGTGTTGGCCCCTCAGATGTCCTCCCTTATTAAAAGGCTCTGTGTGATCTAAGACCAGGAAAAGACACAGCTAAGAGGGCAGAACAGCAGCAGATCATGACCCGTGTGATGCTGGCCTATGACTGAGGGGACATTACGGTTCCGAGGGAATGAACTCTCCAGTAAATGGCAATGAGAAAACCGACTGTCAACATGAAAAGACGTACAATCACACGCCAAATGTGAAAAGAAAACATACGAACTTTTAGAAGAAAACCGGAAGATTGCTTTATAATATCGAGATAGGAATAAGGTCAAAGGTATATTCACAAAACAGAAAGGAAAACATGGAATGATTTAATTGTACTGAAATTTGAAGCTTAAGTCCAGAAAAAGACATGATAATCACATGGGAAAAAAATAACCAAATCCTGATAGAGTAATTTAAAAAACAGATATCAAGGAATATTATTCAAGATCTATAAATAACTCTTAAAAGCCAACTCTCAAAACCAAAGATTCTCTGAAATAAAAAGGTTTATTGGACTGTCCCAGTCAGAAAAAGGACCAGGTTCCCACAAATTCCAGCAGCAGGGCGAGGTAGCGGTTGGGAATATGTCCACTGGGCTTCAATGCTAAGAGCATTTTTATACAGTAGATGGTGATATATTTATCCAAGGAAGAACTATATGAGAGGTAAAAATTAATTCACCGGGGGATTGGGGATGTGGCTCAGTGGTAGATCATGTACCAAATATGTGCAAGGACCAGGTTCCCTCCCCAGGGCTCGCAGGCACACACACACACACACACACACACACACACACACACACTAACCAGAGCTTCATGTATTATCATAGACAAACCTCAAAAAACATAATATTGAACCAGAAAATAAAGTTATAATAAAATACATGTTTTTCATGTAGTAAAATATGTATTAGTAATGGAGCACGCAAAGCAATCCTACATTATTTATATGTGCAAACATGTATGCAAGTATTATAAAAGCATATATGAGAAAGGTGACAACAAAACTCAGGACGATGGTTGGGTCCAGGAAAGGGGGTAGATGGGAATACATGGGAGGATGCATCTATAATGCTTGATTTATACTTTGTACTCATTTGCCCTTTTTATTACTTTTTTTTTTGAATGCTTGAAATTTTTTATTTAAAAGAGTCAAGCTCTTCAGTATGGCAATAAAGCTGAGCATGAGCTTCCCCCCTCGTAGGCTGTTTGCCGGCCTTGGAGTCCTCCCCATCTACCACTCTCCATGTACCACTGGGCTCGGCTCTAGAGGTGCCAACGTTCAAGGTTATTTCCTGAATTTATTTCTTCTCACAGGCCCATGCCTTTGCCTGGGCTTGGCTTTCTGCTGGACCTCAGAGGGAAAGCTAGTTCTCTTTCCAGATCCACTTTATCCTCTCTGGTGTGAAGGTTGCTTATTGTTTGATACCTGATGTTCTCCAGCCTGCTGTTCCTAGGACTCACTGGAAGACTTTACTAAAATGCAGGCAGGGCCTGATTTCCAGGGCTGTGTGGGGCCCTGTCCTCAGGCAATGCTGAGGGGGCTGACTTCAGGTTACACTTGGAGTAGCCAAGATCTCATGATCCCACTTCGTGGGCAATGTGAGGAACTCTTGGCTTTGGACTCTCATAGCCTTCTCCACATTCCCTCCTTACAACATTCATCCTTACAACAGAACATTGTTCTTCTTCTTCTTCTTTTTTTTTTTTTTTATGAAACCATTTAGGGTCCTAATCTCTTCGGGTAGTAATCATGCCCTGTACCTCATTGTGTTGCCCATACTTAGCATTCATTTGCTGAACATTTGAAACATTCTAATGTTGAAAGTATAATTGTATTTTGTACCTCAGGTGAAACCTTATTAAATCTATTAAAATGGTTCTGTTTAAACTGCATTTTATATCCCAGGCCAGTAGCAACAGGTAGATAGAGCATGAAGGCATATCGTCTGCAGATCAGGCCTGAATAAATTCCTAATTACAGTATTCCATTGGTTGGAGGAACTGGAAACCTTTAAAAGGGTTCTGAACCCTTAGGGCAGAGAAACTTTCAGAGTTCAGGGGATTTAGTTACTTAGTCACAGGGCATGGAATTTGCTCTAAGCATTAAGATGGCTTATAAGAGGTTTGCAGAACTGTTCTAAGTATGCCCCTGAGAACGTGTAGATTGAAAGGGTAGATGAAGGTGCCCTGAGATTATCTCTGATGGACTGGCCAAGGTTCCACCCCACAGAGTCTTCCTGTCCCACCTGCAGAGGCAGCCAGGCACAAGCAGGGGCAGAGCTGAGGCCAACCCCCAGCTGCCACTCAGTAGTTATGGTATCTTGGACAACTTTGCTTCACCTTTCTGGGACTCAAGATGCCAGATTTAACAAATAAAATATTACACGGGACATACTTATACTAAAAAGGCATACTTTGTTCATCCAAAAATCAAATATAATTGGACATCCCGTAGTTCATTTGGCAAACTTAACTGGCCTTTTTCTCTCTGTGTCTAAAATGGAGATGATAATTACACCTACGTTGTAAAGTTGTGAGGATGAAAGACTTCATAGAAATAAAGTCTGTAAAATCGAGACCAGCATAGACTCCATGCTCCAGCATCGGGGTCAACACAAGTCAGTGCCTAGGAGAGCTTGTTCCCAGTGAGGTAAGAAGGACTCCAAAGCATGTGCTAATGAAGGAAGCAGAGAAGGAAAACTGTCTGCCACCTTTAGGTGGGGATCCAAGCTGAGCAAACTTGGTTGTAAAGTCAAAGAATGTTCTCATAAAACATCTGAAGAAATCCATCTGTGCGTTGGGCATGCAACCCATTCTATACATTCCTCCTGCTTACAGACAGAGTGGCCTCCATTTTGTCCCAACCTGCCACTGCCACTGAGGAGCACATGAGTAACAAAATGTCCCAACCGTCTCTGTGGAGCCCTCTGGGTTCTTTCTTTGGATTAGTGAAGTACATTGGGGATTTTGCAGCCCTGGGGTTGAACGTCAAAAAGGTCACTTTGCTGCTACTTCCTCACAGTCAAGGTCTGTGTCTTGACTGTGACACAGACTGCTGGTGTAACACAAAATGTGAATGGGTGGGTGGTCCCGTGAAATTGAAGAATGAAATCCAAGGACACAAGGGTGAAAGCAAAGGAACAGGATTTATTAGAGTAATACAAAGAAAAAAGCAGAGCTCCCAAAGAAGAAGGGTCCCAAGAGAGGTTGCCCAGGGTGTCTGTCATCTAGGGGTTTTTATGGGTTTGATCTGTCCCTATAGGTGAATGGTGGGATATGGGATTCAGAAAGGGGACGGATCAACTCTCTCTATTCTGTTTTCTTCAGCAAAGAAAAAAGTGATCGCTAGGAATTTATTAGCAAAGGAATGGGAATGGGGGGTCTGTTGGCATAAGAGGAAATAACTTTTACAGATGGTCTTGTCTAGGGGAACTGTCCTTGTGGCTTGGAGCAGCTGGGGTCAGAAGTCTGATTTCCCAATTTTCTCTTCCTCCTTTTCTTTTCCAAGACCTATTTCCTGGTTGCCTATGGGTGGTCTGTCTTTCTGTCTCACTAGATTACAGTGAGTTCCAACTGCTCACCCTGATTCTGCTATTGGAGTTCCAGCTCCGAGGTCCAACCCTGGAGGTTTCAACAAAGCAGGCCCAGCCACTTGTCCTGCAAACCAAACAGAAAAATAATGATGTAAAGCAAGAAAGGAACTTTAACCAATATGTCCATTTGGGAAGGTAAAGTGAGATCAAGCATCTCAGCCTTGTCTTGGGACACAGATAAGAGTTTGGGGTTTAAAGAGAAGAAGAATTGGGGCAATGGGTGAGGTATACATAACTGAATGGTCTGGGTCAAACTGTGGTCTGGTTGATCATTATCGCAGTTCTGGTTTGGTGAGGTGGCTCTAGAGAAGTCCTTATCACTTGAGGGGACAATCTCCATTTGCTGCTCAGGATGTGTATCTTGATAGATACAGTCCTGTGATCCTGGGAGGTGGAAATCAAGTCCCCAAGAGACAATTGTTCCTGCCTAGAGGGACAGTCTCATCATGAGGTGATCTGCTGCAAGGTTCTAGTATTCCAGGAATCTGTAGGGCAATGCCTGGAGACTTCTGGGCCCCACTCTATGGTCTGGAACAGGAAGCAATAAAATTTGACCATTGAATTTCTCTGTAAATCTTAAAAATATCTTACCTACTCTTAACTTTGTGTTCTCAGTCTTAAAGGGGACCAGATAGATTAGGTAAATTTAGGGCAAATAAATCTTGTATTACCAGTTTTTAGATGAACATACCTTAACATGATTAACATACCCATGTGCAGAGCTGAGAGGAATTTGAAGACAGATACAAAATGAAGGTAGAGGTGTCCGGCTTTATCCTGCTTTTAGTTACCCATTGGGCTTCTGCAACCCCAAGGGAAGAGAGTGCAATTTAGGAAAAGCAACTTCTAATTCTCTGCCATAATTCCAGTTCCCTCTCCCTCTCTCCTTTCCTCTGTGTGACTGCTAGAGATATTTCAAAATCCCAAACTGACCGTGCACTTTGAACGCTACTTAAAATTTTCTAACGGCTGTTTCCCACGGGATCAAATCCTCATTCCTCAGTCTGGTGTGACTCTCAAGAGGATCTCCCCATTCCCTTTCCAATCTCCATTCTCACTGGCCCTGCACCTCGGATCCCAATCCACATGTATCCCCAACTCTCTCCTGCCTCCCAGGCCTTTCTCAGCGGCTCTCTCTACCTGAAACCCCATCTCCTTTTGGTTCCTAATAAATATCCCTTCTCTGCAGTTCCATGTAAGATGGCCATCTCCAGAAACCCACCCGAGGCTCCAGGTCTTGATCTGCTCCTCTCACACTATATTCTAATTAGTTCATTCATACTGTTCTGCTTTCCCTCACAAAATAATATGTGCAGGTAAATTAATTTTTATCTCCACTTAAAGCTTCTAGTTAGTATTTAAAATCTCTTAATCAGAAACTGATATACCAGGGGTGGTTGGTGAATATCTGAAAATTCTGGCAGGAGTCCACAGCCCAGAGGGACTTCAGCAACTTAAAATACCTATACCTAAATCTGCTCTTGGATAAGGGATATGTAAACTGATTTTTCACCTAGAGAACAATTGGGGTTCAACATATATGGTTGGCATCTCTGGCCTTCATGGGTAGAATAGAAAGCACCTGAGAGCTAAACCCCACTCCCTGGAGGATTCTGTCTTTGATTCAGTTGCTCTATTGTTGGGACACAGTCACAGTAGGGAAACTTTCTTGCAGCTTGTTTGTTGCAGTGTCTGAAAGAAAAGAGAGCAGAATTCCACCAAAATCACAGAAGGGGTCAGAGGGTTGGGATTTTTTTACTTGCTTTCTAATAAAAGTTGATTCATATTGCAAAATGTGGCCAAAGAGAAAGGTGTTTTCTCTCTCTCTCTCTCTTTCTCCCCACCCCTCTCTTTTTGCAGTGCTGGCGCTCCAACCCAGGGTCTCACACACACTAGGTAAGAGCTCTACCACTGAGCTACACCCCAGCTTCTTGCTCTCATTTTAATGTGACACCTGGTAGGCCAGTGGTTGGGCAGGAGGCATCTGTACCCTTCCAGGTACTGCCATCCGCCAAAAAGGACCTTGAAACCAAATTATTTTAGATCAGTGTGCAACACTTTATCAATCCATCTAAAGGGAGCTAGAGGCCCATATTAATCATCTTTGTGACTCCAGCTCCTACACTGCTTCTAGTTAACAGGGAGTATTCAGCTAAGAAAGAAGGTCAAAGACTCTGTGTTGGGCAGCTTTTTTGTTGCTATGACCCAACTAACTTGGAGAAGGCAAGGTTTATTTGGACTCCCAGTTTCAGAGGCTTCAATCCGTGGTCAGTTGGTTCCACTTACTTTGGGCCTGAAGTAAGACAGAGCACCATGATGGAAGAGCATGGTGGAGGAAAGGGGCTCAGCTTATGGGAGCTGGGGATAGAGAGAGACAGAGAGGAAGGGGCCAGACACAGAAATAGTCTTCAAGGGCACAACCCCAGTGACTACTTCCTCCAACCATGCCCTCTTGCTGACAGTTTCCACCACCTCTCAGCAATCCATTCAGTCAATGGGTTAATCCACTGGTAAGATCAGAGCTCTCTTGATCAGGTCATTTCCCTGAAGCCCCCCTCTGGACATTGCTACACTGGGGGTCGAGACTTCAACACAAACTTTTCAGAGACATTCCAGATCCAAACCATAATAAGTCTCTTATTGCTGAGTCCGCTTTAAAATGTTGAGGACAAACTCAGTCACCTGATTAGAAAATATGATTGAGATAATCACCTATAAGAGATCAAGGGGAAATGCACTTGGACATTTTTTTCCCCCTCTTGAAATTTATTCCACAAGAAATACCTTTACCATTTGAAAATTCACAATGCATATACATCAAAGGCGTTGAGGAAGCTTTAAAAGCTTCCTCTTGGGTGCTTCATCTTTGGGAATTCTTCCTCAACCCCCATAATCTCAGTCTAATTGTGAGAAAATGCTAAGCACACCGAGGAACATTCACAAAATACTTGAGTAGCATCTGTGATAACTAAGAAAAGACTGAGAAGCTGTCAAAGGTTGGAGGTGACTAAGGATTCTGAATGGGCTCCTGGGATAGGAGAAGGACATCAGTGGAAAAGCTGGAGAAATCAAAAGAATGCCTGAGTTGAGTTGTTTTTGACAAATGTTCCAATGGTTGTGAAAGATTTTAACTTTAGTGGAAACTGCATGGGAGGTATATGAGAACTCTGTCTACTATATTTACAACTTTTCTGCAAAACTCACATATTCCAGAGCAGCTTTATTTTAAAAAGAAATCTATTTTGTTTTATTTGAATTAAATTAAAATTGGAATCTAGAGCAACACGAGTGCTCTACCACAGAGCTACACCCTCAGCTGGAGAGATGTTTTTAAACAAAGATAAATATTTGACTGTCTCGATTTATCATAGAAGTAGATCAAAATCTTGGGTTTTGTTTCTGTTTTGCTGTTTTTTGTTTTTGTTTTGTTTTTGTGGTGCTAAGGGTCAAACTTGGGGCCTCATTCATTCTAGACAAACACTACTATTGAGCAACATCCCCAGCATGATATCTTTTTTCTTGGTAAGAGAGCAGAAAATGGAAAGTTAAGCCACACGGTGCCAAACAGAACCACCCTCCACGTGGAAGCCCACACCCTCTGGATCTGATCCTGACCATCTGGCCCACATGGTTCCTATCCTGTGTTCAGCTTGGATACTGGACAAACTTTACCTATCTGTTACCTTATCTGGCTTTGCTGAAGGATGGCTAGCTATAGGGCAAAATCAGCTTTTGAGAAAGTGGGACAACCTCTTCAGGATTGAGTGTAAAAAACTAAAGGCACAGAGAATCACAAACCTCACAGCATCAAACTCTCTCTGACAAATATTAAAATAAAGAGCATGGCTTATTTCTCTCAAATGCCCACTACTGTACTTAGCACACTATTGGGGCACCATAAATATTTACTGAACTGTATTTTGCTGTGAGCCATTTCAGGATAGTATACACTTAGCTTGATGGGAAAATGACACAACCAAACTGTGGGTGAAGTTCAGTTTTTTTTTTTTTTTTTTTTTTTTTGCTGTTGTTAGCTTTGGGCTCCTTATTTCAAGTCTGAGATGGGGGACTAGAATTTACCTTATTAAGTAGGTCATTTTCAAGGTAGCTAGACAATTAAATGAGTATTTAATATTGTGCAATAAATGTTTACAAATTTATTTATTTTCTGATTTTAAATTAATGGTAAATCTATAGAAAGCATCACTATCACAAAAGTAGAAAGACAAAAAAAAGCCATACCTTATAATCCCATAACGCAGAGGTAAATGACATTAATGTAATGGTGAATTTCCTTTGTATGTGTTATGGTTTCCATGTGAAGTATCCCCCCAGATCTCATGTGTGAGGTAACATGAGATCATTCAGAGGGGAAATGATTCGATTATGAGAGCCTCAACATAATCAGTGAATTAATCACCTGATGGGATGAATTGAGTGATAATTAAAGGTAGGTAGGGTATGGCTGGAGGAGGTGAGGCATTGAGGGCCTGGTTTTAAGATACATATTTGTATCTAGCAAGTGGAGTCTCTCTCTCTCTCTCTCTTTCTCTCTGCTTCCTGATCATCAAGTGAGCTGACTCTTCCACCATGATGTTCTGCTCCACCTTGAGCCCAAGGAATGGAGCTGGCTGACTATGGACTGAGACCTCTGAAACTGTGAGCCCTCAAATAAACTTTTCTCCTCTACAATTGGGCTGGTCTATTTAGTCACAGTAGTGAAAAAGCTGACTCAAACAGTATGGATGTATAGATTTATTTTTACATAACAAGAATGATACTATACAACCAACTTTTAAATTATTATTGCCAGATGCTTTTGTGGTCCCTAGGCATGATTGCTTTTTCTCACCACTGTAAGAGACGTGTCTCCATCAAACCTGCTATGATGTCAGCACATTACCTGTTTGACACACACAAAAAAAATAAGAAAAACAAATTATTTTTCTCATAATCAATTCATTTTATTATTTTTCAAAAATTTATTTATTTATTTTTTTTAGGTGCTAGGGATCAAACCCAGAGCCTCACACTTACTAGGTAAATGCTCCACCATTGAGCACATCCCAAGCCCTGTTCTCTGATGTTAAAAATAGTAAGTAATTGTGTTAATACCCATGTGGCCCTCGCCATGAGGTTGGTGGAATTCTAGAGTTTTATGTATATTAACTTATTAATAGACTTTTATCCATCTTGATACTTGATCAAACGATAATGAGTCTTATGAATTTGGGTTTGAACTATACAGTCTTGTTCCCAAATCTACACTTCTCATCCTGATTCAACGTTATTCCACTTTAGTTTATTTACAAAGTGTGAAACCATGGTAGTCAATGTCCTAGACGATGCTCACGTCCTGGAATTCATTCCCTTGGGAAGTCTGTGTGACTGGTGGGACATTGCAGAAGTAGCAGTGTGTGACACTTTAGGCTAGGTCATGAAAAGTCACAGGGGAGGTCAGCTGCTGTGCTATGAGGATGTTCAAGCACAACCATGAAAGGGACCTGGCTTGCTGCCATCTGAGTGAGACGTGCTGACAGTGGGTCTTTCAGACCCAGTTAAGCCTTCAGTCACTGCAGCCCTGGCTGACAGCTGACGGATCTGAAGGAGAATCTCAGGCAAAGAACTATGCAGTCAAGTTGTCCCAAAGTTCTAACCCACAGAAACAGCGAGGAAAAGGAAAGGTTTTTATGAATTGTTGATGTTACTAAATTTGGGGCAACTTGTTCTCAGTGCTCCCATTTAGATCTGGAATGCCTCCACAGGTCTCTGTGTCCCTGGCCTGTGGCTCTAAGGGGGGGCAGTAGAACCTATAAAGGTGGGGCCTAGTGGAAGGAAGATAGGCCATTGGGGGTTTGCTCTTGAAGAGAATGGGGGTTCCCAGCTCATCCTCTTTCTCTTTTTGTGTCTTGGCCATGAGATGAGTAGAGTTTTGCTCCACCATGCACTCCCTACCCCAAGGTTCTGCCTTGCCACAGGCCCAAAAGCAATGGGGTCAACCAACCAAGGGCTAAAGCCTCCAAAAATATGAGTCAAAATAGACCTTCCTCTTTACCACTTTATCTTAGGTATTTGTTGTAATAATGGAAAGCTGACATACATGGCAATTAGATAATTGTTGGGGGCTGCCCTGGACAGGAGCTATGCACAGGAGCTAAGTCCAGAGTAAAGAGTTCGTGGATTGGTATTGCACCCTGGTATTGCACCTATTCCGCTGGAATAAGAAACATGCAGCTCTGGGAGTGGGTGACACCCAATGGGGTTGAATTACACCCACCTGTTTGTTGTAATCCTACCCTTTTGAATGTTCTATGGATTAGCTCCCCCCATTAATAAAATTCAGATTCGAGGCGTGCTCCTTCTCTTTCTGGCCTGCCTTGCCTCCTCTGTGGGAGCTGGGTCACAGGGACCGTCATAAAACCCAAGGAAAATGGTATTTGTCTCTGTGTGCCAGCCCAGTTCACCTGGGGTGACCCTGACTGGTGTATTCGAGTGTCACGACAGATGATGAATATGAAAATACTAACTAATACTAAGAATGAGGACAAACAATCATTTCTAATCATATGATTCCAAAATAAATTCATTTCAACTTGGGTATAATCCCTTCTTTTAATGCTTAAACATACTTAAACTAAATGTATATAATTAAAAAAAAAAAAAACCCTGAAATCATACTGTAAGTTCATTATTATATATTGGTATTTCCCCCATTGAATGTATAAGTAAATTATTTATTTATCCATGCCATTAGAAAAATGTTCAGAAACATATTTAATGGTTTTATACTACACTAAATGGATGATCCACATGGAGACATATTTTTGGATATTTAAATTATTTCTATTTTTCCATTTTTATATACATTACCATAATAGATGTCTTTGAAAAAAGACACCATATACTTAATGGTTCAGAGCATAGGCTTTGAACTCGCTATTGTGTGTGCAAATTCTAGTATGAAAATTGTATTCCTCCTTAGTTCTGCAACTTTGAGGAAGTTCCCTGATCTCTGTCTTGTTTTTCTCATTAGTAAAATAAGGAATGCAGTGCCCTTGCTGGCACTGTATTCTTTTTATCATGGTTTAAACATATAGAACATACAATGTGCCACTTGAACCATTTTCAAGTGTATATTGCAGTGACATTTAGTCCCTCCACATTGGTGTGTGGCCATCACCACCATTCACACCCAGAACTTTTGCATCATGTCAAACTGAAACCGTGTACACATTGAACATGAACTCCCCATTCCCTCCTCTAGCAAGGTCCTAGTAACCACCATTCTACTTTCTGTCTCTATGGATTTGACAATTCTAGGTATAATTTTTATCCTTTCATGTCTGACAGATTTCACTTACTATAGTGTCATACCTTTTTAAAACTGAACAATAGTCTATCATATGTATGCACCACATTTTCTTGCTCAATCTTCCAAGGATGGACATTCAGGATGCTTCCACCTTTTGGTTATTTTCTTTTTTAATAACAACCATCCTGATTAGTGTAAAGTAGTATCTTATTGTAGTAGTTTTGATTTGAATTTCCCTGATGGTTAGTGGTGTTGAGCATCTTTTCATGTTCTCATAGCCATTTGTATATCTTTGGAAAGTCTATCCAGGACACCTCTCCACAATCACCTCTGTTTTGAAACTCCTGTCTGCCTTTTCTTCCAACACCAGTCTCTAGCTCTGCCTGCATTTCTCTGCTCAAGGCTTCTAAACTCTTTTGCTGACTCTGCCAAGCCTCCCACCCCTTTTTGGTAGAGTACCTTATAGTTAGGTCTTGACCCTTCTTTTAGTAACTTTGCATTTGCCACCTATTTGGACAATCTCATGGCGTTATAAGGTTTAAGGAACTGATTATGAATGAAGAAATCAAATATCCAATGAATACATTATAGAAAAAGAATAAAATGAAGAGGTATAATTAAAAATTCAATAGAAGAGGAAAAACTGGATATTGGTAAATATGCAGATAATCAAAAGACATCACGACAGGTAAAACCTGTCAAGTGAAGTAACACGAAGAGGGATCAACAGAAAGAATAGGAAGACGTGGACTTAAACACAAAGATCTAAATGGTCACGTTAAAGTTAAGTGGACGAAATGTTTAAATTAAAAGGGGCCATCATATTGGATGAAAAAAGCCAGATCAAACAATTTTTTTTATACTGGTGATTGAACCCAAGGGCTGTTTAGTACTAAGCTACAGTCCTTCTCCCTAAGTTGCTGAAGCTGATCTCAAACTTGCAATCCTCCTGCCTCAGTGTTTTGGGTCACTGGGATTAGAGGCACACTTATAAGAGACATATTTTAAATATAGAAACCCAAATAGATTAAAGCAGAATTAAATAAAAAAAATATATGGTATGAACACCAATCATAGGAAACATGGAGTGCTTATCTTAATATCAGTTGTAGTAGACTTTGAGACAAAGAATTGTACAAAAATGTCATGCCATCAAGATAAATGGGAAAAATCACCAGGAAGATTAATATAATACAATATAATATAATATAATATAATATAATAGGGCCTGGGTGTGTCCCTCAGTAGTAGAGCATTTACCTAGCATGTGTGATGCCCTGAGTTTGGTCCCCAGCACTGCAAAAAACAAAAACAACAAACAAAAAAAGACACATAATAACCCTAAATATATTTGAACCTAGAATTGTAAAATTTATGAGTCAAAATCTGACAGGGATATATATATATTAAAGGAGAAAAGACCAATGCACATTATAGTCAGGATTTTAACATGCTTCTCTTGATAATTGATTTAAGCCTTATATAGAAAAATCAGTAAAGATAGAGGAGATCTGAATAACACTATCCACCAACTTAATTAAAATTGATTTAGCATTCAGAGTATAAATCTTTAGGTACTCAGGGAACATTCACAAAGACTGACTACATGTTGAGACAAAAACCAAGTCTCAACAAATTTAAGGCTTTGACACCATATAGAGTTAATACTCTATATGAGACAAATGGAGACTATTCCCTGCTCACAATAAGTTAAAGGACTACCAATAAGATAAGTTTTAAAAAAATATTTGGGAAGAAACTAACATACTTATAAGGAACCCAGTCATTGGACAATAAATCACAGAGAAAATAAGAACATAATTTAATTTAATAATGATGATATTCAATTAAATAAACAACATAGTTAATTATAATATTGGAACTTATGATATGTAACCATAATCATTCTTTGAAGAAAATATGCATTTTTAAAGATTTTCAATAGAAAATCAGTGACCTAAGCATTGATAATAAGAACCTGAAGAAATACATTTCAAAGACAGTAGAAGAATGAAAGTAATTACTCTAAGAGTAAAAATCAATTAAATGAAAAAGTAGGAATAATGATGGAAATTAAACAATATTATCTTAAAAATTAATAAAATTGATGAGTTCCTGACTACATTGATCATCAAAGAAAGTAGAAGGTAGCATCTAACGATATCAGGAAAGAGTGGACACCATTACACATCCTATAGTAGTAAAAGAAAAATGAGAGAATGTTAGGAAAAACCTGATGCCAATTAATTTGACAGCTTTGAACTGAACAAGACGCAAAATGCCAAAACCAATAGAGAAATAGAAAATATGAATAACCTTATGTAATTAATTAAGAAGATGCAGCAATTATAAACAAAAGACTCCCAAAATATAAAAAGTGAAAAATGACAGAATTGAAGGAAGAAATAGACAGTTCAATTGTTTTAGTCAGTTTTTCACTGCTGTGACCAAAAGATATTTTTTAAATATTTATTTTTTAGTTGTGTGATAGTAGGAGCCAATGTGACTCCATTTTGTTTTATGACTTCATCCTGTAAAATAACCATGCCAAGTAGAAGAGTCATGACTGGAGCAAGATGTTCTTTTCCTTTTGCTATAGAAACCTTTAAGAACATGGAACTATCTAATGGGGTATTGTTTCTGTAACTAGGGTAACGAGGCTCTGTTTCTGTAACTGGGGTGACTGGGCTAACTGTGATTGGTTAGGCTTCCCTCCGCTTGACTGCACTGTCCCGCTTCTGTAACCTGGCTTGCTTGCATTGGCTAGACCCCCTGAACATCCCTTTTGCGGTTTTCAGGCTTATAAGGAGTGCCCTTGCAATTGTTCGGGGCTGATCAGGGGAACAGCTTTATGTTCTGGTCAGCCGCCACTGGTGTGCTTCAATAAAGGCTTGATTCGACTATACGTGAGTGGTCTGGAAGTCAGTTTATGAAACCCAGGGACAAAACTTTAACTATAACATTTAAGTCAGTTTATGAAACCCAGGGACAAAACTTTAACAGTTGCAGTTGGACACAATACCTTTATTTAATTTATTTATATTTATGTAGTGCTGAGGATTGAACCCAGGGCCTCACACATGCTAGGCAAGCACTGTACTGCTGAGCCACAACCCCAACCCCCAAAAGACATTTTAAAGGAGGAAAGGTTTATTTGGGGGTTCATGATCTCAGAGATCTCAGTCCATAGACAGCTGGCTCCATTCCTTGGGCTTTAAAATGAGCCAGAACATTATGGTGGAAAGGTACGGTGGAGAGAAGTGGCTCAAGACATCACATCAGGAAACAGAGAGAGACTCCATTCATGAGATCCAATATATATAAACCCCCAATGACCCACCTACTTCAGCCACACCCTACCCACCTTCAGTTACCACTCAATTTAATCCCATTAGGGGATTAATTCACTGATTGGGTCACAGCTCTTATAACCTAGTCATTTCTCCTCTAAACCTTTGTGAATTGTCTCATCCAAACCATAACATCAATGGTAATAGTTGGAGACTAAAATAAGCCACTTTCCATAATGGACAGAACAACTAGACAGAAGATTAACACAATAAATGCAGAATACACATTCTTTTTAAGTGTGGAAGAATTTTCTAGTATAGATCATTTTAGTTCATAAAAGAAATTTCAGTAAATTTAAAAGAACTGAAGTCATATGAAGAATGTTCTTCAACCATAATGAAATGAGATTAGAAATCAATAGCAGAAACAGAAGAAATTTGGACAACTCACAAATATGTGGGAATCAAACAGCTGATGGGTCAAAGATGATGCCACAAGGGAAACTAGAAAACACTTTGAGATTAAAAAAATAAAAACCCAATATATCAAAACATATGGGATGTAGAAAAGTAATGCTCAGAGGGGAATTTATTTCTATACATACTTACATTAAAAATAACTTTCCACTTTAAGAACTTAGAAAGAACAGAACAACATAAATTTAAAGCAATAGAAAGGAAGGAAATAATAAAGATGAGAATGAAAATGAGTGAAATAGAAAAGCGATTGAGAAACTCAACAAACCAAAAGTCTGTTCTTTGAAAAGTTACCAAAATGTACAAATGTTTATCAAGACTGAATAAGAAAAAAAAGAATATTGCTGAGAGCCACGGCTGAGTCTGTATAGACCCTGGCATTTTGCCAACAGTATTGATTGACAGGCGAGGCATTACTATCCGCCTCTGCTGCAACTTTTGAGTTCTCGCACTATTTTGGAGTTCTCGTGGGGATTTCCAGGGATTCCCCGAGAGTTCCCATTGGTTGGGGAAGTGCAGGAGGAGGGATTTCCGGGAGAGATATTTCCGGCTGGGGGTTCCTGGACAAGCCTCGTGGCTCGTTCGGGAGGATTCCCCGGGAGCTGTGTGAAGTGTTTTCCTGCAGTTTAAAAATAAAGTTTGTTCCTGCTTCAGTGGCTCGTGATTTGTGCCCAGCCAGACTGCGGCAGAATATAATAAATTATTAAGATCCAAAATGAAAGCATTGACACTATTGATCTTTCAGACAAAATGTATATATAGTGGAATACTACAAAAAAATTTGTGCCAACAAATGAATTGGACAAATTTGCAGAAAGGCATAAACTACTAAAACTGAACCAAGAGGAAATAGAAAATCCAAATAGATCTATAATAAGTGGAGAAATTGAATAAATTATAGAGATTACATAAGGAAAAGCCCAGATGGCTATATGGGTAAACTCTACAAAATATTTTAAGAAAAATTAACACCAATTCTTCATAAACACTTCCAAAAACAGAAGAGGCAGGTATTCCTTACTTGTTCTATGAAATCAGTAATAGTTAGATATTAGAATCAGACAAACACATTATAGGAAAATAAAACTCCAGATCAAAATCCCCTTTAAATCTGGATGTAAAAAAAATCCTCAAGAAAATATTAGCAAACCAAATACTGCAACATAGAAAACAGATTATATACCCTGACCAAACAGAGTTTATCCCAGGAATGCCATACTGATTTAATGTAGGAAAATCAATCACTTAGTCAATAGACTAAATGACAAAAACCACAGAAACATCATAATAGTTGCAAAATAGCATTTGACAAAATCTATCACTATTCTTGACATTCAACAAATTAGGAATAGAAGGGAAGCTCCTCCATTTAATAAAACCCAGAATTAATATTGTACCTAATGGTGAAATATTAAATACTTTCTTCCAACATCAGAATATCTGCTCTGGCTACTTCTGGTCAACATTGTATAGCATTTCAAGCCAGGCTCACTGGGCCAGAAACAGAAATAAAAGCCATCCATATTGGAAAGAAAGAAGTAAAACTGTCTCTATTCACAAATAACATGATCTTTTAAACAGAATAACCTAAAGAATACAAGGCAAGGGCTGGGGATGTAGCTCCATGGCAGGGTGCTTGTCGAATGTGCACAAAGCCTTGGGTTTGATCATCAACACTGACAAAAAAACAAACCACAACAAAACTATTCTAGTTAATAAGTGAGTTCAGCAACGTTGCAAATCTAAGATCAATATTTTAAAAAGTTGCATTTCTATACACTAGCAACAAAAAATCTAAAAATGAAATTAAAAAACAATATTTGAACTTATGATAGCATCAAAAATAGGAAAATACTTAGGAGAAAAATTTTTACCAAGGAAATCTAACTCTTGTACCTGAAGATTGAAAGAAATTAAAGATCTAAATAAATAGAAAGACATCCTCTATTCATGGATTGAAAGACTAAATAATACTCCCTAAGGTCATCTATGAATTCAATGAGATGTCCCTATCAAAAATCCCATTGTCTTTTGCTTTTATTTTTGTTTGAGGTAAAGAGATAAACAAATGGCCATAAGTACATGAAAAAAAAACACTCAACATCATTGGTCACTAAGGAAATCAAAAGAGTAATAAAATGCTAATTCACACCTACTAGAATGACAATTATTTAGGACAAAAAAAGAAAATAACAAGTGTTGGAGATGATGTGAAGGAATTGGAATCCTCATGCATTGCTGTTGGGTATGCAAAATGGTGCAACCTTTGGAAATTCCTAAAATAGCTAAGCACTGGATCAACATATGACCAAGCAATTTCACTCTTAGGTATATACCCAAGAGATTTGAAAGCATGTTCACACATAAGCTGGTATACAAATGATCATAGCAGCATAGCTTATAAAAGCCACAAGGCGGAAATATTCCCATGTTTTTTCAACTAGTGGATAGATGAACAAAAATGATATATCATACAATGAATTATTGTCAAGCCACAAAATGAATAAAATTTTAATACATGCTTCAATGTGGGTTAGTCTGCAAAACATGAAAGAATCCCAACACAGAAAGCTACCCAGCGTAGGTTTCCGTTTATGTGAAATGTCCAGAATAGGCAAATCCATAGAGTCAGAATGTAGATCAGTGGACACCAAGAACTGGGGAGAGACGGATGGAGAATGACTGTAAGTGGATACAGGGGCTTTTGAAGAGTGATAAAAATACACTGGAATAGTAGTGGTGATGACTGTATCATCCTGTGTAAAATCTTTAGTAAATCATTGAATTGTATACTTTAAAAGGGTGAATATGACGATATGTGAATTATGTCTTAAGGAACAGATGTGGGAAGAGGATGCGTTTTCTTACTCATCCAGTGTGGGAATCCTCACACTGTGAAGCTGTTTTGAAGTTTACCCTGGCTAGACCACAGTCCAATAATTTGATCAAACTCTAATCTAGATTTGCTGCAAAGGTCTTCTTTAGACATGATTGGGGCCCATAATCAGTTGACTTTTTTGTGGGGGGGGGGCAGTGCTGGGGATTGGTCTCAGTGCTGCATGAACACTAGACAAGTCTATGTCCCCAACTTGTTGGTTTGTTCGCTTTAAGTAAGAGAGATGATCCCAGATGATCTGGGTAAGGTGATTCCATGTGTTGAAGGACCTTAAGTACAGAACTTTGGTTTCCCTAAGGAAGAAATTCCACTGGTTCTCAGCAGCTCCAACTCATGCCCAGAAGTTCCAAATTGTCCTTACTGGTGGCCTGCCTGTCAGAGCTGCCAAGCTAGCCTCCACAGGCACGTGTTTCTTACCATAAATTCAATTCCTTGAATACATCCCTTAATATATCTGCTACGGCAACTTAGCAAGACCTGTCTCAAAATAATAATTTAAAAAGGGGGCCAGGGATGTAGCTTAGCTGTGAAATGCCCTTGGGTTCAATCCCTGGTACCAAATAAAATAATAAAAATAAAAACACATACTCTCAGCAACTAGGAATAGGAAAAACTTCTTCAATTCAACAAAAAGGCATCCACAAAAAACTTGTGTTTACCATCATATTAATGGTACAAAACTGAATTCTTTTCCCTTAGATAGGGATTAAGATATTCGATATTGTACTAAAGGATCTAAATAGTGCAATAAGAGAAAGCATAAAGAGTGGGAAGAAAGAACACTGTCTTTCTTCACAGTTGGCTTGACTGCTTACAGAAAAAAATCCCAAGGAATTTACCAAAAAGTTTTTTCAAATCTATAAGCAAATTTAGTAATATTGCAGGATACAAAGTTAACACACAAAAGTCAGATGCATTGATATAGTAACAATGCATAGTTGGAAACTAAAATTTAATAAAACAAGACTATAATTTATAATTATATCAAAAACCAAAATAACATTTTAAAGTATGTTTAAGACTTCTACACTGATCAGTACATATATTTCTGAGAAAAAAATGAAGATCTAAATGAATTAAAAAGTACGCCAGGTTTATAGATTAGAAGGCAATATTGTCAAAATGTCATTTGTGCTTATATCATATGTAAATTTAATGCAATTCCATACAAAGTTCAAGGACACCTTTACTGAAGAAATTGACAAGATCTTTCTAGAATATATATATAGGATTGCAAAGGAATTGTGTCTTTTATAAACTATGCTGCTATGATCATTTGTATACCAGCTTAGTGTGAACATGTTTTCAAAAGAGCCAGTTTCAAATGAGGTTTAAGACTTATTTATTTATTTTGTGGTAGTGGGGCTTGAACCCAGGGATGCTGTACCACTGAGCTACATTTCCAGCCCTTTTACTTTTTATTTTGAGATGGGGTCTCACTGAGTTGTCCAGGCAGGCCTCAACTTGTGATCTTTCTGCCTCAGCCTCCCCAGTTGCTGGGATTACAGATGTGTGCCTAAATTGTCTATAAACTAAAAGGTTTTACAACTTTGAACAAGACTTCAAAGGATATGACAAAGGTACAGTAATCAAGAATATACAACAGAGGCATAAATATATCCTTCTAGATCAATGGAATGGAATAGAAAGTCCAGGAATACACCCGTAGTTTTCTGATTAATTTACATTCAGTATAATTGCCAAAGCAATTCAGTGGGCCAAAGGGAAATCTTTCAACAACTAATGCTAAAGCCTCTGGATGTCTACATAGAAAAAAAAATGGATCTTGATCCCTATTTTACATCATACCCTAAAATTTATTCTGGATGGATTATAAACCTAAATGTCAAAGCTAAAACCAAAAAGCATCTATAAGAATGCATTTGAGCATACCTCTGTAAGCTTAGAATAGGGAAAAAATTACTTAGATAAGACACAGAATATCGACCATATAATAAAAACTGCACCTCATCAATTTGAAAAGCTCTTCTCATCAAAAAATATTCTTAAGAAAAGTAAAGGTAAACCATAGATTGGAAGAAATTGTGTGTGTGTGTGTGTGTGTGTGTGTGTGTGTGTGTGTGAGAGAGAGAGAGAGAGAGAGAGAGAGAGAGAGAGAGAGAGAGAGAGAGAAGAGCTGTATTTAGAACATATAAGGAACTGTAAAACTCAATAATAAAAAAGAGTAATAAGCAAACAGTGTTAAAGATCCTGGGGCAGTATTTACCTTTTATCTTTGGAGGCTAAGAAATGAAAATTGAACTGTGCTGTAAGAAAATCCACTCTATCATCAATCAAGATTTTCAAAAGAAAATAGTTATATAAACTCACAGTGCAGTATCGCTATTCCAGCAAGTTTTGGTATATTCTATATAGAAGATCTCCAAAGGTCTTTGGAAAGATTAAGCAGATAATCCTCCCTGTTTCCTTAAAAGACAGGCAAGGGAGTGAGCAGTTTGGCATAATCCCATCAAGAGGGAAAGATCTGTCGCGCCGCTGCAGCTGGAGGCAGAGCCAGGAACCCAGGGCCCTTGGCTCCTGGCAGATGGACAAACATATTGTGTCATGGGGCCTGGGGCCGAGGATAAGGATTGTAAAGGCCCTGGTGCCATACTTTCTGATTGACACACCCACCCTCTCAGTAAGCAGACAGCTATTGAATCCTGACTCCCTCTCAGGGATGTCAGGGCATGCAGTTTTGCTGTGGGTGCTCACTTTAAAAGCTTCCCCTGCTGACTGCCTCTGGGTGTCTTCAGTGATTCATTTCCTGCTTCTGGGCTTGTGCTGCAGCATGCAACAAAGACTCCCCTCCCAGGGTCTGTATTCCTTCACCTCTGCTGTTCCCTGGCCTCTCCCAGGCTTCCAGAGCTCCAAACCCTTCCTGGGCACATTCCTCTTCTGCATTTCCATCGCCCCTCAGGGAAGTTGCTAGAGCCAAGTTGCTTGTCTTGTTCACTAAACCCTAGTACCAACCCGTAGTGCCTGCAAAGTTTGGCCATCGGTCTAGCCTCAGAGCCTGTGTTTCATCTGGTTCCCTCACCTGGAATGCTCTTCCCATTCCTCATTAGATATCCAATGCCTATAATTTGACAACCATGTCCCTGAGACCATCCTGACCTTTCCCTCCTCCATACTCTTCCTCTGAGCTTCGAGAACGTAAGGATGCATACGGCTTAGCAAGACCCTTCACATGTTTGCTCTCCTTGGAGAAGACAGACGATAAAGTTATAAACATATAAATACAAGGATCTAAAATACAGAAAGTGCTCTGAGGAAAGTAAAACGGGCTCAGTGACTACTGAATGAAGTGGGGGTTATGTATGTAGGCCACACAACCTCTGGAGAGGTGAGGTCTGAATCAAGACTTTTTTTTTTTTTCCTGATGGTGCTGGGGATTAGAACCCAAGTCCTTACATATGCAAGGCAAGCACTCTACCAACTGAGCTATATCCCCAGCCCCAAATTAAGGCTGGAGTGAGGAAGTAGAGCCAGCTTTGCAAAGATGTGAGGAAGAAAACATCTGTTGGGAGTCATAGCACATGCAAGGTCCAGGTGGAAATAAGTCAGCATTTGAAGGAAAGAGAGCAAAGCAGTAAACTTGTCAAGCTTGTGACATGTCCTAAATACAGATCCTTAGTCACACATACACATCCCACAACATTCTTCCCAATCTACCACTTACCTATTTTTTTTCTTAACAAATACTTTTTGGTGAGAAGTTTTCAATTTGATAAGGTCCAATTTATTTTGTGGTTAATATGGCATTTCACCTAAGTACAATTTTCCTCCTCTAAGCTTACAAAGGCATGCTAGAAGCTTTATGGTTTTAGCTTTGACATGGAGGTTTATAATTAGTTTTAGGGTAGGTGTAAAGTAGGGATCAAGATTCATTTTTCTCTCTGTGGACATCCAGTGGCTCTAGCACCAGTTGTGGAAAGATTCCCCTTTTCCCCACTGATGTAGGGGCTGGTGAGTGGGCTAAAGTCAGTCCATTCAGAACTATGGGGAGGGGGTGATAAAAGACAGACTTCATCTAATGACTTCCCATTGTGGAGCAAAGCTAGGAGCAAATGTTGAGTGTACAGGCCCTGTCATGCTGAAGGGGTCGGGGAGCCACTTGTAGGGGGCATTTGGTCTTCTCTGCATAGTCTCTCAAGTTGAGCTCTGTTGGCCAGGCCTGCTGTCAAATCTTCCATAGGCTCCACTGGAAACTTTTATTAAAAAGAAACTAGTTCCTGTTCAGAGGACACAATGAGAGTCTTGCAGATTGAGAAGGTGATGTATGGAAATCCTTCCAGACATCTAGCACTATTGTTAAAGGACAATGGCGGAACATTTTGTAAGACATTCCTTCCTCCTGGCTCCTTATATCTAGAAAACCACCTTGCATTTTACATAAATTAGATGATCAGGTCTCTGAATAGCTCTGAGGGATTGAAAAAAAATCCCTTTTATGGAAGATGGGCTAGAAAGAGGAGGCGCCCATAGCTGAGGTGAATAGTTCATGGTGCTGTTTCCAGTCTGATGGTGCTGAGCTTCGGAGGGTTGGATAAATGGGTGTGGTAAGCCAATTTTCTTCCCTTTAATAACAATCGCCTGAAAAATGAAAACCTGTGAGCCAAGCACAGGGCATGCATCAGCATACCTGGAAAACTTGCCCAAGCTTCACAAGCACTCATCGTTCAGAGGAGGCTCCGAGGGGTCAAGGAATTTGCCCATCATCACATCCTTGGCCTGAGGTAGATGTAGAACGAACACCATGTCTGATTCCAGAGTCCTGGGTCTGAACTACTGTGTGTGCTCCCCCTAAGTGGCTGTGCCCCTCCCGTGTCTGTCCCCAGGCCTCCAGGCCCCCTTCTGCATCGGTGATGCTCTCCTTCTGAGCTTCTCCCACCTGGTAGCTGCTCCTAGGCTTGAGCCTGTTGAGGCAGGAGCTGCTGTCCCTTGAGGTGCCAACCTGCACTGTCAGAATGAAAGCCAACACAGAAGGTAAATCCAGGATTGGCAGAGCCGGGCCAATCTCTGTTTTATGCTCCCCTTAGGGGAAAAGGTGAGGAAATTATACTTTTTATGAGCAAGTTTAGCTTGACTTTTTTTTTTTAATACTACACACCCAAGTTCATCCATTTTGAGAATTTTCTTTCTAGGTAGATGTGAGATATTACCTGAAGAGGGGGAGAATTCCAACTTACTCTTAAAGTTAGCTCTGTCTGTTAGATGGTGGGTTGACCAAGGCGGAACATTTGGTCAGAGGGGAGGACCCTGGGCCAGCCAGGCTGACTCACAGGTTTTCTCATGTATATGAAAAAACTGAGTCCCCGGGTGCTTTCTTAGATGCAGCAATAGAAAGGATATGGTCAAAATAAATTGGCTCAAAATAATAGCAGGATGTGACAGCCAGGGCACCCTTGGTGAAGACAGTTTGCCCCCACGTGGTCCACACTTTGACTGTTCCTGTGAAAACTTGCATCCACAGAGGCTGGCTTGGCATGACAAGACTGGGAACCTGATACGGGCAGTGTAGAGTGTTGACTCATGAACCCCAAGAGCAATGGCCAAGTTCTAACCCCTGGGACCTGCAAATGTGAATTAGGAAAAAGAGTCCTTGAAAATGTCACTAGGCTCTTGAGAGAAAATCATCCTGAACTTAGGGTGGGCCCTAAATCCAATGACAGTTGTTCTTTTAAGAGAAAGGAGGGAGAGGTTTGAGATACAGGTACCAAATAAGAAGGCCATGTGAGAGTGGAATGCAGCCATAAGCCGAGGAATGAACCTCTAGAGCCACCAGAAGCAGGAAGAGGCAAAGGAGGCTTATCCTCTGGAGACTTTGGAGACAACATGGCACTGCCGACATCTTGATTTCTCACTTTTGGTCTCCAGAACTGCAAAAAAATTAATTTCTCTTGTTTTAACCTACTATGTGTGTTGTCATTTATTACAGCAGCCCCAGGAAACTAACAGAGGAGGGCACAGCCTCTGTGTGTCTTACTAGTTGGACCTCTTCATCCCAGAGTAACATGCATGTGTTTATAGTGAGAAGTGCGCTGAATAGGAGCAGGCTACCAGCTGCCCACTGCATCCTCCCCCTGAAGGCCATGTTCTAGGGAAACAAATCAGAGGCTGATGGTGGATCTTCAGAAAGTTCTTCTGGCCCAGGCACTGGATAGGATCTCCTCCCAACTCTGGGGATAGCTTTGTTGGGAAGATCCTGGAGGCTTAGCCAGCTCTCTCATTACCTGCAGGGGTTACATAACCAATTTGGTTTTTCTGACTTTCTTTTCTCTCTTAGCACTTTAGGCCTAGAGAGCCACCCTATGGATTCTTATCACTTTTCTCTAAATGGCATGATCAAGACCTGCTACATTATCACCATAAGCCGCTTTCCTTCTTGAGTCACCTTGAGTTTTAGGTGGTTTCCAATCTCTTTGGTCACATGTTTACCAACTGTTCTTCTTAGTTGCCACAGATGGATAATTCTGTTTTTTATGAGTAGATCTTTTAGTTTCACCGTAAGAACAATTTCCAAGTTCTTGTGGGGTAGAGGAGGTACCACATGGTTGGAATTCACACTCACTGGCAAGATGGCTGACAGGGTCCTGTGTGGTCGACAGGTTGTCCTCCTGATGTGAGCTGAGCACCCATAAACAAAATTCTAAAGTTATGTCTTTTAATCGTTGTTTAACAAAGGGCCCAATTGTCATTACTACTCTTTTCTTTCTCTGTGTGTGTGTGTGTGTGTATGTGTGTGTGTGGTGTCTGTCTGTCTGTCTGCGTGGAGGTGGGAGTCAATCACTAGCCAGTAAGTTTCTAGAGTTCTCCAACTGTAAATATAAGAGAGAAACTTTGAAAGTCTTATTCTTTTCACCCTTAGCTCTAAAATCCTAATGTGTTGAAGAGTATTTCCAAAGGAATTAAACACAGAAAATAAGGAGTTGACAAGCATTTTCAACAGATCTAGCTCACAAGGGAACTCTAAGCTCACAGGAAAAAAGAAATCTTTCAGATCTTCCCCCTCATCGATTTACCATCTACCATACCTAGCTCTTTCTGCAGAACAGGCTGATACAAGGAACCCACGTTAGACAACATCACAAGCTTTTTTTGATTTGTTCTTACCACATTTGCCCTTGAGAAACCTTCCAGGTGGCAAGATTGCTGACCACAGAAGGGATACCTGAGGGTGGGTGTGTGCTTCACCACTGGCCCTAGGGTGGGAGCTGCCAGGCATTGCTCCCAAGAACAGCATGATCTTATTTTGTCCTGCATTCCCATTGGTTCCTGACTGTCCTCTGTGTGCTTGCAGATTTCCTTGACCACAACAAAGAGAAATAATAAAACCAAGGACTCACAATAAAGGAAGAAATAGATATGTGGATGTGAAAACACAGAGAATAATATGGTGAACATCTTTCTAGCAGCTACATCCAGCTCCATTTCCTCCATTCATGGATGTATCTCTGAGCCCAACAGCCCCATCTCAGATCCCCAAAGTATCAGATGGATGCTCTGACCTGCAGACATGGTGGCCTACCTTGTCTGACCTGTGCTGCCTTCTAGGGGACAGTTTCCATCTCATGTTTGCACTCTTCCTCCTTTCTTTTGTCTACCCTGGTTTGGAGAGTAGGGAAGGGTACAGGGAGGGTGTGTGATCCTCCTGAGATTTTGCCCCTTACAAGGCTAATAGGACCCGCCACTCAGACTTCCTCAGTACTCAGCTTTATTCAGAGAAAAGACAAGCCCAGGCAGAGACAACTAGGTGGTCTACAGGAATTTTTGTGTAACTCTCCAGCAAGGGCCAGAGATAATTTTGCTCAGCCCCAATCTAAGATTCCTAGATTCGTTCATTTTCTGGCCTGCCTCTGAGCCAGGCATTGTATAGGGCATAGACTGCAGAATAAAACCTGAGTGGATCCTATCCTCAACCAACTCAAATGGTAGGCTTTCCTTTCCTGATGCTGAGGAAGTGCCCAAGCAGAGAATAGGTTTCTCTCCTTATGCCCCAAGTATGCTGATATTGGGCCTCTGGGCCTGCCCCAGCTCCTGTATTTGAATACCCCATCTCTGCCTCTGGTCTACAATGAGCAGAGAGCTCCCTTACCCTACCTTCCAACAGGCTGTGGCCTGGGGATGTAGATTTGTTCTTTAAGGTAGATAGCACCCTCTGTTGGTGACCTAGAGTGAGTACCCCGGGCTTTGGCCTGGAAATCATGCAGAGAGTTATCATGGGTGTGTTATCTATCTGTCATTCAGCAGTCTATCCACTCCAACATCACTGAGTGCTGGGCCTTATTCTACGGGTTGAGGATATGAAAATGTATAGGCTCAATTTTTGGTCTTCCCATTGGTTTCAAGGTCAGCTCTCATCTTTTCAAGGAGGATCCTAATGCTGATAGATAAATTAGGAACAGGGATCATGCTAGGCCCCATAATCCATTTCAGAGGACCACCTGAGGGGTCCAAGCATCAGGTGGTCCGTTGGTGGTTGATCTGTGTTTTCCACAGTTCCCAACCTAAGTGGGCAGATCTCACCCACTCTGACCCTGTCCTACCTGTGGAGTGACAGGCTTAAATTTTCTGGGAAGACTTAAGCTCCTGTCTCCCCATGCCTCCATCCCTCGACCCATAACTCTTTCCTTCTTCTCTGTAAATGGGAGCTCACTGGCATTGGGTGAGATGGGAGAAGGGCCTTCCTTAACAGACAAACCCCCATTGCTGGGCTCATTTACTACCTGCTACCCGCCCCCCTGCTACCCCCCATTTCAAGGCTAATAACCCCCACTCACCTTGATTCCCAGCAATGACTGTAGGAAAACCCACATTCCTTCTCTTGCTCCAACAAAAGTCACAAAAATATAGGAGTTGTATGCAAGGGGCCCTCCAGAGGCCAACAAGTGTCACACACCCCTCCATTGAGTGAGTGGCCTCTTCTGGAAGACCCAACCCTCAGAGTACAGAGTGAAGAAAGAGAACAAGGTTTTTGTTTTCCCTTTCTGGTATTTCTGCGGCTCAACTATTTTTAAACTTTTGTTTTAATCTAACGGTTTTATTGAGCTATAATTCATATGCCATACAATTTACCCATTTAAACTGTACGATGCAGTGGGTTTAGCATAGTCATATTGCCACAATCAATTTTAGACCATTTTCCTTACCCCTAAAAGAAATCCCATTCCCATTAGCAGTCACTTCCCACTTCCCCCAGGCACCCCTAGCCCCTGGCAACCACTAATCTATTCTTTGTCTCTATGGATTTGTCTACCCTGGGCATTTCGCATAAATGGAATCATACAATAGGTCATCCTTTGTGTCTGACTTCTTTCACAAAGCAAGGTTTTGCTCCATATTTTATTTGCACCTTAATTAGAGTGACCATATAATTTATCATCCAAACTAGGACACTCTCAGAAAGAGAAGGATGCTCTCAATAATTACACTGTGACAACCACCATTGCTAGGCTCCCACCTTCAACTGGAATAGTTAAATAATCCACCCCTCTCACCCATTCTGAAACTGCCTACTCCCCTTCCCTAAATCAAAATCACCCTCGGTAACCTCGGGTCTCTCCAGGAACGGAGAGTTAATTTACTTCCAGAGTTGCTAATGTTCTGTTTACAGCTGAAGCATGCTTATGATTTATGGGAGAAATAAGACTAATTTCCCCCAGAGATGAGAACTGGCAGTTTTATTTTTCATTTTGGATGCACAAAATTTGACTGCATGGGGTGCAAGCAGCGAATGAAAGCAGACGCAGAAGACAAAGCTGTCAGGACAAATGCGTAAGGGATGCTGTGAAGGACGAGCCAACCGCACGAGACTCGAGGAGGCTTAATTGGGTGGGTCACGCATGGCAGCTCTGAAAAGGGCAACATAATTATTTATTGTTGTGCTCTTAAATGCACCTGGCTTAGTGTCATCTCTCACTGTGACGGTCTCTCCCGGGCTGTTTTGGGGGGATATGTTCCCAGTGTTTGTGCAAATGCAGAATTTATTATTTTTTTAATAAGTATCTGCTGGGTCCAGATAGAGGTTAAGCCTGTTTGGCAACACCCTGTCCCTCTACTGCTGACAAATGAGCGCAAGATATAGTTCAGCAATGCACATTTAGCTATCGATTCTCCCGTGTTGTAGGAAGGCTTGATCAAATAAGGAAATCTCTTTATCAGCAAATATAGTATTGTGGGTCCACCGCATGCCAACACATTTTCGCATGGAACGTACATCCACCACACTCTGTCCAAACTGCAAACCAAATATATTTAGACAGCCTTGGAATGTGACATTGCAAAAGGAAAAATTATATATAGTAACCCAGAAATCCTTTTCTGTTAATCTTTCCCTCTAACGAGACCCCTGCACCAGCCTTGAGCCCCAATTCTCTAAGGAATTGAATAATTTGTCTATGAATTATCTGTGTTCTGAATTTATGAATAAGGCCAATTTGGACCACCTGTCCCAGCATGCTCAGGGATTGTCCCATGTGCAAGCTGGAGTTGGTAGCTCCTGTTTAGGTTCAGGCTCTGTCCTGGGAGCAGATGTTGGGTCTGGGTGCCATCAAGCCAAGGAGACACTCTGATGCCAGGTCTGGACCCCTCATGCAAATGTGCCCCCCTGGTATCCCAAGCAGCCTTTGTTTGTGTGTGTTTTGTGTCTGGGCTCATCCATCTGGCTCCCCTTCTGCCACCTTTTCTTCTGTTTACACCCACCATTCGCAATTTGTCTTCCAGCTTTTTCTGCACCAATTATGCTATAGACAGATTTAGTCAATTTCTGGGCCAGATGCTCAAATACATCCTTTTTTGCATTGAAGATATTCAAAGTAGGCTCCCTGCCAGTCACAGGATTTACAGACCCTCAATATCCTAGAAGAAATCCATGGAAACTTTTCTGGTCCTGGCACAATCCCCAAAGGCATTCATCAGGCAAAAAGGAAAAAAAAAAGTATTGATTTCATAGAAGTACAGATGAAAATCTAAACACTGATCAGTGGACCGATCTCTACATGGCTGAAAGATGTGTGATTGCTGTGTATCTTTCCTGATACAGCATTCCTCACAGACTTGACTGCACACCACTTCTGGGAAGGGTGATGCGTTTTGGAGGGTCTCCCAGTAATGGGCCAGGCCCATCCCTCAAGCCTCAGAGCACTTCTTTCCCACTCTGTTGCCCATTCAGATGCAGACTCCATCATATTTTCAAGGTGTGTAGCATGTTTAAGATGAGACCATCATCCTCTGCCTTATCATCAAGTTCTAGGAAAGAAAAAGTGGTTTTATCATTCCACCAGAGGGAAACCAGTCCCTTGGCTGGGACTCAGCAGAATCCTTACAAAACAAGTGTTTGTGCCACTGGGAGGAAAAAAGATACAAATGTTCCAGGATTTCTCATTCATAGGACAAGCACTCATTACTTGCAGAGCCAGAGCAGGTACCTTTTGGCCAATCATGCTCACAAAGGCCTCCCCTGACTTCCCACCGAGAAGCTAGTCTCAAAATTCAATATGCAAAAGGACTCCAATCTATTCTCAGGGATCTCTCTTCAGTGGGTCCCAAGAATCTGCATTTTAAACAAGAGCCTTAGTGAATCTGATGCAAGGAGTTACCTACCAGTTGCAAACTTCTAGCCACCTGTGTCATGGCCTCCCTTTATCTCCAGGATTCTTGGCTCCAAAGACAGCTGCTCTTCATGCTGCCCAGCAACAATGAGGAATGCTCCACATGGCTTCTAGGTATGGTGAGTCCAGCCAGAGTGGAGCATAGAGCCAGAGAGTCATCATTCCTGGGGGCCTACGGAGCCCTCTGCATACAACATACGGCTGGCATGGAAAGCTCCTGGTCAAACCTGAAGGCAGAGAGGTTTGACCAGGAGCAACGTGACCCAAGTCACCTGAGGGGCCATTGATGCGAGAGTCTGAGGAAATGAGAGATCAAATGTAGCCAACCATGGTCCTATCATCACAGGTTAATGCTAAAATCAGACCTTCTAGAATAAAACTCTCTCTCGTATGTCAACTGTCAATTATCAGCTTTCCAATAACTACATCTTATATCACACACAAACACACACACACACTATACATTCTTTATTATTTAATGAACTTTTACTCTGTGCCACAAGATGGGGATCCTTCCTATGGAAGGCAACAGCTTTTGTGAAGAACTTGCATAAAACGGAGCTCTGATAACTTGCTACTAAAAGTAAGGTCCATGGACCAGTAGCATCAACATCACCTGGAGGCATGCTGGAAATACGGACTCTCAGGTCCCATTCTAGATGACCTGAGTCAAAATCTGCATTTTAGCCGATGTCCAGGAGTTTTGTATGAACACTAAAAATTAAGAGGCACTGTTCTGCTCTCACACACCCTGCAAGCTAGGATTCACCAAGCCTCAAAAGGGTTAAATAATTAGTTGCCCATATCTCACCATAGGCGAGTGACAGCAGGGGCATTTGAACCTAGGTCTGTATTCTAAATCAAGATCTTTTCTGGTGTCTGTCTTAATAGCAGATGTGCCTCAACCCATAACTTTTTGTTTACTTTTAAAAGCACAAGAACCCATTTCTATTACCGAATGAATTCCAGTTATGAAGTGATTTCCAAAGCCAGAACCAACCAGGCACCACGATGCTTTTGTGAGGTAGGAATTGCAGGCAAATGCAGACTTCCTGGCCAGTCAGAAGGGACTGTTTATGTGTTGTTAGCCAAAGCACCCTAACTTCCTAAGGGGAGTCCTTGGAAATCACAAGCACATTGCTCATACCTCTCAACCCCCACACCCATGCTCCTGTGCCTGGCTAATAAAATGGTTTATACCCCCAGCTGCCCCCTGGCCAGGGCTAGCACCGGGATGGGAGGAAGTCATGCTCATTATTTCTTACCACAGTCTTGGGGCCCAAGCATTTGTCTCCCTCTGGTCTCCACACTCACGAGAGTCTATGGGTGTCAGATGTATCTGCCTCCATTACCAAGAGTCCTTGGCTCCATAGCAAGAGCCATCTGAGAGCAGCCACTGCCATTTTTAGGCTTTGACCATAGTGGAGAAGGCAAAAGAAGAAAGTGGCTTTGCCCCAGTGCCTGGACCTGTCTGTGGGGATGGCCCTGCAGGCAGCCCAAGGCTAATTCTCAGGGCTTCTCCTGGGGGGCATTTCTTACACCTACCCAGGGCCCTCTGTTCACCTCCCCACCTCCCCAGCCGGAAGCAGCCTCTTCCCCTCCCTGTGCCCAGATTTCTCTTCTCAATTCCCTGCACCACCAGAGTTACTTTTGGAGAATTCAGCCATTGCTCCTGCCTCCTGTCATCGGCCAGGTAATAAGCGAGTTGAAAGCAGGGACACACTCAGCTCATCTCTGGTTTCTCAAGCAGGAGCCCAGAGGTGCTCAGAATCTTAGAGATGTGTTTTAAAAAGGGCTGAGTTGATCCCCTTATTAAGCTGCTGCCACCGAAATATCCACCGTAGAACTGCCTGTGAGACCTGACAGCAAGAGGGGAGCAGAAGGGGCGAGTTGGTGACAACCTAAGCCTGTAAGCACATAAGCACTCAGGGACCTGACCCTGCGCTCAGCACTCAGTGTCTCTGTCTTTCCAACCAGGGTGTTTGAAGCTGGTGGGGATGAGTGCCACCAGCTAAGCTGTGACAGGATTTTATTCATCCAGACTTCTGGTCCAACATTTCATCCAGAATAAAGCGTATTTGAGTTTTCCCCATCTCCCTAAATAACAATCACATTAAGTGTGACTAATTGGTTGAAGTGCGGGTTGCAAGCTGGCAGGGGGAGGGTTTCCGTGTTGGCTTCAGAGCCCCAGCTATTGTCCCTTAACCATCTGTCCACACCGGGGGCATTCTCCTGACCTCCCAGCTGTTCCATCAAAGAATAAAGCACCTCTGGACTTGCCTATTCTGGAGCCTGGATTTCAAACCCTTCCCTGGGCTTTGGAATGTTCTCTAATCCTATTCCAGGCTTGCTTGGTCTGGGTTTCGTTGGTTGCAAGCACTCTTAAAATATTATGTCATTGTTGCAAGGTGACAGGGAGGAACGAAGCCTGTCAATAAAGCCAAGGGCAGCCGATGTAGGAAGAGTTCAAGGATAGAAGTTATAACCAGAGACACGGATAATGACACATGGAGGTCTTGAATATTTTGTTGGTGCTGCCATTTGGGCTTTTTGTTTATTTTTAGTGGAGCAGAAGGTGGAACCCAGGGCCTTGCACATGCTAGGCAAGGGCTCTACCACTGAGCTACACCCCTAGGTAGGGAGATCTTGAATTTGTCTTGGGTTGTAGACAAAATCTGGATAGTCGGTGGTGGGGGTGGGCAGAGAATGATGCTCTGACTTGGATGTGTGAATGGACACAAGGATGCCATTCTGCTTGTCTTCCTGGTGGAAGATAGGGCCTACATCAGGGTCCAATGGAGGGAACACTGGAATTTTCTCGTGGTCAGGTTTGTACTGCATCCTCTGTTACCCAGACCTGCTCTGCTCTTTATGGGGAGCAACTGCCCTCTTGGGCCTGCTCTCTCGTAAATGTAATGACAGGCCACACCCTTGGCTGCCAGGTGCTGTGGGGTTGTCCAATGCAGCCATTGGCTCCTGTTGAAAGGAATTTGATCCCTGCTACATGTGTAAAGTCTGACTTATTCTTTTGGTAAGCATTTGGGAAATTTTTGCTTATTAGCCAACCAAAGTGTTTAAAAAGAAATGTAAATGCATTTTAATTATAAATGTACTAGGAAACGTTCAAGGGAAGTTAATTAACCCAAGTTCCAAAGTCCTCTGATAAATGATTGCATGAATTTAAAATAGATTCCTAAGTAAAATACTAAGATTTGTTGAGTTTAACTTCAAAATGAGAAAATCTGGGTTTTAGAGTATGTGACTTTAAAAAAAAAAATTTAAAAGTTGTCTTTTCTGTGCTCTGGGGACAACAGAAAACCTTACACTAACCAAGGTCGATAGGGAAAGTAGGCAGTGTAGTTCCCCAGGGGAGATTTTTCTTCCATCACTCCTCTGAGTCATGTTCTTCCATTACTAAATCTGGTTTCACCCTTCGGAGAAGAGAAGAAAAATTGTGATTTCAGTGTGTTGGAGACGGGAGATTTCACATGCTGAACTCTATTTTTCTGGTGAAGATAAATTCCTTCCAGTTTATCTTCTACTAATGAATGATCCGTCTCCATCCTGCCACCCTGAAATAGTTCATCTCCTCCTCGGCTTCGAGGCTCTGAGACTTCTTCTTCCAAATACCTACGGGAGGTCCCCAGAGAGCCTGCTGACATCTCAAATTCAGCCTATCGATTATAATCTTCTCCCTGGCCGCCTCCTCTTTCTTCTTGTCACTCGGCTCAAAACCTCAGGCATCTGCAACAGCTTTGTCATCGCCCCTTCTTGTATTTAATAAGTGACTTACTTCTTCCTTGGGAGTTTTCTTACCACTGATACCACCGTCACAGGTCGATGTCTTACTTCCAGACCATGTCGATAACTTTTTTAAGGAAGACGGTAGATTTTTTAAAATAGAGATAGAAGTCACATAGGATGAAATTTACCCTTGTCAAGTGTTTTTGTACAGTCATCCTTTGTTATTTTCAGGGGATTTGTTGCAGAACCCCCTTCGCAGATTCTAAAATCCAACAGTGCTCAAGTTCCTTATTCAAAATAGTGTGGTTATTCGCACAGAACCGATATCCCTCTCCTGTACACTTTAAACCATCTGTAGGTGACTTCCATGACCTAATACAATGCAAATGCTATGTCAACAAATGTGACACTGTATTGTTTAGGCAGTAATGACGAGAAATATGTCTGTACCAGTTCAGCATAAATGCAAATTAAAAATATTTTTGATCCACAGTTGATGGAAGACTTGGATGTGGAACCCACGGATACAGAGGGCTGGCTGAATATTTGCAGATTTGTGAAACCATCACCACCATCTAATTTCAGAACAGTGTCCTTATCCCTAAAAGGATCAATGACTTTGTAGTTAGTCTTGTCATAGTGGGTGATCTTTGCACTTAATAAACTGTACCTAAATATGGCTGAAGAGTTAAATATTGTTTGGATGCAAATCCAGACTGTGCCCATCGTCTTTGTAAGAAGGGTCTGTGGTGCAGTGGTTCAGGGACCCATCCCCAGCTCTGCTACTATCATTGTGGCCTTAACATTTCTAAAATGTAAAATAGGACACCAACAATATATAAGAGCAAATGAGCAAGAGCTGATAAATTAACTGGCACAATTGGCACAATCAATGGAATGCATTTTTACAAAGGCATTCAACAAAATTACCATGTGCATCTTTTCAAGTAAAAGTTTTCATTGTGAGGTTTGCATCTATAGTTTTAGGAAATAGCATAGAGGGATTATTCTGTTTTTCCCAATGATACAATCTTGCTAAACTATTGTAGTTTCACAACCAGGATAGTGACATTGACACAGTCAAAATAACAAAGCATTTTACTCTAGGTCCTTTTTGTTGTCGTTTGGAGCCCCCCCTCCTCCCATTAACCCCTGGAAACCACTCATCTGCTTCCTGTTTCCATAATCTTGTCATTTCAATATTAAATCAATGGAATCATACAGTAGCTACCTTTCCAGATTGGCTTTTTTTACTCCGAATAATTTGCTTGAGATTCATCCATGTTGTTGCCTGTATCAACAGTTCGTTTGTGCACACTCATGTGATATACCATGCGTAGCACCCCATGACTGGCTATAACACAGCGATTAGCCATCCTCGCCTTGATGGCCATCTATCTGGGCGGTTGCCAGCTTTGGGCTGTTACAATAGTGCCTATTTATTCAGACCTCACAGTTTGGAAAGAACTTTTTCATAGGTCTCGCCTCTTCCATACAATACTTTTAGAAGATGGACATTACTCGTCTCATTTTATAGTTGGGAAAACAGATTTCCCTAATGTCACAGAGGTGGTACACAGTAAAGGTGGCGCTCAGATCATCTGAATAAATATCCTGTGCTTTCTTTTCTTTTCTCTCTCTCTCTCTCTCTCTCTCTCTCTTTTTCTTTTTACCATATCACTCTGCTTCCTCATAGAAACCCATTTAACAAATATACCCAGAGTATTGTGTTTCTGGAAACACAAAGATGCTGTCTTAACGGGGCTTGCAGTGGAGGGGGGAGTCAAATAACAAACACAACAACACAGAAAGATAATCGCTGTGATGTCCAAGAGAGAAGCTGTGTTTGAGTGTGTGTTTCGGGCAGCTGGGCATGATGTGCCTGTCATGGGCATGGGGAGGTGGAGACGGATGTAAACACAGTAGAGGGCAACTGTGTGGATGTCCTGCTGTGTGGGAGCAGCTTTGCTGAAATCTTCCACTAAGAATAAGCAACCCCGTGAAGGTCATGATGCAGGCTGGGGCCAGATATTGTGATTTCTGTGACCATCGAAATCTGCAAGATAAGCAGAGCCTGGTAAGCAGAAATGCTGCGGAATACCATTTTCCCAAGATGGCTTTTGAGTGAGTAGAAGGGAGGAAAGTGTGCATTTGCCAGAGAGATACAGATTCCAAAGGGATACGGAGCCCGGGTGCTGGGGATAAAGGAACGTGAGTAACTATGTCATGGCCTGACTTCTAGGCTGACATAGGAAAACAGGTACTGCTGCTCTTCAGGTGCACAGGCTGGGGTCATGAGAGCCAAGGGAGTGGCCTAGCACACACCAGCACGGAGTTGGCTTTGAGGGTGGAAAGGATGCTGGTGGCTGACACTCATGTGATATACCAGGCAGTGCGCAAAGTGCTTCCCATGTACGATGTCATTTGAGCCCCCTTTTCAAATAGACCTCCAAAAGGTTGGAGAACTTGTCCAAGGTCACTTACAGAGAAGGGGCAGAGATGCACATCCTGGGGGAATTGTGAGCTGTTCTTTACATCACAGACACCTGAAGAGAGGTGGAGAGAGTACAGAGCTCAAGGGCACTTGGCTGGTCCAGGTGTGCCTGATAATGAAGTCACATGGGGCCTCCATGACAAAGGCTCTGCCAACATGGAAAACATCTGTAGAACCAACAGCTTGAGGAATGGATTGACCAATGAGGCTCATTGGATGTATTTCCAGTCAAAATCAGTGCCTCAAATCTTGGCCCAAGGAGGTCTGCAATGAGACCCAAGGGTTGGCAGTGGCCTGCCAGGACCCTGAGTGTTGTCTTGGCCATTCCTCTTCTCATGGCTGGGACATGGTGGGGATCTGGTCCCTGAAACCTGCTGTGCGGACTGGTCATTGTAAACTTCCCAGGATGGCACAGATGCTGCCTTCCCAGGTGGACCAGAAAATGACTGCAGTGGCACCCTGCACGGCCACATTACTGGTCTGTGACTCTGGCCTGGCCCCATTTCCAGAAGGTGTTGCCCTGTGGCTGCCCTTGTCTACAAACAGGTAAGGGAAAGAGGCAATGTGACATAACAAGGCCATGAGTGTGGCCTCTAGATAGTCCAGCTCCTCAGCTTTGAGGCAGCTGAGGCCATAGAGCAGATGTTTCTAAGACTGCAAGGCCCCCAGGGCCAAGGGCCTGGGCCCTCCTGAGCCTGTGTCCACCAGGGCTGGCTCCTCTCCTGAGTAAGGTGCTGTGTGTGAGATGTGTCTCTGAGTTGGGGGTCACCCCCTCAGCCAGGTTGTGTCCACGGAGAAGCACTTAGACACCGTGGACAGACTGATTATTTGCAAACAATACCCTTCAGAGATCAAGAAAGTGGACTTTGGAGTAAGTGAAGCCTCACTTGGCTCTGGTCTGGGCCCCACTGCTTGCAAGCCGCATGATCTTTGACAAATTGCCAAACCTCCCCAAGACTCGACTTCCCCTTCTGTGAAATGAAGTACACTGTTCATCACAAGGGTTAAAAAAAAGAAAAGAAAGAAAGAAAAAGAAATGCAGATACGACTTAAATGAAATGCCTCTACTCTAGGTGTGGTATTAAGTGAAATAATAGGATTTTCAAGCTGGCCTCCAGGCAGGGCCCAGGGTTCCAGCTCAGTGGTTATAATATGGACAAAGACATTTTTTCCCCCTTCTAAAAAAAGCGATTGCAGATGTTGCCCCTTCTTACTTGATTTGACCACTCCAGGATTCTGGCAGACTGTGGCCTTGTGGCTCACACTCCTACCGGTTTTGCTGTATGTTGGTCCATGGTGGGAGGTCACACCTGGGCAAGAAGTAGTCCAGCTGTGTGTCAGCATCTTTCTGGAGACTTGTGACTGGTAACCACATCTCCCTGGTGGCACAAGTCTGTACCAACCCGGCCAGGTGAGCATCAGTCAGGAACTGCAGGACCCACAGGCACCAAGATGAGCAGATAAGCATTACTGCAAAGGTTTGAGGCTTTCCCAGGACAGGTGGGCCGCCTCAGCGCTCTGCCCAGGAAGGCTCAGCAGAATGCCGGGTTAAAGAATATAGACACCACCATTCTTCAACCAACTGGTTCCGGGCCATCAAATGCTGTGTGCATGTGTGTGCGCATGCTGACATCCATCTGCTCACCAAACATGGTTCTGTGCTCTCCGGGTACCAGATTCATAAATGATTCCAAGAGCATTCCCAGCCTCTCAGAGTGAGAGACTGACTAACCAAACACAGCCTATACAGGGTGGCCAGTGTCGTGCAGAAGCAGTCCCAGGGAGCCCAGTCTGAGGTCATGTTCACAGGAAGCCATCCTGCAAGGTCCATTGACAGGACCTTGGTGGGCAACATACCAACAGTCTGTAGCCCACCTACCTACCTGGCCAACACTCATAGGAAAGCAAGCAGCTGGGACTTCTCAACTTGTAGGATCCTGCCTCGAGGGCACACGTGTGAGCTGAGTATTGTAGGAACAGTGTCCACCGTGGCACCGCCCAGGGGAATGGGGGTAGAGGTGACGCTGTTCCCCACACCGCCCCCACGTCGCATAGTTAGATCCTCCTGTGGGTCAGGATGGCAGGAGCTCCTAGTGACATCAAAACGAGGAAGATGCAGCTTAGTACAGTAGTAGTTGACAGGTAAGTGTCCAAAGCCCATTGTGTGAAGCTCAGTGAGAAGGGTGGGTTCACAAAAGCAGGGAGTGGGCAGTGTCCCCTTTGGAGGGCTTAGAAGAATCTCCATGGAGGTGACCTCAAGTAATACATGTGGTGTCACTGCCATCACCACAGTGCTGAAGCTTCCCACATACAAGGCCGTGGTTGCTCCTGGCTGCCTGGAGTTTCCAGAGGTCCAAAGGCCACCAGGGAGCAGATCAGCAGCACAGTGCTGCCCATAGCCCTCCTGTCACTATGATCTGCAGACGCAGCTTCCTGGTGGCACTTGCATAAAAAAGTCCCCACGCCCCTGATCATCAGTAAGCAATGAAACTCTTCAAACATCCATTGGGTGTGGCTCCACCCCACACACAGGCCCGCACAGGTCAGAGCCAACTGAGGCTGTTGAAGATAAAGGTGGCCTCAATATTTGGCCACCATAGTCAGACCATGTGGCTCCCCAGATGCTGACCTGGCCCATTCAGAGCCACAGGGTGGCAGAGGTGCCTCGAGGAGATAGTACTTTGGGAACCACATCTCACCAGGTTCTTTACCTTTACTTGGTAAAGTAAGGGAGGATTCCGGTTAGTGGAATCCTATACTCCACCCTGGTCAATGTCTTTTCTGGGCACCTGACAAGAGGTGAGTCTTTGTTTTGTCCTTTATTTTGTTTTAGATTTATTGCAGTGCTGGGGATTGAACGCAAGTCCTCACGCATGCCAGGTAAGGGCTCTACCACTGGGCCACACCACCAGCCCCTTGCCCTTTAAGTGCAGCTGAGACACAGTGCACTTATCTCTTCCAGCCTCTGTTGTGTCTGGAGGCTGACACCACTTCTGACCCCATTCTTCACCAAAACCCTATTTTGGGGTAAGCACTAACCAGTGCCTAGGAAAGCTTGCAGTGGGATAAGGGCTTTAAAGAATGTGCTAGTGAGCTCAATTCACAATAGCTAAACTGGAAATAACCTAGATGCCCTCTAATAAATAAATGAATAAAGAAACCATGGCATATATACACCATGGAATATTACTCAGCTTTAAGGAAGAATGAAATTATGGCAATTACAGATAAATGGACAGAGTTGGAGAATATCATGCTAAACAAAGTAAGCCAATCCCAAAAAACCAAAGGCCGAATGTTTTCTCTGATAAGTGGATGCTGATCCACAATGGGGGGTGGGGGGTCAAGGGATGAATGGAGGGAATTTGGATTGAGTAGAGGGGAGGGAGGGAGGGAGGGGGAGGAGGTGTGTGGGTGGGAGGTGGTGGAATTAAACGGACATTATTACCCTATGTATGGGTACGATTGCACGAATGGTGTGACTCTACGTCATATACAAGCAGAGCAATCAAAAGTTGTGCTCCATTTGTGTAAAAAAATAAAAATAAAATTAATTTTAAAAAATATATTTTTAAAAAAGAATGAAATGGAAATGGAGAGGGGAAACTGGCTTCCCTTGTCTCCAGTGCTAAGGTGGGGATCTAAGCAGAGCAAACTTGGTTGTAAAGTAAAAGAATGCACTCATCAAACATCTGAAGAAACCCATCTGCACAGAGGGCATGTGACCCACCCCATATATGCTCCCTGCTTGTAGGGACAGTGCTGCCCTCCATTGTAACCCAGTCAGCTATTCTGAGGATTACATGAAGAATAGATTATCCAAAACCTCTCCACTGGGTCCTTCAAGTTCTTTCTTTGGGATCAGTAACTAGTGTGCTTGGGGCGTATGTAGCCCTGAGGTGGAATACCCATCTCATTCATTTCCTTTTCTACTTCCCTGGTGTGGAGAGCAGGCTGTTCTCTTCTCTGAGTCTCCCCAAGATGTACAGGACAGCAGTTTGTAGGCCACACCTAAACCTTCGTTGCTGTATTTTATAAAGCAGTAGCTTGCTATAAGCTGCTCAGTTTAAGTGCTGAGGTGGAATGACTCCACACCTTGTTTGTTCAAGTAAAAAAACCCCATCGTCTATCTGGCACAACCATAGGCATGAACCGATAAATTAATCAGCTAATAAGAATGACCTCTCGTGAACTTACCCAATTAAGCAGAAGCATAAGAATACATGAGTGTATCAACTCATATTGGAAAAATCAGGCCCATGAGCTTATTGAACACACCAGACCACCAGATTACATAACCCCCTCACTCAAGACCCCACGATTGGACTTGGTGGCACCGTGACCTTGTTACCTGGTCACTCATCATGAGCCTTACTCAGGAAAATCACTCTAGCGGCAAACCTCCAACTCTATGTCCTTGAGTTTTAGCAGAGTACAATTTCTTCCGCCCTTGACAATCAGGGGAGACCCACTCCAAGCTGACATCTCAAGATCACTCCAAGCAAATAGTGTGAAACTGCTGCTGTCCAGACCTTGGCCTAGATTAAGTCTCTGTGCTTTGACAGCTCTACGCCCTGAACAGATTCTTCAGCTGGTTCATAATCTTACCTGACCACCTAGAGTGACTCTTCATATCTGCTGTCTGCCTTTGCTCTCAGTTCAGCCTTCTGAACCCCTGTGGCTGCCTTTCTATAACCTATATGTATATAATAGTGTAAAGAGTGAGGGTGTCTTGAGGGTTCCCGATACTAGAAATTAAGATTGGAATAAAAGACTCTGTAATCGCCTGGCTGATGACTAACAGTGACCACAAGTATCCAGTGAACTGTCACTGATGAAAGTGGTGAAGCCTGTGAATTTATTGTTATTCAATAAATTCTGACATTGTGGAAAGACACTAATGTGTTTAGTCCATGTTAATGACATAGCACGACACCTGGTAACTATATGTGGCAGTTGCTATCGATTACCTGCTTGATAGCTTAATTCCTGGCTAGAACCCCCATCTTGTTCCTGTATTGGGAACAAGAGGTTCCAGTGGGGTAAAACTTGAGTAGTCTAAGGTTAAGCCAATCATGATAACTCCCAGTTTATGAATGGACATGAGATGGACCTCTGCCCAAGGGGGCATAAGAAGTCTCCTGGAGGGCCTCTTGAAAAGTTCAAAAAGAATGCAAGAGAACAATTTTTCTCCCCCTGCCTGGGACATGTTGTCAAGATGTGATGGCTTGGATTGGAGCAGCATTAGCCTTCTCCTGATCATAAGGGCACTGGCCTGAGGACAGAAACCGCAGGACTGAGGATGTCAGAGCAAAAAGTGGAAAGAATCCATGTTCATGCTGACATTGTTGATCCATTGAGTTGGCCTCTCTGACTTCCTGTCAACAAAATAATGGGTCCCATTATTGTTTAAGCTAAGAGCCAGGAAACTATGACCCATGAGTCAAATAAGCTGCTGCCTGTTTTTGTAGATGATTTTTTTGATACACAGCCAGGCTCATATGTTTACACACTGGCTATAGGTCCCTCTGTGCCACAACAGCAGAGTTGTGTATCTACAAGGCAAAGCCTCATATATTTTCTGACTTAAAAAAAAAAAAAAAGCTTTGCCATCTCTTAATTTAAACCATTTGCTTGCTGATGGGTCATCTTTGATCTTTAATTTTCAGTGCTTCCTTGAGAATCTCTAAACTGTAGTGAATTTGGTCACAAATTCAACAAATAAGTACTAAGGATCTAAAAAAAATCACTGCTAAAACTCAGTAGCATAAAAACAACAGTGTATTGCTATCTCTGTGACTGGGCTCAGTGGGTGGTTCTCACTGGGGTGTCCCATGCAGTTTTGGTAAGGTGGCAGCTGGGGTTGTGATCATCTAAAGGGCCAACCAGGGTTGGACATCCGAGACAGTGCATGATGTGAGGGGCAGTTGATGCTGGCTATTGGCTGAGGCCACTCCATGTGACTTGGGCTTCTCACAGCATAAGAATGTTCCGAGGAGTCTCACGAACAAACGTTCCAAAAAGCAGGAAATGGAAGCTGCGAGATCAGTTAAGGACAATGTCCCAAATGGGTACCATATAATTTCTGCCATATTCCATTGGTCAAAACACACAAAGGACCTTTCCAACTTGAAGGAGCAGAGAAATAGTCTTCACCTCCTTATGACAAAATGGGCAAACTCACAAAGCAGAAAGATGGAGAGGCTGTTGTGGCTATCTTTGGAAAATATAATCTGTCACAATCTACCCTCTGAGCACAAGAATTCACATCCTTCCTCAACACTTTAATATCCTTATCACAGTCTGATTGGGAAGACCAGGCTCTTGTCATTTAAATCAGGACAAGGTTCAAATGAGATTCCTCAGGTGAGGTCTTTAAAGAGTTTCCTCTCAATATGAGCACCTGGGAATTAGGCCATCTGCTCCCCCTCCCGCCACATGCGCCCAACCTACAGAGGGGTATATGTGCAGTGTTATTGTAACATACAATCCTCTTCACCCTTCAGGGTGAGAAATAGGAGGCACAGTAGTCACCGATCATGGTAATTCTGAAACCCAGGTGGTTATTGGTCTCCAGTTCTAAGTCAGGGCACGCTCCTGCACTCAGGGTGACTGCCCGTGGTTCTTGGCTCTGCTTTTGTAAGAAACACCTCATATGTGCTGTTGGGTAGCTTCCTTAGTTTGCCTCCTGCCCATATACATTTGGAGGGTTCCACTTTTGCACTGTCCCTGTCACATTTAGTTCAAGGCAATAGTGTATCCATCAATTCAAATCTCATGCAAACATTGTGGATTTTCTAGGAATCATTTTGGAGTTACTGAAGACACAAGTATTTTTGAGACAGCATCCTGCCTGGCTTGGATAGAAGTTAAGATAGTAAGGATAGCCCTAAGATTCTTAGAAGTCTTTTGACTAGCTGAGAGGTCTGTGGGCTATACCCTTAAGCCTTTCTGAAGTCTTAAAATAGAGCCACATCCTTAAGAGAATTTTTTTTTTGCCTTTGTACATGTACTTTTTTTGCATTACAATTCTTAATATACATATATACTATAATTTTTCATATCTCTGTTTGTATACAAAGTATGTTGACACCCAATTCAAGTCTTCATACGTGTACTTTGTATAATGATGTCCATCACAATCTTTTGCTTCCAGGCTTTAGGACTTTGGAGAATAATTTGCTATGTAGGAAGTTTGAGAACATGAAACGGATAAAGTTCGAAACTAGAAAGTTCTGGCTTCTTTTTATGTTCTTTAAATTGTGTTTGAAACAAAGTGATGCCTATTTTAGTGCATTTCTCTATTACCTTTCCTTTCAAATACATGAAAAAAAATAAATTAGTTTAAATTTCCAACATTTGGCTGAAATCTCATTAACTGAACCCACTCTCTATCAAATGTATTTTTTTAATTTTCCACATTTCTACATCTGAAAGATATATCATTCAAATCCTTTTCTCCAGCTTCCAGTGACAATTTCTTCACTGTTTTTACAGTCCCTGGAAACAAGACTCTATAGGCCATGGCCTGTTGTAAGGCAATACTATATGTGTAAGTTGTGTGTGTGTGTGTGTGTGTGTGTGTGTGTGTATGTCAGGGGTGGAACCCAGGACCTCGTGCATGCTTAACAAGTGCTCTATTACTGAGCCAAAGCCTCACCACTGAGCCAAAGCCCCAGCCCAGATGTTGAAGTTTTTTAATATCAATAACCTACTCCAGGTACCAATTTTTGTTCTGATTATCTCTTGAGTGTAGGATACCATATAAACATTTAAGGGTGTTAAAACAATATTTTTAAATTAATTAATTAATTAACTTTTATGTTAGATTGAACCCAAGGCCTTACGCATGCTAATCACACACTCTATCACCGAGATACACTCCAGCCCCTTAAAACAGTATTTCATTATCTCTTATTGTTCTATGAGTTGGCTGTTCACAGCTGAATGGTACTCCCTGGGGTCTTTCATATGATTGCAGGTAGGTATGGAAGGTGCTGAGATATAATGTAGAGATATGAGGTGACAGTGAAAGTTATATCTTAAAAGATTAGAATGCCTGATTGATGAATTTGAATTTTATAACAGTCAATAGGAAACATTTCTAGAAGAATGTTGAGCAAGGAAGTAAGGTTATCAACAGCTCATCCAAAAGATGAAAAGAAGCATTGTGGGTTAGGGACAAGAGATAGAGCAGGGGGACAGGGGCTGATTGGAAGGCAGAGGCACTGGGTAGAGAAGAAAAAAGTGAGGCTGAGACTCAGGTACTTTTCCTATTGGTACTGGCCTTCTTCAACTGTAGTGCTACTCCCAAGCAGTACTTTTCCTGAGTTCCTCAGAGCTTAGTCCTAAGCTCACCTCACGTCTTACTCCATACTCTCTTCTTGGAAACTTGCTTCTAAACTCAGTGTCTTCCAATATGTCTCTGTTCCCATGACTCTTGTAATAGATAGGACTGGATTTGACTGCAGGTGACAAAATAACCTCACAGTCAGTAACTTAAATATTATAAAAGTGTATTTTTTTGCAATCATAAAAAGCCAGTTATGGCAGAACCAACAGGGAACTAGTCCCTTTTCTCTTGTCGTTCCACCATTGTTAACACAGGACCTTTACCTCATGGTCTGCGTGGGCTCTGGTCTGCGTGGGCTCTGGTCTTCTTGGGCTCTGGTCATTGCAGCCATATTTCTTCTAGAAAGAAGGAATAAGGCAGGAAAATGGCCACGCTCTTCTTTGGTTCGGGATACTTAATGGAAACCATACATGACATCTCTTATATTTCATTGACTAAAATTTAGTCAGGTGAGCACTTTAGCTCAAGGGAGATGTTTCAGTCAGCATTTTTGCAACTGTGACCAAAAGACCTGACAAGAGCAATATGGATGGTGCTGAGATATAATGTAGAAATATGAGGCGACAGTGAACGTTATATCTCAAGAGATTAGAAGGCCTGATTGACCAAAAGAGGGGGCTCATGGGTTCAAAAGTCTCAGGCCATGAAAGGCTGTCTCCGTTCCTAAGGGCAGAACATCATGGTGGAGGTGTGTGGCAGAGGAAAGCAACTGGGAACATGGTACCAGGAAGTAGAGATTGAGACCTCTCCTCTCACTAAGGACAAAATATATACCACCCCATGCATGTCCCCCAGTGACCCCCCTCCTCCAGCCACACCCTACCTGCCTGTCACCCAGTTAATTCCTATCAGGAGGACTAATGCACTGATTAAGGCTCTTACAACCAATCATTTCACCTCTTAAGTTTTCTTGCATTGTCTTACACATGAGCTTTGGGGGGGCACTGCAGGTCTAAGTCATAGCAGGAGATATGGTGGCCAGCTATAAATCGCGTGTTCTGATACTAAAGAAGAAGAAGAAGGATGTGAAGATAAAAATGGCGGCCTTTGCTACAACATGCAAATCTATACCAGTAGGCCAGACTTCTCGGAAGCTCTTGCGCTCTAGTATCCAAAGGCGTCCTGAATCCAAATGTCCAGTACTGAGCTCATGATCTCTCCCACCCCTGTTCCACTTCTGGTGCTGCTTTCCTCAGCAGTGGGCACCACAATCTACCCAGCTGTGCAAACCAGAACCCTAAGAGCCAACTTCAATTCAATCCTAGGAGCCAACTTCGATTCCATCCTAAGAACCAATGTTGATTCTTTTTTTGGGCGGGTACCAGGTATTGAACTAGGGAGAACTTGGCCACTAAAGCCACATCCCCAGCCTTATTTTGTATTTCATTTAGAGATAGCTTCTCACTGAGTTACTTAGTGCCTCGCTTTTGTGAGGCTGACTTTGAACTCACGATCCTCCTGTCTCAGCCTCCTGAGCTGCTGGGATTACAGGAGTTAGCCACCACGCCTGGCCCAACATTGATTCTTAATATAAATGTCTGATTTTTCACAGTTCATTCTTGCCATGATTTCATGAGGGTAGAGTTAATTCCCTGTCTCTGGGCTTTGCCACTTGATGTCCTATGGATGGCCAAGAGAATATAAGAATACATGGTGGAGGCTTGGAATGTGCTGTGTGTTTTGGCTTGGCCTCTGGTTCTTCTGCCATCCACCATGGGAGACCTTGTCCCCACGTGGCTGCAGATCATGGAACAAGAGGCCCATGGAGACACCCTGAGCTTCCCCTGAAAACTGAAGCAGAAACACCTCAGTCAACCTGCAGACTTACTAACAAGAAAAATAACTACTTTCAGCCGCTGAAAATCTGAAGTTGATATTCATCATTCGAATGGAGACCTCATTTAGAGTGGAAACAAAATATGGTGTATTTTTACATCTGCTCTGGTGTTGAGTGCTGTTACTGTACTGCAGTAAAATCTTGGAATCCAGCCCTACCTTCCATCTCCATCATCTTAGCCCAAGCCATTGCCATCTTTGCCTAGGCCACTGCAGTAACCCCGTCTGTTCTCAGAGCCTCTGCTCGGGCTACTTGGCATTCAGCTCTCCACCCAGCAGCCAGAGTGAACTTTGGAAAGAGCCAATCACAGGGATTGGTTTCTCCACTGTCTCAGCCCAAATGGATGCTCTTCTCACCCGAGTGCAGACAGTGGGGGTGGGGTTCCCCTCCCAACCCCCGCAGCAGCATGGCTGCTCATTAGAGTATGTCACTGTTACCATTATCTCTCATCGAGTATTCTATGAGCATTGAATTAGGGGGACAGTTTGGGTGTGCTGAACACAAGGTGATGTCACTCCTGCTGGGCAAACGATGATGGCACAGAAAGATGGCCCTCCTCAGCACAGGCCGTCTCAGGTGCTGTGTTGTCTGCAGGAGGAGAGAGTTCGCAGGTGTTGGCTGGGGGCTCTCCAGCAGGTGTGGACCGTCCATGGGTGTTGGCTGGGACCCCACATGGCACTGACACTCACCGAGGCAGAGGCTAGGCCGGCTCTCCGGGCAGTCTCTTCTCAGTTCTCCACGTGGTTCTGATGGGTCAGGAAGGCCCTCTGGCCACAGCATTCATTCCCCTAATTCACTCCTTTCTTCCCCCACAGGCTCGAGTTTATTTTCTGCTCACTTTTGGAAGCACTTTATCACCTGGCTTTTATTGGGGCTTTGCCTTTCGATTCACTAAAAGCTCTGCTCTTAAAAATCAGAGGTTTGGCTTTCTATTTCTATTCTCTCTGAAGTGGAAGTCAATGGCAGAACCTTGACCCTGTGTTTGTCTTGGCTTTCCAGGAAAGCACAGTCTTAATTCTCCCCAGGATAGAAGCTCTGCCCTTGGAGTGCAAACACAGAAAAGCACAGCGAGGCGTGACTGTACCCTAACACATCTCCGTGCATCATAGCGTCACTGCCCCTCTTCCTTTGAAACTAGCGAATGGCTTCTTACTGCTCTTAAGATAATGCTTGAGGGGCTGGGGCTGGGGCTCAGTGGTAGCGCACTGGCCTGGCATGTGTGAGGCACTGGGTTCAATCCTCAGCACCACATGAAAATAAATTAATAAACAAAGATATTGTGTGTCCATCTACAACTAAAAAGAATATTTAAAAAGAAAAAAAAAAGATAATGGTTGAGTTTGGATCTTAAATGCCTTCAAAAGCCCATGTGTTGAGGACTTGGTCCCAGGCCTCTGGCATTAGAAAGAGCTGATGAAACCCTTAGGAGGGGGACCTCATGAAAGGGAGTTAGACAATAGGAACCTGGTCACTCCTCTCTTTCCCTTTCCTGGCTGCCACAAGGTAAGCGGTTTTTCTCCACCACATATTTCCACCAAGATGTTCTGCCTCACCACGGGCCCAAAAGCAACGAGGTCAAGAGACCACAGACTGAAACCATGAGCCAAAATAAAGCTTTTCCTTTATTAAGTTGATGGTCTTAATTATTTTGTTAGAGTGATGGAAAAACTGACTAACACGGTTAAAAAATCAAATCTTAAGCGTGACCCAGGCCAACCCAGCTGGTTTGGTGTTCGCCTTCTTCTGGGCTAATTGTTCTGGACACTTGAACTCCAGCCTGCTCTGTGGGCCTCATGCTTCCTCCCCACTGAGTGTCCTCGTCCCTCTCCATGTTCTTTCTCTTCCTCCTCCTCCAGAGGGAAGCCTGGCTTGACCTCCCTGGGGCCCTCTGGCCTGCACTCCCACAGCCTCGCTCCCTTCTCCAGAGGGGTTTCCTCCACTTGCTGGACCATTCAGTGACGGTTTCCCTTGCCCCCCCCCCCCCCCCAGCTGTTAGCTACTGGAGAACAGATACACAGTTCTCTACCTCACCACTGGTCCTTGGTGAAAGAATAAATAGATGGGTGAATAGATGGACGTGACAGTTTCTCATGAAAGGCGATCTTGCCACTTTGGGTCCTGATTCAGTTTGGCCCATCAGAGTGATCCGTGGGCAGGTACAGCTTAATAAGAGACCAGAATATAAAGCGGCCTGTATGGGATGGTGGGAAAATCAAGTCCTCCACTCGGTGTTATTCCCCTGAGTTGGAACCTTCTGCTAAAACTCGAATGATTCTGTGAGCCCAGTCCTCAGGAACTACACGTTAGGCGGCTGACATGAAGGCTAAGCCCTGGAGATCAGGGGACCAGGGTGGGAGAGCAGGAGAGGAGGGAGGAAAGAGAGGTGGAGAGTCAGATGAGACCCGGGGAGGGAAGTCCGGCCTCAAAGCTTCCACGAGCTCCACAGATCTTCAGGCTCTGATCCTTCTACTTTCATGTCTCCTGATCCAGCAAACACATCTTTGCTATTTTGATTTTTTTTTTAATCCTCTTCAAGGAATAAAGACACAAACAGGAGAAACCTCTTTAGCCGTAATGGGAGCATATGGACATAGAGGTGAAGTGCTTAGCATGTGAATATATCCTCTTGGAGACCTTCCTTCATTCATCTGTTTATTCATTCAAGGAATGCCGTTGAGCGTCTGCTGCGTGCCAGGCACTGGAAAGACAGGCTGGCCTTCACAGACATTGTTTTTACCCCACAGAACTGGGGGAACTTCCCACAGCAATGTAAAGATCAAGGCACGTGCTCTCCTGGGTCTGCCCAGACCTTGCTGACTTGTAGTTGTCTGTAAGTCGTCAGACATGGAAACTTTGCAAGAGTCAAGGAACAAGTGTTATCGAGAGGTAGAGAGATTATTGAAGGGGAAAGGAAACAGTATTTTTTCACCTTTTTTTTTTCATGTTTGGGGCTTCTCTAGAAATGTCTTCACTATAGTTAGTGATAGTCTGACAGTCTGATGCCAGTCTGAGGCTTTGAAGTCTTGTGGCAAATAGAGTGAAGACGTCTGATTCGCAGAGTTTAACTGGCTGGTGATGTATCAGTTACATCTGCTCATCTTATTTCATTTATTTCCTTCAGTTCCCGATCTCCAATTTCTCCCCTTATTCAGTTACATGAGAGCTACAATCTTCGTTCCCAGCCTCCTAGGCCCTTAATGAAATTTCTCTTATTCTTTTTCTAACATTTACTACACATCCGTCCCCCTCCTCAGGCCATTACAGAGGGCAGGTACAAAATAAAGCTATTCTGTGATTTCAATAAAAGCCATGTAATCTCTTTCTAAAGCACTGCTCTGCTTTGAAAAGTCAATATTCCTCCATCGGCAATTTCCCATAATGTGGTTAGTTTAACCAAATAAAATCTGAAAAAATCAAAGCGTTGTGAGAACAATTGCATTCTTACAAGTTCTCCCTAATTTCCTACCCTCCGATGTTCCTTAGACTTTTTTCATCTCTTAACCTCCTTGCTGGCTAAGTGAGAAAGCCCGTGAAAGTCGGCTTTGAACCGTTTGAGAAGAAAGGGTGAATTAGTTAAGGTCTCCGGGATGTGAGTGATGGGAACTCAATTTGCACTGGCCAGAGTGAAAGGAGGCGTGGGGCAGGGGTGGGCGAGTCAGCAGCAGAAGGAGAGAAGTTCTGGGTCACAGAGTTGGTTCACCCTCGTGCAGACAGGGGTTGAATTGTGAAAGATGCTTTTGCTGCTTGAGAAAGTGTCCAGGCTGAGAGGCAGAAAGTGGTTCATTGAGGGAAATGATCCTCATTCCCTGTGGCGTGGGGCCTGCCCTGCTCTGCCCTGCTCTGCCCTGCTTGGCAGACATGAAAAGCTTTCCGAGGAGCCTTTCAGCAAAAGCCATTCTGCACTTCCTCAGCAGCCCACTTGCACCCACGCTGTGTACCCACCTCCGCACTGAAACTGGGAGGCCAGCTGGACACCAGTCAGTCATTTCCATATTGCCAACTCCACTGGACATCTTGGTCCTCGAGTTGCTTTTTTGGATGGACATACTTGACCAAGGAGCATCTGAGCATCTCTCTTGGCTTCTGAGGTACCACACAGTACCTGTTTTGCTCCTGCTACCTGACCTCTGTCTTTCATTCTCTTCCTTTGACCCCCTGGATGCGGGACCCTCTGAAGTCTCTGCCTCTGTTCTCTCTTTAAGTAGACTTGTTCGTCAATATTCCCTCTTAGGTGTCTCATTGGCATCTCAAATGAAGATGTAGAAACAGAACCCATGAAGCGCCTCTCTGGGTCCAAAGCTGATCCTCTGCACTTGTTTCTGTCTCAGCAAGAGGCCCCAGCGCCCACCTGGTCACCAAAGTCCCTGCCTGCTGGGGGCCACCCTGCACTTCTCGCATTTCTGTGCTTCCCTCTCTCACTGAATAGCAAGTTCTGCTGGCCAATCTTCAAAATGCAGCTGGTGTAAGCCTACCGCCCTCAGTCTCCCCGCAGCCTTCGGGGGGCCAGGCCACTGTCCTATCTCCTGTGGTTGGCGGAAACGTCCTCCTAACTGGTCTCACTGTCCCTCATTTGCCTCCTCTCTCCATTTTCCCACAAACTGTCCTTTGAAAGTCAGATTATGCCACTTCCCAACTTAAAATCCTTCAGTGATGTTTCAATGCCCTAAAGATAAATTCCCAGGAAGTTCTTCCTGCTCTGACCCCTTTTAAATCTACTACAACCTCATCCCATGACTGTCTCCTGATCTCTCACGCGGCACCACTCACGGGGTCAACCATAAATTCCTGGAATATGCAAAAATCTTTCTTGCCCTGGGGCCTTTCCAGCCTGGAATGCTTACCTCCATTTTCTTGGTTATGGTTATCTTTTTTCTTATCATTTATGCCTCAGCTCCACCCAAATATCACCTCCTCAGAAAGACCATTGCTGACCCCACCATTCTTTGCTCTACCACTCAGTTATTTCTCTCCAAGGACAAATCCCCATTTGCAATTATTTGTTTATAATGCCTCACATTAGATAAGCACCCCAAGGGCAAGGACAATGACATAGCACGTTCTTGATCTACTCTTAACACTAGCAAAATATCTGTCAGGTATTATGTGCTCAAGGAATGATTTTTGAACGAATATTTAAAGGTATCATTGATAACCAAGAGTATGTCATTCCAAGCTCTGGTTCTGAGTACTGAACTATATATATTTCTGTTGATGAAACTTTTTTTGAAAGATTTAAATAATATGGGAGTGGGATAATTTTTGCCTTAAGAAACACCTAGAGAATTCCACCCTGCATTAGTTTTCAAATAGAACAAAGCTATCTTTTTTTCTTTTTCCCCCAGTTCTGGAGATCTTTATGATATCTGATCCCTTTCCCCATTGCCTTCTCTCCTTTATTTTGCTCTAGCTTGAGAGCAAACATTTGACCTTATATTTTCTGAGTCTGACTTATTTCACTTAGCATGATTTTCTCTATTTCCATTCATTTACTGGCAAATACCATTATTTCATTCTTATTTATGGCTGAGTAAAACTCCGTGGTGTATATATACCACATTTTCTAAATCCATTCTTCTCTTGACAGGCCTCTGGGCTGACTCCATAATTTGGCTACTGTAAATCGTGCTGCTGTGAACACTGAAGTGGCTGCACCCCTATAGTATGCTGCCTTTAAATCATTTGGGTGATTACTGAAAAGTTGGATACCTGAGTCATATGGTGGTTCCATTCCTAGTTTTTTTTTTTTTTTAGGAATCTAGATGAGATGCTTTAAAGATGGAGTTTAAGGAGATAGTTGGGGTTAGCTAGCTCTTTGTGATTTCTCTACCCAGTGTAAGGTGAAAGAAAGCTTTTTCAATGGTTGCAATTTTTTCAACAAAAATACGTTCACTGTTGAACCATGACATGACTGAGTCACTTTGTTTTTTAAGATTAAACTCTGAAAAAAATTCAAAATATATAATTTTTTATTTTCAATTAAATATGATTAAGTGTTCATTTTATACAGCTTTTCTTTTCTCAAGCACTTCATTTCTAATAAATTTGTCTTTAATAATTTCATGCTTGAATGAGGAAAAAGTGACAATTATGTTTCTTGTTATTTATAATATGCTTACAATTTCTCTGAAATATTGAATATCCGCTTTCACTGATTTCTGTTTTGTTTTGTTTTATAAGTTCCATACTGGTAAAGCTATTAGTATTAATTCTCACATTTCATTATAAATATAAATTGATGTTGACAACATGACAACATTTCTCTTTTGTTACAGAACTGTGATTGCTTCCTACCCCTGTCCTGACTGAGATGTCGATTATGTGATGCACCATGTTAATCAAGATATGATAATAGGTGTTTGCATTCCATCTCCTCTGATCTTGATGGGGCTGGTGTATCAGGTCCAAATGCCGATCATACTGTCACATATCCAGAAAAAACAAAGGAACCTACATGGGGCACATGACTTGTGTCTCTTTTAACCATCACTGTGGCCCTGTGATGTGGGTAGTATCCATACTATTTTTCAGCTGAGGACACAGGCTTCAAAAAGGTTAAGTAATTCTCCAGGTCTCACAGCAAGCAGGCGTGAGAACATAGCTGAGCCCAGGCCTGTATGACACCAAAGCCCTCTCCACTGTGCCTCCCTTCTACAGAAGGAGCCACCAGACATTGTACTTTTGCAATAACTTGGCTTCGTCCTTTCTAAGAGAAAAGAAGGAAAAGTGGTTTGGGGCCATGTTGGAACTAATATGGAATTTCAAAACCAAAGCCACAGCTGCATAGGCTAAGTTGTGATCCCAACCCTTGAACGAGTCACCATTCAGAGGGGCCCTTCCTTCTGTGCTAGCTCCCAGCTGAACATCAAAAGGAGAAGAGTGACTTCTTTGTCTTGTTCTTGTCTCCAAGGATGGTTGGCCCAGTAGGAGGACAGAGAAAAATCTCATCTATGAGCGCCTCTAAGGAGTTTTGCCATAAGTTCAAATTCCTGAAAATAGCAAAAAATCTATATGTAATTTTCATTGTGGATGTCTTATTTATTAAACTGGGTGAGCACTCCTGTTATTCTGTCAATAATACTGCTACTATTGCTGCTCCTGTGAGTCCTAATTGTACAGTCCTTACTTGCAGCTTCGTGTGGATCTGCAGAGAACCTGGTGGAACTCTGGAGGGAGAGAAGGGAAGGTTGATGTGAAATATAAGCTTTTATTTTTTACTGTGTTCAGAAACACGAGGTTCACATTTTTAATTGATATTGTAAATATTTGAAAGAAGTATCTTTAAATTACTAATATTTTTAGTTAAAGTTATATATTTTAACCACCATCTAATAGGTACTTCATATTGTATCAAAATGGCATTAGGACATTTTGTATGTTGTTGCTTTTTTTTTTTTTCCAAACTGACTTTGAAATACAATTTCTAGATTTTCATTGTATTCAGAAACATCCTATTCAATTATTATATTTACTTTTGTTTTAGACTTCAAATAAAAGTTGTTTATTGCTAAATTGAGCAGGTAAAATGTACAAGGGATAATTGACTGAACGTTCATGGAATGGTTAAACTACTTTGGAAGAAGTTTAAAACAATTGTATGCTCCAAAAGTATTTTAAAACACTTAGAATTTAGTCTCTCAAAGGTAATAGCAGATCCAAGGGGCTGTCACATCTGGTATGTCACTTCAGGCCAACAATAAATCATATCAGCCTTTCTTAGCTTAGAGATTGATTTTAATTTAAAAAGAATTCAGACCTGTACTGGGTTACAATAAAATGCAAATGATTACCAGGCCTTCTACATCCCCAGGACGATAGCCACAGACCAAAGAAACAGAAACCCACCAAACTCTGTCTGCTAAACATTCAATCCACTTTTAGGAAGTTAAACACTAATAAATTAGAAATCCAGTTAGGTTTGGATGTAAGTTCTATGTGTTGGAAAAAGTAACACTGTTCTATTGAAGGGTTCTTTTTTTTAAAAAATTCATGCTATAAAATCAAGGAATATGGTTTTACTGAATTCCTAAGAAACTCAGGACTTCAGTTATTTTTGCAATTTTCTGAGGCATGGACAGTTTATTCAAGATAACCATTCTATTCTCCAGGCAGTTTAAAGAAACACTGAACTATTTCAATTGTCAACTGGACCTCAAGAGTTATGATTTTAAAATAAAGACTTTAATAGCAAACCCTGGAAACCATCTAAACGTACATCAATAAAGGGGATATTAAAAATATAGAAAGATCTCAGAGCGACATTACTAAGCAAAAACCAAAGTTGCCAAATGCAACGTGCAGTACCATATTTACTGAAAAGAAATCATATAAATGGATGCGTGGAAACATGCCTACACACACACACACACACACACACACACACACACACACACACACAACCCCAAACTGGGAAGAGGAAGTGAGGTTAACAGAGGGGATATATTCGTGTATTGTTTTGAAGCTAAACATTAGGAAGCAACACCAAAGTCATCAAACACCCCCACCTCCCCCGCAAAAAAAATTCTGAACTAATAACATCATTTAGTCTGCTACGGCTGCCAGAGCTAGATACCACAGTCTGGGTGGCCTAAACTGCAGAGTTCCATTTTCTCACAGTCGGAAAGCTCAACTTCCAAGTTCAAGGTGCTGGCAGGCTGGTTTCTCCTGAGGCCCCTCCTCGGCACACAAGTGTCTGTCTTCTGAATGTGTCCTCACATGGCTTTTCCTCTGTGCCTGGGCATCTCCAGTGTCTCTCTCCTAGGATGTTCTTATCTCCTCATCTTAGAGGACACCAGTCATATCAGATTAAGGCCCCACCTTATAGACTTATCTATAAAACTGTTTATAATCAGAGATACTAGGGAGTTAGGATTTCCTATGAATTGTAAAGATAGAATTTGGGCCATAAACTTGCATTTCCATTTTCAGTTCTAGATCAAATTACTCACATACCACACCCTGTTGGTTTCAACAATAATCATGTAGTAGTTTTATATTACATCGCTAGGTACCTGATTTAGAACATGTAAACAAAGCCTTGGATACCAAAATCCCCCTCAGCTTCACTAGGATACAGTTGAAAGGTGTGCTTCACTCAGGATTCAGATATCATTCCTCTGAGGTTCTTTCCTTCATATTCCCATAAAACTTCATTCATATTTCCATTGTCTTGCTCCTTGACTGTCTTCTGGGTTGCAGGACTTGGCCCACCCTGGATTGCAGGTAAATCATGTTAAGACTATTTATCAACTCATCTTTCTGACTCTCAACATCTAGCACAAGTTTGCCACATAGTGGGTGCTATGTCCCACACTCCAGGTTCATATTGAAGTCCTAACCTGCAGTTTCTATAGATGTGACCTTATTTGGAAGTAGGATGATTGCAGATGTAATTAGTTAAGAAGAGACCACACTGAGGTAGGGTGGGCCCTAATACAATATGACAGGTGTCCTTATAAAAAGGCAAGATCTGGACACAAACACATACACAAAAATAAACATGAAGGGTGATGTATCTACAAATCAAGGAACAGCAAAGATTGTCAGAATCATCAGAAGCCAGAGAGAGGCCTGGTACAAATTATTTCTCACAGCTCTCAGAAGGAACCAGTCCTGCTGACCACTCAGTCTCTGATCCTAGTATGGTGAGATGATCAAGTCCTATATTGAAGTCTGCCAGTTGGAGGCACTTTATTATTGAGCTCCAGCAAACCAATGCAGTCAGTATCAATGCAGAGCGCAAGCCAGATCGCTGTTGACTTCCCCCACACAACAGGCATGCCTGGACACACAATGTGCTTCGCACGAATATTTGCTAAATTTCATTCCCATTGTTCCTTGGGACAAGAATGCATAGGATCAAGGGTGATAGGAATAAAACTTGCTTCTTATACTGCAAAGTGCCCTACTCTACCTCTGATGGTCAAATATTTTTTTGAAGTGCTGCTAACATGGTCATTCGCTGAAAGTTAACACCAGTAACAAGAAATTGTGAGCTTTACGACCAAGTACCTCAGGCTTACCAGAAAGTTCCTGATTGTGGGCACATATTTTTACCCAGCTCAGCATCTGTTCCTGGGCTGGGCGCAAGTGGTACACTAACATTAGTTTCTGGCTTTCACACTTGTTTATGATCTTGCAGACCATGCAGCTACTGTTGCATTTAGTATTTGGATGCTAAGTTGAGGGATCACCATAATGATTTTGGGGAACTGAGAGCAGAGGACACATTTGCATTTGTAGTTAATGCTGCTAACCCATTTGTCAAGTGTTAGTTTCTGGCTCTCTCATTGTTTCAACTTTGGACATCTGAGCAATAATGGGTCAGGCAACACAAAGCCCCATTTTTTTTATTTTTTAATATTTCTTTGTTTGGCACAGATACTCCATCCACCTCCCAAATGCACCTATGAACACATCAGAAAAAAAATAGTTGTGGGTTATAAAAAGGAAAAGGAAAGGGAATTCACATGTTGTGAACGCTTACCATATGTTGGGTTCTATACAGATATTAGCTCATTGAATCACAGGAGTGACAAAAACCTACTGGGAAACTAGTTATTATATCTCTATTCTCAAATGGAGAAATGGACACTGGAAAAGTAAAATGATGTGCCCACATTCATTTAATTAGTTTGTGGGATTAACTAGTATTTTAATCAACTTTTGCACTGCTATGACTAAAAGACCTGACCAGAACAACCTTAGGGGAGTAAAAGTTTTTAGGGGCTCACCGTCTAAGAGATCTCAGTCTTTAGACAGCAGGCTCCATTCCTTGGAGCTCAAGATGAAGCAGATCAATATGGTGGAAGAGTGTGTCAGAGAGAAGCAGCTCACTTGATGACCAGTAAGCAGAGAGGGATTCCACTTGCCACATACAAAACATACCCCAAAAGCACTTGCCCAGGGACCCTTTACCACTCAGTTAATCACACCAGGGGATGAATTCACAGAGTGGGTTAAGGCCCAATCTTTTCTCCTCTAAACCTTCTTATATTGTCCTTGATGAAGCCCAGCTGATGCCAGCACCATGCCCTTGAATCTCCAGAACTGTGAGCTAAATGAACTTCTTTTCTTCATAAAGTCACCCTACTTTGAGTATTTCACTATGGTAACAATAACAACCAAAAAATTAGACTAGTACCACAATTTATTGAGAGAAATAAACATTCTGAGAAATTTTCTATAAAAAAACTTTTGTAATTATGGGATCCCATATAGTTATGGGCAATGCTCTGCACTATTCAGGAACTGCCTAAGCTCCCTCCTTTGGAAGGTGGGGGTCAAGATGAATTGCCCCATTTGTGGGAGGTGGAGGCTGAGTGGCAATTACTAGGAATAAGGCCCCAGTGAGAGGCCAGGCCTGAGTCGGTATGAACCAGCCAACATCAGATCCCCAGGCTACAGGGGTCAGGGCCCAGGAGAGAGAGAGACAGAGACAGAGACAGAGATATAGAGAGACAAAGACAGAATGTGTGTTTGTGTGTGAAAGTAGGCATCAGTGCTTGAGAGATCAAAGTAGATGGGTACACAGTAAGTGCAGTCACCCTGAGCCAGCTATACTACTCACCTGCTGCAGTGGTTAAAGTAGGACCCATGGCTTCTGGGTTGTCCATGTGAGGTTTGTGGAAAGAAAGAGGTGGAAGCAGTTTCAGTCGGCCATTTGTGCACATTACCTTTGATTAAAGGTAAGACTGCAATCTAGTTCCACAAAGGGATGCCATCAGAGAAATTTGCTATAAAAAAACTTTTGTAATTATGGGATTTTGTAATTATGGTTAAATTTGTGCAATGTAGGGTCATTGCTTTTCAATGAAAAGCAGGCTAAGCTTCATTGGAACAAATGAGCATTAAAAAATAGCTGAGCCTTTCCCAGGTTCCCCTGCTCCTGGGAGACCTGCTGAACTTGCCTAGAGGGTGCCGGGTTCATCTCCCCATGGAACCCTGACTGCCCGACCACAACACCCTCTGCCGTGGCGTGGAGATGAGCACATCTTATTTCCCACTCTGAAGGGAAAGGCTGGGTCTGATCTCACATAATGGTCTAGTTGTTCTGCCAAGTCAATCATCCCCCAGGCTCCATAAGCATTTGCTCCTTGGCGCTGACGGGCAGAGCTTCTAATGAAGCTCAGCGTGGCCCCGTGTCCGTCCTCTGAGTTTGGTCGTCTGCCTTCCTTGGAACATGTACTGAGAGCTTGTTTTGGATCATCACCAATCAGGCCTTACTGTAGCCAGGAGGTCTCAGTAGACAAGCTGGGTAATTGAACATATGCAAGTTGTTTACTTTGTCTATAAAGCAGTGACCACACTCCGAGAAGGAATGGCCTTGTTTTAAAAAAAAACTGATTCTGTTCCTCATCACTCGGTGCTTGCCTCTGCCAGCAGCACAGACGTTCTTTCCAGCAATTAAAATAAACAGTTCCACATGTGCACGGTCAACCTTGCAGAAAAAGGTGTCAGGAAATAAAGATGTCACAGAATTCAAAATGAAATACCTTCAAGAGCAGCATGACTCTCTTGAATTGGGAAGTAGCTTTCTTGGAGGTTTTGAGTCTTAACTTTAGAATCGGAAGAGAGAGTATAGTGTTCATTGGTCCAACCTGCACATATCAGAGCGGAGGGAACTAAGGATGAGTTTTCCCTGTGTCACAACTGGTGGTTGGACGGGCAGAGACGATAGCCCCACTCTCTGTACTATGCTTCCCTTTGGGGACGCTCAGTGGGAACCACAGGGAGACTCTGGGAACAGAGATCTAGCTCTAGATCTGGAACGAGAGGACCCAGTGGAAATGGGTCAGGGGGAAAGTGGATGGAAGCTAAGATGCAGAGGGCCAGCAAGAACTCTAGCCAGATGGGTTTTGGGGAAAAGTGGGGATTAAAATTGGATAGTATGTCAGTCAGCATTAACGCAGTGACTTCTTCCTTGACATCTTTGAGGGATGGATTCCAGGATGCCCAACAGATATCAAATCTACAGATGCTCAAGTTGTTATATAAAATGGTATAATGTCTGCATATAACCCATGCACAACCTCCTATATATTATAAATCATCTCTAGATTACTTATAAAACCTAATACAATGTAAATGCTATGTAAATAGATTATATTATTTAGTGAATAATGACAAGAAAAAAAGAAGTCTGCCATGTTTGGTACAGACGTATTTTTCCCATTCTGTCCTTGGTCGAATCTGCGAGTATGAAATCTAAAGATAGACTCAACCAATGGTAATTGCAGAAGCCAGGCATCATGATAGCTAGGTCAAGCAGAAGGAACATGGTGGTATATACTACTCAGATAATGGGAAAGGTAAACAGTTTCTTAACTGAACTTCCAAGATAGACTCCCTAGACACATTGCTGAGATGGGTGACCAAGAGGGTTCCATGATAACCAGCAAGCTGGCCCTTTAAGAAACTGCCCACAAACCAGGAAGTCACCACTTCCAAACCAGAGCCCTCTGCCCTTGCTCAGCCTGTACCAGCAACATGGACACCTCATGCCCACTTTCTCATTCTGTACACTTAGTCTCAGCTACAAATCAAAATATTACTTGGGAGCATCTGATGGGAGGAACTTAAGGTCCAGGAAAACATGACTCTGAGCTTTCGTGTGTGCTCAGGAAGGAGTGCTAGAAGGGTTTCCAGTGGATGTTAAACCGAGTGATCCAGAGTGTTGATTATACCTGGAGACCTTGGAGCCAGTCGCTGGATGGAAACCTGTGCTCAGGAGCTTGGTTTGTGTGGTCAGAAGTCGTGACTAATAATTTCTAGTGCAGAGACAAGTGATTGTGAAGGTTTCTCTTAACGTGTTAGGCTGGCAAGATTTGTCATCAGGAAGTCCCAGGGAAAAAGGAATACATAGGGGACTGTGGCTGTAATATGTGTAAGTGGTAATGAAGGCTTGGAGCAGGGTGGCAGGAGCAGGCAGCAGGTGGAGAACATTCAATGCCTGGACCATCGAATATGGGGATGAGCCATAAACTCTGAGCAGAGACTATGTCACTTGTCCCTGATTTCTAGCACCTCTACCACCATGTGGCACATGCTTAGCAAGAGAGTGAAAAGGACAAGTCAAGATGACAGTAATCATCCAATGGCAAGTCCTTTAATAACTATGTAAAGCAACAAGAGTCAAAGGGTTTGCTGTTTCTCCCTCTTTACAACCAGCAGCATAAGGCGGAAATAGAAAGAGCACTTTATAAGGAGTCAAGGGGGAGACTGAAGAGATGGAGAGGTAGAGGAAAGGGGGAAATGGGAGAAAGTAAAAAAAAAAAAAAAGAGTTGATTCGGTAGCAGAAATGAGGATCTAGGACTGCACCTGAATTGGGAGAACCATCTGAACCTGGAGGTGACTCCATGCGGGAACTTTAATCCCCACCCCCACCAGCCAGGTGGAGGGAGCCCACGTCAGCGGGGAGAGCAAGGTGTGTCTTCTCCAGCAGAGAGGGCACCTGCCACAGCTGAGCCTCCTCCCTTTCCCTTCCCCCAGCCCATTTCCTCGAACTGCAGGCCATTGTAATTAGAAAACTAAGGTGCCCAGTTTAGAAAACCAAAGGACTAGACCTAACTGAAAATCAAAGTGCTGACACAGAGAAAAACTGGCAATAAACTAAGAGAAAGCAAATAAAAAAGAGATGTTAAAACAAGCAGAGAAGAGAAAAGATATAGTGCAGAGATGCAGATAATCCAACAGAAGAGTCACGGGAGGCCCTGGGTAGGGGGTCAGTAAGGGGACTAGAAGGTCTGCCAGCACTTGGGAGGCGGAGGTGGGACATCAATTGAGCCCAGGGTCTCAAAACAGCCTGGGCAATACAGCCAGACCCTGGCTCAAGAAAAAGAAGAAGAAGAAGAAACAAAAAAAAAGCAAAAGAAAGGGAAAAATATAAATAAATAAAATCTCCCAGACAGAATTGAATCTGCAGATGAAAAGCATACCCCATGTTCTTAGAGGTTTCGATACTGAAGTTTCGGTGCCAAGACCCAACTAAGAACTCTCCAGGCATCCAGAAAAATACCAATTAGCTGCAACAGAAACAAATGAGGCTGACTTCAGTCTTCTTCCAACAATCAAAGCCATAAAACAATGGAGTAATGTCTGCAAAGATTGGAAGGAAGGCATGACGGAAGATGATCATGCCCTGTCAAGATGTCATCGAAATGGAAGGACAGCGGGCAGCATTTTCAGACAATAACGCAAGTCTCCTTGAAAAAGTGTTTTACAGTTAAACCTTACCAACTGACATTAAACCATGATTTAAAAAATGACAGACAAAACTCATCGGGATTGGGGAGCCCCGAAAAAAGACTGGCCCGTGAATAGGGAGTCCACTTAAATGTATGTACAAATACGTCACAATAAATCTGACCATTATAATGTACAGCTATAATGTACCAATACAAAATATGAAAAAAAAAATATATATATATACTTTTATAAGTATATGCTGTAAAAAAAACCCCTAAAAAATTTTGAGAACACATATCAAGCCTCATGAAAGTGTTGAACATCTGGAAATTATTAAAATAATTACAGAACCTACAAAATTCACAGGCTTCAGATGGAAGATGTAGTAACATTTTCATCTTTCAGAGCAGAAAATTGCTCAGTATTGTTTGAAATTGATAAGTTACAAAAGCAAACAATAACCTCAGCCCTCAATGCTTCTGTCTCCCCCCTTCCCCTCGTTCTTATTCTCAAAATTACTCTCTCCTTCCTCCTAGAGGGACCTCAGGAAACAAACCTCTCCGGTGAAGATGCCCTTATGTGATCGCCAGTGATGCCTTTAGCTTCACTTGAGTTTCTTTTATAAATTCAACTAAAATTAAATGCCTGAAAAAATTAAAAGCAGCTGCTGTTATATGAGTCCAAGTTTATAAAAGTGAGTTTGCTTGTTTACCATTTCTACTACCAATATGAATTTAAAAATATTCAGTTGGTGTTCTTATTTATGAGTGACCCGCTTGCGGTAATATGAGACACTTTCATCTCTTCATGCCTAGGACTCTTTGAATTCTTTATAATAAGTATTTTTACAGGAACAATAAAGTAATTCATAATTTATTGCAATTGGAGGGAAGCCGGCCAAGATGACAACAGGAGTTCATCCCGGGAGGTTGAAATAGGGACCATTCTTACTTGTGCCATGGTCTTCAGAAAAGGTCCAGACTTCAAAGTCATTGCCAGGGCTTCTGAGAGTCTCCTTGTCATCTTCTCAGTTTGCTTTTTCAGCCTCCACTTTCATAACCTCTCCCCTTCAAAGTCGTGCATTCCATACTCTAGCCGTGGGAGCTGCTTGCCATTTCCTGCCCAGGTCCCTTTCTTGCAATTCTGGGCTTTGGCATTTCTGTTTTGCTCTGCTTGCACCACCCTCTGCCCCTCCACCAGACTCCATTTCCTGGTTAGTGCCTATTTTTGAACAAAAAATATTATTGGGCTGCGATGTAGCCCCGTGGTAGAGCTCTATCCTAGCATGCATGAGGCCCTGGGTTCATTTTCCAGTACAGCAAAAACAAACAAATAAATAAATAAAAATACATATGTACATAATTTCTATTATATTAAAATATATATAACACATAATTCACCATTCTAACCCTTTTGGGGATCATTAAGTACATTCACAATGTTATACAATCATCTCCACTGTCAATGTCCTGAACTTTTTTCTCTTCTCAAACTGAAATTCTCCCCATTGACCCCTAACCTCCCATTCTCCCTTCACTGGTTCCTTGGCAACCATCATTGTGCTTTCTGTCTCTGAATTTGTCTATTCCAGGTGCTTTATACAAGAGAAATCATAATGTTAGTCCTGGTTTATTTCACTTGGCAAAATGTTTTCTAGGTTCATGTGCAGTGTGGCGTGCATCAGACTTTCCTTCCCCTACCAAAGCTGAATAATGTTCCACCATGTGTCTGCACCACATTTGGTTTCTGCATTCATGCACTGATGGACATGGGAGTCATTTCTACATTTTGACTATTGTGAATAATGCTGCTATGAACACCCAGATATCATCCCCACTTTTTAAGGGTTCCACTCTGACATCATCATTGAAGATCATTTCTGATTTCCTTATTGCGGATCGGGGATTGCTTTTTTGTATTCTCCTGATACCTTGCATATATACTGTTTACCAGGTTATATAAATTGCTGGTTTCTGAGTTCTGTTTACCATTTTCCCCACTAGGCTACAGACTCCTTGGGATCAGGAATGACTTCATTTGATTCAGAATCCCTAGTGGCTCTCCTATTGCTTGGAACATAGGCAGCACTCAGTAAGATTTTGGAAGGGGATTTATTGGCCAGGGTCACAGCATATGCTAGTAATACAGCCAGACCACTGATGTCAGAGAACACGAGAACCCCAGACGTTCGAATATGCAGACTTGTCAGAATCCAAAGCTCAGGGCAGGGCAGTGGGGAGAGGGAAAACAAAACCAAAAACCATACAAATAAGAAATAGGGCTGGGAATGTCGCTCAGTGATTGAGCACTTGCTTGGCGTGCACGCCGTCCTGGGTTCCATCTCTAGCACAGCAAAACAAACAAACAAACAAAAACAGTGAGACAGGGTCTCGGAAGATGACCTACCCACAGGGAGCCATCATTTAGGAGTCGCTCCTGTGCATTGCTGAGTCTTTAAAACTTCTTGAGATCTCTTAGTGGTAGTGGATTAGCAGGGTTCTCCTGAGAAACAAAACAAATAGGGTGTGTATACAGAGGAAAGAGGTTTGTTACTGGAATTGGCTCACGAGTTTGCAGAGCCTGGCAGGTCCCGAGGTCTGCGGTCAGCATGCTGAAGCCCCAGGAGGGCTGATGGTACCATTCCAGTCCTCAGGCTCCAGAGCCAGGAATAGCTGATGTTTCAGTTTGAGTCCAAAGGGAGGAAAAAGCCAATGTTCCACTTTGAAGATGATCAGGCAGGAAGAATTCTGCCTTGTCTTTTTATTGTCTTTGGGCCTTCAACAAATTGGAGGAGGCCCATCCATCATGGGGAGGGGGATCTCCTTCACTCAGTCTACTGGTGTAAGTTTCAACTCATCCAAAGGCACCCTCACAGAAACCCAAAATGATGTTTGACTGAATATTCGATCACCCTGTTGCTTAGTCCAGTGGACATATAAAATGACCCATCCCACGTAGCTTCCCATGTCACAAATATGGTCAGTTTTTGGATCCAACATGAGGGTTCAATGAGGATATAATGGTAAGAGGGAACTAGCCCATGGCTTAGGGAAGGGGACAGTGCTGCTCCCTGAGACATGGACCCTCGGTGTGTCCTCACTACTGTCTCTTTTCACAGCCCATGAGCACCAGCCACCATCCGACTCCAGGGCTGGGGGCTGACGAGTATGGCTGACCAAGAAAACATGTCCAACATAGCAAACAAAGGGCCCCAAACCTCACTCTTGCCTTCAAACCTTATTTTGAGAAAATTATGCTCGGTAGTTAAGCAGAACTGGAGAAAAGTGAGAATAAAGCAAAGCCATGGGGTATAATGCAGCTGACCTTCTACATGGAGCCAAGATCATAGACATTTTCTTTGCAGAACGTTTCTCTGTGGCTGACTCCTGGTAACTAGATGTGGAGCATCTGTGTTGAGTGGAAGAATTCATTTATTTGTCCCTTAGAGAAAAAAAAAATTTGAATATACAAAACTAAGGCTTTCTCATTTGACAAAGTGTTTATATTTCTGTCTTATAATTAAATAAAAAGAGAAAGAGTGAGCAGGAGAAGTTTAAAATTTTACTCTTTCTCCTAAGAATTTGAAAGGCCATTAACGTTTTCTTTGAAAAAGGAAAAGGAGAAAAATCTGGGAGAGAAGGAGGTAAATGTGATCCAAATAAATGAACTGGAAGTTGCTGAAGCTGGATAAGTGTCCCTCGGAGGTTCATGGGCTAGAGGCTTTGTCCCCAGCTTGGTGCTACAGGAGGTGGTGGAACCTTTAGAGTGTGGGGCCTGATGGACGGTCCTGAGGTCACTGGGGGTGTGTTTCCAAAGAGGATTGGGGGGGCATTGACCCATCCTCTCTCTCTCTTTGCTCCCTGGCTCATGATACACGCGGTTTTGCTCCTGCCACGAGCGGCTGCTTCACTCGAGGTCCAAAGCAAAGAGGTCAACTTGATCATGACCCAGAACACTCTGAACAGTAAGCCAAAATAAACCTTTCCTCTTCTATGTTGTCTTAGCTACTTCACGGTAGGGATGGAAAGTGACCAAGAGACAAGTTAAAAATAATTAGACATGAAGGATAAGAAATATTGTGAGCTATACTGGGGGAAAATACATGAATAAAATAGAGATTAAAGAATGTAGGAGAAATCAATGAAGATGCTGAGAGCCACGGCTGAATCTGTATGGCCCCTGGCATTTTGCCAACAGTATTGATTGACAGGCGAGGCATTACTATCCACCTCTGCCGCAACTTTTGAGTTCTCGCACTATTTTGGAGTTCTCGTGGGGATTTCCAGGGATTCCCGAGGATTCCCCGAGAGTTCCCATTGGTTGGGGAAGTGCAGGAGGAGGGATTTCCGGGAGATATATTTCCGGCGGGGGGGGGGGGGGGGGGGCGTTTCCTGGACAAGCCTCCTGGCGTTCGGGAGGATTACCCAGGAGCTGTGTGAAGTGTTTTCCTGCAGTTTAAAAATAAAGTTTGTTCCTGCTTCAGTGGCTCGTGGTTTGTGCCCAGCCAGACTGCGGCATGAAGAAAAAAATATTACTCCATGGGGAAGCAAGTTTTTGTGAAACTGGACCCCTAGAAGCTACTAGAAGGAACATGCATTCACTAGGCACATAACAGAACTATACATTCTGTGGGTGCCACCTTCTCCAACAGTCTCGTAATACAGGTATCACCTTTCTTATTTTGTAAGTGGAGGGGGTAGTCTACATTACTTACCCGAGTTTACCTTGTTGGTTGGTGGGGAAGCCAGGATTCAAGGTAGGCATGCGTCGAGTTCTTTCCTGCTGTCTTCTGATATGCAATAAGACTGTGTTATGGTTTGGACCTGGAATGTCCCCCAAAGGATCATGGTTAAAGGCTTGGTCCTCAATGCAGCAATATCCAGAGGTAGGGCCTTTGGGAAGTGATGGACCATGAGGGCTTTGATCTCATCAGTAGATGAGGCATTGATAGCTGAATGGAGACTCTCAGTGGCGGAGCATAGTTAGAGCAAGTGGGTCCCTAGGGGCATTTCTCACCCCCTGATGCTCTCTCCCTTTCTCTCCCCCTCCTCTCCACTCCAATCCCCTGCTGTGCTTCCCAGCTGCCATGAGGTGAGAAGCTCTTCCCTACCACATCCTTTCCATCTTGATTTCCTACCTCACCATGAGCCCATTCCAATGCAGCCATCTGGCCGTGGACTGAAACCTCTGAAACTGAACCAAAATAAATCTCTCTCCCCGCCCACCTCGGGTATTTGTTACAGTGACAAAAAAGCTGTCCAACAGAACCTGTTGGAATCTATATTATTTTCATAAATGTCAAGAATTGCAAGGTTTGATCCAGGCAGTAATGGCTTCTCAAAGATGTCCACCTTCTAATTCCTGGAACCCACTGCAAAGAGGAGCAATGGCTGCAGTTGGAATTAAGGTGGCTAATCGGAATATATTAAATAGGGTGACTCCTGCACTATCCAGTGGCTCAGTGTAATATCAGGGTCTTTAAAAGGAGAAAAAAAGAGGAACAAGATGGGGTCAGAGAGAAGCAACATGAGGACTCAACTTCTTTTCTGGCTCTGAAGACAAAGAAGGAGCCAGCAGCCAAGGAATGTGAGCAGCCTCTTAAGATGGAGAAGGCAGGACAACATATTCTCCTTTGAGGCTCAGAGAGAAATGCAGCATTGCTGTCACCCACATTCTGGTCCAGTGAGACCCACTTCAGACTTTTGAACTCCACAGCAGAAAGATAAAAAAATTTGCATTCCTGGGAAAACTAGTTATCCATATACAGAAGAATGAAACTAGACCCTTACCTCTCACCCTGCACAAAAATCAACTCAATGGATCAAAGACCTGGAAATTAGAGCAGAAATTAGGTAACTCCTAGAAGAAAAATAGGGTAACACTCCATATATACCTAAAAAAAAAGCACATTCTATTCAAGGCACACAGAATTTTCATGACCCTGGGCTAGACCATGAGGCAAGACTTAACACATTTGAAAGAATTAAAAATCATAATGAGTTTAATTTTTTACTGAGGAGATTTTCAGACTCAAATGGAATTAAATTGGAATTTGGACATCTGTAAAATTTCTACTTAGAAATAAACTACCTATCTTTAAATAATCTTTGGATAGAAATCACAAGCAAAAATATAATTTTTTTTAACTGAAGGAAGGCAAGAACACAACATGGCAAAGTTTGTGGGATGCAACTTAATATACCTAGGGGGAAATTAAATTCTGTTTAAAATGCAAGGAGAAAATATCAATCTGAATTTTCACCTTAAGACATGAGAAAGAACACAGGAAAATCATAGGAAGACACAAAGAGATAATCAAAGTAAAAGTAGAGAGCCATGAAATGGAAAATGGGTAACTAACAGAAAACAAAAACAACAAAACAAAATGTTGTTGCTTTCAGAGTGATAGAATCAACCAGCGTCAAGCTAATGGAGAGAAAGAGACAAAGGTGAGGATTTGCGGGGGGGGGGGGGGGGGGGGGGAGGCGACAGACAAAGACAGAGATGGTGAGTGGTGAAGAGAGGGAGAAAGAGGAAGGGAAACAGGGGAAGAGATAAATATTTAACCAGGCCTCTTCTCTCTGCTTTCTGGTTGCCACCAGATGAGCAGCCTTCCTCTGCCACTCCCTGCCGCCATGATGCTCTGCCCCACCACAGGTCCATAGCAATGGAGCCAATTGACCATGGACTCAATTCTCTAAAACCATGAGCCAAAACCAAATCTTTCCTCCTTTTAAGCTGTTGGTGTCAGGTATTTTGGTCACAGAGAGGAAGATCTAACACAAAGACTCTGTAGGTTTTCATTGGGCTAATTTTCACAACTTCTGTTTAGGTTTGGAGTTTTTGAAGTACGAAGTGAGGGAAATTTTTAAAATTTACATTGTTCATGTAATCAAGCATTTGATATTCTCTTTAACAGTCTCTTCTATTGATTCACATGTAGAAATATGTGAAATAGCCCAAATGTTCAAAGTTAGGCAAATGGTTGAAATCTAGTTATTGCCGAGTCAGCCTGAACGACTGTCACTGTATTCCTAGTGCCTTGTATTTTTCCTGACACATGGTAGGTGCTCATTAAATGTTCTTTTTGTTTTGGTTTTGCTGAGATCTAACTTATGTGTAGAAATCACACAAAATCTGTGACTATCAATCATACAACTCAATTGATTTTTACACAGAAATTATAATTTAATTTTATTAATTTAATATACCCATATTAAATATAAATTTAACATACCCATATTAAATAATATTCCCATGTAACTCTAATTTATTTCAGTATTTAGAACATTTTCAGCATCCCAGAAAGCCTCTTATTCTCTCTCCTAGTTAATAGTACAGCTCCCGAAAAGTTTGGCCACTATTTTAATTTCTATAATCATAGACAAGGTTTATTAGTTTTATGGAAATGAGCTCATATAGTACATGTTTTTTTGATATCTGGCTTTTTTCCTTGATACTGTTGCATGTATCATGTGTGTTAACTTGTTTTGTGATATTGCATCATATGAATACTCTATGGTTTAAAAATCCATTTGAAGAGAATAAAATCATGACATTTGCAGGTAAATGGATGGTATTGGAGAAGATAATGTTAAGTGAAGTTAGCCAATCCCCCCAAAACAAATGCCAAATGTTTTCTCTGATATAAGGGGGCTGATTCATATGAAATAGGGAGAGGGAGCATGGGAGGAATAGACAAACTCTCTATAGGGCAGAGGGGTTGGAGGGGAAGGGAGGGAGCATGGGGTTAGAAATGATGGTGGAATGTGATGATCATTATTATCCAAAGTACACGTATGAAGACATGAATTGGTGTGAATATACTTTGTATAGAACCAGAGATATGAAAAATTGTGCTCTATATGTGTAATAAGAATTGTAAAGTATTCCACTGTCATATATAAATAAAAGTAAATAAATAAATAATAAAAATCCGTTTGGTTATTGATGAACATTGGATTGTGTATGAGTAAAGCAGCTATGAAGACACGAAGACTCTTGTGTAATCCTTGGTGGAGAGACATGCTTTTTTCTCTGTTGGCTGTTTGTATGGGAGTAGAATTGTTGGATCAGAGAGTGGACATATTTTTAGCTTTGGCAGAAAAATATTCTTCTGCAGAATGATTGCTCTAATTTACCTTCCTTCTAGAAGTATGTTTCTGTTGCTCTGCATCTTTGCTAACACTTGGTATTGTTAATCCTTGTCATTTAGGCATTCTGGCAGGGATGGAATGGTTTCAACATTAAACCTTAAATGACTAAATTAAAACCATATGCCTACAAAATGGAGTATTACATAGCTATAAACAAATATTTTCAAAGAAGATTTAGTATTCTGGGACATACTTGTGATATGTAAAGATAAAAACTAATATATAAACTGTACATTTTTATTTTAATATATGCATATTAATAAAGAGGACTTGAAGTAATTCACCAAGATATTGAGGACTAGAAGTAATCCACTGAATCACTTTTTCTGTTCACACTTTCATGTAATCATGAAATGATCTACAATGGATGAATATCAACTTTGAAAGCAGGAAAAAACATTAGTCATTTAAAAAAAATAGTCTTTGGGAAATTCAACCTTCTATGTTCTCTTCTGGGCCTGTCTTTCGTCTGTACAATGGGCCTATGTCACAACCAACAAGGAGAAGTGATGGCTTTTAAAATGTACTACTTCCTGCACTGTGGAGGAGGTAGTGGCCTCAGGGAGAGTTAGGGATGAGGGTGAGAAAGTGAAGGGAACTTCCGGAGAAGAGGCTGGGGCACTCTGTCAGGTTCCTGGTGGCACAGGGAAGGGGGCTCTGGAGTGAGGGTGTGGAGGGAAATGGGAACAGAAGAGTGGACATCCCAGGACCTCGAGGGGATTCCAGAGGACATTGAGAGGTCGCCTAGTTGTGTGTGGTTTCTTGAGGTCTCAGGGTGGGGACAGAGAGTGGGCAGGGGGCCAGAGCCCCTGAGTATTAGTCCCTTGAGCATCCCGAGCTAGATCTCCTCTAGTGACTTGGACCCAAGGTGGCTGGTTGCCTGCTTCCTTCCTGCCTTCTTTCTCACTTGGTTTCCATCAGTGTCACCGTCCTTCTCTGTACTCCTGTTATTGAAGTGGCTTCGCTTTCAGTCATCTGCAAAAAAATGAGGCAGTTGTTCCAATTCACACATGTTCAGGTTCAATCCAGACCATGGGACGCCCAGGTAAGTACTACGAAGCACGACGTTTAGAAATGAGAGCTCTGGGGGTGTCGCTGTTGGAGTCAGGGTTGAGAACCAGTGGTGTAGCCTTGCCTTGTGCTTTTTGTTTTCAAACCTGTGCCTTTTTATCGCTTTCTAACTCGCTTATCCCAGGCCTTCCCAACATTATTCGCAGAGCAGTTTGACACTTGACATTTTTGTCCTTGACTTATCTATCCAAACTCCCATTTTCCTTTTAAAAAATTGAGAACAATGTACTCTGCCTTGAAGCCACGGTCTTGGTCTCTCTAGATGCCTTCTTTTTATCATCAGGATAACTTGGGAATATATAGTCAAGACATTTATTTTTGAAAGATGTGAACAGAGGGGCATCTTCAAATTTTCTGATCTTTTTGTAAGCTATTATCATAGACGCATAGATTGATGCCTAAATTCTCCTTTGTATCATTAGAGACACTTTTTTTGACTGGAAGTTGGAAAAAAAATCATATATTATTAGATTATCTATCAAGAAGTCCAGAGCCCTGGGGCTTCCTCCTGGGCAAAATAAGCAGCAGTCCCCAGGGGCCAGGTCTTCTATCTTCCATCCTGCAACTTAATGCTGGGGTCGGGGCGGGCTCTGCTCCCAGGCCAGCGCCCCTCCCAGGCCAGCGCAAGGTGGCTATAGCAGTTTCAATCATCACATCCAAAGAAAACCTCACCAGAAGCAAAAAGAAAAAGTCTCTTGCAAGGTCTCCTACGAAGTGAAGGAGCTTTCCCCCAGAAACTCCATCAGCAGAGTTCCCCTCAAGTCCCACTGCTAGGTGTGCGTGTGCAAGTGTGTGTGTGTGTGTGTGTGTGTGTGTGTGTGTGTAGGGGGCGGGGTCCTTCCCAGTGCTAAACCAAACACAACAAAGGGAAGTGGTTTCACCCCTGGAGGTGGGATAAGGTCTTACTCCCCTGAGACAAGTGGGGGAAGGGTTAATAGACCCCTCCCCTCCAGAAAATCAGAACTTAGCCCACTAGGAAGAAATGGGCAGGCTGAAGAAGCAAACGCAATTGGAGGAGCATCCCATCTTTTTAAAAAATATTTTTTAGTTATAGATGGATGCAATATCTTTATTTTATTTTTATGTGGAGCTGAGGATTGAACCCAGTGCCTCACATGTGCGAGGCAGGTGCTCTGTCCCTGAGCCACAACCCCAGCCCCAAGCATCTTTTTTTATTCGATTAAGCGTCACCCAAATCTGAGGGTACTACCATGTTTCTCTGGAGGTTTCTAACATTTCCACTAGGATCACTTTCTGCTGGGTCAAAATGAATAGCAGTTTTGACACTTCTCTCACCCCCACGGGAGGGCATTATCAGCAGGAAGAGTTAATCAGACCCTTGGCAAGTAAGGTCAAGTAAGATTTGTCATCCATCTGCAGCATCGCCACAGTATCCTGCCTCAGAGTCCTCTGTAGGGAGACAAACATTGACAGCTACTGTCTAGTGAAGAAATATATAGTGTAGCCCATGATCACCATCCTGTGTTCATCATCACGCAGACACTCCTCACTTCCCTCCCAGGAGGACCAAGTTAACGTCTTGTTGACGTACGGTGCTGTTTCTCCTTGCTTATTCCTCTTCCTTTTGAGCAATGCAGATGTGCAATCCCACCTCAAGTTACCTGCCAGTCGGATTTGTGTCTTCTTGGTAGCACATCCAGTTCTACTAACTGTCCAGGCTTTACGCCCTGGTTAGCGCTCAGCTGAGGTCATGTCTATTTGGCGGATTGCTGGATTCTAACATAGACTTATTTTTTACATTTTCCCCCCATTCTTTGAATACAGAATCATCCACATTATTTTTCTCTGATCTTTTTATAAGCGACTTTCATAAAGCTTTGAGAACATGTTGATGCCCAGTACTTGATTTTCAACTTGTATTTTGACAGGTTTGTCACATTAAGTTCTTAGGCAAAGTGGTGCTCTAAACATTTAAGAATAATCCTTACACCACACTGACAAGAGGTATTATTTTAAACGTTACACATGAAAAAACTGAAGCTCAAATCTTAAGTAACTTGTTCAAAGTCAACTGGCTCAAAGGCAGGCCTGACTCTAAAGCTCAGCTATTCTTGTGGTATTATCTGAGGACTGAATAATATGTTGAATTGTAGATAATTATCAGATCTCAAAAAATGCTTCTGAGAAGCAGTGAGGGCGAATGGCACACTAATTAGTGGAACACAGTTAAGTGATGTCCCCAGGGAAAACCATGTGATAAAGGGAATGTGAGGGGAGCCAGGCTCAGGAATGCAGAGGAAAAACAGCCATCTTGTCTAGCTTATCTGGGAACTCTTGCCTGAGAATTAAAAAAAAAAAAAAATTATATTCCTGTATGTAATGTCTGACTGACGGCCTGAACCCGAGTTCCCAGGTCTGCTGATGGTTCATTCCACCCTTCCCCTCTGAATCCCGCGACTTCCCTGCAGGTTTACAGCAGTTTCTTCCAGACTTCCCCAGCCAAATAAGCTTTGAGAAAGAAATGTTTGTAGACAACAAAACCCAGACATTGCATGCTTGAATTTTACATTAGAAAACCAGTTAGAGCCTCGCGGAACCATTTTTTGGAAATGTGTGTTTACGTATTTACTCAATTCCTTTTTCATTGGTTGATTCATAGAAAAGAGTGTGACATTCCACGTTCCCAAATGTTGATTTATTATGTCTACTTTGTATTTCTTGAAAGCTGTCATTTTTTAAAAAGTGGCAGATTATTTAAAAAATAGCTTAAAGGACATTTTACATCACTGTCAAAGACCACAAAGTTTGATATCAAAGTATTAGATGTTTCTCAATTTTATCTACAAACTCTTTCAGAAGCTCTTTTTATGTATAAAAGAGCTGCATATGTGTGACAGCCTTCTGAGGAAAGTGGGCTGGGGACCTGGTACACAAGGAGTCACAGCCAATCACAGGCTGCCCAAGAGTAAGAATGTCACGTCACCCCGGCCACGGAAATGGTACCAGGAACCACTAGCAGTCTGTGGTCTTGTTTCAACTGCATTATAAATTACATGTCTCCTCTCAAGCCCTCACCCCTCCGATCCCATCCAATCTAACATGTGACTATATTACCAAATGACAGTGGAAAAAAGGTGGAATGCCTGTAACAGTCACTGAGGATGGTATGACACATTAAATTTTGGTGGGCCACTTCTCTTTGATTTTTGGTTAAGCAGAACAGAGTGAACATTGGCACCATGTTGAATTTTACTGAAGAATGTCATAAAATAAATTGAGCAAAGATAAAAAGAGTAGTGTGATAAAGAACAGGAAAATACACCAAAATTCTGACTTGAAGTCATTTTAAAGAAGAGAAATATTCTACAACAGATAAAGAAAGTTTTAATTTCTTTTCACATTAACATTGCTTACCACAATCAGTTAACAGAAATTACTGTAACATTGGTCAAGATGACTTCATAAAACTAAAGATGTTTGTTATGAGAAAACCTCAATGTGAATGATGATGTTAGATACTATATTTTTCATGATAAGATACAACTTATTTTGAAAAGAAAGCAAATATTTCAGATCAGGGAGACATGCTGAGGTTTTAATAAAAGAAACGCATTGCTTTGTCCAGAATACTTAAGTCCAGGACACTTCAGGTAAGAGATGAGTCAGATGCCAAGCGCTGGGCAGTGGCACAGGCCTGCAGTTCAGGCTTTATTTACATGACTGGGTCTATGCAGCTCTCACCTTCAGGTTAAGTGAGGGGCTATTTTTGGCAGAGGATCTTCAATAGTAGCCTTGGATATGGATCAATTATATTTTAACCATCAGGCAGTCTGAGGAATTGTTTTTAAACGATAGTTGAGTATTTTCATGTATATACTATTAAGGCATCTAAATTTTTGGTGTTTTCAGTATATAATTTTACTGCTACTTTTTATTCTTTTTCCATTTTGTACAACTATAATATTAGATATTAAGTGACACAATTCTTTCTCTACTAATGAATCATTTTATCCCACTTAGGAAACTCTAAATTGAAGTCTTGCAAAAGGGAAAAATATATAATGTGGAAACACACAAAAAACTATATTGAAAACAAAGAGAATTTTTAACCACCAGAAAAATGTAATCATGATTAACTGATAGTCTTTAACTTTGGAAAAATAGGAGTAATTAGAATCAAAATAAGTCCTAAAAATAATTACCAGTAGTTTGTTTTCCAAAAGAAAAATAGAGCCATAAATGGTTAATTGCCCAATTAAGAAACTACCAGATTCTTCTTCAGTCAACACTAACAGGATTCACATTTGAGCAAGTCAACAAAGCATATAAATATTTAACACCTCTTGAATATAACATTTTAGTATAACAGAGACTACATAATTCTATCCACTGTTGTGACTGTGCACAAATTAACCAGGTTAAATATCAAAGATACATTGGGATTACTCCCAAACCAACAACAAAATATTAATTGAAATGAATTTTAAAAGATTCAGAAATAAAAGTAGAAAACAATTTTAACATGGATGAGACAGTGCTTAAACAATTATTGACCTAATCAACACCTTTAAAATTACCACCAAAATGTACTACAATATATTTTTTTTAATTTAGTTTACAGAAGGAATCTATAAGTACAGGTTGCAGAAAGAAAATGTTTAGTGCTATTTACATTCATTTTAAAACTCTGCTCTATACAAATTTAATTCTGATCAGTAGGAACAATATTTTTGTAGATCTACTGCATATAAAGCCTTTTCATCAAAGCATTAACAACGAACAAACAACCTGATTGCATTTAAACAAAGCTGAACATCTGAAACAATTTACACTTAATGTCTGTAAGGGCTGTGAACACTTACTGAGTATAGAACATAATGTCAGCCTGCAACTTCATTTTTAAAAAGGCTAAAGTTATTTATATGGAATCTTGTTCTATATACTACACGCCAATCTATATTGAAGTTCTATATTTAGCTATTTTATAAGTCTTTTATTAAATATATTCTACACATATTTGTAATTTCATCCAGGAAGAATTTCTTCCCAGTGAAAAAAATATAAAATCTTTAATATTTTTTTACAGATTTAGGTGAAACTAGCTCATGCTTTAGTGCTGTGCATTGATTTTTTTAGCATATCAATCTTTAAATTATTGGTATAAAACAAGAGAGTGGCATCCTTAATTATATATGCCTTAAAAATCAGCTTTTGATTTTAATATAATTGCAAGCACTAACACCAAATGCAAACTGTATAAAGAAACAAAATTAGTACTATGAAGATTTTTTTTTAATTTTAAGAATTCATCTGAAATCTCTAATGAGTAAGTATGATGCTGAACATGATTAGGGATGAGCAATAATTATGGAAAATTTCAATTTTCTGATATTCAAATACATAAAATTGATCAGTCAATGAGGTTTTCTAATATTTCTGCTCGCTAACGAAAGCCTCTGAGCGCCTGGCATACCTCCCACTTTAAGGCTAGGAGACGCACTCTCACCCCTCGTGTGCTGTCTGAACAAGCACTCAGTGACTAGGACTCAAGAGTGCATGTATTAAAGGAAAAAAAATAGTTTCATCAGCCCTCTACTGAGTGCTTTAAACAACAGGCACATTTTGTTTTTGTTTTTTTCATTTGTTGCAGTGAAAATAGTCACACTCAGTTTAATATTCTGTGCCAGTACAGCCACCATGGCTGACTTTGGTAGAATTCACCCAACATTTTAGTTTCTTTTCCATTTTTTTCCTCTTTAGTTGGCTCTGTAATTAACTTGATTGATTGCTGAGAATCTTCCAGTGTGGAATTGTATACATGAGTATTTCTAGGTACAATAAACTGTTATAAATTCTGCTGATGAGGAAAATAATGTCAATCTTTTTTAGTGCAAATTGTATTTGGAACACTTGATTTATTAGTTCTGATGATGAAAATTTTTGTGGCAGCAAAATGGTTCTGCTATGAAAGATAACTTGTTAGCTTTTCCCCTGGAGATTGACTGCATTTGAAAACCAATACAATTTAAAACTGCTCAACATAAACAAAAATATAAGAAAGAAAAAATCATAGAGAAAAATGTTCTTGTTTTGTTTTACTTTCATGAGAAAAGATGACAGTGTTCATGTGATAATTCAGATCCGTGGATTTGCAGGCAGACTGTTCCTAAAGGTCTCTGAAGCTATGTTGGGTCTCCTCTGTCCCAGCAGCATGAAAGACAAAGACTGTGTCACACCACACTAGGCAGACAGTGTTTACAGGATTACACAACAATTACTCTCTCCAGTCTTTTCACGATTCCTCTGACCTAGGGAAAAGGAAGAAACAGCTGGTTTATAAGAGCCGCTAGAGCTGCAGGGAGGAAAGAAATGGCACCTAAGTATAAGAAACACATTTTTTTTTAAAGTTTGCATCTTTTTTTACATTAAAAGGCTATAAAAAAGTTTCTTTAATTTTAGCACACTTCAAAAATGTCTGGTTATTTGCTTGACAATCTATTCATAAACTATAAACACTTCCTTTCCTCTGGAATTCCAAGAAAAACCCAGCCATTTTTGAATGCCTGTCTTTGTGGCTAAAGTGAGATGTTCCTTCAGTGCTAGGCTTACCTTGAGAGTTGGGCTCTGGTAATGTCTCTCTGGCCACCAAATGCATCACTGTTGTTTTGCCAAAAGGAAGTTTTAATGCTACATAAAAAGTAGAAGACAATTTATTAAACATACATCGGAAGGAAGGAGATAAAAGAAAATACACAATTGGTTAATATCAGTGATCACCTCTAGAGAAAACAATAAAAAGAAATATAAAATTTATTTTAAACATACTTTTTCCTAGATTAGAAAAATGTTCAGATAAAGAGATGTGCTTCTGGGCTGGGGTTGTGGCTCAGTGGTGGGTCACTTGACTAGCATGTGTAAGGCACTGGGTTTGATCTTCAGCACCACATAAAAATAAATAAAATAAAGGTATTGTGTCCATCTACAACTTAAAAAATTATTTTAAAAAAGAGATATATGCTTTTAAATCTAATAGTAATTCATTATATAGTAATATAATGTTATATTAATATAATAGTAATATAATATAATATAGTAATAGTATTCGGTGTAGTAAAATTACTACACCGAATAGACTCAAGACAAAAAAATGACAAACTTACTTTTAGACATTTATTCTCAACCTTGTACTCTTTACTTAGAAAATAATCTTTAAAAGGTCAAATTCACTCAGTATTATTAATAATCATTGTTTTCTAATTAAGCCTTTAAAAGGTATTTTTCACTCATAATAAAAATTGTAATATAAAATATTTCAGACACAGAATAATCCACATACCTATATACTGATGAACCTAATGGAGCAAATACAAACATCAAGCTTTCATGGTAAATCACTTTATTATTCTATATATAAAATCAGAAGCAGCCAGTATATCTAACTTCTAGCTGAGGCTGGCCTTGAACTTGTGATTCTCCTGCTTCAGACTCCTGAATTGCTGGGATTACAGTCGAGTGCCATTGCATAGGCTAGGCTGGGCTCAGTGGTATGCTGCTGTAGAATTTTAAAAATCCCAGTTGTCTTCAATACTAAGTACTAATCCATAGAAGCAAGGTGAATTTCCAAAGTGCTCCTGAGTAACTCACCCTTAGAAGCTATAAATTTAATTGGTAGGTACTATTATTTTTCTTCTCCATACATGAATTTTAGCCAGAAACACTGGACATTAACACAATAGTAAAGGTGAAGGAAGAGGAATAGAACTAAAAACGCTTTCTCCTTTCTTCACTGTAGATGCTTGGCTTCCCACTATGACTGGACAATAACCAGAACAAAGGTTTTCAACCTTTAGCCTACATAAAAATCAATGGGGAGTAAAACTGGGAGATGGCGGAGGGTGGTGCAGGCAGAAATATGCAAAATGAGTATCCCTGAGGACCAGAGGCATAGCTCAGTAATAGAGCACTTGCCTAGTGTGCACAAGCCTCTGGGTGCCATTCCTAGCAACACACACACGCACACGCACATATCATAAACAGATGAAAATGTTCTGAAAAATAATCCCCAAGGTGATTCTTATGTCCACTGTCTCAGAACCACCCTTGGAGAAACACTGAGCCAGAATTCATTGACCACCAAAGATTTGACTGGTCACCACCATCTTCTTCATCCTTTAATTAGTAAGGCTGTCACCACATCTTTCTTTTAGTGACCTGAAATTCCATGTAATTTTAAGGCTACACCTCAAAAAAGAGGATTCAGCAAGCCTGTGATTCCAGCTGTTCAGCAGACTGAGGCAGAAAGTTCATCAGTTAGAGGCCAGCCTGAGTAACTTAGAAAGACTCTATCTCAAATAAATAAATACAGAGGACAGGGCTGGGTCTATGGCTCAGTGGTAGAGCATTTGCACAGCATGTGTGAGGCTCAGGTTCAATCCTTAGCGCCACATAAAAATAAACAAATATAGGCATTCTGTCCATACACAACTACAAAAAATAAATAAATAAAGAGACAGGGGATGTAGCACAGTGGTAGAGCACCCTAGATTCATTTCTCAGTGTAGGGCTAAGGCAGGGGGCAGGCAGAAAGGATATAGGGATATGTTTTAAGAGACTTATAATCAAAAATTTAAGCTTGACATTTATTGAGCCACAAAATTTCAAGAATGGCAGAAAACTGGGCTCAGTGGTACGCTGCTGTAGTCCCAGCTACTTGGGAGGCTAAGACAGGAGGACTATTGGCGCCCAGAGAAGGAGGTAGGCCTAAGCAACATAGCAAGACCCAAAAGAAAAATAAATTTGCTGAGAATGCCTAGGTCTCCTATTGAATCACCTACATAACTGAACCCCACCCTGGGCAGTAGCCCCACTATTTTATATTCATTTCACTGCTTGAATATCACCTATAAGGAAGCATCTCAGTTCTTGCAAGGTGGCTCATTCTTTCATGAGCTCAATGTATTCAAACATTTTCCCTTATATCTAATTTAAAAAAATAGGGGCTGGGGTTGTGGCTCCATGGTAGCACGCTTGCCTAGTATGCGTGAGATACTGAGTTCGATTCTCAGAACCACATACAAATAAATAAAATAAAGGTTCATCAACAACATATATATATATATATATATATATATATATAAAATGCTTGCCTTTGATTTGCAGTTACTGGTTATACACTTCCAATCAAAGGGCTACAAAGAACAAGTCTAGGGCCATATAAAACAGACCTAAGACTTCTTCCATACTAGCCATTTAAATATTTGAAAAACCTGCTATTGCCCTGTATGCTGTTCTCCTTTATTGCGGACATCCAAGAATATAAAGGGGGACAAAAAAGAAAAACTGAAACCAAAAAGGCAAACAGCTGAATGGCATTTTAAAATTCTGGTCAAACACCGAGTTGCACAGGTCTGGCTATGCTCCTACACATTGTCTAAATCACTAAGGCCAGAGATGGCTTATTTTGCTTCTGAAAAGATTAAAAACAACACAGAATGACAATAATAAAAATATGAGTCAACCTGTTAATTATTCTAAAATAAATTCCAAAAAACTATAGGTAAAAATTTACAATAAAAAATTTGCGATTAAATGGGAATAAGTCAATAATTTTGATCTGAACACAAATTCTATGATCTTTAATATAACACTGGATCATTTGGTCACTGCAGAAAAATAATTAAGAAATGGGAGTTGATGGGAAACCGCACATATAGATCAATACTCAGAGGAGATGGAGAATCTCAAAATTAACTCATATAGTTAAAAGCTTAAATTTCAACCAACATTTACCAATTTACATAACATCTTGTTTAATTAATATAACATCTTGTTTGAGCCATACAGAATTAAAATAAAAAAGACTAAAAATGGCTCCATTCTTAATGAATGTACAATACATCCAACGCACTCCTAGTCAATCTTTACATGAAGGCTGGTTTATCTAATTATATAAAAACTGTAAAAAGAGCTACAAACAAAAACAGCTTTAGTTTTAAATAACAGCTATTTCTTGGAGGCCACAGCATATTTTTAGGCCAGTTATAACACCAAAACTGAGTTATATGAAAGATTATATACAATGTACCAACTTGACACTGTCTAAAGCGTTGCATGCATCTGCTTTAGTCCTTATAACACACAACTTTTACAGCAGAGTATCTGTCCTATGTACTGGAGCACCTTAAAAGGAGATTTTATCTTTCATCCCAGAATTCCCAAGATTTTATTACTGTCTTGACACATAAGAAGAGTTCAATAAACTTTGCTAAATAAGTGAATAAAACTGTTCTACCTTTAAGGAAAAATACATTAAATACTTCACTGTTAGATTTAAGGGAAAAAAAATCTGACAATAATGAAAAAGATATATTTATATTTTGTCTGCCTACAAATTTCCAATTATCTGAATATATCTGAAATTCTATACTAAAAATAAAACAAACCCTATTTATGATAGAAAATGCACCCCATAAGGGGGCACTATTGAGCTACCATTTTCCTAATCACACATAAAGAACAATTATTAGCTAATTATTAAAGTGTCTACTACATGTCAAGCACCATTTTAAGGTGTTTGAATATATACACTAACACCCCTCCTAACCTATGAAATTGGCACTATTGAATTCCCTATTACTGATGAAGTTACTGGGACACAGATCTTAGCTGTCATTTATTCATGGTTATACAGAGAAATCAGGGTACAATGTGGACAGTTTGGTTCCAAAATCTGTTCTTTTAACTACTATATTAGACTCATGGCTGTCATTTACTTTTATTCTCATATGATCACAACGATGATCAGCTGCAGTCAAATTAAGAACGCTTCATTACATTTGAAAACCAATTATCAGACTTTTTTTCGTTTGTCCAATTTTAACTTTAAAAATTACATCTAAATTATATTATCCAGAAGTACAATAAAATTACATCTATTATGTAACAGTATAAACTTCTAACTATACTGGGATAGAGTTTATTTTATAAAATAGAGCTAAAACTAATTTAACAGAATGCAAAGCGTAAAGGAGTAGGCATACTGAAAACAGAATTCAGAGTTGAATTTGTAATGTTTTTTAGTAAAATCCAAGACTTAAGCATTTAAAATAAATGAACAATGCTACCATGAGACAGACATGAAGTCTCATTACAAAGGTGACTATTACCTCCTAAGGTGACATTTCCATGTAGAAATCGTCCTTGATAAATAAGTCGTAGAATATTTGGACTGCTGACCTGTTCTTCTTCCCAGTCTGAAAAGAATGCAAGGCAAAGGTTAAGTGCATTTCAACACATACCTGAGGTGCTGCTATTGCGTTGTTTTAAAATTTCAGATTCAAGTCAGTTGGAGTATATCAAAGAAGACACTTGGAGCTTCCAAATAATTGAAATAGATACTATTCATGCATTTGCTGCAGCCTTTATTCTTTCTGACTCTTCCCATTAAATAGCAAGATATGCAAGAGTATACAGTTTTTGCTTTTTAAAGAATACTAAAGTATGTCAAATTGTAGACCTGAAGTTTTAACAATTAAAAAAAAAAACAGCTTGAAAAAAATCTAATCCCTGCGTAGAGGTATATCATTTGAAAATTAATTTCAATTACCAGTAAATAACAGGCAATATTATAATGTTGCAATATCTGTATCTGTTAAAAAATATATATTCAAGGCTTGAAACAACCCACTTAAAAAAGACTTGTTAAAGAACTTAAGATAGTAAATAATGGACACATATTATTTATCATCTTTTTGAGGCCAACAGGCAAAAATTATTAATGACACAACTTTAGCTCACCTTTTCCATGATAAATACTTAGAACAAACTCCCCAAATAATATGTATAGAAGATACTATATAAATATGAAAGCTAGGAAAGTACACAAAGAAAATCAATAGCAAACTGGTAACAATTTATAAAATGGGTGACAGAATATTTAATTTTAGCCTATAACTTATGTTAATAGTAAAATATGGAATATCAGTTCATGAAAATAATGGTTTAAAGACACTGGTATTATGGCAGGTATGGTGTTAGTAATTTTTATTGAGTTGTAGATGAACAATTTAAGCTCTGGTTTTGATAACAATTTAAGAATTCCTTTTTCATCTTTGTCAGCAATTCTAGTATGATGTGTTTGTTTCCTATGGAAGTTCCTGTGGTCAGGAGATAACTGTTGACTCAAAAATAATTTAAATACTCCAAAAACAGGAGATAAGGTAAACATAGACTTTCCCTTTTGACTTTTTGAAAAAGTTTTCAAAATGATTACTATGAATGTGAGAAAAATCACTGCCTCAAAGTGACTCAGGCATAGCAGAAATCAGCAGAGGAGAAATGAATCTGTCATTTCCTGTACCCCTGCCTCCTGCCTTTTCTCCCTTCCTCTGGTAACAGCCTTTGCTGCCTTCTGACTCCACTGATTCTAGGGACTTCCTTTTCTAGAAGACAGATCAAATAAGCTGCATTAATATGACTCTGAATTTATCACTTCTAAAATCATTCTTTTATAGAATATTTCTGGTCAAGATTTAAGTGTTCCATAGATAAGAAGGCAAATGACAGGACCTGTCTAAATCACAAGGGGAAGGAGGGAAGGCTGGTATTCTAAAAATCTTTTAAAAACTTTTTTAAAATGCAAAAAATTAAAGCCACATGGTTCATTATCTTATACAGAGTCTCATCACTTCCATGTATTTAATAAGGTATTTCCCCTTCCCTCTCCAAGGATCTAACATTTAAAGAGACCTAAAAACAAACTGGAATTTCAGATTTCAGGTATTACTAACCTAACACGTCTGTTTTACTTATTAGCAATATTTCCACAAAATTGCATAGAGTATACCAAAGAAAACTAATTCCTTCTAGAAGTATATGGAACACAAATTATTTTCTATTGATCTGATATTTATCATACCTTGGTTATGGGCATCAAATATTTGTATTTACTAAATTTAAAGATATTACATAATATATACATACTTAAAATTTTAATTTAAGTATTTTATATGAAATAAAATAATTTTTTCTCAGTGGTAGAGCACCTGCCTAGCAGTATGAAGCCCATGCAAGTAGCATTCAACTGATACAATCAATTTTTAATATTGGTAGATAGTTTGTTCATTTCGGATATGATTTAATAGCAAAGACCTACACTTGATTTTTTCCCTTGAATTAGAATATTTTAAGACATTGAAATTAATTTTATTATCTAAGTCAAATACTTATGAAAGTCAAAGTATTTCTTTTACCTCAATTTATAATATTGTCCAAATAAAATAAATTTGAGTGGGATTACCTATTTTGTCTCATTACCTTTTCTACAATATCTATATCAGAAGCCATCTTTGTTTCCCCACCCCACCCCACCCCCACAAAAAACAAACAAACAAAACAGATAAATTAATTTTTTGTATCATACCTAACACAATATCACTCTTAGGTACTTAAAAAATGTTCTTCATACTGATAGTTGTCTATCCTGTCTGGCTGTAAAAAAAAATACAATATTCTTGAAGTCCCAAGCTTTTGTCAAATTCCTTGAACCTTTAGCTTCTCTTCCTTCCTGATTTAGGAACTAGCCCCTGGGTTACCAATGTGAAGAAAATTCTAGTAGTTCCACAGTCTTTGCTTAAATCAGTTTCTTAAACTCGGGCCTATAAACCCACAAAGATATCTCCATATGGTCTAAAGGTCCTCTTTAAGAATTTTCAAATTGTATAAATTTTAATGATAATCTGGAAGAGTTCTCTAGATGATTCAAATAATCACTTGATAACAGGTGCACCCTTGGGATTTTAGTACCATATATGCTTTGGGTTTATGGTTGAACTGGTGCCAAGCAGTCAGTACTTCTTTAATTGTCAAGTGATTAATGAAAAAAGAAGAGAGGGTGACTTAATACTTAAATGATGCATTCTTTGTAGAAGACTGAATGACAATTTGGTACAGAGTATGAATAAAGGTTTTGTGGTGAGCCTGCAGATAAACGGGTCATCATACACCATGCAGGAACACAGGCATGCCAAATTCAACAGTATTCATGGTGCAAACAATGAGTTGGCTTTAGCAAAAATACATCATCTGGCACATTCATGTTCTTAATTTGATCATTATTGGATTTAGAGTTATATTTGCATTTTCTTTGTAGATGCATTTTAGTTCTGTGCTTTTTTATGGCTTAATAAAGAATTATAATTGGGTTTTATGCTTCTATATTTTAAAACATCCATTATAATAAAAATAAGTCAGTACTAGGGAATCTGTAAGAATTTTCTTTCTCTAAAAAAGGTTCCTTATGTTATTTAAAGTTGAGAAACACTGACCTAATTGATTCATTTTGTATACACTGTGGTCTTTGTTGAAACAAGCCTTGTCCTTTAAAAGTTCAAAATGCTTTGCTAATAAAATTAAATGAAATCAGCTGAAACAGACTTATCCCTATGGTACATGCCATAAAAGGGTCATGACGACACTTGGGGAAGTTCAAAGGAAGAACATAAACTAAAGATTCATTTAAGGGAGGCAAGACAGAGTCTTTCTTAGATGGGAAAGAAGCAGAGAAAGAAGGAACACCACACACTCTCCAAAATTGCTCGTTATAGACACTGGCTTGAAAATGCAAAGCATAAACAAATTTTCCCCTTTTTTAACCTTGTTCAGGAAACACATGAACTGGCATAAATGAGAAGTCAACTTTGTTTCAAACTTAATTTTAAATAGACTTTGTATGGAGTAGATAAAGAGAATGTATTATAATCTGTTAATGATAGTTTTTTTCCTTTTACTTTGTTTTTGTTATAAATAGCAATCTGTGTATTAATTATTTTGTGTTTTTCTATTTAAAAAATATTTTTCATTTACACTAAAACAATTCCACCGAAAAAGGAGAACTCTGCATACTGAGCTCCTTATACAATTTTGGAATGAGAAAACTAAATGGCACAAATCTAGGGAAGGATACAAGTCCTCAATTATTTTTTTTCTTTTTCATTCGATGCATATATAATGTTGACAAAATGTCTGTAAAAAAAGGGATAGCATCAACAGTTAACAGTGTTCATCCTCAGGAGAAAAACGCCACTTACCCATTGGCCAATTGTCATACACATGCTTTGCAATGTCAGACGCAGAATCGTTGGGAGAAAACAGGAACTCTTTTGTTTTTCCACTCACCAAGATGAGGCGCAAATTTATCTGAAAGAAGACAAGTATCCTCTTAATAAAAGTCTTAAAATTTGAAAACTTACCAAAAAATGACTTGTATAGGAAAAATGACAAGGCAAACCAAATTTAATTATGCTTTTAAATTTAACTACTTTGACAATGTTCAGAATCGGACTTTTGCAAAGTTATCACTACTCCTATAGAATACACATTTTTCTATTGAGAAACTAATAAAAGTGTAGACCATGTGGATCTTATTACTTAAACAGGGCAGAGACAATAGTCTGAGGTCCACTGGACTCACATTTCCAAGACAATATATATTTGCTTATAGCATTCTAAACATCTTTTTTCACAATGTTCACTTTTTAATATTTTTTGCCATAATTAACAATGTTATTTAAAAAAATAACCATATCTATTCATTTCCACATAAGTCATGGAAATATAAGCGTACTTTTCTACAGCTCTGGGCTTCTGTAAAGAATCAGAAAAACTTCACTATAAGTTGGGTCTGGTTGAGAGCTGAGCCCTGGAACTAGGCAGTCTAGCCTAGTGCTGTTATATATAAAGAACAAAGAATGGCATATGTTCCTGTTCAAGCTGTGCCAAGTCCCAGGTTATCCTAGTACTCTTCAGTTACCAAAATATGTATTTTTATTATTAAAAATACCAGATAATCTGTAAGATACTTAAGCCTACAATGAGTAAATTGGTAGCTACTGCAGTACCATGAAGACACCAGGGTCACAGATTTACTACTTAATCACACTCAGGATTAATGTCACTCCTAGTGCCCACTCCTATGTTGAAGACCTAACTCCCAAAGCAACTGTCTTTAGGAGGAAATAGGGGTTAAGAGAGGTGCTAGGATGGGGCTCTGATTCCTACCACTACGGTCTCAGAAGAGGAGAAAGAGAAGAGAAAGAGCACTGTGTACTCACTGGCCTGCAAGCCCCTCTCTCACTTTCTCATTGCCCACTGCCCCACAGCTACAGTGAGGACAGAGAGAAGGGGCCCACACCAGAACCCAACCATGCTGGCATCCTTATCTTGGACTTCCAGACTCCAGAACTGTGAGAAAGAAATATTTTTTAAGCTGTCCAGTCTGTTTGTTATGGCAGCCAAATACTTTAAGAAAGATATAAGAAATTTGAGACTACCTTTAGGAAGGAAAGCAACATTGGATAAGATAGAAACTAAAACCAAATTATTAGAAAGGAAAAACATTTTGTTTATTAAAAAAATATCCATGGGTTGCTAAGCAAATAACCTGTTTATTGGTAAGGCTAAGAAAAGGTATAAAGTAAGGTTAAATTTATACTGTAGTTTTAACTGAAAAGTCAAAATTTTCTATTTTTGTTTTCCTATCTTTCTATATTAAAAAAATGAGGACTCTCATCTAAGTTCTCAGCATTTCCTATTTTTAAGCTAACATATATCAATATCACAAAGAAACTGATAATATATTTTTATATTTCAAAGATCAATGGTCTAAAACAGTTTATGATTTATATATTCAGAATATTAGAAACTTTTAGTCTTTAGATGCAGGTTTTAAAAGAATTAAATATTTTTTCATGTTTATAAATGGGTATGAATTTTCCGTTTGAAACAGAGCTGACTAAGCCTTCCTCATGGACACTGCCCTGCTGCATATGCTTAGTACCCCTGCCCAACTCCAGTAAACATTCAAATTTTTAACTCATGGTAGAGTTTGAATGTGGCTCTGAGCTACAAAATGAGAACAAACAGCAGGGTAAGATTTTATTACAGTCTTCTACTCAGAAGGAACTTTAATCATCCCTCTGGGTGAAGAAAGGAGAGAATATAATAGTTTTAAGACTAAAAATTTCTATCAAATCTTATAGTTAGAAGTATCCTAAACTGAAGAGTTAAAGGCTCTCCAATGGAAACAGCTTATGTTCAAAATTAAAAACAGTAGCAGTCTATCCAAACATTAAGTTCCAGGGCAAAGGAACCCATTGCCTGAAACACCTGCAGTGCCTGGAACAGTGCCAGGCATGTAATAGGTTTTTAACCAGTTTTTGGTCACTGATTCATATTTGAGCTTCCTCAGTGTTAAGAAGCAAGTGGAAGTGCAGACTGGAAAGGCAGAGGCTAAAATCAAAGCCTGATCAGTACACTGAGCTTTGTTTTGAATGAATAGCTCAATATGTAGAATGGGAGTTAGTGTGCTTTGGACAGGTGGGTAATTCAAACAGGTAAGCGCCTCAATCTTTAATTTTCTGAGAAGGGGATCTTTATTTGTCAGCACCATGGCACAGTTAATTTAAACACTATCATTCAGTAAGACACTTTGAGAAGTAAAATTAATTCTGGACTACATATTAACCTACATGTTGGGCCTGGTTTTCAAATAATGATAAAGATTGGGTTATTGATATAGAAGATGAAGAGACTGGTCTCAACTTGGTTCTATGCTTCTGTGTATGAAATAAACTTGCTACTAGGCTGTATATTTTAGGCTGTAACATTAATGGAGGAAAACCCTAAATTTCCTAATTTTTTTTTTAGAGGAAATTTTGAAAGCAATCACCCAGATAAACACCTACATACCCAGGATGGTCAGCAGTTATTTTTCCAATATTAACAGAATCTTCTCAGACTTACTCAAGATAAATAATGTTAATCATATTTCCTCTCAGTTAATGCATGGCAACTTCTATAAATGTGAGCAAGCTTTAAAATACTATGCACTTATCTAAATATTTACTAATGAAAGACATTTTTACTTCTTCGAAGGCAAGTTAAGTCAATCTATAAAATACTTTTAATAAAAATCTTTGCTTGTGGGCAGATAAGGATAATTTTAAAATAAGACTTTTATTTACAGTTTAAAATGTGATATACTTTTGTGTACATACTTGTCTAAAAAGAAAACTGTTATTAAGACTCTGAATGACTTGGTATGAGATGGAGTTCCCATTATGTAATGAATTCCCAGGGGATAGCATTTAGACCATCTAAATGAATTATACATTTTATAATTACTTTTGAGGCAAAACAAAGACTATTAGTAAGGAAAAACTGCCATGATCATTTCCTGTAAGGCCAATGGAACAACAAGAACTCTTCAGTGCATGTAATTCAAGTTTTAAAAAGTTTTCAAACTGCCATTTCTACTTGCTAGATTAAATCAATTTGGAATTTAATCTAGAATTTAATTCATACAATAATTTTTTTAATTGGTCAGTATGGAAAAATGAGGGGAGAGAAAGAGGGAAAATGGAGAACAGAACTGACTGGAACAGTTTTGAAAATAAAAGACAATTATAGAGATGGACAATGTCCTGGGCTGGGGATATAGCTCAGTTGGTAGAGTGCTTGCCTCGCATGCACAAGGCCCTGGGTTCAATCCCCAGCACCACAAAAACAAAAAAAAAATCAAGATGGACAACGTCCTTTAAAAAGAAATATGACTGTTTTCTACCAAGAAACTAACATGTTGATAAAAATATCCCCACTTCTCTGGGAGTCTGAGAGAGAGTGATTACCGGGGTTCTCTACTTTATGGTTGAATTTTTAGAAAACTATCAGCAGAAAAACATTTGACCTCATATCTGCCTTTTCGCTAAATGGCAAATGGGAAAGGTGTTAGACCCTATTTGCAAATCACTTTTTAAAAGCCCTTAACTTATGCCAGGGGAATCAGGCTGAGTGAAAAAAAAGCCAATCCCAAAAGGTTATACACAGTATGATTCCACTTAAATGATAAGATTCTTGAAATAACAAAATTATAGTGATGGAGAACAGATCAGGGGTGGCCACGTGTTAGGAGAGGGAAGGGAGGAGGAAATGCTGTGTCCATAAAAGCCTGGCATGAGGGATCCTTGTGATGGCACTGTTCTGAACCTTGATGTGGTAATGCTCACAAGAACTACATGTGATAAAACTGCACAGAACTAAACACACATACACACATGGGCTTTGTAAAACTGGGCAAATCTGGGTAAAGTCTGCGGATTTTTTCAATATCAGATTTGTGTTGTGATAATTGTGGTCAGGGAAGACACTTCCATTAGGGAAAACTGGGTGAAGAATATATGGGATTTCTTTGCATTATGCCTTCCAACTGGAAAGAAATTTATAATTATTTCAAAATAAATTTTTTAAAAGCCCTTAGCTTCCTAAAAACTTACATGGTATTTAGTATGTATCTGTCTGTAGTTATTTTTATTTCCACTTGAAGATGAACATTTTTTTAAAAAAAATATTGTATTAAAATAGCTATATTTTTTCTAGAAAAAAATAAACAAATTTGAAAATAGATGAACATTTTCTTTATTCTACAGTTATAGATTTGTAAATGGCGTATTTCAAATTTTTATTAACTCTACTGAAAAAAATGATGGAGAAACTATTTTATTTTTCTAAATAAGATTGATTTTAAATAGAAATTATTCAAGTATCTGTAGTCTTAATATAGTGATGATATATTTCATAATATTTCCTTTATTCATTCATTTATTCAAGCATTTTCTGATACACACTCTGCTTGATGTCTGGATTATAAAGATTTGGCACAAAAGCTCGAGGATTTTATAACCTTGAAGCTAATTCAGACAAAGAAAGAACTATGAAAAAGAGGGGTAGAGAGGATATAAAATTATTTACAATGCTCAATAAATGTCTGCCGAATGAAATTCAAAAATAACAAAAAAGGAAGTATCTGAGGGGCTGAGATGTCCAGAGTAAGATGTAGAAGAGTGAATTTAAAAAGTAAAACCAACAGCTTGCATTTACTGAGTGGCTTACTTATTATATTTCAGGTACAGCATTTACTAAGGCCACCCAGCCATCTCTCAAACAGGCATTACTACCTCCATTTGAGAGCTGTGGGAAAGGCCGGGGTTTTAGTATCTACCTACCTGACCACTCTGCTAATGACACTCAGCAAATTCTTACTGGGACCCCCACAGTCCTATTTATCCTCCAACAACCTCTAGAACACTCTTGCCTTCCTTATGCTCCAAAAACATAGATGCCTACATTTGGTTCTTAAAACTACCAATTCTTCCTGCCTTAAGGTCTTTACCTAACTTGTTCCTTCTGCCTGGAATACTCTGTGCTCTGCATTCCCCATCCCAAGCCACACTTCCAAATCTCAATATACTTTACTACTCAGTGTCTTAGTCCGCTGAACACCCTCAATGGTTTACATATGCTTGAAAAGGATGGCATAAATCAATCCTCCTCAATTTAATCATCCTAGATGAAATCATGAATTTAATTTTTTGAGAAAAAGAGTTGGAAAATAATTTAAAGGAGAATTGGAGAAGCCAAGAAAATATTGGTATCCACCCTACCACCAAATGGGGTTGTTGCAAGCAAATCTATATTTTTGAAGAAATTTTAATATAAGACAGCTGTGAAAACAGATTTTAACCCATAAGAAAATACATCTGAATTCCTATCTAGGAATTCACTCATACTCAGTGGACAAAGGCATGGAATTACAAACTAAGGTACACTGAGATCTGCTAAATCCACCAAAGCCATGGGATCTTTTTCTACATTCCTTTAGCACTTAACATGTTGTACATTCTAACATATTACATACTAAAAACTGTTGTAGGTGGGAAATTCAGTGGAATACCATATTTGAAAATGTAGAAACTTTTACCTGTTCTAAGAAAAGCAGAGAGGTCTCTAACTTAAGTTCCTAAGTAAACTTTTCTATCTCCTCATTTACTAGGGATGTGAATTTCTGAAGCTATATTCCAAAGCAATATTTAATATTTTTGAAATTAAGAGTCATTTGACTACTTATTTTAAAAACACTTTGAACACAACATGAAGAAGTTTGATGGGTTATAAAGATGAATGAATAATAGTGAATTAGCCTACATGCTTTCTATGCAGATTGATTTTTTACTCCTCATCAGAGAAGAAACAAAGAAAACTTGGGGTTTTTGTAAGTACATTTTAGAATCAAAGTATGTAGTTCAAAATTTATGAAGCATTTAGTGTTTGGTACACAGTAAGTGCCTAATTAGCTATTATCACAAATTATCTACCATCACAGTAAGAGTTTACTAAATTACATAATACTACTATATAACATTTTATATAGTACTTTATAATGTATTTTCTTAGTCCTTTATAATATACATTTAATTTAGAATAAGTTTGGGAAGCAGATAAAATTAAACTTCCATGAAAAGACGGACAATTCATGGCAATTCTTGTAAATTATTCCTAAAATTATTAATTTTTTTCAAGTTCCAAATCCTATAAAACTTCCTATAAAATATGTGGCTCTGAAATCAAGCTACAGTTTTGTATCACTTTAAAACCTGACTATATCCTTTTAAGACCTGCAGATAGGATACAAACTAGCTGCTTTAACTGGATTTAAACATGCTAATGATAGTCTAATTTCCTATATACACTATCAACTAAGTAACAAATCTGAATGAAGCCAAAGCACCCACTGCGGGGCACTGGCTTTGTGTCTAGGGAAATCTTTGTTTTGAGGGATTTTCAGGTCTCCTGGCTCACTAAAGTAAGAACTACTGGATACAGCACAATTGTTCTGAGAACTAAATGCTAAAGATATTAAACTAAAGATAGAAGAAAAGGAGCTGGCAAAGAAAATAACAATATAGGGGACCCTGGGGGGAGAGTAAATTTTTCCCATATTCATGATACATTTTTATGTATTTCAGGGAGATGACAATTGTCTTTACTCTGCCCATCTCCCATTAGTGGAAACATGATGGATGGTAGATTTTTGGGGCGAGGCAGCCTGAAATTATAGGGAAGGAAGGTAATGTTAACTATCAATAAGGTGCCAGGAAGGTTTCCTCACATATATTATTTAATTGGAATAGTTCTTGCTTGTGTCATATTTCAACACCTAGTTCAGTACTTTCTATTTTTTCTAATCACTTAATTACACCAGTAAATCCAGATATGACATAGGATGAGTTTTTCAAATGTCTGTACTTAAATCTGTCTTGGCTTCGTACCATTATTTAACCTTCCACAATATTCCTTTTGAGCTAAGGGTTTGCTCCTTTGTGTCCATTCCCAGATTCTCTTCCTTCTACTTATTTTATACTATTATCAATTTCTCAATACTACTTTAAATGTTATGCCTTCACAAACTCCTCAACCCTTCAACACAATAAACTTTTAAAGCTGAAAGGAGCCCAGAATTCATCTAGTTCACAGCTAGAGAATGGACCAGGGAAGAGAGCCCAAGAGGCCAGTTAGTGGCAAAGAACAATTAGAAAATCCTAGTTTTCTCTTAGGTTAGAGTTTTTTCTAGCATATCCTCAACAATACCCTCTCAACACTCCCTTGAGATCCTTCTAAATATCTGATTCCAGTCTTTTCCAAATAGCTACTCTAGAAGGATTTGATTTTCTCTTAGGATTCAAATAACTTTTCAGACAAAAAAACTCCTTAATCTGCTACATACAAACTGAAAACTAATCCTGTGTCCTTCTGAGCCAGGAAACTCCTGAGAAATAGTTACTATGAGAAAAAGGGTTTTTATTTACTGTGAAATAAGTTTGGAAATGTATTTAAAATTTCAAGGGCTGGGGATGTGGCTCAAGCGGTAGCACGCTCGCCTGGCATGCGTGCGGCCCGGGTTCGATCCTCAGCACCACATACAAACAAAGATGTTGTGTCCGCTGAAAACTAAAAAAAAAAAAAAAAAAATCTTAAAATTTCAAGTAACATGGTGCCAGAGGCTAGGGGGAGGGAATAATGGGAAGTGATTGCTTAATGGGTATAAAATTTCAGTTTTGCAAGATGAAAGGAGTTCTGGAGATGGGTGGTGGTGATGGCTACAAAACATTATGAATATATTTAATACCAATAAACTATAATTATTAAATGGTTAACAGCAAATTTTATATGCATTTTACAATATAAAAATTAAAATAACTGAATGTTTTTCCTCTGTTTATTTCATTTTGTATTTTCCTTGTAAACCTTTTAACTACTGCATGTTAGTGTTTTGTATAGGTACTTCTAAAAACAAACAAACAAACAAACAAAACTGGGTTAATTTGAGATAATAAGCCATCTCCTACAGTATATATACAGCTGACTACCAGTACTAATACTGACCCCAATTAAAGGAAAAGGGTAACTGTAAAGTAATAGATATTCAAGTTATAACTTGTTACTCCCTCTATAAGACTGGGAAACTGGCTTGCTGGGTGTTTAAAACTTGGGAGACCAAAGTCAAGGAAGTAAAAAGACCAAGGAAAAAGCAGCCAACATTTTGGCCCTTGCCCTTTAAGGTCAGCCAGGACCCAGAGAACAACAGGACACCTCTCTGGTCCCTGCAACTCCAGTGAGTCACCAGATCTGCTGATCAGGGAGAGAGAGAGGAGCCTAGAGAACAGGAAGCCAATCAGTGCACATCCTGCAAAGAGGAGGGTCATTGGAGACAGAAATGTCCCTGATTCTTCCAAGAGAAGCCTCATATGGTCAGCAGGACCCTGACCCATCCTGGAAGATGGCACTACTGGTAGAGGAAAGCTAAAGGAGCCAAGAGGCTTTGCACACATCCCTAAGAGTGATCTCTGAGGAATCTCAGCTGACTCTTCAGAGTAGATAGGACCAAGGTCAGTTTTGACCAACTTGATCCTAAACATCTGGCAAGAGAGTATAGCCTGAGCACAGTCCTATATGAACATTTAAAAGGAAAAATACTCTTTTTAAAATGTAACTCAAGATGTACACTGTGTCAGCCATACCAAAAGTTAAATAAAGCTGGAAGCTATAAAGGAAGGGGCCTTATGTGGGAGTGCCTAATAATAATGATCACAAAGTATGTTAGAGTTGCAAGTTTGTCCTGAGTTAATTTGAGTCTGATCTCATAGACCTACAAATTTTCTTACTCCTACATTGATAAATTTGATCTGTTTTTCACTCATAAGATATGTTACTTATGTCTTCATGGTTTTCAGAGTCTGGCTGAAATATGAATTGCTTTTGTGCTAATTGTTCATAAAAATGTAATGCTTTGCTATCTTGTATATTGTTGCCTTAGCATGATCCCTGCCCTATGTATACCTGGCTAGTCACTTGACATCTGCCACTGTGGACCTCAGGACTGCTCTGATGCTGAATGCTTTAACTGTCCAGGCCCACTGACAGAGAAGAAGGACTTATTACTTCCCCCCAACTTCACTGTATTTCAACAGGAAGCAGTTTGGAGATATTGTTGCTCATTTTTCCATAAAAATGGAATGTAGAAATAGAAATTGACAGTGAGGAAATGTAACAGTGGTCCACTTTATGCTATGAATATAGAGCTCTTGCTGTTTTGCCACTGCAACTTATTTTTTAAAGGGAAATGTTTCTCTTCCTCTCTCCATGCTCCTCCTTAATCTCTCTTCCTCCCTAATCTCAGAGGAAACAGAATCACCTGTCTTCCCCATTTTATGCAGATTTATCTGTTCTTGAATACACACCCACCATGGGAATGAAATAATCCGGACTTTGGGGAAAATACTAGAAGATCTCAGAAATAACTATCTCCAAAATTAACAAGTGAATTACAACTCCAGAGAACAGTGGAATATAGCCTTTGAATAACCTCTATAAAAGAACCATCCATGCTGATGGGCAGAATCACAGCCTTTGATACTGGAGTCCCCTGTGCTTCTCCTTTACTAGCAAAGTAATAAAACTTCTTTTCCTTTTTCTCAAAAATAATAATAATAATTTTTAAAAATTAAAACCAGTTTCTTCAACTGCAGAAACCTCTCAGAATCTTTCACATGTCAAAATTTTCAAGGGGCAAGGAGGCCTAGGGTGGTCAAGAAAGACTGTTCTACTTTAGGCTTACTCTTCATAAGACTGAAAACATTAATGTGTGTAAAGACACTAGGCTAGATGCTGTAACAAAAATGATTCAAACACAGTCACTAATTCCACAGTACTCTGGGTTGGCTATAAGGCATTCCACAATCTCAGGAGACAGGCGCAAATAGGTCACTGAAATTCAAGTTTGTTTAGAGATTTTAAAATTTGTTGTGTATTATATACTGATGTGAGAAAAAAAAAATTAGTTGTAATAGAAAGTAAACCATCAGTTCTATGGTATTATATTTTTTAGAAAATGTTGAAATAGCTATAATTAAAATAATCTGCTTAGACCTATTGTTAGAGAATGTTAAAGTGACTTTTTACCTTTTATAGCAGCATAATTGTGAATTCAATATTTCTATCTCTGTTTTATAAAAGAGCAGAATATACACAAAGATGGTGTTTTTTCTTTTTCTTTTTTTTTTTGGTATCAGGGATTAAACCCAGGGGTGCTTATCCACTGAGCCACATTCCCAGCCCTTTTTGTATTTTATTTAGAGACAGGGTCTCACTGAGTTGCTTAGGGCCTTGCTAAGTTGCTGAGGCTAGCTTTGAACTTGTGATCCTCCTGCCTCAGCTTCCCCAGCTGCTGGGATTACAGGCATGCACTATCTCACCAGGCTACCAAAGATGGTCTTTAATATTAAACCAAGATTCACATAAGATGGACACAATACAAACACAATTGATTAGGCTTATCTTTCTCATATACTTTTTTCTTTCTTTTTCATACATTTTAAAGAAAACATGGGAAAAAAAAAAAAAGGTTTAGAGTTGATAACTGTAACTATGACCTGGAAAGAAGATAATTTTAATGTGTACCTTTACCCTATGAAAAGGAAAACTAGTGATCCTCAGAGGAATTGTTCTAGATGACTGTTAAAGTCCTTTCCAGTATAAATATCATAGGATTAACATTAAAAAAAAGGAAAATTATTTTTTTCATGAAAATAATATTTTTTAAATTATTTATTCTAATTCATTATATATGACAGCAGAATGCATTACAAAAAAAGGCAAATTATTTAGAAAAATAACAACTTTATTATATATAATAAAATAATATACATGGCACATACAGATGTTCAGTAATGAACAAGTCATCCCTATCAGTTGCCTTTATACTTGAGTTAACATAAGTGGAATGATGTAAACCACTACCTTTTTAGTTCCTTATCACTGTCTGTGATTCCACTACTGAACTGCAGTCTTACAGGTCACTATGATCATCTACTACAAACATAGAAAAGCTGCTTCTCGTTTCTCATCTTCCTTTGTCTCTCCACAACATTCTACACATCTAACTCCTTCCTTTTTGAAAATTTTTCTTCATTGGGTTTATACAATTCCAAAACGTGTCTTCTGGAATACTAATCCCTATAAGGTATTCCAGGGAGAAAAGACTTCGGCAATCAGATATATCTGTGAAACGTGACTTCATTTATTTCACTTCTGGAGATTTTTCCTGTATGTTTAACAAACTAAAAACTCAGAAAATAGTGAATTCATCCGTTTAGTCTTTAACACAACTGCAGTATTTAGCCACAGAACCATTTTCTTTCCCTGTTATCACCTCATAGCTATACCATTTGGTAAAACCTACTTTGGGAAGACTGTTCCTGCTTTAATTCTTGGATCCTCTTTTCTTTCCCTCTTATAAATTAAACATGTGCTTTTCCAAAATTCCCTCACCAATCTCTCTTGTGCCCTGTCCCCTATCTCTGAGGGATCTTACCCACTCCCAAGGCTTCAAATGCCACCTACATAGAATAGTCATGCACTGTGTAGTAACAATGGGCCCATATACCATGGTGGCCCCATAAGATTATAATGGAGCTGAAAAATTCCTATGACCTAGTGATGTTGGAGCCATCATCACATCATAGAATTAGATCACAGCAAAAGCATTAGTCACATGTTTGTTGTGACACTTGTATAAACAAACCTACTGCACTACAAGTCACGCATAAGCATAGCACAATTATGTACACTACATAACTCAATAATGATCTTAAATGACTATGCTACTGGTTTATAGTTTATGTATTTACTAGACTATACCTTTGATCATTATTTTAGAGTGTGTTCCTACTTTTAAAAATGTTGACTATAAACACTGCACTGTGTTACCCCAACAGCGCCCTCCTACACCCTGTGCTCACCATCTCTGAACTGCATCATTTTCTTCTGTGCTTGACTTATCTCATACTGCTTTGTTTATCATGGTCTTAGGAGCAATGGGCTTTACCATACAGTATGTATACATCCTAAAGCCGTAACACATACACACACACACACACACACACACACACACACATCATATAGAGCTAGGTGTGTGACAGATTTTTAAGAACATTCTATAGTGTTCATGTATGACAAAGTTGCCTAATATCACACTTCTCAGAACATGCTCCCATTGTTTAGCAATATGACTATAATCCCAACTTAATTCTCCATGGAGTACCATTTTAATTTCTCCAATTGCCAGGTGATCATTTCTAAATAGGTATCCTGGTGTCCCCTCAAAATTGATATATTTAAAATTGAACTCACTTTTCATAAACAACAGGTATCTTTCTGCTGAATTCTCCTGTCTTCCCAGTCACACAGGCTTAAAAGATTAGAGGCATCATTTACTTTCATCCCTCTTTCTCACATGTCCTTTACCCAGTCTTTAGCTCTCAGATTCTGCATGTTGTCAATTTCTCAGCCTAATCCACCTTGTACATTCTCAAACACTCTAAAAAAAATGCAGTCCTAATATTTTGTCAGTATATTCTAAACAGCTAACATTTATTGATTGCCTATGCACAGTATTTTGTATAAAGTACACAGTTAAGCATCATACAACCAACAGTGTGAGACAGGAGTTATTATCTCTATAGGTGATGGGAAACCAGGACAATGAGGTAAAGTAACTCTTAAGATTAGCCAGTTCATAATTCAAACTCTTCAGTCCAACTACTATTATTTCCCCACCAAATCAGTACATTTATTAAAAATTCCCTCCTAACAAGAATCACCAGAATATCTTCCTGATTGCTCATGGTTAGTTCTAAGGCCACCATTCAAACTTAAGTCTCAATCAAGCCTACACTACTTATTCCTTACTGAGAATTTCCATCTAATCAATGGCATATTCAATCTCTGTTCAACATGCTTGCCTGGGACAATTCTAATTTATGCTTATTATGTCACTATTATTATGAACAATATCTCCTTTTACTCCCCAAAGTACCTCAATGTAGACGATAAATTGTAAGATCATGCTACGTATATGACATTAATTATTTTATGTAGCAGGATATAGTTTTATAAATCTTAACTCACCAGTTAAGTCACAGTGTCTGAGAGCAGAAAAAGTAACCTTAAAACTTTCTTATTTCACGTTTAGCACCAAGCCTGATGTCTTACCTATGTGGCTACAGAACAATTTTAAAGATAAATTACTTTTGTGTTTGTTTCAATTAAATCTTGCTTTTAGGTTTAAAAAAAAGTGTATTTTAAATTAATTCATACAGAATGACTCTAGAAAAAGTAGATATTTAGTGTACTGGAAGGATGCATGAATAATGTACCGGAGTATGCTGGACTATAGTCAACGTTCTAGACTATTTCAGTAATATACATGTAACAGGATACTAGATACAACCAGGAAATAGATCTACCAAAAATGACCAAAAAACAAAATGCTTTCTACTATTTTTATGTAGTTAGGTGATAACAGGATATTTTTCTACGTACAACTACCATGGAATATAGGCTCTAAAACAGACCACAGTGATGACAACACACACACACACAAAAAAAAAAAAAAAAAAAACAAGACACGCACAGTTGCCTGAAGAATGGGGAAGAAAAAAACAGTTTAAAAATCCTCCTATTCTTTACAATATGTTTATCAGTCAACTCATTATTCAAAAGTGAGAGCAAGCTCTCCTGTTTAGGAATAATACACTCTGTCTGCCTATGAGGAAAACGATTGTCTCATGCTGTCTGTGCTCTGCAGTCCTATTCAGCTTGCAGAGACAATTTGCTTCAACCTGTGACTAGTGATACTGTCACTTAGTGGTGCCCCAGATAACCATGACCTCATGTGCTCTTAAATTGAGGTTCTTATTTATAAATTAATGTCTCTTGAATACTCATGAGTTCTTACTTAAATACAATGGTGTTTTATTAATTATATTATTAAAATTTTAAATCCGAATATTTATCAACGTACTTTGGATTACATAACAAATTACTTAGCAGGACAGCTCTGCATAACAACAAGCAGGCAAAGAGACAAGTGAAAGTGATAAATGCATCAGTGTTGCTGTGTCATATTAAATACAAGCATCAGCAAAATAGAGCATAAAGCTCTGCATCTATGCATACTTTCTAAACTAAGATTAGCATAATCACTAGTCATTGGAGATGAATGCTTCAGACCATTATTTAAAAAAAAAAAAACCCCGAATGCTCATAAACTATAGTTGTTACAGACTATAAATATAAATCCAGCAGCATCAAAACATTTAGTATTATAATAATTATAATATAGAAAGCAAAACAAATTGTATTGTAATACAGAAAGCAGATGGTTTCAAAAAGGGGATTATCAATAAGAGAAATATAGATAGTGGCCCATTAAGATTTCTACTTTGATAAGAGTTTAAAACTTTCTATAATGAAAACTAAAAGTTTTAGTCTCTCTAAAAAATTAACTCCTTGAGAATCATACTGGTATTCTTCAAACTACACTTCTTTTAAGTAAGTAACTTGCCCAAGATTGCTCCAATTCAACTGGTCTAAGAACAAGTTAAACTAAAATACCAAGATCTCTAGCAAGTCAAAACTTCCAATTATATGAAAAATCAATATCTGGGGTCATTTAAAAAAATGAGTATTGATAGTAGTGAGAAGTGTTTTGTTTTTTAGGAAGGAGTAATTTTAAAGGTTTATCATTATTATTATTATTCGGTGGTACTAGGGCTCAAACCCAGAACCTTGCACATGCTGATCAAGAGCTCTACCACTGAGTTACAACTCAAGCCCTCAAAGTTTTTATTTTTAAAAAGGTTCTGTTGTTTGTTTCCTTTTATAGAAAGCCACTTCTCCGCCCCCCAAAGAAACCACAACCCGGCTCCCCAAACAGAAGATTCATTGCAAAAAAGGAAGGTTAAAGCTGGCCTAATAGAAATAATAGATAATAAAAATTAAGCGTTTACCAAAAGGCTGAAGATCCCTCTGATAAGAATGGTGTCCTCACTGTGAAGAGGACAACCCGAATAACGGTGTTCGAACTCTGTATATGTTACCTAATTTTTCTACTGACTTAAAGAAATCTATAACCCTTACTCTAGTGGTTATGCCACCAATTCGATTTCATATTTTTCTGAATCTTAAGATAAAGAATGTCTTCTCATATATCTACACAAGAACTTTGAATATGCTAGAATATATATCTTTTCATTTTATTATCTTTTAGGGCCTCAATTCTTTTAGGTGATAATAAATGATTTAATCTGCTCTCTTTCATTAGTTGGTCTGAATTCAGACAACAGATTGGTCATTCTACTAAAAGGTATTATTTGCAGATTCTTTTAATGTTTCACTAGATATTATTGTAAATTCAGCTGTTAATCCTCAAAGGCTTCATATTCTAGATTTAGAGAAATTACAGGAAGACTTTGGGGAAAAATTTTATATAAAGAAGTACATGGTGGTGACTGGGGTTGTGGCTCAGTGGTAGAGCATTTGCCTTGCACGCATAAGGCACTGGGTTCAATCCTCAGTATCACATAAAAATAAATAAAATAAAGGTACTGTGTCCATCTATAACTAAAAAAAATATATTTTTAAAAAGAAGTACATGGTGTACAAAGAGAACATGGTTTATAAAATGTCTCCTCAATCTTTAATCAGTGACATATCAATTACAATGCCATGGAATAAACAGTTTATATATTCATAAATTAATATATACACACATATATCTATACATAAATACACACACACACACACACACATATATATACACACACAAAATTGGTAGAAATGTTTTATGAAAACACAACCTTATCAAACCGGTTGTAAAAAAAAACTTTTTAAAATGTATTTTTCTTATTTTATTGCCTATTTTCTGTTGGTTTGTTTATTTTCTGCCTCATATCAAAACTACATTTCTTTGGAGCAGAAAAGGAAAATAAGAAAGAAAATTATGAGCTGGGCACTTGGCTACCTTGTGAAAAAGATGTGATGTCATGGTTAGGGAAAAAGACTTTCTTGGATGAATGAAATGTGTTCTGAATAGTACAGACAGGATTTAAAATTAAAGGAATTTAATATCTACAGAATATTTTCATACTGATGCAACTACTTGGTGGTCCCCCTAATCCTAAGGCCTCCCAATACATTTACTTCCACTAGCTAAAACAGCACTGGAGAGAGAACATTTCTAATTCCACACTAACATTCCTCCAAATAGTTTCACAACCTCAGCATTTCCAAATGTATAAGTTAATGACATTAATCAGTGACATATCAATTACAATGCCATGGAATAAACAGTTTATATACTCATAATGAACTTGGGATGCACTTTACATAACTGTTAATTTACCTTTTATGATCACTGTAAAGATCAAAGAAAATAAATATGAACATTTGATGTAAATTCTAAGTCCAAAGACCCGTTGTTAGTCTTAGATTTACATGTGAGGAATAATTAGCTTTAGAAAATGGCTGTCCTTGACTTGTCCTTTACCTAACCTTCACAATTACTTTCCACCTTACATACAAAGTTATACTGGAATATAATATACTGGAAGGATGCATGAATAATGTAACAGAGTATGCTGGACTATAGTCAACGTTCTAAACTATTTCAGTAATATACATGTAACAGGAAACTGGACCTACAAATCCTCTGAGTATTAAACATATACAGGTAAATCTCTTCAAGTAGACTGCAAACTCCTCAAGGGCAGAATCACAATGCCTTCTGTTCCTTCTGTGTCTTTCTTTGCTTCATTCTTTTTTTCCCCACCATTAGCCAGTTTTTCAGAGTGGATATCTGTGGTAGCACATTAAAGATCCTTAATGAAGGCATGTACAAGGACTGAACCAGCTAATCATCCTCCCTAAATCATCAGGGGGCCATTAGAAAGGAAGAGAAAATCAAGATTACCATTTTCACAGATAAGATCTCTAACCAAGCCACTGCAACTACTGAAGAGGTAAGCCCCCAAAGAGGCTACAGTCCATATGCTTACTATCAGTTCTTATTCCAAAGATGCAAGGTCCTCTAAGTGTCTGCAATCACCGTTTAAAATTTTTCCCAGTATTTAAAATCATTTTGGTGATTTAAATGTGAATAAGGTAGACTGAAAAATATATAAATAGAAAATATGTAGAAGACAAAAACTTCTAACTGGTTTACTTATTACAGTATAACTATTGAGGGAAATTAGCAAAGAAATCCCCAAATTTTAAGATGGGTATAAGTACTCACCAGTTTTTGTAATGTGTGATATTATTATTGGTGGTGATAAGAAGAACAATAATATGTATTGACTGCTTACCATGTGTTTGAAATTGCGTTAACTACAATTATACAAGATAGGTATTATCTTTATTTTCCATGAAGAAACTAAGGCTTAACTAAGGTTACAGTTTACTAAAGTGAAAAATTTAATATAGCTCTATTTCTGAACCCAAGACAAGGTTTCTCAATCTCAGCATGACTAATATTCTAAATTGGGTAATTCATGGGGGTAGGGAGGTGGGAGTCCTGCCTTGTAGGATGCCTACTATCATCCCTTATCTCAAGGAAGTAGATACAAGTATCACTTTACCCCCACCCATGGCAATTAAAACAATGTTTGCACACATTGCCAAGTGTCTCCTAAGGAGCAAAATCACTTTGGTTGAGGCTCAAGAGTTAGTTAAGCCCTTTAACTTGTTGAACCATCAAGATATTTCTTGGAGAAATCTAGGGCAATACAATGATTTTGCATTTTAAACTAAGCAGAAAAGGATATTGCAAGGGGCTGGGGTTGTAGCCCAGTGGTAGAGCACTTGCCTAGCATGTGTGAGGCACTGGGTTTAATCCTCAGCACCACATATAAATAAATAAATAAAAATAAAGGTCCACTGACTACTAAAAAAATTATTAAAAAAATACAACTAACTGAAGACATCATATGGTTAAGTAAAAGTGTCCTAATGGTATCCAAACTCAATAATTACATTGGTGCATATATCATTTTGTTTCCATAAAGACCATAAAATCATGAGTCTTTTTACATGCATGAATATGGTTCAATACTTCCCTTTGGAAGATGTACAAAACTGCTACCACTGCAGGTGGGAAAGAGTCGAATTCTATGTTTTGGAAGTATTTTCAAACTCAGTTTAGAACTACTTTCCTCTTTGGTTCTCCATCGCCTCCTTTCCATGTTTTAACCACATGTAAATCATACCTTCTAATAAATCACATTTGGCTTTTTCTAACCCTAGAATAATATGCATTTTTTACAACCACATTGTTTCAGACTTAGTTTTGAATGATTTTTGCCTGTTTTCAAAAGAAGTCCAACTCTAAAAGGACAAAGTTTACCACTGAAAAAAATAAAAGTCCAAAAAGTGGAAGCATTTTATGCAATAGCAGAATCAATGGACTGAGGACAAAATCCCTAAGCTGACTACAGGTTGGGGGCAGAAAGGTAGGAATGACTACACTACTATCCAAAGGCTTCAGGAATTAATTTTTAAAACCTAATTGCTGAAGAGTTGTTCCTTTTATATTTATCATTATATATAAATTTTATTTCAGGAAATACTCTATAGTCAATTTAAATCAAGAAATCATTGACTTTCATATATAATTTAAAAATATATTTTGAAATACTAGTTTTGACCAATATATAAGAGATACCAACAAAGTATTAAGACTGATGGGGTTTAATTTCAGCCTCTGGGTTTAAATTTCAGTCTCTTGTTTCACCTTCTAACCCTGATTGCATGAACTAATGAGTTCTGATGGCCAGGGGGTAGACAGATTTCAGGAGAGAGGTGAGCTTGAAATGTTACTGTCAATATCATCAGCTGTCAAAAATGTCCTCTCTTTAACAGATTCCATTCATAGAAATTGATTTGATAAAAATAATTCAAAATAAAAAAGAAAGTTATGACAAGTGTTTTCTCCTAAAACCTAACAATGATAAAGAACATGTGAATGGGTTTGATACATTCAGAAAACAGGAAAAGGTTATGGCAGACCAACTTGATAGAATATTAATGTAGCTGCAAAAATTTGCAAAATGTGGAAAAATATGGATGGAAGAAGTCAAGTCAACCTTTTGGTGGGATGGAATGTGTTCATCTATGGAACTGTCAGAGCAGCACCACCCTAAATGACATGTTTATATTCAAATAAACAATGTTCTTTCAAAGAGCAACAATCACACTAAAAGGCTTAGGAAAAATTCATTATTAATTTCTGGACAGATACTAAAGACCCACTGCTTTAAAAAAAGATTATTGTATAGTCTCAGTGTTTTAAAAAATATTTTTAGTTTTTTCCTTCAGTGTACGATAAGGGTTAATTTATACTTAACAATCTGTTAGTGAGCCTGTGTTAGAAACTGGAACCGATGAGGAGGCAGACAATCAACCTAAACCTGTTGACCAAAGCAGCCTGACTGGACCAGTTAACATGGAAACTTCAACTCAATGGCTGTCATGTGTATATGTTGAAGTGGAAAGATTTTTAAAATTTAAACATACAAATTCAGTAACTAGTTTGCTGTGATGAATTATTCCAATGTAAAGTCTTTGTTTTTCACTTTTCATGAATGAAAAGTCTACATCAGATTCATTTACTACTTAAGAGGACAATGTTCAAACTGGAATTGCTATTAAAAGCTGCATTTTGGGGCTAGAAGGAGAGTGCTTGCCTAGCATGAGGAGAGCCTTGGGTTTGAGCATAAGCACTGGAAAAAAAAATTGGAGGAATTTTGTAGTTTTATTTTTTTAATTCTTTAAAACCAACAAACAGCTATAGATACTCTAAAAACTCAAAACTTCTTAAAGTAAAAGTTAGTTAAAATTTTAAGAAAGATGTATTCTACAATGAAAGAAGGGTATTAACCTTATAACCTACCAGATTGAGGTAAAACAGAACATTCTGCTATGATTAAAAGTCTTTAAAATAAGAATTAAAACCTACAACAGAAAAAAAAAAAGTGCTATGGTAAAGTGGAGACTATGAGTTATGACTACTTTTTTTTAAAAATTATGTTCATTCAATTAATAAATGTTAAAAGAGTGAGGGAAAATCCAGAGGCAAAGAATGAACACAGTAAAGCTACCTTCACAGACAGCTGAAAGACTGTCACACTAACCTTGGTACTTGTCAAGGCATACCAAGGGCCAATGGGAGGCCTACAGAAAAACAAATCATCAAAACTAGAAATACAAGAAACAGGCTGGGTGATGAAGAAATCAGTTCCTCAGCCCAATAAATATTTTGCAGACCCAGAATACTATTTGTTTCATGAAGACTTAGACTGGACTCAGGGTAACTTATAAGACCTTTCCAACTCTACAGGAACGTCTGTTTGTTGAATGTTTATTACTGTGTCAGGCACTATGCTAAACATCTTATACACATTTTCTTAAGATAATAAGTCTCAAGAAGTTGCTTTTAAAAAGTATTTAATACACTGAGAAAATACCTGTTCCACAATACCAGTGCAAAACATAAAACTATTCACAGTATGACAGAAAAAAATCAGGGAATATGTAGAATATTAATAGCTATTATTTCTGGATAAGAGGACGAGAGATTTAAAATTTCGGCTTTATCTTTTTCTATACTTTCCCAAATTTCTACAATGAGCATGATTTATTTTCATATCTATGAAGTCACAAAAACAGAATTTTCCTGGTACAGCCACCCCATATTACAATGATACTCAATACATGGTATGTTGCCTCACATATACGTGCACAAGCACACACAACTAGTTACATGTAATACTGTATTTCAGGCATCGGAAATAGCTTTAAAGAACCAGAAAATTAAATTTCAAAACTGCCTTCTGATTCAGAAACATGGGGCCACCTAAGTGAAACCAACTATTTAAAACAAACAAAACCCCCAAAACTCTTAAAGAGGCTACTCAATGATTAAAAAGTATTTAAAATCCTTGGGTAACTCCGCTTAGAAAAGGGCCTTATGTCATCAACACCACCTTCTCTTTGAGAAACATGGCTATCTTCATCTTTTCATAAGAAATAGTCTCCTTTTGCTTGGGTAAGGTATATCGTTCCTTAGTATAACTGGAAGAACAATTATGAACTTCATTGCTCCTTTTTTGTAGGGGTGCCAGGGATTGAACTCAGGGGTACTCAACCACTGAGTCACATCTCCAGTCCTATTTTGTATATTATTTAGAGACAAGGTCTCACCTAGTTGCTTAGTGCCTCACTTTTGCTGAGACTGACTCTGAACTCATGATCCTCCTTTCTCAGTCTCCCCAGTTGCTAGGATTAAAGGTTTGCGCCACTGCACCTGGCACATTGCTCTTATATCTTCAGAAAATGTGTCCTTAAATGTATGATATGTCAAGATCATTGTACTGTCATGTGTAACTAATTAAAACAAATTAAAAAAAAAAGAAAATTTGTCCTTACATATTTTTTATTGAATGAATGGTTGAAACAAATATCACAACATTCAAGAAACTGAGATGACAGACACAGTTTTAAATATTCATTATACAGTAATTTCATGCAATTACCAACATAAAATCATCCAGACTACATTTAAAAATAAATTCTTAAGCAATCTATCATTTTTTTAAAAAAGGATTTCTAAAAAAATCATTAGAAATGCCATTCTACAATAAACTACTACACATCCAAAGCAGCATCTTGCATTCTATATCAACAAATTATAAACAAATCATCCAATTAGATAAAATTATGCCATGGAGAAAAAGTTTTTTGCTCAACTAGTGGTAGTTATCTTCTGTTATATGAAGATTGATTGATGACTAACCTTTATGTTAATCTACTTTAGAAAAGAAAATAATCAGAAAATATCTAATGTAAGGCTGCAAAATCCTATTGATTTATAGTGGCTGACAAACAAATGCTCCATTAAGGATTCTGAAGCCATTCTAGGCTCAGCGTAAAATAAGTTGTTCTTATCCATGTCTGCCATGAGCAAAGGACAGCACGGGGAGTGAGGGTGGGGGAGGGGTGAGGATGGGTACAATGCCAATCTGTAAGGGGGTCATATGTGCAAGGAATCCAGTCTAATGCTTTTTTTTTTTTTTTTAATTAAACCAGATCTTTGCTTCATTATATAGACTAAGTAATGAGTTCTTTGGCTTAAATACAGATTGTACTGAAAAATTTTTTATTCAGTCCAAAATTTCCTTCATGTGGCCTAAAGGGATATATTGGTCTTGGTTTTATTATCTATCTTGATCCAGTGATGTGTCCACATGCTTATAATTCACTTTATTGTTTTTCATAATCAGCACTGCTTTACTTAGCAGATTATGTGTTAAAGGTAAAGTTTTTAGGCCTTATAAAACAATCTCTACCTTTTTTCTCCCTTCTGTGGGGTTGTATTTCCAAAATAATATTTAATATATACCATATTATTTCAATTGTAATTATCAATGATTCTAACATGCAATATATCTTAAAATGATGAAGTCACAAAGAAGTGGTCAGAATCTGAATTTAAGTGTTTGAATCTGAAAGTTAATATGTTTCACTCCCTTACCACAGAAATCATGTATAATTTATTTTCTATAAAGTCAGACCCACTTTTTGCTGCTTTGTGTATACAAAGACAGCAGAGTAAACTGGAAGCCTTGGATTCCCTTATGCCTGGCTTTTACACTAGCTGGCTATACAAGCTAGAAACATCATTTTCTGCTGAAGTCCCAATTCCCTGGCCTACAAAATGGAGAGTTGGACAAGAATCTGGATTACCAATCTAGCTTCCTTATTGCTTATCTTATGATTCTAGTTCCCCACTCTTCAAATCTCATTGCTTTTATCCCTTTGTTTACTACCTCTACCACACTGTTGGTTTTGATCATAATTGTACATACAGCTTGTCCTTGGGTCTTATCAATTCTATGAATTTTTGAAGCTTTTTCATTTGGCTGTTATTTTTCCCAGTAACTGCTTTTACTACTGTTCAATGAAGTATGAATTAGTCTAATAATTGCAAACATAATATCTAATGGAGACTCCACATAGCATAATTTCTTCTTGGAAGGCTTTATTTGATCTAACAACCATCAGATATGCTTATTTGTCTGGAAAAACAAACAAAACAAAAAAATACCCACTGAAGCACTTTGGAGAAGGAAAAAGTTCATTCAAGATTTATCTTTAAAGCTTATTTGAAAAATTGGCAAGAAATAAACCAAAATAACTCTGATGATTATTTCTGGGTAATGCCATTTAATACTGTCTATATTTTCCAAAATTTTGAATTATCTGTTACCATTTTACAGATTATTATGTAACAATCTATTTTCTGAAGTGGGTGAAAACCACAATCATCATTATAAACACACATCAAACAGCTTTCATAGTACTTCTAGGAAGAATCAGGTCTATGATAAAATTCTCAATGCTTGTTTACAAAAGGGAAAAAAATGAGGGAAACATTTTGGGTAGCTTTTATAATGATCTACTTTAAATCACTAAAATCATCTTCCAAAAGCCCTTATAATTTTTAAGATAGAAAAATTTAAATATTAACAATTTAAGCAATTTAATTTTGTATCAAATTTATGAAAAGATGTCATAATATGCTTTTTCACTATGGATACTCAATGCACAAACTGCAAATATGTACATATGTAATAAACTTAAAGCATGATTTCATTATTTTAAATAATTACAGAATTTCAATTATTGTAGATGCATCTTTATAGATACAATGCTGGCCATATTTTTATTTACTTAATTCTAAGTCCTTAATTGGGGATACAATATGACATTATCAAAGTGAAGAAACTTCTAATTTATTGTATGGTTCCTAGGAAAGTACATGGTAAAAAAGTAGGGCTTACCTACCTAAATACACATCCAATAGACATTATATTATGTTACTACACCAACTCTTAATGTTTTTCATTTTGCTATATACAGCCTGGGTTTGGTTATCAACCATACCATTTAACAGCCGTGATACCGGAGACATTGTTCCAGTAGTTATGTTTCTCAGTTGTAATACCATTACTACAAGTTGAATATCTATAATCCAAAAATCTAAAATCCCAAACACTGGAACCTTTTCTGAGCACCAACATGAAGCAACAAATGGAAAATTCCATATCCAACTTCATGTAACAGGTCTCAGTCAAGACGCAGGCACACTAATTTTTCTTTAATCCAACATTCAGGCTATGTGTGCAAAGCATATATGAAACATAAATAAATTTCTTGTTTAGACTTGGGTCCCATCCCCAATATATCTCACTATGTATATGCAAATATTCTAAAATCTGAAAAAAAATTCAAAACATTTTTTTTCTGATCCCAAGCATTTCCAATAAGGGATATTTAACATGTATGAATTATCTGTTTTGTACTGTAGAGTTTGTAAAATATTTTCATGTATATTAATTCGCTGAATAGCCACAACACTCTCATTTCTCATTTGCAGATAACTTACCTATCCTCTACACTCAGAAGATTATTTTGACTGTGGCTCAAATGAAGCAATATTACATAAAAGTATTATGTAAACTCAAAAGTTTTTTGTAAAAACCGTAAAGTGCACATTATCAATCCCCTTATTAAGGGAGTCATTGGTTGCGTTCAATCTCCAAAGTTATGTATAGATACAATGCAAATAGAAGGGTTGTGTTTTGTTACTATAAAAGTTAATTTCAAAAAACTGTACTCCAGCCGTGTGCACTAGCGCACACCTGTGACTGGAGGCTGAGGCAGAAGGATCTCGAGTTAAACCCAGCTTCTGCAACTTAGCAAGACCCTGTCTCTAATAAAATATACACTTTTTTAAAAAAGGGCTGGGGATGTGGTTTGGTGGTTAAGTGTCCCCTGGGTTCAATCCTGGGTACCAAAAAAAAAATTTGGATTCCAAACACCTTAAGAATATTAACTCTTTTAACGTAGTGAGATAATACTCAAGAGATATTAACTTTTCTAAATACTGTTAAGCATCTGTCCATGGTATTAATCATGCATTCAGAAAAAAATATTTTTGGAGCACGTACTATGGACATACTGGCTAAAGAACAGATAGGTCTCTGACAATATGAAGCTTATGCTCCAAGAGGAAGGCAAACAAACCAGCAAAGACACCCTGTGGGAAAACAGCAGCTCTCCAAAGTAGGGAACCTGGAGGAGGCAACAGGAGCAAGCAAGCCCTCTGCAAAGCCCTCAGAGGTCTCACCTGCACTGAGACCTTAAGCCAGAAATGCAGAATAGGAGGTAGAATGTTCTAAGCAGTAGAAAAAACAATATGTACAGATACTTCAAGACAGAAAAGGAAGAAAAAAAAAAAAAAACCTGGCATATTTGAGGAAGAGAAGGCAAACAATTAAGGACAAAGAACTACCTTTTCCAAAGTCATAAATCTTTTCTTTGAAACAAAGAAGAAAATTATCTTCCATAAGAATCAGAGTTTGGATAAACACTAAAAAACAATTTAAGGCAAAGGCAAACTTATTTAAGTAAAATATAAAAAGTTGTATTCAATTCCTCAAATTGCTATCTTTAAATTCACTCAGCTTAATTCATTCTTTTCAATGAACATAAAAGCAAACTTCAAACACTGCACAATGCTCACATGCTTTGGGGAAGGAGAATCAAAGTCATTTTTTGAAATAAGATGAAAATCCTCAGAAGAAAAAGATGTCATTAGTGAATATTAGTGGCACTATTCTGATTAGCTAATGAAATAATGTTCAGAATCACAAAAGAAGAAATGCAAATAAGGCTTCCTCAATTTATTCAAGAGAATTAATTCCCATTCTGAGTGATTAGGTCTAACCTAAGAGAAAACAGTAATTTTAGAAACTTTTTAAAGATAAAAAGTACGTAATATTATTTTGTTATAAATTTTGTGACATTACCTCATTTACTTTACAGGCAATATGAATAAATACCAACTGTTTTAATTACCTCTCAATAATCATAAGCAACAAGGTCATTCAGCAATTACATATTTTACTTTTTAATTGTTAACTAAGTCTGTATGCTAGCTCCCAGATGTTATCAAGGAAAGAAAATCATGGTAACAACATGAAAGCCTGATAAAAACTCCTATTATTCAAACAAAGAAACCATATAATATACAGAGATATACACCAGCTTTGCAATGAAAAACAATGACAAAATTTTGGTTTTGAGGCTCTAGGCCAAATTTTGCATATGAGGGAAGATAGACTAATACTCTTCCAATAATTATAAATACAGATGCATGCACACTCTTTTCCAAGAGCTTTAACAGGCTCAAAATATAAGGCTGAATAAGATACACATGTTCCACACTCGTTTAGCACATGGGCCAGTGGGAGAGACTAGAATGTTATAAAATGTGGCTCAGGTGAGCTGTTGTCTAGAAATAGATATGTAAGGGACACTAAAGTACCACTAGAATACTCTGTGTGGTAGCAGGCAATTGGAGTTCCAAAACTGAACAGTATAGAGATTTTAACCAGAATCAATAAATCTTATTATCTAAATTTAAACGTCTTCTGCTTCAGAAAAATCATAAAGTAAGAGGAATTATAATTCCAAAACTGGGGAAATGTTTTGTCTAATTATTTTTAGAATACATAGCTGCAAGTAGAAATGAATTAGTAAGGCATCTGTTTCTCTATGGAAATGCTCTGAAAAGAAAATCAGTTTACTCCTTTTCCATTAAAAACATGTTGAGTAAACATTCAAAGAATATCATCATTAGATTCCCAGTGGACATGATTTAGCCTAACCCTGTCAATCCAGTATGACTAAGTACTTACTACAACAGAACTCCTATGTCACTGGGGCACATCATATCCTAAGAAATCCCTTATGAAAGGGACTCCTAAACTGAGACTTCAAATAGGAGTTAGTCAAGCAGGAAATAGGAGGAATTAGCTCTTATAATAAATCTACTTCAAATTTCTCAGTTCCTCTAAGTCTGGATGCTACAAAATAATAAATGGGGCTGGGGATATAGCTCAGTTGGTGGAGTGCTTTCCTTGCATACACAAGGCTCTGGGTTCAATCCCCAGCATCACAAAACAAACAAACAAACGAATGAATGAATGAATGAAAATAAATGGCCATGAATTACCAATTTACCCATGTATCAAAAATAGTCACACCAAAATTACTTAACCCAAGGTAGACATTTGTTAATTAACTTCATGAAGGGCAGAAGATACAGAATATGAACCCATTTTTTAAAAAAAACTTATTTTTGTTTAAAATCCTTATTTTACTTTTGCTATTTCTGATGCCACTTTATGTGCAAATATATACTATTTTTCCAGTCCAGAATCACAGAACAAAACTTCAGACAACGTTACTGAGACTTGCGGAAAATTTTCGGCATGCTTACCAAATTGGCTACAAAAAAAAAATCTACCTTGAGTTACTAGATGAATTTCCATACCCAATGTCATTTACAGGGGGAATGAACAGATTCTAATCTCAAGAGAAAAACATGCAATGCGCATGTCTAGGAGAACACTCTTATTGCAATGAAGGAACTGAACTCATGCATTCTTATCTTAGTTTTATTTTCTGGGACTATGTCAATTTACGAACAGTTTAATAATCTATACATTTCCAAAGTAGATAAATTTCTTACCCTTCAATATCTGCCAAATAATGACTTTCTACATGGAACCATCATAAACATCATTTATCATACATAATGCCTTTAGCATCTATTAGGTACCTGCTCAGGGACATTGATACTTTTCCCTAAACTTTCAGGAATCTGCCAGCTTTGTTGGATCCTTCTCCCACCCCTACCCCCACTGTCAGCAGACCCTGACTTCGAAGAAATGATATATAAATGAAAGTATGCTTACTGTGGGGTAATCTGTAATACACTACAATTGCATTAGTATTTTGAAAAGTATTTGTTATTATTATTATTATTACGTTACTTTGTGCAAAGTCCCTTATTTCCTCTCAAAGCAATTTGAGAAAGCAATTGAACAAATTGACTAGATTACATAATATAACCAAGGAGCTTAGAATATTTACTTTTGGAATCAACAGTTCATAGAAATTTACTATTGTGATTATCCAAAGCAAATCTCTAACTATAAGCTGAGACTATTTAAATTCTTTATCTAAAATACCAGCAAATGTGTCTAAAATAAGAGAAAATATACTCTATATATTGAACTCTGGAAACCATCTAGTAGTTAAGTTTATAAATTTGGTTTTAAGAATTTATGTAATATTTTTGCTGTTTGGAGAACTTTGTTATTTCCCTTGTCTTGGCTAAACTGTACAGGGCAGAGATTACTGTATGAATAAGCACTAGGTAAATTGAGAGTTATCCCTCATATCTTGATCCAAGATGTGGAACATAAGGTATCTTGGCTGTATCCAACCATCCCTTAAAGACAAAAACCATGGCAGTGCTGCTTTGCTGTTATTGTCTGAGGGGTAATCTGTAATTCGACTCTAAAAGCAGAATGTTATCATAGATAATTTTTTTTAAAAAAACCTTCCAATCAGTGGAAAATCAATGCTAAAATCAAGTTTGCTGAACCAAATATATACATATAAACTCATATGCACATGTGCACAGGCACATATAAAATTGTGCATAGAGTCAACTCCTATCTACTCCAATCCCAAACTGAGGCAGGGTTCTGATAGATGGAGAGTACAGAGCGGAGTGAATGGCAACCAGATACAAACAAATGTTTTCTCTACAAGCCAAGGATTCAAAAGATTTGATGTTTCAAACTTTTTTAAAATTCAGTTCAGTTATGGAAAATAACTCATTCTAGCTTGAACTATTGGCAGAAGTCTATTTTAAGATTGAATGCAACTTAACTGCCAGTTTATCAAATTGGTGCAGCTCATTCAGAAATTTTATTTTAGGTCTGTATCTCACATCCCTAGAACAAAACATATTATGTGCAAATACTCTGGCCTAGAAGCTGCATCACATTTAGCTCTGTGTTCACCTTTAACTACATCAAGGAGCAAAAACAAGAAGTTCAGAAGCAAAAAAAAAAAAAAAGTTAAAAATAAGAAAAGTCATATACTACCACTCACAAGCTTTTTAATTCATGATCAACAAGTCTAAATTTAGACTGAGGGAAAAAAAAGATACTATCACACACATCCTTTTCAGTCAGGATGAGAAAGTTAATATCTGTAAAGCCTTCAAACCACAGGAATTCAGAAACACTTAACATCAATTATTTAAATAACTCCTAATCTCTTAGAGAGCAAAGGAAAAAGAGAACTGTTTAGATCACTTGACCAGAGGTATAAATACTATTTTATTTTCTTCCTTTTCCTTTAATAAAAAAAGGAAGACAGAAAACTAATGAAATAAAGCCAATCAATCACCTGAAGGAGATTTCTTTGTTCAAGAACTATTTCTAAAGTGTAGATGCCCCTTTTTTAGAGTTTAAAAAAAATTTATACGGCATTTAAAAAGTTCTTATTTCACATGAAATGTATGCTACATATGTGTGCGTGCTCAACACTGGTGGCCAATGTACAACACTTTGATAGCTAAAAAAGACTTTTTACCTCTTTTAGTGTAAAAATGAACACTGGAGACCTCTAAGATAATCTTACCTCAGAATTAAGAGAATGTTCCTATGCTTCTTCCTTTTCAATGTTCACAAAACAAACATATTTGAAATGCTGAATTTTCAAAGCCTTCATTTCCAATTGCTAAAGGACAGCATAAAAATCTGTCTTTATATGTTTTATATCTCTATGTTTGATAATATTAGATAATTATTGCTAATTTTAGGTGCAATAAGAACACTATGGTTCTTTTTAAGATCAACCACTATATTTTATCTTAGAATATATATCTAGAAATATTTATGAATAAAATATGATTAGTGAAATTTATTTCAGTATAATTTAGGAGGAACACACATGGCAGACAGGGATACAGATAAAACACTATTGGCTATGAGCTGACAGCTTCTGAAGCTGGGACATGGACACATGGGGGTTCCATTATAATATTCTCTCTACTTCTATATGTTTGATATTTTTCATAAAAATTAACTGTTTACAAAATCCCCTCAGTGACTTTTTGAATGGTAAAGTCTCAAAGATGGAATCAAATCTCATGCAAAGATGGTCATTTAGCTTTGGGTTAGAAAATGATAAATACGCAATGTAAGATGGAGGTGAAAGGCCAAGTAAGACTTTGCTGATATAAACATACCAGATGTCTTGAATACAGAAACAAGGTCACAGAGTTCAAAGGCAACAGCCACCTGTGAATCCAAGATTTGGCCAAGTCCATAAAATAAGGAAGTTGTTACAAATGATTCTTCTACCAATCCATGGGGTCTGAAGACTTGATATAATAAAGCAGTTATTTTCTGTAACTATCTGTATCCTGATAATTACTAATTATTCATAGTGAATTAAAATACTAGAACACTGCAACATGTGTAGTAGATTTCCTTTTTATGAGTATTTAAAAAAAAAAAAAAGTATTCTTGCACCATAAAGGCCACCTTTTTTTTTAAAAAAAAAGGAAAAATTAGAAGAGAACCAGATTAGCAATTTAGAAAGAATCCAAGGATGCTCCCTCTCCCCTAAAGAATTAATAACAACATTCATTAATGTCAAAGAGTGGGTTAAAAGACCTGAGAACTTTGTTCGAAGGATAACTCAAGGCTATTAATCTCTTTTGCTACTCTCTACTCCCTCTTCTTTTCTTTTTTTTCCCTACTCCCTCTACTTTTTTATAGACAATTCTAAGGATAAAATCACTTCAGAAATACTTCAGAAAGGTTCTACAAATAAATTTTACAGAATAATTTATAATGCTTAGATAAGCTTAATAATGTCTCTTAACTCACAGTAATTCCAACGCATGGCATTTTATTGCTTTTCTGGAAAGAAGCTTTTCAAATCAAGTCCCTAGTGACAGTAGTATGTTAGTGACCTGAAAAAGACATGTACCAGAGATGAGCAGAATCTCAGTGAGAGGTCCTCAGCCGCTTTACAGTAATGTGAACTCTAGGTTTAGAATAAGCCTCAAATTCCTTGTGATTAGGGAGTTTTTCACTCATGGGTACTCATGGGTCCTATAATTTGAAATAGTATTAAACATTTTAAAATATTATATCAAGACCCCCCCAACATGAATTATTTTCCATTCTACTTTTGTTCCTTCATTCTAAAGAACTATGAACATTGTTCAAATCAATAAATCAATTTCTGCCCATTATACACAACATTAAACGTTCTGAACCAAACACTAAAGATATTTCAGTTGATCCTTTAGCTTATTTACAATTATTAAATGAATGATGTCTTTTGCTCTCTAAGTTTACAGCATGCATATATAAAATGAATTGCCTCATTTCTAATACATGAGTATTTAAGAGCACGCTACACCTTCCTAGAATTCTAGAGATGTTGCACTGTCATACAATACGCTCTGGAAATAGAATGCTCTGCCAATTGCCAGCAAATTGCTTAAGAATCTTCAAGTTTCAGCTTTCTTATCTGTAAAATGGGGATGATAATATCTAGCTCATAGCATTGCAGGGAAATTTTATTACTATGTGTGAAGCACTTAGAACAGGGCTCACTTGGGCAATGAATACATGCTAACTAAATCATATTTAATTATTGAAAATAACACAAAACAAGAAGGCTTACTAACTAAGGTACCAAAAGGATCCATTATAAAAGACTATGAAATCTGAACAGTGTTTTCATGTATTTATAATTTAACTTGGGTCTGGGCATGTGGCTCCGTCATAGCGCGCTTGCCAAGCATGTTCAAGGCTATGGATTCTAACCCTTAGCACCACAAAGACAACAACAACATTTCTTTAATTTATTTGCAGACTATATATCTGTTGGATTACACTAAATCCATCAGCGAAAATTCATCCTTATGACATTGTATGTGTTTGTTTTATTAAACTAAATGCATCATAGAGAAAAAATGAAATACCTTCCTTGTGACTTATCAAAGCAGTACACAGGACTAAATTTGTATTTACTGTTTATAACTCTACTATGTCATCTCATAATAATCACAGTTCTTAAGTAACTAATCAAATTGCTCATGAAACCAGATGCAATGTCTTTTGCAGCCATTCTGCAAAAGTTAATTGGTAGCTCTAACTTTAAAACCTCTGAAGTCAGACTGAGCTATACACTGCTTTGCAGACACTAAGGTCTATCTGGCCATGAAGATACTCTCCTTTCCAAAATAATATTCTAACTTTCTCAGTTGAGTTTTCTAACATTCTCTGTGTGTACCATTTATTCCACAGATAGCAACATTTAGCATGCCAATAAAAACCTTTTACTTGTAATACAAGGTCATATAAAACTTTTTGCTTTAATCTTATAAGGTTTATGGTGTTCCACCGATACATAATCTGAATGATCTAATTGCATATAAATCCCTAAAATAGAAATGATGATGAATAGTGTTTCTCAAGGAAGTCAGACGAAATTAAGAATTATTTTATAAGTAGTTACCCGGTGATTTCAACGGGCCTTTTCATGCATTCAGTTAAATTATTTGAACTAGAAGATACAGAAACATGCTCTCTTTCAAGGCTTTTGAGAAAGCATTGATGTTCATAATTCTGGTATAATTAACAATACAATACCATCAATAAAATATTATCTTGGTTAAAGATACCTAGCAGGCAAAGTAGGTTATAAACTGTCAAATACTAAGCTCAGTAAATAAATTTTACACAAATGTGATTTTCGAAAAATAAACTGTAGGTATAAAATTTGTAAATCATATATTTAAAAAATGTTTTTTCTTAATATTTACTTTTTGGCAGGTGGAAGGGGAATAAATAACATACATATATAATTTAAAGCATAAGGTCTTTGAAAAAAATCTTGTGTTCTATAGATTTTTATATAGCTACCACACATGTATTTTCAAAGCTAGCATCAAGATAATGCCAAGCACTATCTGGAGGGGAGAAAGATTACAAAAGGTAAATGCTTTTGTGAAATCAAACAGATATAAAGTGCTCCTATAAACGTCAAATATATATAAATTCAAACTGCTTTTTATTCTACAGAATTAGAGTAGTCTGGTTTAGGTGAGTGTTATTTTATTATACTTTCATTTTAGTAGAATTACTGAACTAAAATTACAGAAAATATTTGTAGTCACTGAAACACTCATTAGACTACAGAATCCCCAGGAAGAATGCTGCATTTTTAAAAAGAGACATGGTACAGATAAAGTATGTGAAAAAGAATCCAGCTTCATCTTTTAGGAAAAGAATGAAGACTAAAAGCTTTTGTTTGTTTGTTTAATGAATGAAGATAAACTGTCCTATAAAAGGACAGTTAAATTTGATTTTTAAGACTTCCCCAAGTTAGAATATTTCAAAATAAACCATCCAACTATACACAAATATACTCACATATACATCACACAGAAAAGGTCCAAAGTGTAGAGAGGAAAACATTAATAGTGTGTGTATATACATACATACATATATGTACATATATATTTTATATATATATATATATATATATATATATACACTCACACACACACATTAGTACTTTTTAAAAAAATGTTTTGTTTTTAATAATCCTATTGTTTTCCTAATTAGTTATAAAACCAGAATAAAATAAGACAATAAATTTAGATTTTTAAATGCAGACAGATAAAATGAATACAGTATGGCAAAAAAAAAAAAAGGCAAAATGGGACAAGACACATAAACACTTTCCTTTAGGAACTACCCAGGCAAGGGGGTGTAGGTAAGAAGTAGAGAGTGCTTGCCTGGAACGGACTGGTTCAATTCCCAGGACAACAAAATAAGGAAAAATAGGAACTAACTGATCAAGTATACTGAGAGATCACAGAAAGGATAAACATGCATTTTACTATGGAGGATAAGTTCATATATCTAAACTACTTCATAATGCATAATTTGATTATGTTTCCCTTTAAATAGTTCAATTTTAAAAATATTAAAATTTTAAAGTGTATTTTATTATTTATCAAATCTATATAAATTATTATAAATAAGTAATGTACTGTTATTTTGTATTATTTTAAAAATAATAAATTTTAAGACAAGGAGGGTCAAATTAGGAAAGTTACTCTTCTAGCTAAAATTAAAAATATAATATATATTTGGGGCTGGGGATGTGGCTCAAGTGGTAGCGCGCTTGCCTGGCATGCATGCGGCCCGGGTTCGATCCTCAGCACCACATACAAACAAAGAAGTTGTGTCCGCTGAAAACTAAAAAATAAATATTAAAATTCTCATATTCTCTCTATTATATATATATATATACATATATATATATATATATATATATATATATATGTATAATATATAGCCATACACATACTAGCTATCTTTTCAAGTAGAGTAGAAGTGGATTACTACTGTTCTTGTCTATAATGCCAATGTATCAATTGGGAACACCTTCATTTTATACCTGTGGTTCTCTCTGATGTATTTCTCAGGTAATTGTATCTTGTGAGAGTTATACAACTTTCACTTGGGAAGCAAGAAAAGGGTCTTGCAATTTCAGGGTAGACTGTTGTCCCTTTTGTCCATCTTGGGATGGCCACTTGAATTACTTCAGAAGTAGGAAACTGTTTTAGTGGTTCTAAGAAATTAGATACATAAGCATTTCTTTCAGAAATGACTCAATGTTGGCATAATTCACAAAACAAAAATACAATAATAAGCTTACATCTTCACTCTGTATTATATACAACCCTACAAGTGAACACAGAATAAAGATTCGTTAGAAAAATATCTTTCCAGTTCTTTATTTTTCTTGGCTATCTGTCCAGTCCCAAAGGAGTAAGGCTGATAATACTTTGGGGAATAAAAGAGCCTTTTGCTTGCTTCCTATGCCACATGGGAATCAAACAGCACCTCTGAAAGGCAAGCTGTTCCAATTTTTAGTAAAACTGTACTTCTCTTGGTATGGAGAATTTAATAAGAAATAATGTCCCTAAGTAAACCCTGCATATAAGCATGAACTGAATGGTCACTACTGAACCAATAACATTACTATTAGGTAAAAGAGAAATACACCTGTGTTAAGTTAAAAAGGATCAATTTCAAAACAAAAAGTACTACTAATGCTTATCTAGATTATATATAGTAGCTAAGCAAAATAGTTTGACAATTAAAAAGTGACGAAGGTACACAGAGACACAAAAATTGAAAAATTAATACTTCAAAAAAGTAGACACACTAAATCTTTCTATATCTAGGAGCCCAACATGGACAATGAAGAATTATATTTACAACACTCTTTTGACCAAATTGAAATATTTGGCAATGTTTTAAAAGCCATATAGCCTTCAATGAAATTATACACAAAATGGATTTTAGTCCTTTTCTTTTCCCTGAACCATCTGCGGTTGCTGACCACCCTGCTTCCTTAAGTTCCTCCTTGTATGGCTTTCTCTGACAAGTCAACCTTTTTTCCTGTGTTGCTATAACTTTCCTTTTCTCACTTTTCTTTCTTTTTTTTTTTTTTAATCCCTCTGTCCCAAACAGAGCCACTGTACTTTTGGGCTGTACTCTCTTCCTTAGTGAATTCATCTACGTCATACTGATATTTTTTTTCTTCAATTGAACAACCATACTCCTATCAGCTCTTTCTCCCTTCCTGATGACTAAGTTCACATTCTTACTGAAATCAAGGAGAGGTCAAAGCCGACCCGGATTCTTCTACTACTCACTCTTTTAGTAATTACGGGCTTGATTATGTGTCTTTCTATTTCATAGTAAACTAAAATCAGAAAAGTTAAAAGAAAAGCTAATGACAGCATAATGACAGAAACAAAAAATGGGTGAGACATCAAAAGGGGAAAAAAAGCAGAAAAATCACTAGAAGTAAAACCCAAAGTTTAGCAATCTGGGATCATTTGTAATACAAGTCCCCTCTCTGTCCCACTCCCCCCCCAAAAAAAGAACGAAAAAGAGAAAAGTTGAGAGAATGATTATATAAATCACATAATTGCCATGTAGTTATTTTCATTAAAATTAAATATCACTAATTCAGTTCCTCAGTCACACTAGTCATATTACAAGTCTTTGAAGCCATTGGCAGCTTGTGGCTACCTTACTGCACAATACACAAGAACACTTCAATCACTGCACACAGTTTTATGGACAGTGTTACAAGGCTAATTTACCATCCTTTGAATATTCCCTATGTATCAAGTACTGTGCGAGGTACAGATGAGGCTTCTCTCTGCCCTCAAAGAGCACATAGCTAGTAAAGTGGAAAAAACAGATAAGAATAATTTACAATTGCTAAGATAGAGATAATATTTATGAGACAACAATTGATTCTGCATCCCTACACTGAATTCCAGATCACTTAGCTAAGATTTTAGTTCCTTTATCTAGCTTCTAAAACCTCCCTTTCTGCAGACTTGGCTGTATTCATTTCATTTAGCACTGTGATGATATAGCAACTGATGCAGAGACTCAACTACTACCTAGAAATCCCGGACCATCAGAACCAAAGATGCTGACACCCGAACAAGATTTCTGTCCCTCTGAAGTTGGTGCTCTACACTGCTGACAACTCCTGAAGGAAAAAGCCATCCTGCCACTCTGGCTATTATTCCCTGGTCCCTCCCAGGAAAATACCTTTGCCTGAACCATTACTCTTGGTTTAGAGCTCCCAGCATGTGCAAGTCACAAGACAATACCAAGGAATTAACACTGAAGTTGAGGACAAATCTCAAGCACAAATGGAAGGAGGAGAGGAGAGGAGAGGAACTTTCTAAACCTAAAGGAAAGGCACTGCAAGGATGAAAGAGAGAAGCATAAAAGTAAACAGAAAGATTTGCGGATGGTAGGGGTTCACTACAAGTCAAACACTTCCTACAACAGGAGGAAATAAAGTGGGATTGTGGCCCAACTGCCAAGAGCTTTCATGCCTCCAAGGTAAACCAGCTTGGTCTAGAGTGGCCTGTGAGTGATATGCAGTCATTATTAAGTAGAAAAGTCAGATAATGAGATCTGTTTCCAAAAGACAAATGTGGGAAAAGGAACGAAGGTACATAATAGTAGATGAATAAAGAGGAAAGAAATCTAGAAGGAAACCTATCGAAGGTAGTAGAAAAAAAGATGGGGAAATAAGAGGAAAATAAGTGGTCCAATTATTGACACAATCTGTCCAGCACACTGGCACCCAAAAAATGTTTGTTGCCCAAATTCAGTGAGGAAGATGAGACTACTTTAGATCACACAAAAGGACAGAAAGCAAAAACCACTAGCAACACAAAAATGTTAAGGATTGGTAGAATAAACAGAAATTGAATAGAAACAAAGAGTGAAATGAGACAACAGTCACTACTATCTAGAATACTATTCCAAGACCAGCTGCAGGCTTGCTCCCCATTTCCTTCAAATCTTTGCACAAATGTGAACATCTTAGTAGGCTCTTCCCTGGTTGCACCATTTAAAGCTACACGACACAGGCATACTCTTAGACTCCCTCTGCAGCACTTACCATCATCTAATATAATACATATTTATCTTGTTTACTTTGTTTAATGTCTGTATCCCTATTATTTAAAGATAAGAGGTATTGGGGGAGGGTCCTCTTTCATTCATCACCATACAACAAAGGCTAAAAAAGTGCTTTGCGTGTGGGAGGTGCTCAACACACACTTGGTGACTGAGTCAAAAATGGAGAAAAATGAAAAGTAGAATTATTATATGTAGACTAATACATATAGATATAAATTATATCTAACATGGAAATTATTTTAAATTTTTTGAGATCTAAAATTTAAAATGTGCATAACTAAACAATTCTTTAAATATAAAAGGCTCAAAAGATGTTTTCTTCAAACACAAATAATATATTTGAACACATAAAATTAATTATAACAGGTCTTTCTGCTTACAGTCAAAAAGTAATGAGAGAGGGCTGAGGATATAGCTCAGTTGGTACATGCTAACCTTGCATGCACAAGGCCCTGAGTTCAATCTCCAGCACCACAAAATAATAATAATAATAATAATAATAAAGATCAATAGCTTGATTAATCACTCACAATACTTGACAATCACACAAGAAATCACCACTTCAAGGATTTAAGTCTTATTAAAAGCACCAAATCTCAGATAACACTTTCTTAACTTCCATTACAAATTTCTAGTTTCTTTTCTTCGGGGTATTATTAAAGATTAAACAAAGGCAAGAAGCTAAAGTTGAAATATCAGAATATTACTATAAGCATAATCATTTGCTTCAAGATGTAATAATGAGGATCTGACAAAGAAAGTGAAGAACGGTTGAAAGATTAGAAAAGTAAAAATAAAGAAGCACAGAAATGCCCACCTAGTTAGCTGGCTTCAGGAAAATTAACAACATCATTAAGTTTCACTTACCTCATCAGTAAGCAGTTAACAAACTAGCACCTACGTACCTCATAGGCTTATTCTGAGAGTTTTTTGGAGGATTAAGTCTGTTTTAAGTAATGAGCTTAGCATAGTGCCTATTAGTCATTTACGCCTTTAATCCACAAACATTTATAAGAGCCTACTATACAAAAATCACCTTCCAAAGAGGCCAAAGGAAAATATACATCTACCCTCCTGCAAAGGAGGAATGAATTACAAAGTGTAATAAGTGCTACGGAGGCCAATAAGGTCCTGAGACAGAAACCAAGGAAATTAGGTCAATCAACTTTAGATATGGTCAGGAAAAGTAGTTGCACAGAAAAGCTAAGAAGGCAGTGTCCATACACAAAGGGTATATAAGCACACTGATAAGTGCCCTAGGCCAAGGGGCTGGTGTGTTCAAAGGCTCAGTCCAGCTGTGGGGAAGAGCCTGCAGCTTGTCTGAGGATATGAGAGGAACTTAGTATAACAGAAGCATAATAAGTCAAAAGGGATGAGATCATAGAGATAGGTAAGAGCCAGATTATGCAGAAGTCTGAAGAGTCATGGTAAGGATCTGCGATTTCATTCATGGGAATTTATTCTTCAATGGCAACACTCAAGATACTTCTGGAAAAAGTATTACAGAGGAACATGGATGGAAGTAGAAGTATTAGTTCCAAGACTAACGCAGTAGTCCAGGAAAGACAAGGTGCTTGCGCTGGAATAGGCGGTACTAGAGATAAAGAAAAGTGGATACACTTTTCAGATATACTTTAATATACTTTTTAATTGATTAAAAATGATTAATGGAAAGGAAAAGTTAAAAAGGACGGAGGTGGAAGTAGAAAAAATAGTAAGACCATTAATTAAACCCAAATACTGTAATACATTCATGTAAACCCAAATAATAGTATTTTAATGTAAAACAACAGAGATTATCAGATTTAGTTTAAAAAAAAAAAACACCAACTATGTGATGCTTAAAGAGACTCTTCTTAAGACCAAAGAAAGATTTAAAGGAAAAGGGTAGAAAGAGAAAAGGTGATAAAAATAATGAAAGGACCACTCTAGTAGGAAGATACAACAATAATAAATTTATTTGCAGCTTACCCTCAAAGGATGTCACACAAAATTTGAGAGAACTAAAAGAACATGTAGACAAGTCCTCACAGCTGGAGATTTTAATGTAGTCTCTCAGCTGAGTGAAGAAAAAGACAAAGTCAGCAGCAGGCTAAAGGCATAGCTCAGCTCAGGGTAGAGGGCTTGCCTCCTGGGCATAAGGCCTTAGGTTGACACACAGCACTGCAAAGGATGCTTTTATAGTCAGTAACCATATAGTAGACTGAACATAATAAACTTGATGTAATTTATGTATATAGCAAATCACACTCAATTTTCTAAAAATGACCATACAGGGAGGAGTCAGCAAATGTACTCATAATTTATATCACAGGATGAATGGTCCCAGACAATAACATTCATCTAGATATCAATAATAAAAGTATAGCTACAAATCCCCAAGTGCTTAAATATTAAGCAGTATATTTCTAAATAACCCATGGGTCAAAAAAGAAACCACACAGAAATTTTTAAAACTTTGAATTAAATGATAATAAAAATAATACATATTGTTGGACGCATGAGATCTAGGTAAAGTTTCATTTAGAAGGAAATTTCATATACCTAAATGTAATCATTAAGAAAATAAAAGAAGCCAGTATTTCAAGGCACATGCTTGTAGTCCCAGGTACTGGGAGGCAATTCAGAGCCAGCCTGGGCATCAGGGTGAGATGGGGAAAGGGGACAGGGAGCAGTGAGTAAAGTAAGAAAGAAAGAAGAGGGAAAGGGGGAAAAAAAGGCTGATAATTAATGACTGAAGTACCCATCTCAACAAACTTGAAAAAGAACAGCAAATTAAATTTTAAAAAGAAGACATAAAGGTAAAGGCAGAAACCAAAAGAAAGTAACTTTTAAATCTAAAAATTGGCTCTTTGAAAAGATGGGAAAAAAAGATGCACAAATTACCAGCAAGCAGAGTTTGAAACAAAACAGCAGGTGTCATAGAGACTCTGAGATAAAAATGATAAAAGGATATTGTGGAAAACTTAAGTCAACTCAGAAAAATTATATGAAATGGGAAAACCCTTTAAAAAGTAAAATTTTGTCAAATCTGACAAAGAAATAGAAAATGTGAATAGTCCTGTTTATATTAAAGAAATAGAATCAATGGTTTCCACAAGAAAATCCCAGATGGCTCCACCAGTAAAATTTTTTAAGCACTTATGGGTAATAAAATCAATGTTCAAACTCTTCCAGAGAATTAAACATTCCCCAGCTCCTTTTAAGAGGTCAGTGTAACCTTAATACCTTAATCTGCCAAAGATTTTACAAGAAATTACATTGCTAGTCAATCTTTTCCATGAACAAAAATGCAAATATTTTAAATGAAGCATAATCTAGCATAGTAAAAGGATAATGCATAATGAAAAGGCCAGGTTTATCCAGAAAGTCCAGGATGCTTTAAAATTAGGAAACATATAGCCTCCCTCCACCCACCTCATCACCAAAAATTAACATATATATTTTTGGCACAGCAACTATACTCCTAAGAATTTTATCCTGAGAGAATAATCCGACAAGGCACAGGGATATGTCTAAGTATATCCATTATACAATTGTTTGTAACAGCTTTTAAATGGTTGCTATTGTTTAAATCTGTGTCCCAAAATTCACATGTTGGAAACTCAATCCCTAATGCGGCAGGACCTTCTAGAAGCAATAGGTCATGGAGGCACTAATGAACCAAGGTCATTATCAAGGAGTAGGTAAGTTACAGCTCCCTATTCCTCTCACTCAGCTTCCTACTCTTTTCCCTCCCTCTTGTTTCCTTTACCCTGTGGGTGGTTCTCTGTTATAGCATCAGAAAAGGGACTAAGACAATGCTCATGAATATAGAATTAGCATATATATTTCTACCAGAATCATTTCAAAATTATAAGGTGGTTCTGTACTTGTTTGTATGGGTGACTTTTTTTTTACAATCTTTTCATTTATTAAATGAAAGAAGCATGAATATTTCTATGGCAAAACCAATACATTTATACTAAAGAAAACTAAACATATATTGTGAGAACATTTTGTACAGACACAAGGAACTGCCATTTTAATTTAAGTACAAGATAGAATGCCAGACTTCAATAATTTTCTCAAACTCTAGTCATAAAAAAAAATCTAGTCAGAAAATCACCTGTAGACAACAGACCATTAAAAAAACTATCAATTTGAATCAATCAATAGATAATCTGCATGATATAAGCAGTTAAGTATGAAGAAAAAATAAAATTCCCCAAAGTATGAACTCCTTTGCAAAGTCCATTTATTACACATTGTTACATATATAAAACATTCAAAGAGCCCAGGTTACAGGAAAAATCTATTATGTACCGAATATGTACAAAAAGTTCCAGCAAGTTTAAAGGAATCTCCCTTTAATTTTAGCAATTAGTAAGAAAACCAACCTTTACTAAAATTACCATCCAGAGGTGACATGGTATATTATAAGGTACATAAAATGAGTTTCTTCTCTACTACTGCTAGCTCAAAGTAATCAGCAATGACTGCCTGCAGTAAGGCGTTTGGAGGGAATCAGAAGCATTCTACACAGGAAAATGTGCTTGAGGGATTTAGCAATGTTTGTTGTCAGGTATACCAGCAGGGAAGGGTGGGCAGAATGTTTATCACTATGTTATGAGAACCAAACTCCTACCCTAACTAAACTTTTTCCTAGTTATGTAGCCTCAAATAAGTTCCTTACCCTCTCTGAACCTAGTTGGGAGAAAATAAAAAAACATATATATATATATATATATATATATATATATATACTCTTGATACAAATCAGAATATAATGTCTGATAGATACAAAAAAGGCCAACAAAAGACCAACGGGTAACAAAAGTTACTCCTAAGGTCACACTACAACTTCAAAATAACTAACAATCTTCTTCTTTTCTGACTGATTACCACTTTTCAACATTGATTTACCCAGTTCCCATAATTTCTCCTGTCTCCTAAACAAAGACTGTTGAGAGACTAAATTACTAACCCACCTTTACTTCAATCCAGGACTCCACTTTCCCTAGTCTCTAATTTAAAGCATTCAGCAAGGACCAAACTCTAGAACTCTTCCCCTCTCCTCTGAGACTCTGCAGGGTTCCCCGGGTAAGGGCTCTCCCTAGCTGGAAATCACTAGAATCACTACACCTAAGCTGGTGGTCTTCACCAGGTGGGTATTAGCAGTTTCTATACTTATGCAGGGTCACTCTGAGAATTAAATAAAATACTATCATTTAGAAAATGCCAAACACTTACCTGGTAAATAGCAAGTACACAAGAAACATTAATTCTCTCCTTTATTAGATCAAAGTAAAGCTATCAAAAGGCAATTTTATATTTTGAATCATCTACCTAGTCGTTCACTGTCTAGAATCTTATATTTCCCTGGGCATAGTGACATATTTCTGTAGTCTCAGCTATTCAGGGTTAGGGCGGATCATGATGGCTAGAGGCCAGCAGTTGAAGGCCAGTTTGAGCAACATAGTGAGATCCTGTCTCAAAATAAAAAAAGACAATCTGAGGAACTGGTAGAGCCTGTGCTTAGTATGCACAAGGCCCAGGGTTCAAACTCTAGCATCAAACACACAAACAAACAAACAAACAAAAAAAAAAAAACAATAACACCTTATCTCTGCAAAACTCTGCTAAGAGCCAGAAAATAAAGCCCCCACATAAAAAGAACTCTAAGCAACCAAAATAAATATGAGCAAGTCCATAAAATAGAGACCCTGCTACTATGCTATAGGGCCTTTTACTTTAGTACTCCTAAAAATCCTACTCAGACATCATTTACTTTTTTAACACATACTTTAGAGAACACTAGTTTCTACACCCATTGCAAATTAGGATCAACAACTATAAATAGAGAAGGATAGGCAGGCATACTGACCACAGAAACAAATAACTGCTCAAGGCAAAAGCTACAAATATCAAACAAAAAGTTAAAATGCTCAGAAATCTGGAAGTCACTAAATTTAGAAGCCACATTTTTAAATTGACTATCCCACTTATAAAATAAATGAGTGCATACCTCCACCATATGTGTATTCATTTATAAATCATATATTTCATATGCATACTATAAAACTTATACTAAAACAAAAGAAGTTTTAATTTCATCATATTATTTAAATTAACTATTTTAAATATAAATTTGTTTAAATCTTGCCATCAAAAAAATTATTACTATTAATGTATTAAATGAAAGCATTATTATTGAATATGCCTCTTTATTTAAAACAAAAACAAAAAACAAAAAAAAACTTGTTTTTCCTAGTTTGTGAAGTTCTATTTTGACACTGGTTTTAAGAGCTGTTATCCTAAGTCATAAATGAAAATCCTAGCTCACAAAGATGTACAGATCCATATAAAAGAATTGTTTACTAGCTTACTAAATCATACTACTTTTCCATTCTATCAAAGTCATCTATCTGATACGTTACTAAAATTTTGTTTGTACAGATTGTCTATTTTTTTTGTGAACTAAATAAATGTTTCACTTTTTGTGTGTGCAATTCCAATAAATGGGTCCAAATCCTCTTCAAGGAGGATTTTCAATAAATTGGAAATAACCAAACATGCTGTCAAAATGTCCTCTCCAAAACATTACTTTCTTCTGAAAAGCAGGCACTTTCTCACTTAGGGTTAAAGTATCAGTATTGCCTTTAAAGAGACAACTTGGCATTTGTTTTCTCAAAAATAGCTGCTTGGAAAACACACTAATTATAGCCTCTTCTTATGACAGAACAGATCAACGTGTAGAACTATCCTTTTTTTTTTAAGAATTATAATTTTTGTCATAAAAATGTCTAATTCATATTTGAGTTCTACAACTCAAGTTCTTTGACAGAAAACTTCTCTTTGCCATCTCAATACTAAATATTATAGATTCTTCCTTTTAAAAATATTTTTTAAATAACTACATAATAGAAAACTTGCAAAAACTTAAACTCATGGTGCTGCTATTGAACCCTACATTACAGAATTCCCACTCTTCTCTCAGCAAACCACACTCACTGTGACCACCTGAATGTGGATCTAGGAAAATCTCAGAGCCTCCATATTAATTCAAAAGTTTACCTTCACCCTTGGCCATAGGGGCACAAAATAAATAAACAGAAGTTCTGATATTTTTATTCTCATACCTCAATTAACATGCCTCCTCTCTGAGTGCTGAGAGCATCAGTTATAACTTAATGAATACTACATTAAATAGACAGGTATGCAATAAACACTAATTGAGCAGAATTAAATATTATTCAAACGATGGCTCTCAGTCACCAAAAAAGAGCTAAACCATACATGGCACATTCTATTTAAACAATTTAGATAGTAATCTGAAATTGTTAAGGTAAAGCTATTTCAAAACATAATCTTCATGTGTTCAGAAAATTCACTGATTCAGAATGACTTATTACCCAAGGTGTCCACATCACTATCCATTCCACTTCATTTTACCCCCAGAATAAGAGAAATTAAAAATCAAAGAGGATATTTAAGAGTGGATACATCAGTCACCTAAACACACTGTTTCATATTATGAAAACTAGGAGAGTCATCAGTATTTTATCACTAACTTAAAATAACTTCAAGCTCTAATATTAAAAATATTTTTCACATTCAAATTGATAATAGAAGCAGTCATCATATACTTGATAGTTTCTAACAACACAGAACAATATTTCTTCTTCCATAACAAAGACAATAACACTTATGAGTCAACAGAGTCACTCAATAGTTTTTAAATGTTTACTGTTTTAGAAAAAAAATGGAAAATATAACAAAAGATACTTATGTCCACATAAATTTGATGCCAATGTAAGAAGAATGCCAAAAACATCGAAGTAAAATGATTCACAGGAAGGAAAGTTCACTATGGGCTAGAATAAACTAAACTATTTCACAGATGAGAGGACATGAGCTGGGTTAGAATTCAGAACTGGAAAGGAGAAGAGCTGAAGGAAATAATTTGTTTTTTGAATTAAAAAATAATAATCTAGCTGTGATGGCGAATGCCTGTAATCCCAGTGGCTGGGGAGGCTGAGGCAGGATGATCATGAGTTCAAAGGCAGCCACAGCAAAATTGAGGGCCTTAGCAACTCACTGAGACCCTGTCTCTATAAATAAAATACAAAATAGGACTGGGGATGTGGCTCAGTGGTCAAATGCCCCTCAGTTCAATCACCAGTACTCTGCACCCCCCCCCAAAAAAAAAAACTTCTAATTCAAAACATCAACTGTAAGGCATATTCAAGTAAAGCAACTTAGAGAAGCATTCAATTAGAAATATATTATTGATTAAGACGTTCATCTAGTCACACACACATTTGCAAACAGTGCTTAAACTACCCATTAGCTTCATAAAATCTTCCAACTTAAGACTTGAAAATAAAGAGTACAGCAGAAGAAAAATAAAAAGGAGCTGTAAGAGAAAAATCATTTGTCATCAGATCTCAATGTACTTCTCTCAATGTTAGAATTTTTATTTTCTCTGGATTTTATGCAGCATGGCATTCTCCCCTGGTATGCAGAACATATTACTTTATTTTTTTAATATTTGTTTTTTAGTTTTTTAGGTGGACACAATATCTTTATTTTATTTTTATGTGGTGCTGAGAATCGAACCCGGGGCCTCCCGCATACTAGGCGAGCACGCTACCACTTGAGCCACATGCCCAGCCCAGGACATATTACTTTAACCCAGAAAAGTGACAGAAGTTCACTTTGAAAGGAAATTCATTTTAGTAATTTCCTGTCCACAAGAGGGCTCCAATATTTCTTCCATGAATGAAATAGAATTAAAATTACAATGAAAATAGTCTAATTAAAGCACATAAAACATACTAAAAAAATTTTTTTGAATTGTCATTATCTCATTTAACCCCAGACTACAAATTGTTACATCTGCATTAATTATTTTTAAAGAATCAGGGCTTTTAACTGTTTTATCAACTACAGTGTTTCAAATACAAGCAATGCTTTGCTATTGTCCTCACAGTTTCTTTCCTAGGTAGAGTTTTTAATGAAATAGATATTATAAAGTATAATTTTAGTCCAAAGCCTTCAACAGTACCCCAAATGTTTTATAAGCCACTTTTCTAAATACAAGAATGTATCTATTGATAACTTTCCCACTCCAGAAAGCAAAATTACTGCCTTATCTACCCATTCTTAGGCCTTACTACTAACACCAATGATCACTGTCTTCTTACAGAAAACCTACAACCCCTAACATAAATCATGATGTACTTATAAACAATGAATAATGCCCATCATATATTATGACATTGGTTGGAAAAAAATAAAGGAAACGAATCATTTAAATATAAAATATTGTAATGATACTATTCAGATATTTTCAAATTTCTTACACGTTACCACATTAAAATGTTAGGAAATGTAGTTCAAACTCAAACATTCTTAGAAAAAGAAAAACCAGCACTTCATGTAAACACACTTATAATATTTATAGGACATAACAGAATGTTGATTGGAAGAGTACCAATGCAAATTATTTTTTTAGTAGTACTACAAATCCACTTACTACAGGGCCACTATCCTCTTCAAACAACTGACTTAGTATGAATTATAAAAAGTGAGACTCCTAATGATAAACACAAAAAGTAAATGCTTAAAATTTTTTAAACATGAGCTCCATTTACAAAACAAAAACAGATGCTAAAAAAAATCGATTTTAAAGTAATAACCACAGTCAGAAAAGAAAAACAAAATATCAATTGAAATTACTGTAGCTCAAAAAAAGAATTAACGCTAATGAAAACAGGACAGGGGTTATAATTTCACTGCCCCACCCCAGCTCCTGGATAGGATTTCCTATGGAGCTGATGAACACCATTAAAATATAAAAGAGCATAACATTTGCTTTGAAATAACACATTTGAGCTGTCAACTCATGGAAAGCATAACATTTTACTGCACCAAGCAAAAAATGTATATATTCATACTTGCAAGGTTAGAGGATTGCAACAGCACACAGATCCTAATCGATTTAGTTATATTGTAAGGGAAATATTAGTTTGTGGAAAGATGTAGGAGTGGTGAGACCAGCTTTTCAAATTCAGAGTGGTTAACTGTTCTCACTTTAAGTCATGAATGTGTATTCAATTGTCAATTATTGGTATGAAGAATTGAACAAATATGAAGCATTTAATCAACAATTTCTAACCAATTTTATTATATTTCAAAAAGTTGGGAATTCTAAGCATATATCCAATGAAGGCACTTCTTAAGCAAAGATGAAAATAAGTAACATCAAATGAAGGTTTAAAAGACTTTCACAAAGAAAAACATCTTAATTTCCAACAAGTTGAACCTGAGATACAAAAAATACCTAACAATCTAACCTGTTCATACCTCAGTACATCAGAGCATCACTGGGGCATTATATGTTTATTACATAATACTGCTTTGCCCTTGCATATCACCTTTAATCAAGTGATCTCAAAGCACCACAGAATCATCAAGGCCTTAACATACAGTCTAAAACAGATAAGTAGTTATATTTTATAATCGAAGCTATTAGTAAAACCTTGCCCCTATTCCCAAGGCCCCTGATCCTAACATTATCTTCCAATCCCTCTCTCTGACTTAGAAACACCATTCCCCAAATCATCTCAATTTGTCACTGATGCTACGCACATTCCAGCTTTTCATTATCATTGGGCCTAAAGAAAGTAGTGGCTCTGTTTAATGACACAAATTTATTTCATTACAACTTCTGTGACAGAATAAAAGGTACTTAGGTGAACATATCTTGCCTAGTACATGAAGATATAAAATGGAGTCTTTAGAGAGAGCAAATCTTTGCCAGAGGCGATGAGCCCACAGAATCACTCATCAAACAGGGGAAACAGCACTTCCAAGCACTGTCTAGAGACCTCCCTAGGCAACTTCAAGAGCAGTGTAGAGCAAACCATATCAGCCACTCTTACCAGGCAAGAGACTATTCTCAAGTGTGCACACCAGGAGGGAAGGCAAAAATAAAAGGACAATGCATGAGTTTTAAGACTCAGGAAGGAAAGTGTAAGGCTGCCCTATGGCCACCCCAGAGACAGAACCCTGGTGGTTGCTTTGCATTTATAAAGCATATTAGAAGTGAAATCAAACATAAGTAAAATGTCTTTAAACCAAGGTCAAAATACATCATTTAGAGTACAATTTTTCTTATTTTAAAATTTATAAAGGTGGTGTCGTCCTACAGAAATATTTAGCATTTTAAAATTTAATCATCAGCAAAGTTTAATTTTGTTTTTTTCACTGGAATGCACGAACACTCACATGTCAACTTAACACATGTGAACACCATTACATTAACTTCAATTCTTTCATCAATAGGATTATTCGTCTTCCTGTTGATTGCATTAGGTCTGTCCTTAGCACTGCAAAGCGTAATTTCACACTCCCACAAACCCACCTCGCAGCCCGGAAAAGCTACACAGTAACTGTAGTCAAGACTCAAAACCTTCACCTTTATAAACCAAAAACAAAAGCGCAATAAACAAGAGTACTTTTGTTTCAAGTTCTCAATACTCAGTAGCCAAGGCTCAAGAACATGTTTTAAAATATCCGTCACTATAAAGCTCTAGAATACTCATTTAAAAGTACCGATACACGGTCAGCCGAGATTTGAGAAAATTCCCAAACAACTTAAAATGTTTTTGTTCACCACGACCCTCAAAAAAGCTCACAGCAATATACTAGTACACTTTTTTCAAGAGATCCCTGCTGTTGAAAAATATCAGTTATGTCCCTACACATTATCATGTGTGTCACTGAGCAAGATTTCCGTTTCCTTGTCTACCTGGGTTTCCAGTGCGGACGCCCGTCCTCAGCTCTGCCCACTGTCACTGACGTTTGCAGAAGCGTTAAAATACAAGTGTTCAGAGGCTTCTAGCAAACAGGGAGATGTATTCTCCACTTCAAGCCCCTGCTACATTTCCCTATTTCTCCGCTGTCCTCAATGACTTAGAAAAGAGCCAAAATGAGAAAACCTATATTAAAAACAGTACTTTCTAAAAGGAGGAAACCAGAAACTGCAACTTCTCCAAACCGGCTTTTCGACAGTCCCCAGCAAACCTCTGCCCCACGCCTGCGTCCTTTCTGATTAAATAAGATTGGCAACCACAATTAAATCAGAGTGTCATAACATCGTTCACTTACCATATCCGCCGGGACATTACTGGACATCTTGCCGTTCGAGATATACCCAGATATTTACGCAGAAAACAAACACAAAAGAACACAAGTCTTCAAGCTACAGAAATAAACCTTCACAATTTTGCTTGGTTCGTGATGTGCTTTCCAAAAAACAAACAAAAAGTATTAAAAAGAAGTTATTTTGGAGCCAAAGTGCCGGCCTGGCCAAGGTTCTGGAGCGAAGAGGAACAATCCCCAGGAGCTGTGTGGCCAGAGCCAGAGGAAACTCTCAGGGCAACAGCGGCAGCCCCCGTCGTCGTCGTCGTCTCCGTCGTCAGCAGCAGCAGCAGCAGCAACCCCAGGACCGGCCGCGCCAGGTGGACCGAGCCGAGTGACACACGGACATGGAGCGGGGTGGGAGGGGGTTAAATCCTCCTTCCTCCTTTCCAGCCCCAGCAATGATTCACACTCGCTCCCGAGTCAAGTCCTCATTAAGCAGGAGAAAAATGCCCCGGCTCGAGTGTTCATAGATAACTATGTGGCTACACATCGACGCGTGAGCAGCGAGTGCCCGGAGCTGTGGTCGGGCGCAGGCAGCGCACCCTCGCCCAGAGCCGCGCGCAGGAGACGGCTCAACTCGCGCCGCCGGGGCGGAGAGCCGGACCGCGGAAACCCGCGCTCAAGGGCATTTAACTAGTTGGAAGCCAAAGCGAAAGCCGGGGGCGGTGACCCGGGGCGCGGGGCGACGATCGCCGGACGCTGGAAGCGAGCAGGACCCCCCACGGCCCCTCCGGGCTCAGGCCGCAGGCACCTCCGGACAGCAGCGGAGATCGGGGCGCATCGTCTCCGGCTCCTCGGGGCTCCTCCGCTGCCTCCGCCTCCCCCGCCACCGCCTCCCCCGTCTCCGCCTTCCCCTCCCCTCGCGAGCTCCCGCGACGCCGACTTCGGCGGGTCCCCGGAAGCGGCCGGGTCCTCCCTCTTCTCAGCCCAGGAATGGTTCCCTCTCAGAGCTTTCTGTCTCCTCCTCCACTTTTCAGTTCCACACGCCGCAGCCGCCTGTCATCGCCTCTCAAACCAACATGGCGGCAGCGGCGGCGGCGGCGGCGGCGGCGGTTGCCTAAGCGCGAGTAGGGGACACGGGGAGAGCGCCCCCCACCACCCCCCCGGAGCCCGCAGCCGCCGCCCCCACCTACACTCCCTTCCACCGCGGACACCAAGTGCGTCACTACGGAGACCACCCTCGAGCATCATGGGAAGTGTAGTCTACGCGGGTGGGGGGAAGGGGCCCCCTACGCGGCCTCGCTGGCTCCAAAACCACGCCCCCTAGCAACAGTTGCTAGAAAAGGAAAGCTCCCTTTCCTTGCTTGAGCTCATCTACTGCTCAGAGTTAGGAGATACCTGCTGTCACTGTGATCGTGCGAATTGTTGGGGGAATATAATTCTGCACGGAGAAATCCCCTTTTGCACAATATGCACTCAGAGTTAAAACAGGGTGTTATCTCCAAAGAGAAGCATTCATTTTAATTACAGCACTCTCTCCACATCCTGCAATCTCAAACCATTTTGTAGAGTGATTTCATCTAGGTCTCTTCAACATTGCATTTTGAAGAGCAGAAGCAATCATTGATTTCCAATAAGGTCATAGAAGTTCAACAGGAACAAGGATCTCATTAAGCAGTGAGAATTTCGAACATATGTTTCTTGAAGAGCAGGGCCATAAAGCTACAATCTAGATAATTGAAAATTACCAAAAACTGTATTAGATACAATAGTGTTATCATGCCAAATCTATATCAGGAAATAGCTACTACAAACTGTATGTGGATTCACCGGTTTACTAAGCTGACCTCTAACTTCTGTTATAACTCATGATGTGTAATTGAATAATGTCATTATCGAGAGATTTAGGTGGAAAATATGTCTACCCCAGATTTAGGACTGGAATATAGGAGCTACAATTGTCTATCTGAATCTTTATTCATATCTTTCTTAGTCCTTTAGGAAGTGTAGTCTCATAAAGGCACCTGTATTAAAAAATGCCAAGGGATTTAGAATCTGGAAACTACCTGTCCAGCCTACAGCTGTGTGACCTCATCTGTAAAGCAGTCTTGCCCATCTTTCAGGAGTAAAGTAGGGCCACTTGTGAGGATGAATTCATACACGGGAAATAAATCACTGTAAATAACAATGCATCATTTGACGTGAAATGTTACTACTCACTCTCTCATTCAGCAAACAAATGTGCCAAGCACTGTTCTAGGCACTGGGAGTTTTAGAATGAACCATCCTGTGACTGCACTTAGGGAGATCATTGTCTAAGAGCCTCTGTCATTCTCCTATGCAGTCTCTCCAGTCAGGATTGTCTCATCCCATGGAAACTCACAAGGGTACCTGCCTCTTGAGTGGCCTGGCTGGATAAATTCCAAGCACTCCTAGAGGCCTACATCACCCTGAGAAGGATAGATCAAATTCCTAAAGAATTTCCCAATGGTAGAGGAAACAAGGGGCCAGTCTTGCCATGATTAGGCTTCAGAACTTTGAGTCTGTAGTTACGTGATTTTCCAGGGCCTCTCCATATTCAACAACCACAAGCCTCTCTATCCCTCCACCAGTCCTCCAGGAAATCATGGCAGATGAGGATGCTTCAGTTAACCATAAACATTGGAACAAATTTTGCAAGCACTCATTTAACATCAGTCCTCCTCCCCACCCCTGGACCATAACTTTTTGCCTGCCCTGGCCATGGCTCTGCTGGACCTAAATACTATTGTAAGTAGAAAGGAGACGCATAAGCTGGCAGGACATATCAAAGATCAAATTCAAAGCCCATTCTTGATGCTTGCCACCAGTCCACCAGGGACAAAATGACCACCCACTGCCAGCCTAAGACCTTGGCATTTCTGCCACTTGGAATTGCTGTTTGCTACCAGTTACCACTGTCACCTCTACAAAAAGGCCACATCTTTCAGAAGTAAAGACACTGCACCTGTGTTTCCAATTACTCTTCTAGGAGAGGTTGAGACATTATTCTCAATAAAACTCATTATAACTTCTCTCTGACACAGTTAAAGCATGAAGGAACATTATTGAACACAACTGCAGATTTTTCTACTCTGTTCCCTTTACTCTCTGCTTCCTGGCTCAGGAGGATGAGATGGGGAGGCTGCAGAAAGAAGCCCAGCTGTCCACAGCAGGGGAGGGTAACATCTCCTCCATACCAAGAACCTATTGTCAGCATCAGTAGGAAGGAAGTGAATGACACAGCATTTTTGTTATGGAAAAATAACTTCACAAGAAATCGAAAACCTGGCTCTACTACGAATTAGTTGTGTGACCTTCGCCAAAACACTTTGCTCCTCTGAGCCTGGATTTCTTCATCTAAGGAGCTTGAACTAAATCTCTACAGACCCTTGAAAGAATCTGTGAGTGTCAAGTCCTAAAAAACAGCATGACACCCATGGCCTGTTAAAAAATAGATCCCCCAAGTGACCACTCTGGGTACAAAAGGTTTTGGGAGGGTGGGATTAAGGGGATGATGAAAATATTATAAAATTAGATTACGGTGGTCGTTACATAACCATAAATATTCTAGAAACTACTGAATTGTGTGCTTTAAATGGGAAAATATCTGATGTTTTAAATTGTGGCAAAATACATGATAAAAGTTTAGCATCTTGCTGGGCATGGTCTTGCACACCAGTAATCTCAGCAATTCAGGAGGCTGAAGCAGGATCACAAGTTTGAGGAAAGCCTCAGCAATTTAGCAAGACCCTAAGCAAGAAAAAACCTGTCTCAAAATAAAAAATTAAAAAAAAGATGGGGATGTGGTTCAGTGGTAAAGAGCCTTGGATTTGATCTTCAGTATATAAAAAAAAAATCATCTTAACCTTTTTTAGGTATACAGTTCAGTATAATGTTATGGAGCTATCATCACCATCCAGAACTCTTTTAATCTTGCAAAAGTAAAACTGTACTCACTAAACATCTCCCTTTCCTTCCCCCACCCGGCAACCACCATTCTACTTTCTGTTTCTAAATTTATTCACTATGTTAGGTGCCTCATACAAGAGGAATCATACAGTCTTTGTCTTTTTGTGACTGGCTTATTTCACTTAGCAAAATGTCTTCGAGGTTCATCCATGTTGTTGCTTGTAACAAAATTCCCTTCTTTTTAAAGGCAGAATAATGTTCCAAAGTATTCATATCCGTGATTAGACACCTGGTTGCTTTCAAAATCTTATGGCTAGTGGATAGATTTTTATAATATATAAGTTGTATTTCAAATAAAGCTGTTTCAGAAAATGTCTCCCCATCTGCCCTGGAAAGGTTCTATAAGGATTTCCATCTTAGGGTCATTCCTTAAGTGTCTTCTCAAGAAAACTTGTGAATTTAAAGTAGATGGAAACATTGCTTTCTGTGTGAAACCAGTAACCTTTACCAGGCATTTCCTTAGCGAATTATCTCTTTATGCCATCTATTGTCATTTACAAAGAATCAGGGTGTACAAAAATGCTACAAGAGGCAGAGAAAGGATACAACAATGCCTGGTGGGGGACCTCAAGGACACCCCATGCACTGTGGAGACAGAGACAAGGCCATGAAGATGGCCTTGGCTACATCCATCTGATTTTGCCCAAGGTTGTCTGGCCTTCAGGTGCCCATAATCCCAGGTACAGTCTGGGATTTCTTAACAAAGAGCAGCTGGCAGTGGGGATCCTCTGTGTCCCAGGGACAAGACCCCAATGTGATGATAAGCAGGACCCTAGCCACACCTAAAGTTCTTAAACACTAAGTGTCTCCTTTGGTTGCAGCCAGAAAGTCACTTCAAAGGTTTACTGTGTAAAAATCACACTATACTGCCGCAGTCTGGCCGGGCACAAATCACGAGCCACTCAAGCAGGAACAAACTTTATTTCCGAACTCCACCAGCACACCACACACGCTCGCCGGGGAACTCTCCCAAACGCCACCCACGCGGCCCCCAGGAACACCACACACCAACCGGAATTCCCTCCCCTGGGGTGCGCGTCCATTCACTCTTGGAACCCGTTAGAACTCAACCGGAACTCCAAAGTAGCGGTTGACGAGGCAGCACGAGCCGCCCTATTACTAGTGTAAAGGTCTAATATACAATTGAATCAATCCAGCATCATCTTAATGGCTCCCCTCGCAACCATTACTTCTGGCAAAATGCCAGGGGCCATTCTGACTCGGCTGTGGTACAAAAGGTACTATTGGAGTTCAGAAGTCTTTTTCCATCCTGTCATTAAAAAAAAAAAAAAATTATCAGGGCTTTGCCTAGCTCAAAACTTCTCGGTGGCCCTCGTTGCTATCAGAGGAAATCAAACAACTCATCCTAGATCACAAAGCCCTGGGTGATTTGCCTCCAGTTTCCCTCTTCTGACCCCAGTCCTACCCTCTCTCTCAAGCTGCCACCTGAACTTCAGATACTTGCCCTCCCTCAACCCCTCCAACCTGGAGTCTTGGTCCATAAGTTCCCTTCCTGACACCCACCTGTTCACCTGGATTTAACCTGCTTAAACTCCACACACCTTAAGGCTGAGTTGGTTTTATTTCCCATGCAGGAGAAGGAGCCGTCAAAGTGCCTGGTGTTTATTCCAACGGTAGGGTTTATTAATTCATCACTTGGTTTTTTAATTTTCACCTAATTTCTTACTGCCTCTGAGCAAAGGAGAAGGGCATCTTGGGACGAACTCAGACCACATCAAGGACAGGTGAATGTTTTAGTTACTAAATGAATGTAATGGTGGCAGGGGAGGAAATGTGATATGATTATTCCATAAGCCACCGAGACTGTGGCCACAGGTCACCTTTACAAACAAACTATGATGTGAACTGGCCAGTCTAAAAATTCATAGAGCGCCAGAAAAGTAATTGTTATGTTTGTCTCCTGCTAATGGCCCACAATACCTTTCTTCCTGACCTGATCCCAAATTTGGAAAGTGGAGGGACTACTGGGAATTAAACCCAGTGACTCTGAACCCAAAGAGATACATCCCCTAGCCCTTTTTATTCTATTTTGAGATAGGGTCTCCTTAAGTTGCCCATGCTGCCTTCAACTTTCAATCTTCCTGAATTAGCCTCCTGAGTATCAGGGATTGCAAATGTGTGCGACCATGACCAACCTGACCTCTCTTGCCCATATGATGGGGTCATTGAATCATCCAAGGCTGGAACGAGAAGGAAGCTTAGAAATAATATCATCTCCTTCTTTTTCTTTTTAATAAATGAGGAAATAAAGACTTCTTGAGAAGCAGCCACATTTTCTTTGTAATTTTGAAATGTACATGAGAATGAGTTTCCTCTAAGATGTTCCAAGAAACAAAAAGAATCATTCCTAACAGCACTATGTAATTATTGAATTATTATATAATGTATGATAAATCATGATAACTATGCCAAAAAATATAGAACTTATGACCAAATTGGTATCATAAAGCACAGTTATTATTCTCGGTTTTCATTGCCACAGAAATCAGCCCACAATTTTTTAAAAAATTAATGACGAAAGTAATCAAATATCCAGAATTTTTCAAAATCTATTTAAGCATAATAGTTCATCAGAGCAAGTTAATTTTCCTTAACACTAATCTCATGCTGTGAGTTCTAAATCCTATTTATTTTGTACCCCAATAACTTTTAGCATTGTCGTGGTATATATTTTTGGGTTTTGATTTCTGATTTTGATAGATCCATAATTACTCTACAAGTTCAAGTTGTGTTTCTCTGTATTCATCAAGAAAGATAGTGGCATTACCAATAAACATATTGAACATTATATTAATATTTAAGAGAGCAACATAAAGAATCAAGAAGCCTGTGATCCCAGTGGCTTGGGAGATGGAGGTGGGAGGATCGCAAGTTCAGAGCCAGCCTCATCAACTTAGCAAGGCCTAAGGACTAAGTGAGATCCTGTCTTAAAAAAAAAAAAAAATTTAAAAAAGGGCTGGGGATGTCGCTCGGCTAAACACCCCTGGATTCAATCCCTGGTACCAAAACAAACAACAAACAAGCAGAATCAAGAAGTTTCTCCAAAGCCTCAAGTTTGCCCTCGAAGGCATCTGCATTGGCAGGGAGGTTACCACTGTTGGAGAATGAGTGTCGCCAGAGACATGCCTCTGTCACTCCTGATTCAGTTCTTGGGTCAGGCCTTATTCCGCAAGCACCCACATGGTTGGATTTCATGGCCATGCGTCCTAAGATGAATAATGCAGTTAAGATTACATCTTCTAGAACACCGACTAGAGACTTCAGGAAAGAGCTGGGCCCTCCGTGTCTTACAGTGGTAGCAATAATAAAAAGAACCAATTACCCCATTTAACTTGGCCTTAAGTCTAGAACGTCAGGAGCCTTCATGTCAGATTACCAGCTCATCTTTTTTGTAAGTTTCAGACAGGATTAATTTATCACAATGACAACCTTTGACTTAATGCCATTGAGAAAAGAGATGGCCTGAAATGAATTTAAATAGATTGGAAAGTGAGAGAAAGAGAGAAAGAATATATTGGGTGAATATGGCCCTAAATTCAAATCCTGGCTCTGACATTTACTAGATTTGGAAGCTTTGAGTAAGTTTCTCATTTTCCTCATCTATTAAAAAATTTAAAAAGGAAATGATAACATTAAAAGTAGAAAAGTGCATCCATTTAGAATGTTATATCAAAACATACAAATTTAAAACTTAGAACATTTTCTAGCAGAAGCTCTCAATAAGCTCCTGTTGCAATGATCCTCATGAAATGAGATGTCACTATTTGCCTGGGACAGGAGCATTACTGTGCTAGTTATTCTTAGAGAATGTGCTTTCAGTTATTTGTTCATGCTCAGCACAGGTTTCTATCCACAGCATCTGCCTTTTCTCATAGAGACCAGGGGAATTACATTTACCAAAAGGCTTGCCCCTGACTAACAGAAGGTGGCCACTGGGCCTAGGAATTTGAACCCCAAACAGTGACCTCATGTTTATTTACTTCATAGAGAAAAGGAGTCAATTAAGGAATCTCACAGATTTGTATTCATCCTATTACCTCTTGATACCCACACTTAACTTTATCACCCTCTGTTTCAGGGGAAGCCCTGCCTGGAAGCCCTCCCTTCCAGGGTCAGCCTTCTACCTGCCCTGTAAGCTCCTTCTCTGTCTCTGGAAACTCATTCCAACAAATGATCCTTCTCTCATTCATCTGCGTGCTTCTCCCTCTCTCTCTCTCTCTCTCATGGTTCTTCTACCTAGACCTTATAGTCAATGGTAGAGGAAAGGTGACATTACTAATACATAAGCAGGGAGAAACAGGTAAGCTGAGACTATTCCCATCTACTTCTCCATAGAAGCAATCTCTCCCCTCTTTCTTCTTTTCTTTTTTGGTACTGGGGATTGAACCTAGGGGCACTTTAACCACTGAGCCACATCCACAGCCCTTTACTGTATTTTATTTAGAGACAGGGTCTCACTGGATTTTTAGGGCCTCGTTAAATTTGCTGAGGCTGGCTTTGAATTCTCAATCTCCTGCCTTAGCCGGATTACAGGTGTGTGCTGTGCTCTCCCCTCTTAAAAACCCAGCCTATTCATTTCTCAGTGCTCTTCTCCAACTCCTCCCTCTCTGTTCCTTTCCTTAATGTCAGACTTCTTACTCATTCAGGGACCCTCTCTCTGTATTCTCTGGTTCAATCAACCACCATAGCCAACGCTCTGGTTCCTTGACACTTTCAATAGAAAATATTTGGAAAAAAAAATTACATCTGTACTGTACATATACAGACTTTTTTTTCCTTTTCATTATTCCCTAAAGAAAATGACTACTGTTTACATAGTATTTGTCATTACAATTGAACAAGAGATGCTTTAAAGAGCACAGGAGGACGTGTGTAAGTTCTGAATTCTATGACATTTTATGTAAGGCATTTGAAAACCTGGGGATGTGAGTTCTCTGGAGAGGTCCTGGGAACAATCCCTGGGGAATCCTGTGGATGACTGTTTCTGGGAGTATAACCCATGGATTCCATGTCACACAGCTCCAGGAGTGGTCCATGTTGAAATAGACATGAATTCTTGCCTCTGGAGCTCAGCAAGGCACATATGTGAAGGCCATACCTAGGGACACTACCCACTCCAATGTGGCATCCTCCTTCTCTGTTCCCTCGCACTTCACCTGACTCTCAAGCTAAGATTTTCAACTGCCAAATGCCATAGACACCTGCCAGAACTTGTCACCCTTGGCCAGTGCTCTGAGTCCTTGATACCACAGGCCACTCCCTTGCCCTTGATGGGCTCTGAAGTCAGGCTGGATTCTAGCTCTGCCACTCACTAGCACTGTGGACAGGTTCACTGAATCTGGGTAAAATGAGAGCGTCTCAAGTATCAAATATGACCAACAGCAGTATCTACTTTAGGGCTGTTGTGAGGCCCTAGAAAGGATTGAAGTCATTGTCCTTTCAAAAATGACGGGGTTTTCTATGAGATTACCCTTTCCAGATTTTTTTTAAAATATTTTTTTAATTGTCCATGGACCTTTATTTTATTTATTTATATGCAGTGCTGAGAATCGAACCCAGGGCCTCACACATGCTAGGCCAGTGCTCTACCACTGAGCCACAATCCCAGCCCTTTCCAGATTTTCTGACCATCTCTTTGCTCCATCTCTATTTCCTTCTCTAATTTCTATATCGTGTCTGATCTTTAAATGTAGATGTTCCCCAAGTTGCTAAGTTTGGCCTCTTTTTCATCTCCTCCCCTTCCTTGCCTTTTTCCTTCTCCGCACGCCCTTCACTCCAGAGACTTCCAACATTTCAATGAGGTCCAATTTTGCATCCTTAGGCATGGGCTGCTTCTCTGGGCTCCAGATCATACATCTCTGCTTCCCATTAGACCTTTCTATGCGATCGTCCAGCTGGAACTCCAAAGCCAATGTATTATAAACTAAAGCATCCCATGCTAGTCCATCAAATCTCCCCCATCTTCCCATTGTCCGACCTTGACCTTTTCCCATCACTCATCCATGTCCTGCTGAATCCTCCTTCTTTATATATCGTCAGTTGAACACTCACATTTTCACACTCTTATTCATTTCTTCACAAGTTCTCTCTGGAACCAATTGTTTTTTATATTGCCTCTCCACACCAGGCCCACACTCTCTAATCAAGTCTGAATATCAGAGATTACCAAACACCAAACTAGGATAGAATGCTCATGAATCTAAGGGGAAGTGTTGAAAATCATGCAATGTGCATTTCATAAAGTATAACTTTTCAATTTAAACTTTTCAACATTCACCTTGTTTAAAGAGAACGTTCTTCCTACTTTGATGTTAAAATGATATCTTAGGAAATGGTCAAGAGTACATCATCTTTAATACATATGCCTATGTAAGTATACATATATTTACTCTTTACACACAATACAAATGCATTCTTTAGTAGTCACAGATCAGTCTATGGGCCAAATGGTGATGTCCAAGACCCAGCCTCTTACCTCTCTCTCTGACTCCAACAAGGGGAGTACGTCACCTTCCCACACAAGGCCTTTCACACTGTGAAAAATGGAGTAGTTTGTGTCACCCAGAAATTCCACACACACTTGTGCACACTGTTCTTGTAGTGAGTCCTGCCCAATGCCTTGGTGACCCTGTCCAGTTGATGGGCTACACGTGGCTCACGTCCGCAGTGGTGGCATGGCAGTGGTCTCGTCTGATGGAGAGGATATAAGTAGATACACAAAGACATAAAAATAGATGTTTTAAGTTGACTTTCCTGCATTGGTCTCCAAATTTTCTCGAAAACATTTTATCCAATTGTATACATAAACAGGTGCACCTTTTTGTGCGTAAGTTATACTTCAATAAAGTTTTTTTTAACTTTTTTTTCTGTTCATAAAACCTACCTGTCAATATCTGCTTTTCAATTATGCTAGAGGGCTCTTTCTAAATGTAAACTAACCATGCTAATCCCAATATCGACCATCAAAACTAAAAACTGCACACTTCTATGTACCTAGAACAGGGCTAAATGACTCTGCAGGTGTGAATCTTGATAACACATTCTGGGGTGGATTCTATTCTTATATCCACTTTACAGATAAAGAAACTGAGCCCCAGACAGTGGCTCACAGAGTGATTTTGGATCCAGCTTAACTGCTCTGTTTTCACTTGCCTGTCCCTGATCTTATACCCCTGATTCAAAGTGAGACTAGAAGGACTTCACTGAGCCCAGCTTCTCATAGGAGAGAATTGTTAAATTTTTAAGCCCCCAAGTACATTTCATAATGATTTAGTGGAATGCTTTTCTGCCCTCTTTAAACAGAATGGAAATAGCAAACTCTCCTATTTAGCTTGAAAGTAAAAACACACATAAGTTCCAAATCAGCTTCATGATTTTCTGTGAGTTCCTATTCATAGAAATCTAATATGAGGAATTTCCCCAAACACTTTATTTTATAAAGAGTTCAAAACACTGCAATCAAAGATACACTAGATGATGTTCCATGTCAGCCTCAGGTTTGAATAGTTGACCCCAGCAGTTTTCATTATGATTGATTGCAATCTCCATTGTTGGTTATCTTTTAACAAAGTTATCTTTGTCCTGAATCTTAGGGAGCTCAGAGCATACTTGACTCCAGAAACCCTGGGTGCTGCATAGAATACAGGTTGATCATTAACAGCAGGGAAATGGAAGATTGAGAAGCAGTATACCCACACATAAAGTTGCAAAAGATTAAGCTCACTGAAAAACAGCAGCAATAAATATATGCCCTGCTCAGGGCAAGAGGCAGAGGAGGATGCTAACTCCCTGAGGTTGTCCTGCTATTCCTCCAGGAGCTCAGGGCAGGTGACCCTCTCCACCCCTTGTAGTCCTCAGTTCCTGCATTGCACGTTATACCTGAGCATAAGTACCTCGTTCAGGGGGAGTTACACCAATTGAAAAGGCATGAAGATGAATTGATTGGTGAAGCTCTTTAACTTAAAATTTCCCATTTTTCGTGGGTTTTTGATCAGGCAGCAGAAAAGAGGGAAAGAACATGGAATGTGCCCCACCAACCTTGTGGGACTCTACCACACAAATGCTGTATTAAGGATGTAGAAAGAGAACCAAATGAGGATAAGACAAGAGGAGAAGGGAAGGGGGGGGCAGTAGATGACAGCAACCCTCTCTAGGTGGCCTCCCTACGTCGCACACCATGTGGGCTTCACCAGCTTTTTTTTTTTTTTTTCATGTGACCGTTTCATCAACCCCATGAAGTCACATCATTGTGCCCATTTTTATAGATGCAGAAAGGAGAGTCAGAAATTAAATACTTGTAACATGGTCCTGGGATTCAAATCCAGGCCTGTTTCACTCTGAGAAAGATTAAGGACAAGGGAAAGGGACAAGTAGAAAAGGTGTCATGTGACAATTTGCCCTAACTAATACAGAGCTGAATTAAAATCCAGAACATGAGCTTCTGTTTCTAGCTCATGTGTGTGCACTTTTCTTCCAAGACAGAAAACAATAACAGGTAAGGAGCTTCCAGGACCCAGAGATAAGATATAGCTTAATAAAATGCTGGTCTTTTGGTTTATGTTCTTAAAGGATATGATGTATCCACTCTTGGGTTTATCTTATTCCTGAAGAGGTGTTCTTACCTTTCACACAAATGTGATTACAGGCCGTTCTGCATCTCTAAGTAGTAAAAAAAAAAAAAAAAAAAAGAATTTGAAATCAAATTTTATTTTATTTTAAAACCATTAACATTTGTTAGTATAAAATAATGGCAAGCAGGAGATACTCTACTCAGTGGTAGGGTACTCACCTGCAAAGCCCTAACTTTGATTCTTCAGCACCCCAAAAATCAAAAACAGAAACAAAAGTGACAAGTTCAGACCCATCTCCTCACACTATGAAATGTTTGGCAGACTGAATGGATCCAGTGACTTTTTATCCTCCTTCTCGCCAGCTCCCTCCCATTAGGACACAAGCAAGTGGCTCAAAGCTCTTTTTCTGTTTTCAAGTGCTCTAAAGAAGTGCTTGTCAAATTTCAAATACAAATTTCCTTCCAGGCTGCCCATTGAACAAAATGAATGATGATCTTGTTGGAAGGCTGATTGAGCTTCCCTCCCACCTGGTGGTTCCACTGGGCTTCAACTGCATAGCAATTCAATTAACAGACACTTAATAAGGTCATTCCTTTGGAATACGCCAAATAACAGTTATAAAAATACTTTGGGAAGGGTTTTCTTGCAAAGTTTTCATCTTTTCAAAAAAATACAACTCCAATTATGTTTGAGTACGGGCACGTGCTATTTTGTTCCAGTTCCTGCGATAAATCAGATGTGTGAAAGCTCGAGTTGACGAATAAATCATATTAGTAATGATTCTTTTGAGGCTGAGTTTCAAATTAAAATTCTTAATTATAAACCATTGGTACCTCCATTGTCAAGGGCGTGCAGCAATTCTCTAAACAGCTGCTTGTGATCTTCTGTGCTTTGGTAGTGTTGGTATGCCTTTGAGAGGTCTCTCTTTTTCACTATTTATAGCACCATGGGTGTGTTTATTTTCATTCTTGTAAAAATTTATTTATTTATTTTTGCTGACTGCAAGATATGACCGAGCTTTCCTATCAAGGACAGGGACCTACCATTTGGGGAATGGATCATTTTTTACGGGATGATTTACCAGGGATTCCTTAGTTAAAGCGTATGCTCACCTTTATTTTTCCTCTTCTTTTTGTTTTTGTTTGTTTGTTTTTAGCTCAGATAACCCAGCTGGCTGTGGATCTTAAATTCATTTTACCCACAGAGACTAATAAAAAAAAGAATGTTCTCGGATAGAGGGTGAAATTTTTTTTTAGTTTTTAATCAGCTGACTGGTTCTAGTGCCCCACAGAATCATAGAATCTTAAAGTGGCAAAATCCTTCAAGGTTAATCCAGTAGGTTTCCTGCTTGGGTTTTTTGGCACAAGGGATCTGAAAATATGGTGATCGGGAAGAGCAGAGGGAGGAATCCTTGAGATACTTTCAAAACTTTAAAAAAGTTAAAAGGAATTCTGTGTTTATGACAGATACAGCTATTCAGGGAACTCAAATAACAGATTCCTTGGATTTTGGCTGGGGCATACTCAGATACCCATCTCATGGGAAAATCTATCAGTAAAAACTTTATCGATGCAGTTCAGGAAATAGAAGTCTTTTGGAAAATGGGGTACACTTGGAGAAATGTAATAAAAATTATGCAAAGTCACTGACTGTGGATTGCTTTAGTACAAACCCTTGGCACTATCTATGAATAGACATAGCATTGGGCATCTGGGAGACATCAGCGAGCAGAAGACACAAAATCCCTGCTCTAGTGAACCTGGAATCCTAATATGGAGAAATGAAAAACAAACAGGTAAGCCAACAAGCAAATAAATATCTAAAATAAATAAGGTCACTTCAGATTGTGCTAAGTGCTGTGAATAAAATGACCAAAGAAAGACAAAGTGATGGGACAAGGTTACTCAGGTTGAGCGGTTGGGAAGTTTTCTGTGAGGGAGGATGTTTATGCCGAGCAGCAAGCATATGAGCTGTAGAAAGAATAGGCTGAAAACTGAGGTCCAGATTTTGGTAAAGTTACTGAAGAGATGTCACCCAAAAGGCATAGTGGGGGGCCATGAGGTGTTTTTCCCCACACAAGACCCTTGGCCCTTCATTATACACGCTGTCCGACTTCAAATGGTTGCAAAATGCTTTGCTAAACAAAATGTAAGTATTTTGGAAAATAATTAGGTATGGTCATTGTTTTGAAAACTATAGTTTTTAAAAAATCTATAACAAAATCAAACTTTAAAAAAAAAGAGTGGGGAGTAAGAGTTTTCTCAGCAAAGCCATTAGCAAGTGCTAAGACCCCAAGATGGAAGCAGAATTGTTGGGTTCCAGAGAGAGGTAGAAAACTGGGATAGCCTGAGCTTGATAGCTGTGGGAGGGAATGACATGGAATGACCTCAGAGAAGTCAGAGATGAACAGGTCATGCCTCAGAGGCCCAGCAAATGCTTTGGGTTGAAGTTCATGCACAGGAAAAGCATGCAGGTTTTAATAGGCAGGTGTGTTAGTCAGCTTTCCATTATTGTAACAAATACCTGAGATAATCAACATAGAAAGATGGAAGGTTTATTTTGGCTCATGCTATTAGTTCACGACCTATTGGTTTGAGCCTGTGGCGAAGCAGCACATCATGGAAGGGAGCTCATGCTGGAGTCAAGCTGCTCACCTCGTGGCCAGGAAGTGAAAAAAGAAAGCAAGGAAGGATAATGGGAACTGAAGTCCCATTAACCCTTCAAAGGCATGCCCGCAGTGACCTGAAACCTCCCCTGAAGCCCCACCTCTTAAAGTTTCCAAAACCTCCCAATAGTGCTATTCTGGGTCCAAGCTCTTACCACATGGGCTTTGGGGAGACACTCCTATAGCAGCAGGGCAGTATCAACAAATGAGTCACATTTTATGTAAATTGCTCTGGCTTCTATAAACATAGAGGGATGTTCCAAGAAGCAAGGAGATCATCCGGAGATTTTTATCATAATCTAGGAAAGAAATGATAGTTGGTGAACTGACAGAAAAAGAGAATAGAATTGTTGTTGATAGGGGACAGGGGACAGGGAAATGGGGAGACACTAGCCAAAAGGTATAACAATTAACACTTTGGTTACAAGATGAAGAAATTCTAAGGATCTAAGGGCAGGAGAGGCGATGATGTTATTACTTTGTGATAATCACAACACAGGTTGTATATTTATGTCAAGTCATTACATTGTACATCTTGAATATATTCAATCTTTGTCATTTAAATGCTTTTTTAAAAATGATGCTGACTTAGACTATCTGGGTGGGAGGGAGCAGAGGAGAACTGGGGGTCGATTTTTGGATTTGTTTAAGGTAGAAGTGACAGGACCAACCAAATTGTCCCCCTACAGCAGCCATGACAGGAGGTCACATAAGGGAAAGGATTACAGAAGAGACAATGATGATATCACAGAGACAAACTACAGATTGAAATGTGAATATTCGCATTAATTAGCATCACTGCTTTGAGCAGGTAGGATGAGGCCCATGCAGCAGCAGCAGCAGCCCCAAGCCCCAAACTTTTGCTTTGAATTCTTGCTCCTATCCTTGGCTAAGATCTCTGTACTTCTCTCCCTTGGAGGCCACCACGGGGAGAGCAGCACACATGCTTACCAATCCTTGCAAGTGTGCTGATGGAAACAACTTTCCTCCTGATGGTAATCAACCAGGGTGCAGTCTGGCCTCAGGCAGGTGGTTATAAGTAATAAAACAGAGTCAGTTTGGTTCAGTGACTAGGATCCCAAGGTGAGGATGGCTCTGTCCAGCCACATGAGTCAGGGCTGCTTTTATCAAGTGTCACCCTGACTTCAGCAAGACTCCCTCAAACTCTGAATTCTTGACTCCTACTCTTCTTGTTCTAACTTCAGACGGAGCTAGTCTTCCTGATTATCAGAGCACTGTTTCTGCTGGGCCCTCGATTCTAGTCCCAGTTCTGGCAAATCTCCCAGTTAAACGTCTCTGACCCAAAAAAAAGAGGTCTCTTCTAATGCTTAATCTCTATGAAATAACAATTGAGTCTTTCTTTTGGAACTGTCTTCTGTTTTCTGCCTGTATTTCCTTTTAAGTTGTTGTTCACTAGACTGTAAACCATCTGCTTTTTCCTGGAGGAATTTAAAAAAATTAAATTTAATACTCATTAAAATGTAAGCTTTGGTAATCAATTATAGTCATTTAATACATATGCGATGTATAGTCATGTGTTGCTTAACAACAGGACGTGTTCGGAGAAGTGCATCATCAGGTGATTTCATCATTGTGCAAATATCATAGAGTGTACTTAACACAACTAAGATGGCTATGATGTCACTAGGGCATATAATTTTTTTTAAATTTTTAAAACTTGTTTTAATTAGTTATACATGATAATAGGAAGCATTTATACACTTTGATATATCATACATAAATGGGATATAACTTCTCATTTTTCTGACTGTGCATGTTGTAGAATCACATCAGTCATGCATATATATACATAAGGTAATAATGTCTGTTTCATTCTACTATTTTTACTACCCCATATCCCCCCACTTCCTTCACTCCCCTCTACCTAAAGTACCCCTATTCTTCCTTAGCACCTCTCCCCCATTGTTTATTAGCATCTGCATATAAAATGAACATTTGGCCTTTGGTTTTGGGGGGATTGGCTTATTTTGCTTAGCATGATATTCTTCAGCTCCATCCATTTACCAGCAAATGCCATAATTTCATTCTTCTTTAAGATCATACAATCTTAAGGGATGACCATCACAAATGCAGTCTGTTATTGACCAAAACATCATTGGAGGGTATGTGATGCACTACATGTAGACGTAACTGGGCTTAAGTCAGCCTTTTGACCTACACTTTGTAAAACTGGATTGTGACCATAATTCTTGGGAATCCATAGTCCTTGGTAATGTCTATGGAGATGCCTAAAGAGCTTCTCTAACCCCAAACTTTGCAAAAATAATGCAAGGATTGGTTAAGAATCATGGAGTCCAGAGAAGGCATAAAAGTAGATTTAGCTTTTAAAATTTGCTTTAAAAATCACAAATAGCAAAATAATACATCCTTATTAGAAAAACATGAAAGAACAGGAAGCCAGAAAAAGCCAGGAACAGGAAGCCAGGAACCTTAGCCCCTATCATGGTATTCTTGGTTTCCATATTTCTCTTACATATTTGAACTCATATTTTATGTACAGTTTAGAATCTTACCTTTTTTTACATACCACAGGCATGTTGCCAGCATCACAACTCCTTGTAAACAGCCTGATAAATGACAGCCTATTGTTCCACTATAATACTAGGTTACAACATAAGTATATTTTAAAAAATATGGCTCTCCCCACCCCCTGTTTAACATTTTGATCTGAGCTGGAACAGATACTTCAATATGACTTTGAAATCTGCTCTCCTACCAAAACAACCATCTTGGGACATTCCTAAGACTCAATGGACCAGAATCCAAGTATAATCAGGAATAAAAAGAAAAGCTCCATAAATTGCATAAATAATGCTTAAATAGTCAAAGTTAAATGTATTTTATTTACTTTCTTACTTTTGGAATTTAAACTCAATCTAATATTATTTAGACCTCAGGTCTTTGGCTTCTTGACAAAGATTTATATTTTGTGTGTGTACATAATAGAACAAATATATTTATATAATTGGTGATATATGCTTCTATCTCTAAAAATCCTTAATGACATGTATCTACCTTTCCAACTAACTTATTATTAAACTTTATTTATTTATTTAGGGTACTGGGGATTGAACCCAGAGGCACTTTAGCACTGAGCTTCATCTCTAATCCTTTTTATTTATTTATTTATTTTTATTTTAAGACAGGGTCTCCTCAAGTTTCTGAGGCTGACCTCCAACTTTTCATCTTTCTGCTTCAGCCTCCTGAGTTGCTGGGATTACAGGTGAACACCACCACACCTGGCATTAAACTTTACCTAGACTTGTAAAAAGGCATTTCACAATATCCTTGAAGGAGTTGGAGTTGCCCTGGAATATTATATAAATAGGTTCTTGAAATGATGATGAAAGTTATGTTGATATCATGTCTTACATGTCAGGGACAACATTCCTCTTCTGTTTTGATGGAACAACTTTTTGAGAAACCAATGGGGGTGGGCTGGAATGGGGGACGCCATTGTTTGCCTGTTTTATTTTTAAGTCTCATTTTCATGGAACGAAATTCATTTAAATCTCATTATAAGGCAGTTTTTAGTTATTATATTCTAGTGATGGAGGAGTTTGTAATGTATTCATAGAAATAATTAAATGCTCATAATAGTACTCTTGTTCATGATTTCTGGAAACAGCATTCTTTTACCCTAAGAAAGCTCAGAAGCCTCCTATTATCTCTGATTGATCTCCTGAAATGCCCTCTTGCTCAACTTCAAGCAGTCAAGCACACTGAGGATTTAGAAAACCCGAAAGGAAAGTTCAAAGAGGTTGATTAAGCTGAGCAGTCAGCATTGGAGGTTTCCTTTTGAAAAAGCGTCACCTTAAAGAACATTCAGTTAAAAATCTCGAGACAAATTTAAACAAAGAAAGATTGGGCTGAACATTTAGGTGGCATAGATTCCCCACCCCCACTCCCACCACCCATGCCTACACTGCTTGGCACAGAGTCCCAGAAAGAAACTCTTAAGCATCTAGCGTCTAGGCCACCAATTGAACGTGTTCCTTATCCCTGGGGACAGGACTCGAAAGCATCCTGTCTCGGTTGCAGAAAGGAAAATTCTTTTTCTTGCACAACCTGCCCCCGCTCCCACCATCAGATTTCCTGCCATTTGTAGAAACTGTATCAGCATTTTGTGAAGGAGAAAGAGCTCTGAAACAAAGCACTACGTTTGCTTTGAAGGTCTGGCAGAGACAAAGCAAGATTCTTTTCCTCCCTGAGGATCAGATGGCAGCAATACAAGATAGAGGCATGTGAATGAGGAACACAAAGGATAAATTTAAAGGGCACCGTGCAGCCTTTCTGGATAGGAAGGAGGCCTGATTTTCAGTTTTAAATTCTCCAGGTTAGAAAAACATGCCTCTCCAACTAGCTGTGTCCTTTTTCACCCTAGTGGTTTTGATTTACAACGTCAACTTACAAATATGCTTGCTGGGGGTCCTTATCTCTTTGTGGTAGATCCATCCACCCTATTGCTACCATTCTGTATAAAATCAGTTACACATAGATCCTCCCTTTTGGGGGATGTGGAATAAGTGAGATTTTGTTTGTTTGCTTTTGATAGGGAGTAGTCTCCCACACACCCTAATAAATGTGAAGAGAAAAATCCAAGGTCTTCAGATCCTGGCTGTGCTGCAATCTTGACTATTCTGCTTCTAAGCAGTTCAGTCCCTCTCCAGACCCACATTTCCTTCCTTGTGTATGGACCACGTTACTCTTACAGCAACAATCAACTTCATCAAAACAAGAGTGCAACAAGAGCCATCTTCTCTGATTATTCTTTTTTTTCTTCTTCTTTAAATTGAATTTAAGCCCAAAGGCCAATCCTTAGATTAGCAAATAAAGAAGGGTCTACCTGTTTTAAGCAAACTTGATGGATTGGATTCCAGATCTGCAAAACCCTTGCATTAGGAAGTAATTATTGGCTTTGTAAGAGAATCCTTCACTTTGCAAAGGAGCAACTAGAGGATTTATCTGAAAGCTGTATTGCATTTAAATAATTTGGTTTTCCTACATGTACCAAAAGCCCTTCTATTAGGCAAAGCCTGAAATGTCCTACAAATGACCAAAAGATACTGAAGACACTCACCACTTACTACAGAAAGTCTGAAAGAGGCTATTATAACCACTATAGAGATCAACTGGATCAGCAGCAGTTTCTTTAAAAATGAATGACAAACAGATGTCCACTACATATGCACTATGATGCTTCCTCTTTGGGGAAGTAGAATAGTTTGTCAGTCAATGAAGACCTGTTTGACATGGTGAGATAATTACAAGTTGCAAATCTGTGATCTTGAGTGAGATAACACGGTTGTTAAAGAACATAAAGGAAAATGACTTCTAACACCAGGTCTTGAGCTAAGTGAGAGTTCTAGGAAGGGTCCTGTAGAATTTAAAAATTAAACATTTTCAAATAGTTCCCATTGTGCATGTCAAATTTATACAAATGGGAAAACAAAGGATGAGTGAGTTAACGAAAAATTAAGAACACACAATAAACATGTATCACAGCAGATTATAGTTTAATTGTACAGATTTGTTAAAAATAATAAATTAATATTTTCTGAGTCCCATCCTCTATGGCTGCCAGTGGGCTGGGCATTTTCCTTCTATCTTATTTAATATAAAACCATGAATGGATGAGCCCAACAATTTAAGGCATATTTTGAAACAACCTTTATTTAAATTTAAAATTAGAATTAGAGGCCAAATCTTAGACTGGATTTTTCTTCTTATGGCAAGAATTTTACATTTGCAAAGGGACAAATTATTTTGAACTCATGGTTAATTAAATATTGGCTTTAGTGTATCTAAATTATTGCTCATTTTACAAAAATATTAGAATTAGACATTATTATGCATAATATGCCTTGGAAGTAAGATTAAAACTCATTTTGTTTTCGCTTATTTTCCTCTAACAGCTTTTGATGGAAGTGTTTCCTTCCTTCCTTTCCTTGAATCTCAAAGGATTTAGCACAAGAAGAACACCCCAGAATCTTTTCAGGTGGGTACAGAAGACCGTTGAGGGTCGTTCCTACGCTGTTACCTGAGTGCTTTTCCCACTCCTGAAGAAGAAAGAAGGGTTCCACGTCAGAGTCCTTTTAACCAATGTGCCCAACCCACAAAACTGAAAGGGGATTACATTGTGAACTAAGCAACTCCCTATTGGCAGTTTTGAAAACTCTCCCTAAGGTTACCTGGCTCACATCTGCCCCACAGAACCAGGCCTGTTCTTATATCTCTTTGCCCACTGAGGTCCTTACTCATGTGAAATCTAATTTTAGGCATGTAGGTCATGATTGCAAAGACCGATTTACAGCATGACATCATGGCTAATTATCTTCAATTGGCATTGTTGTGTTGTTGCTTCACCCATCTGTCTCCTCTCCCACAAGACGACCAGTTAATTGTGACAGTCATGGCACAAGATGCCTTATCATCCCCCACAACGCCTAGGAGAGTGCTGACTATCAGCAAGTGTGTTCCAGCTCTCCACTGTGTGTCCAGGGACTTTGATCTCAAGAAAGGTTCATTCTAACTTGCTGAGCTTAGGAGATAAGGACAGAAAAACAACCAATATTATACAGTAAGGGATGTTTAGCAGAGGAAGCATACCTTAAAATATAAACTGCAAAGTACATAAAGGAGAATACATATGTGTATACATATCTATACCATATAAATGATCTCTCTCTATATATGTAATATATAATATATATTATGCATAGGTAATATTTATGGATATATATATATATATATATATATATATATATATCCTCTGTATTTGTGTGTATGTGTGTGTGAATCTTGATATGACAAGTGATCTTTTGTATATATGTGTGTGTTTGCATATATATACATATATGTGTATATATGTATATGCATGTATGTGTGTATATATAAATATATGTAACTATATATAAATATATATGTATATATATATGTGTGTGTATGTATGTGTGTGTATTGTATATGTATATATAGTAAGTAACAACATACTTTGATAGGCTTTTTAAATGCATGTCCTGCCAGAAGTCCCTTTTTGTAAATAGCAATGGGATAAAAGAGGGAAAAAGAAGAGGAGGATCCAGGCATTGAAAGGAAGGATAAAAGGTTTAGCATGAGGTTACTTGCTTCTCTGGTGTTCAAGACCAGCCCGTATTTCAGGGCACTGCTATCTTTAAGGAAGTTGGTTTACAATTACACGTCTTTCCTAAGCTGCTGCTGTGGGGGTCTGGGACACAGACTCAAATTACTGTATTTCTACTGGAGGGGATGCCAATGGAGGCTAAGGAAAAGTAGATGTTTATTCAGGCAGTATTTGATGACCCAAGAGATATCCACTATTTCCTTATTCCTTCTTTTTTTCTTAGCTAATTATGAGTTATGATGTTGGAGAAAAGTCCATTAAAATAAGCTGCCAAGGGGCTGGGGATGTGGCTCAAGCAGTAGCGCGCTCGCCTGGCATGTACGGGGTGCTGGGTTCGATTCTCAGCACCACATAAAATAAAATAAAGATGTTGTGTCCACCGAAAACTAAAAATAAATATTAAAAAAATAAGCTGCCAAAATAACAGCAAACTCTCACATTTCACCAATTATTGGTATATCTGGATATATCAGGATTTGAAGAAGTAAGAAATACTATATTGTGTCAATCAGTGGTTGCCTACAATTTTTAAATGGAAGGTCTTGGGGGGTCACAGTTTTCTTGGAGAGACTGGAATCAGGGGACTTGTCTGGAAACAGCATGTCCACGTGGAGCACTGGTTCTACTTAGATTGCAAGTTCATTTGGAGTGATTGAGGGCTAGCCGGTGGAGATAACAGGGAGCCAAAGACTCTCCAACATGCAATGTTGTGTTGGAACTGGGAGCTTTTTACGATTGCTGTTTCTAATTTGTGTTAGGAAAATCAGAAAAATATAATTTCTGGAAATTTAAAAAGTTTCCCTAACTGTCAACTTCCATACATTCTCTTATCAGACACCACATACCTATTTTGAACAACATTGGTATGGTTTTGCTCTAGTAAGCAATATAAGGAGAAAGTTGAGATAAGTATCTGGAAATCCTAATTGAATCTGGCATGTTATGTATGTAAACTTGGAGCTGTCTGACAGTCTGCCGAACTGTATTTCTTATATCAAATGTCAAAAAGCTTGCCTGCCTGAAATTTCCCACCATAATTACCTTCCAGGTGCTCATGTTAGTCATTCCTTGAATCTAGTCACCCAAGTCCTTGTCAGAATGCTATATTGGAATAAGATCATCCATTATTTTTCATTCATCAATAAATCTGGATACAAGACAGGTGATTAAAAAATTGCAGAGGGCTGGGGGATAGCTCAATGGTAGACTATGTGGCTAATATGTGGATGATCTGGGTTTGATACCCAGCACACACACAAAAAAAAATTAAAAAATTGCAAAGCATAGTAGCTGCATTTGGAGGAGGGCATCAATGCAGAGACAGAGGGCATCAGAAGGATAACTAAGGAGGATCCAGAAGATGACAAATCATTTTACCTAGCCACTATTTTGACTATATTTTTAGTGTATAGTTAGGATTAAATTTGACTGTAACTCACATGTAGGGAACAGTGACTTAAATAAGAAAGAAAATGGTTTCTTACTTTGGTAAGTCCAGAAGACTGATTAGTTCTCTGCTAGATTGTTCTCCATAGTGTCAGGAGAACCCCAAATTAATTAATTAACTAATTAATTAATTTTGCTCTACCTCATGGATAATTTGTGGTTCCCAGGTCATTACATGGTTCCAGCTAACAACTGGAGCTCCAGCCATTTAATTTACATTTTCCCCAGTAGAAAAAGGGAAAGGGAAAAATGGGTCTAACCCTTTGCTTCCATTTCCATTTATATCTTACTGGCCAAACTTAGACATGTGCTCTTGCATTTAACTGCAGGAAAAGCTGGAAGCTGTGTTCTTAATTTGGGTAGCCATGTGCACAGCTAAAATTATGGGTTCTATTATTACAGAATAAGGGGAGTAAGCATCCTGGGAGTCATGAGTCTCTACCACAGGATTACAACTCCCAAGTTGGTCCCACTGTTGGGGTTAAGTTACACCTCAGCATTTCCACTGATCGTATAGCAAGTACTAGACAGCAGTGTATGATTTCTGTCAATGAGGGATGGGACCCGGGAGACTTGAGTGACCAGCAGAACTGATAGGTGCTGAGAGCCAAGACAAGCCTGGCAGTCCACAGGGGAGGAGGGAGCCTGGGAAAAGAAACAACATGGTGGCCACCTCTGAAATGTGACCAGGCTTTTTGATGCACACATGAAATACCATGGGAACTCAGAAACGCATGGGTACAGGGATGGGGACTCAGGCATCAACATGAGTTGTTAGGGTGAAAGCAAATGAAGCACTGGCTACAAATGGTAAACGTCAATAAAATTTCAATTTAAAGTGAAGTTCTTTATGTGAATTTAGGATATTATTTGGGCAGAACACAGAGAAATATTTTACTTCTCATGAGAAAATATGTCTGTTCCCTGGCTGAAAAGCTCAAAGGTGGGCTAATTATGCCCAGTAGTTGAATATTAGGAGCAGGTGAGGACTGAACAGGTCCTTTCTTGACTCGGGTGGGTATTAACATCCTAGCCTCCATGGACTCATTGTGAGTGTCACACATACTAGATTTTCTACTCTGCTCTCTTTCTTCCCTTTATGCATAAAACCAAAGACATGGAATTATTTCACAGTTATGCTCTAAAAAGTTAGGGTTCTCATGGTAACATTAATTTATTTCTTCATTTTCCACATCTTGGTCTAAGATTTTGCAATTAGCAGGATAATTGGAAATGTAAAGCACCATGGTCCACATGAACAATTTATTTTTTTTATATATATATAAAAACTTAGATGTTCTAATTCCACTGCTTCTAGTGCTTTATGGCTTTGTTATTGCTTTGGCAAGCGTTTTTGTCTTAATATACATGAACATTTATAATAGTCATGCCTACTGATATCAATTTCACTCCTACTTTACAGGGAAAAAAAAGCATTCAAAAGATGAGATTAGCACTTTGCAATAGACACTGTGAAAAGAATGTTGGTGATGTGAATAAAATCATTCAAGCTTAATGGCTTTTGTTCCCATTATCAGAGGGCATGGATTATTACTTTTGCCTCTGTAGGTAGCGTATTTAGAGTAGGACAATCCCTCAGGCCCAGCATGTGGTAGGTGGCAGACACTGCTAGATGTCTGCCCTATTGTCTATTCTAGACTTTTACTTTTGTATCAGAAGCCTGGTGGGAAAACGGTGAAATCTCCCAATCTCTGTTGCAGCCATAGGACGAAGTTCTGCCCAATGAAAGGATCAGGAAGCCTCCTAAAAGGGCAAGAGAATGCTCTTCTCTCCTTTTCCTTCTTTCCGTCATCTAGAATGCAGATCTTTGAAGGGATGTACCACGACTGGTAAAACAAGACTGAAAGAACTTGGATTTCTGAGGACAGGTAGCCTCCAAATTTGGTCTAGAGGTCAACATTGTCTTCTTCTCCTGAGAGAGAAATGAAGTTCTATCTGTGTAGGGCACTATTTTTAGGTTTTCCTAAATTAGGCACTGTCTTAACCTCTTTTTCGGCTGTTATAAAAGAATACCTGGGGCTGGATAGTTTGTAAAGAAGAAAGATTTATTTGGTTCATGGTTCTGGAGGCTGGGAAGTCCAAGCATGGCACTGGCTTCATGCTTTATCACAACAAAGCTAAGCCCCCAAGTGTTATGCCTGTGCACACGAGGTGGGGACATGTGGGAAGGGAGGTGGGGGATGAATTTATCCATTTATCAGGAGTCCATACTTGTGATAACTAACCCACTCCATGATAATGGCATTAATCCATTCATGAGCTCTCTTGAACTGATCACTTCTTAAAGGTCCCACCTCTAAATACTGTCTCAAAGGCAGTTACATTTCCACATGAGTTCAGAGGGGACATCCAGATCGTGGCAGAACCCCAAGATGAAATCTAACTGATAGGCTGGGGATCTGGAACTGAAGATAGTGCAGGCAAATCAGAGATCACAAGGGTCGGGAGTCTTCTATTCTAGAAATTGCAGGACTATATTGGTTTTGTATAGTTACCTGTCAAGTTTCTAGACCAAGGGATATTATTCAACTTTGTAACCTCTGTAGAGACTGGACCATCCTTAAGTAGGTATATAAAAGTTGTTGTTGAATGAAATTTCAAAACCCGAGTGAATAAAATGAAGTTAGCTGGGCATAGTGATGAGTGTCAATAGCCCTAGCAAATTCAGAGGCTGAGAGATAGTAGAGTGGTAGAGTGGAACCCAAAAGTTTGAGGCCAGGCTGGGCAATAGAGGGAGACCTCATCCAAAAAAAAAAAGTTGACGGGCTGGTGGGTGTGAATGGAATGATTTATTTTTGTTTATTAAGCCAAAAACGCTTGAGAAAATTTGCTTTGAGTACCTTCAAAATTATTGTTACTGTTAGTATCATTATATGTGATGCTGGGGATGAGACCCAGGCTTCATGCATAACAGGCAAGTGCTCTACCACTGAACTACATCCCCAGTCCAAAAGTTAATTTTAGGTGTATGATAGATGAACACAATTCAGAGTGATTTGAATGTATTAAATTCCAATTCTGATGCTAAAATATTTTTGAAACCATGCTTAAAACTGGATATCTAATTAATTCATTAGGCACGTGATGACACCTATGGACACAACACTATGTTAGGTATGTAATGGGTAACATTTAAAAATTGTTTCTCATTTATGGTATGTGTGGTTGGGGGCTGCTGAGATTTCTTCTTGCTCTGTCTTTCCTATGGTGCTATTTGGGGAGGGGGGCAGCAAGTCAACTGGTAATATGCACCTCCATACCTAATAGTTATCTTTCTTTCTCTCTGTCCCAACCGGTATAGTCCATGTATCCTCTTCTAGTGTGGAGAATAAAGAGGATACTCTAAAACCCAAAGAAATGAATCTCTTATAGTGGAATATTAGGCATTTTGATCAAGAGGCACGTAAGCAGCCAACTAATGTGGTCTGGCTCTGCCTAAGTGTGTTGGAATGCAGGTGGTATTCAACTGCTCCTACAAAAATCAAGTTAAGGCCTAGACATACCTGGACATAAATTCCTCAGATAACAAAGGACTTTAATTGTTTTTCCAGGATTCACTCAAGGACAGTTTGAAGCCAGCTTTTTAAGAATGAACATGCTCAGAAGCAGCAGAAGCCAGTTTGTCCAGTCAACGATCCTTTGACGTCCTAAACTCAAAACCCCCCACCCAGAACACGATATCTTTCCCCAAAAGAAATATGCAATCTGTGAAGAAGCACAGAGGCAGCTATGCTTGTGCAGAAGAACCCTAACCCCCCTTCTCACCATCCAATTGACAAACAGCTTCTCCCTTCTCCTCACCTATACATTCTCCCTGCTACCATCCAATCGGGTAGACAGATCTGATCTTTTAGCTCCTGGGCCCTTCGCAGGTCAACCGTAGGCAACAAAGCTTTTCCTTTCTGAACACACATGTGCCTTTGTAGTGGCTTCTCTGTGCAGCAGGTGGGAAGCCCTTGCTTGGTATCACTAGGGTCTCTTTTCCATGCGTCACTGAGTTCCTGAACCTAAATCTTCTTTACTAATGATCTATCCTCTCTGGTTTTGGAGATCTAGATAGTCAGAGCGGTACTATAGGCATTCTCCAGTCATCTGAAAGAATTTTGAACCACTGCTGGAATTATCTCCAAAGAATCCTAATAGGATTACTAAAGACGTCATTGATTTCCGTTTCACATCACTTGAAATGGAGGAATTTTGTAAAGATGCTAAAATCAATATGGTCAGCCCCTTGGGGGTGGGATCCGGAGTGTCTTTAAATCAGTGTTGATCCACAGAACTTTTTTCAATGAAGGGAATGTCCTATGTCTGTACTGTCCATTATGTGTGGCTATTTAGCACTTGAAATATGGCTACAATGACCCAGGAACTGGAATTTTTCATTTTGTTGAATTTTAAATAATGTAAATAATCATATGTGGCTAGTGACTATATACAGAGAGCATAGCTCTAGAAATAGACGTTTTGGGTCATCAAAAATGTACCTGAAGAGCAAGCACATAAAATCCTATCCAAAGGAGGATGCCAAGTCACCCATGAAAAATTAGCCAAGGTAGATGGTCATGCATGGGGGTGACTGCAAGGATTGAAAGTAGAGTGTAGAAGACCAGTAGGGTCAGAGAGAGGTGACTGGCAGAGTCCCAATGGGACACACTGGAAGTTTCTTTTGCCTACAGCTCTGTCTTTAAGAGCTCCTGACATTATATTTGATTGCCTCGAGCTCTTTAGAAAGCAAAATGAAGTCGTTGGATGAGAGAGATTTTATGACCACATGTCAGAATGCTCAATAGGTTCTACTATGTTGTCAGCTGATCTGTTGATATTTAAATACTAAAAATCGATGTTTAAATAATTTTTCTTTGCTAATATAGTTGTCCCTAGGTATCCACAGGAGATTAGTTACAAGAATTTCCTTTTCCCCCCAACCCCAAGGTTACCAAAATCTGTGGATGCTCAAGTTCCTTATATAAAATGGTGTACTGTTTCCATAATTAGTACCTAATTCTATGTAAATGATATGTAAATAGTTGAGTACTGTATTGTGTCAGGAATAAGAACTAGAAAAAAAAAGTCCATATATATTTGATACAGACACAATTAAATTTTTGTTTTCAATCTGTCCATTGAATTCATGGATGTAGAACCCACAGATACTGGAAGGCTGACTGCACATTGTTTTTGTTTTCTCCATGAGGTCTTTTCTGATATGAGAAAATTTATTTTCCAGAAATTAATGAAAATGCCTAAGGGGGGGTGGAAATCAACAAACTTGTGATTAAGTCAAAGAGATATATTTTTTTCAGTCCAAAGGATTTAAAATTTTATCTGAATACTTTTGATTTGAATTTCCCGTCTGTAAAGTAACAAAGCATGTGAAACTGTATTTTAAAAAATTCATCAGAAAGTCCCACCTGACTGTGACTGGCATTTTCTGTTGCCCTGGAGACAGGCTCAAGACTCTGCTCATTGTTCCAACTTAATGGGACCATACAATAGTCTAGTGTCTTTGGGACCCCGCTGCTTCGTGTGTCTTTAAATTTATCACTATAGATACTTGGGTACAATTAACCAAGACTTTGGAAGGAGGGATCCTGTGAGCGTTTGACATCACTGAATCATGTCTTTCTAATTTTCCTCAATGTGAGGCTGTCTTTTGAATTAAAAAAAAAAAAGCCTCAGGGGAAAATGCAACTATATAGGGAGCTGGTCTTTGGAAATCCTTAAAGCAAAAGGAGGCTTCTTGAAGAATTATTATTTCTCAGCCAAGGCTCAGAACCGCTAGATTACCAGAGCTCAGGACTTGGGGACATAAAAACATTTATGCTACTTCACTCACTTTTGTTAGATCAGAAATGATTTCAGTTCTTCCTAGAAAGACTCAGATTTATGTCTATTGGCTACTTCTTCATGTGGCAGCAGAAGACCTTAAGTTGTGTAGTTGGGGATGGGTGGAAACAAGAGAGCCAATTTCGTGCATGCACATTGTGATTGACAGAGAAGTCAACCTAACCAGGTATGATGGGGGAAAAAAATTTCAGGATAAGTATTCACCCAAAAGAACTCTGATTTCGCTAGCCCATTTCTTGGGTCTTGTTATACGGATCAGTTCAGTTATAGGTGAATTGAAAGGATGATAGATAGGATGGAATGATTTATAGCAAAAAGGGCAGAGACTCACTGTGCCATCTTTTAGACCTGCTCCCAAAATAGTGAATCAGAATTGCTGCAATTGAGGTGAGGTTGTTGATGTGTTGAAAGAGCTCCCCAAATGATTAATAGATTCATTGCTGGTAAAGGGTCATTGCCTTAATGGATGCAACCATGGAATAGGTCAGGTTTGAAGAGAAAGGTACCTTTAGGAGTAGGTACAGTAGCAATGTATATAGAGATAGGAAGTGGGTGAGGATGATCTTGGCAGTTAGAGGTAACAATCAAAAGAAGCCGTGGTATAGAACATCATTACTCACAGTGAGGTCTGTGGACCGTCTGCATCAGCGTCATCTGGGAGCTTGTTAAAAAAACGCAGAACCCAGCTGTGGGTATAGCTCAGGGATAGAGTTGGTGCTGAGCATGAGCATGGCCTTGTATTCCACAACACACACACACACACACACACACACACACACACACACACTGCAGAACCTTGGACCACATCCTGTGGGATGAATATCTGCATCTCATCAAGATCCTTGGTGATTCACGTATAAACTGAAGTTCAAGAAACACCAGACACTAGTCTGGTGGGAAAAGTGCTGTTGGACCTTCATTCAAATTCTGCCTTTATCTGTTTCCAGCTGTGGCAGAGACAGACCCCTGGGACCAATAGGGAGGCCGTGAATTTGGACTGCCTGGTTCGCATGTTATTGATTTCCCACAAATGCCAAGCCCCTGGGCAAGGTGCATGCATACTCTCAGCTTCCTCCTCTGTACACCAGGGGAAAGAAATCACCTGTAACATTGGGTTGTCGTGAGGATGAACTAATAAATCCAAATAAAATGTTACATTGGGGGGTAGTAAGTACTGAAATCACGTTAGTCGCCACTACTTTTTTTCTATAGATAGTATGATGTTGGACAAGTCTCTTATCCTCTCTGGACCTCAGGTTCCACAGCAAGAACAATGATTACTAGTGAGGATTAACAGGTATGTGTTGTGTGGTCTGTAAAGTCTCTCCTGTTATGAGGACGCTGTTATCAACCACCTGTCAGAGCAAGAAGGGCAGGTGTGAAGGCCAGGCTTGCAGCTGGCCCCTAGAGAAGGAAGCCCCCCCCCCCCACACACACACCATAGGAGGGGGAAGTGCTGAGATGCTTGGACCACCTAGGTTTTTTCTGAAGCCCAGTGAGAATCAGACCACCCTGAAATGTATGGTAAGGTGAAAGGTCAGTGGCTTATGTCATCCTGTCCTTTGTATTATTCTCTCCACCTCCACCTAGGGACTGTCATGGACCACACAAGAAGAGAGGTCTGCTTAGTGGATGGTGTGTAAATGACAACTTTGTATAATCCCAGCACGTGTTTACCACACTGGAGCTTGTTCGCCAGTGCCCCACTCCCACCCCCAGATTTCCCGCTGGCTTTTTTGGTCCTGGGCAATCCTAAAACAAACTGTTAATTCAGACTTCTCTCTTCTGAAAACTAGAGCCCCTTTGTAATCTTGAGTTTCCCTGAGGATGCAGCCAGGTATATTTGGGATTCATTTCATTATCTGTAGGACCATGAGATTGTCCCTGTGGCTCACTTAGTACCTAGGGGACAGAAAAGCTTACTATGGACATAACTACTGCTACCTAGGGAGTTTGCAGGTGTCTGCAGCAAATATCATATTTTTTTCCCTACTATGGCATTCCCAGACAGATGTTCTGTGTACATCAGCCCTAAGTGCCCTGTCAGGGCCTACATGTAAATTGCAGCCACTGCTGAGGACTCCTAGGGGACCCCAGGAAGGTCTGAACAGATGTCCCAGTTTGGAAGGAAAAGAATCCATGCTGATTCTGACACCACTGATTTCTTCCTCATGCTCTGCCACGTTTCTGGCACTCTGTGACCACTGGTCTTCAGCCTTGAGGACAGTACACAGCGTGTCTGTCTTCATCTTCCTGCTATTCCAAAACAGATTCTGCAAATGCTCCCCATCCTCTGAAATTACAGTTGCAAAATCTAAAACCCAGACCAACACTTGAGAAGCATAAGCTCTGCGGAGCAAGCTGCTGCTTTTCCATTTCGTAATCTGTTGCCACGTCCAGAACCACCCATGACAACCTTTGATAGCAAAATGCCCCCCTTATTGAGGGAAGTGTAAAATTTGATTTTGAGCAAGGCAGAGTCTGATACTGAGCCAGGTCTGACTGCCCCATGGCTGTACAGGCCAAAACTATGTGTGGTATCAATCGTTGCAAAAAAGAAAGAGTTTTATTGCATGGTAAACTGGCAAGGAGGCCAGGAGTGCTAAGATAAGATTTGCTGCCCTGATAGGTTGGTAGCAAGGGAGTTTTGAGGACAGGAGAGGCAATACTACCTGTTCATTGGAAGGGAGAAGCAGGGTTGGAGGGTTCATTTGCTCGGGTATAAACAGCCATCAGACCTCTTTACAGATTTCATTTATTTTTTCTTTTGACAGGAGATATCAATTTCTGCGTGGGGGATTTTGAGCTTGTGACATCAAAAGGTCATTGACCGGAGGTACTGGCTTCTGCTGCCTCTGCACATGTCTGTTCTTAAAAAGCCGGTTTCCAACCGTCCTTGAGTGGATTCTGAGAAAACAACTTAAGCGCTTTGCTATTTAAGGAATTTATGTCCAGGTGTGTCCAGACATTAGCCAATTTCAAGAGGCCAGTCCTGACCCCGAAGCCTAAGAGGAGTCATCTGATATCCTGAAGGAGACCCTAATCTCTGCCCTGCCCTGTCCTGCTCCAGTTCTTCTGTTGTCTTTGGGGGTGGGTGAAGGACTCTCTGTCTCAGGAACAATGTCAGTCAGGGTTCAGAGTAAAGCATGCCTGTGGTGTTCCAGGAGATTAAATGACAGATAATGCCTGCTTCTCCTGTTGCTCTCTGGGACTTTACTACTTCCCATGACAGGGCTAGTTGCTCCTGTAGGGAAGTAGGTCCCGGCTGCCTCAGTGACCAGGTGTTGGTGGTTTCCTCTCTGCTGAACAACTACCCCTACTCTCACTTTTCAAAAAACAAAGGTGACGTGTGGTGAGAGCTGGTTCTGTAGCAGGAACTAAGTCCTGCACACATTGGTGTGTACATACCCATCTCTCTCGCATCTTCTAAGAGGCTTCTTAGAAGAACTCAGGAAGTGAGTTCTCAAAGGAAGGAGGGCACCGGTGACATCGTGCTCACATCAGTGGTCTGGAATAACTTGTTGCTTCCATTTTCCAGAGAGGTGCTGGCTTGGGGATTCCCCCAGGGGTATTGATGACCACCGCCCTGGTCAGTCCCCATGAATTCTGCCGTCCTGATCAGAGGGCAGGACAAAGCTTAGGCCCCTTCCCTATGGAACAGTTTGGGCTGCTCTGATGTAGATTTGTCCTTTAGAACAAAAGTGCCCGTTGTTGTCAGAGAAAATGCTGATTCCAACTTTGGTTTCTCTTTGTGGACAATGAACCTCCCATTCACTTTCTGGTGGGTGGTGGGTGGTGGGATTGATTCTCTTTCTCTGGGGACTAGAGAACACTGACACGGGATGGAGTGGGGACAGCTATGCCCCAAGCTTTATGGCACTTAAATAATTGGAAGAAAGCCCCAGCCTCTCTTTGTGGACAGATTTGTCAGATGGGAGGCTGAAGAAACTTCCCCATTGTGACGAAGACTCTTTTGACACACCAACTGTTTCTTTAGTGTCGTCTCAGACCAGGTGAAAAATGACTGCAATAAAAACAAGGCTTGCCTTTCCTTATTTATGATTCTTCCCTTCACCCAAACCAAACAATGAGATCTTCAAACCCCCAAGACATAGTTATAAAAAGAAAAGGGGAGTCATTTCAAAGCAGGTGATAAGTTACTCAAAACAGAAAAGAATGTGTTACTTGGACAAGAATAAAACTTCAACTGGTCCATTTTGGCTGGGGAGACACAGGTTCTGGATGAAGCTTTCCTTAAATCGCTGTAGCTGGTAATCGGGAACACCGACACAAAATGAAACCATCTTTCTGAGAGAATAAAAATCAAACTTGGGATTCCCACTTCTCATCCTGTTCTTTCAATTTTCATTTCTCTGTAGGTGACTCTAATTCCTGCAGTTCTAGAAACTGCTCTCTGGAGCTACAGATCTACCTTTCCAATGGTGTGCTAGATTTGTCCACCTGTGTATCTGACTGTCCCCTCCAACTGAATGTGGCCCAGACTAAACTCAGCTTTTAGTCTGATACCTCCTCCAAACTTCCCTATCTCTGCTAATAGCATCAATCATCATCATGAGAGGTGGCCATTCTATTTCTTTTATGAATCTTCTTTCTCCCTTGTATTCTCCTCCAAGATGAGATCTTTTTTACCTCTTCCCTTGACAACTATGAAAAGTCCTAACTTTTTGTCATCTGGCCTTTTCCCATCCCAATTCTTTCAACATAAATCATGCCAAATGACTTTTCCTAAAGCCCAATTACAGTCATATGATTTCTGTAGTAGACATGTGTCCTCTGTGGCTGCCAATATCATTGAACATCCTCTCATATTTTGGGTTATACCTTCCTAAAGCAGAAGTTTCATATTCCCAGACTCCCTTGCAGCTAAAATTCAGACATATGATTCCAGTTCTGTGAATCATAGGCAACTTCAGATCCTTGCAAGAGATGAGGAACCAATGGTGAGTAATGTGAAGAGGTGGCTATATGCAGGGGTTCATTCTTCCATTGTATGGGGTGTTGGAAGTTTCTAGAACATCAACAGTGTTAGTGGTATGTGTTCTCAGGACAGCAGTTCTTGTTACCTAGCTTCAGAGCTTGGCTGTTTGCTGAAGATTTTATAAGGTATTATTTGATAAAATTTCTTTCTCTTTAAATCATGTGGAGTGATTTCTGTTGTTAGCAAATAACAACAACAACAACAACAACAGGAATATTGAATAGCTTCTCAGTGTCTCATGAGATAAATACTTATTCCCCAGCCTGGCATCCACATTTCTCCATAAGAAGACCTTTTAAGGCTACTACTGTATTTGTGTTTTTCTGTTTCCTGTTTCCATTTCTGTTTACTCTGGTATGTGCATTTCCTCTGACTTCATGATTTTTCCTCCTTAATCTCAGTTTTTCTGCATTAGCTTTCACTTTGGTTTAACTATTCATTTTCTAAAATAACCACCAGGAATAAGCTTTCTAATAATGAAGACATTTCAAAATTCAGTCTGTAGCTTGTTCCTTTTTGATTTTAAATATTGAGATCAGCTGTTTCCAAAGGCCAAAGACATGCTAATATATGTCCTATATAAACATGAAACCCATCAGATCTTGCTTGGGAGAAAACTCTAAAATATTAAAGGAGAACTTTATTATCATCAAAAGGCATTTTTGATGATGTATTTCTGCACACCTTTCCTTTTCTTCTCATACTGTTGTGTCTGTGACTTTGTCTAAAACATCAAACGTGAACAAAAATGAAAAATGCACAGAAGTTTTCCCTGTTACGCAGATAATACATCTGGAAGACTTCATTTGTTTCCCCCCATTTAGTTTGTCTTGTGTAGGCATAGTCTGTGACATTTGCCAAGAACTTCCTTATCTCACTTCATCCTTCACCTTCACATGAATTTTTTAAAATCTTTAATTTTTGAGAAGCTCTTTTTCCATCCTTGAAAGGCAAAGGCTTCACTGAACCTTTGAGAAGGTCAAAAGAAAGGGATGCAGTATTAATTGCAAACACACCTCTTGCCAATGTCACTTCGGTAATGTTGGGAATTGCGAGGCATTTGTTTCCCTTCTGAACTGATGAAAAAGGAGTTTAGATCGGAGCAGGGTGCTCCTGATTTTGCTAAGCCCCGTGAGTAATGGAAGCAGCTCTTCAAAATCAGGCTCTGATCCTCTGCTGAATATGGATTTCAGAAGATCTTGCCATTGTTCTTTTTCTGCTTTGAGGGCCTAAGGCTGCCTGTGACTGTGACCTTGGTCCTGGCTAATGGCATATTGCTCACACTGACTCTGAGCCACGCTGTTCTCATTAGTAGCCACACTGTTCTCATTAGTAGCCACAGGAGGCCCTAGCAACTGCCCTGGCGTCCCCATTGATTGTGGCATTGCTGCCCCACTTCGTGTTCATTTTCAACACTCTATGTGATTTCTGTTCACAGTTTAATAGCTCCCCTTCTCTTGGCAAAGGACACATGTTCCTAAGGTCTACAGTTATCACTGATGCCTTGTTTGTTCAAGTTCGTTACCCTCCTTCTCTCCTCACTCCCCACGTGTGCCACAAATGTCACTATGAACGGGCAGTATCAGCAACGTAATCGAAAATCTAAGCAAACCAATGGTGGAAACCAAGAACTTTCACCCTAAGGTGACAGCTTTTGGGGCTGTATCTCTTAAAGGATTTTAACCAAAATATCCTTACTATATAAATGGCAAACACCATTAAGAGCTACTGCTAACATTTTGTATGTTAAGTTTTATTAATTGAATTTTTAAAGAGAAAATATTAAACTTTTTTTTTGCTTGTTTTCCTTATATTACTTAACTTTGATTGGTTCTGCATGGATTAATAGACCTTACCATATATAGACCAAGAGTTTTATCTTAACGAAGCTATTAGAAGGTCCCATGGTAACTCATTGTGCACATTAAAGGATTGCTGTTCTTAAAATAAGTTGTTAATATATTAATATATGCAATGTGTAATAAAAATTTGTATATTTAAGTATACATGTTTAGAAATAAAATTAATCTATTATCTATTCATAAGTATATATAAGTAGAAAAATCATTAAATACTTCTCCTCCAGTGTGATGAAGGAAATGTTTATTATTCAGTCTTTTGAAATAATTACTTGTTGGCTAGGAAGGAATAATGTTTGCATTTACTCCAAATTTAATCATTTAATTTTTTTTCCTTTTGGTACTGGGAATTGAACCAAGGGGTGCTTTACCACTGAGCTACATCCCCAGCCATTTATATTTTATTTTTTATTTTGAGATAGGATTTCACTAAATTGCTGAGGCTGACCTTGAACTTGTGATCCTCCTGCCTCAGCCTCCCAAATTTTGGGGATTACAGATGTGAGCCACTGTGTCCAGATCAAACTTCATTAATTATTCTATCTCAGGATCACCAATGACCTGAATATGATAACTTAGGTCCTGTCGGAATCAATGAGGTTTTACAAAAGAGGCATTCACCATATTTCAATGTGTTTCAGGGATGGTCAAGCTTAACCACACTACCTGGACAATAGTGCTGCTGGCACAGATTGAATTTGTTAACTGGTTAATAATCTACCTCCTACATGCTTGACTGAAACTGGAAAATTGTGTCATCTGGTTGCTGGATGCTCTAGAGAAAATTGAGATGAAAACACTGAAGTTCAGTTAATACTTTAATAATTTGGGTTTTATTATTTTACAAAGCTTTCTCAGATAGGGATCAAGCATATACACACACTTATATGTATTTTTTTCTGACTCCCTGTTCAGAAGTTTATTAAAATACAACATCTTTCAATTTAGGGGACTGTGATACTATTCAAGATGTTGTTTCTTGGAGCCCTATGACAATCACCAGGAATGAAGTGATTCTTAACATAACCCTTTAATATTACAGGTTCTGTTGGGCTGATATCAAAAGATTAAGGGGTAACCTGGGGTGAACTTTATGTATATAACCACTGTATTTTTATCATGAAGCTGAACAGTTATCTCTGATAACTGTATCAGAGGCTTACTATGTGGGCTGAGCACCATGCACAGAATGAGTGCCCACTGATTACACTCTGTGGCCATTGCCATCTGTATTCATGCTTGAATTCATATTGAGGTGAGTGTATCTTATCCTTCCTGCATGGTGCTGTCATGAGCTTTTCAATGCCAGCTAAGGTTAGTATGATAACTAGGTAGTGAAGTTCTCTCAACTGGTCACCATCCATGTGAAGCCAAGCAATAGCATGGAATGGGCTTGGAACACATGGCTAGAGGCTAGAGACTTCAGTGCCGGTGCTGCCCGTTAGGCGTGGTACCATATTAGACAGATGACTTCACCTCCCTTACTTCTCTTCTGCAAAATGAGGATAATGGTTTTTCCAAGTTTATTGCAAAGATGATATGAGTAATCAATGTGAGTACATTCAGCACCTAAGAGGCCTTAATAAGTGTTAGCTGAATCAAAATCTGGATCCCAAATCATCAAACAAGTTAATGTCGTCAAGACTGTGCCAAAGGAATGTGCTGGGGAATCCTGGAAAATGGAGGAATTTTTGAGTCTTGGTTTACTTTGGAAATTCTACTGAAAGGTGTAAGGCCTCACGTTTCTGTGAGACACAATTTGGTTTGGAAATCTGGGAGAAATCTTGGAAAAGGAACTTACTCTACCTTCTGGGGTACCCTCTGAGTGGATAGGGAATGCTTCATACCATGCTCTAGGAACCCTTGATCAGGACTCTCAATTCTCTTTGTGGGGAACCAGAATCCCTTGGGATGTTTGGGAGTATAGTGAACTTCCGGGGTTCAGGAAATCCTCTTTGGCCTGAATGGCTGGAATAACATGCATTTGAGTATCCTGAGCAACACAAGTTTAGCTCTTGTTTTCCAAATATCAGAGCTTGCCTTATTCTTTAGTAAATTACCACTTCCTTGGTCCAGGCCCCCTGGTAATCTGTGAAAAGAGTGTTGGAAATAAAGAGTCAGGGTGGAGACTGTGACTATTTTGGTGAGAGGGTCACTTACCTTCGAGAGTGGAAGGAGCATGAACATCACAATTAGATAGTTACTTTTATTAGCTGGGTCACTTGGTCACAGTCTTCCATATGAATATCTCGGTCAGTTCAGGCTCTATAGCAAAATCCTAGGCTTATAAACAACAGAAATTTATTCTCCACAGTTCTGGAGACTAGAAAGTCCAAGAATAAGGTCTTGTCAAATTCTGTACCTTGTAAGAATTCTCTTCTATTCTATTCATAGATAGCTGTCTTTGCTAGAAGAGGGGAGAGGGTCTTTCTGGGGCCTCTTTAATAAGGGCTCTGATCCATTCAGAAAAGCCCCACCCTAGTGACTTTATCACCTCCTAAAGTCTCCACTTCCTAATACCATCACTTTGGGGATTAGGATATCAATATTTGAATGTGTTGGGGGTGGGGTCACATTCAGTCCACTGCAATAAACATGCCTCAATTTATTTATCCATACAGTGGGTAGAATGCCACTATCTCAAAGGGGTATCGTGGATTAAATGAGATCAGGTGCATCACAGAATCTACAAATTGTAGACATTCATTAAATTTCTCTTCTCCTCCCTTACCCCCTAACCAGTGGGCTCAGACTATGTACCCCTTAACCATTGCCTCCTGTCTGTATCTCTTGCTTTTCCCATCTAGTTTTTCTCACTTTCAAAGCACATTAGCATTACTATTAACAATACATCTTTCAACTTCTCAGTCTTTACGAAGTTTTTTGTTTTAAAGGTTAAATTTATCTCCATCAGACATGAATAAAGCTTTTGTAATGAACTTTTCAAATAAATCATTTCAATAATCTGTCCTTTTTCATGGGATGACACTAGCATTACTATGAAACTATTTTCTTATTTTTCCTATAATGAGCTCTTTCAAGATGAATTATTACCAAGATGAATTATTACTAACAATCCTGATTTTTAGCACAGGTTGAATGTTTCTTACCCAAAATGCTTGGCACTAGACCATCTAGCTCCTGCCTCTGGCTTCTTTTCCCAGTAGTTGAAATAAATTGCTTTCTCTTTCCTGGCAATTCCCATCCCAGTGTTTTCATGGGCAACTACCTCGTGCCCTTTCTGCCCTGTCTTCCTTTAGGTAAACTATGCTGCTTGTCACGCTGGGACGTGAGAACTCATTGGTCAGCAAGTGGGCAGTGCCAGTGGAATGTCAGTTATTAGGCAAATGTGGGGCAGACCTACTGCCCTCTGGCCAGCTGGGGAGGACAGCACTGCCATTAGGCTGTTCTGTGCCTGCAGGGAGTACAGATGAGTTAAGTTGCTGTCTGCACGGCAGTGGTTCCTCCCAGGAGCAGGAGGAGGAGGGGTAAAATAAAAGGCCAGCTTGTGATTAGATAGCACCTCCCTCTCGGCTGCAATGACTGTCCTGATTCTCACTGTGTCATACTGTGACCCTGCAAGGCAGGTAAAGGCGGGGAAGCAGAACAGAATAAAGAGAGAAGGCCTGGGGGTGAGGGGCGGATTGACATGATTTCATATACATTTCTATTAGCTCTTCTACCCAAAGGCAGAAAAAAAAAATCAGGATGTAAAAGCAATGAGAGTCAGGGAGCAAATTTAAGGAAACGCAGGACAGAATATGAAAACATTCTTTAATACTCTCTGCCCTTCGTTTTCAAAAAGGGAATGAATCATGTGTTGGGGAGGGATGCTCTGTGTATCTGTTTTGGCACTGTTCCTCTAACAGCATCCCCGTCCTTTGGAGCATCTGAAATCAACTTAAGGGCTCAGAATCCATTTCTTAAAAAAATTTAAAAATTAAAGCAACATTGTGGCATTGTGATTTATGATGAGAAATAACAGTTTTTGTCCTGTTTCCTGGCACACAGTTCCTGCACTCTTCCTGAAGTGATGTGTCTTTATATACACTAATGAGATGACTGGTCGATTGGGGGCTCCTAGTTAGCCTCACAATGGGAGCTGGCTAACCAGGGGAACCAACCTTTTGATTAGAGGGTTGGAAATTTTTTTGTTTTGGGTACCATGGATTGAATCCAGGGCTGCTTAACCACTGAGCCACATCCCAGCCCATTTTTATTTTTTATTTTGAGACAAGGTCTCACTAAGTTACTTAGGGCCTCTCTAAGTTGCTGAGGCTGGTTTTGAACTCTCAATCCTCCTGCCTCAGACTCCTGAGCAACTGGGATTATAAGCATGCACCACCACACTGGGCTTGGGGATCAGAACTTTTAACCTCCCTCCCCTACCTTTGACTTCTAGGAAGGAAGAGGTCTGAAGCTTGGGATGCTCACCAATGGCCAGTAATTTGGGATGACACTAGCATTATCATGTCTACATAATGAAGCCTCCATAAACCCCCCAAAAGATAGGGTTTAGGGAGCCTATGAGTTTCTGAGCACGTGGATGTTCCTGGAGGATGGTATGTATGAAGCTCCATGTCCATTTCCAAGCCATGCCCAATGAGTCTTTTCCATCTGGCTGTTATAATAGTCCATATGATAAATGGGTAACTGTAGCGTTCCCTGAGTTCCGTGAGCTATCCTAGCAAATCATCCAACCTGAGGAGGGGCCTGGGGATGTGGCTCAAGTGGAGGTGTGCTCATCTAGCCTGCGTAGGAGGCACTGGGTTCAATTCTCAGCACCACATAAAAATAAAATAAAGATATTGTGTCCACCTAAAACTAAAAAAATAGATATTAAAAAGAAAAAAAACCCAAGAGGGAGTGGTGGGAACCCTGACTGATGTCATTCCCAACCTGGAACTTGTGATTGAGGATTGAAGCGTGGACAGTCTTGTGGGAGCCCAGTGGGATCTGATTGGACATGGTGTGAGAAATGAACTATGGAATACCCAGTGGGTATTTGCTGAAAAATTGATTCATTGTGGGGGGGGGGGACTTGCCCCCACCCCAATTTAGGACAAGAAGTAAATGTTTTGTGTTGTGTTGAGAGTAAGGTAGGAAAAAAGTCTGCTTTTCCCTATGATACATTAATGTATTCAACAAAGTGTATAAATCTTAAGTATACAGCTTAATGATATTTATTACATATTTATAGACTCATGTAATCAACATCCAAATAAAGATATAGAACATTTCCAGCATCCAGAAGTTTCCTTCATATGATGGGTCAGGCTATTTACCCACCCCTAGACACAACTAGTCTTTTGACTTTTATTACCGTAGATTACCCTTGCCGATTCTTAATCATTGTATAAGTGAAGTCACAGAGTATGTAATTTTTTGTCTGGCTTCCTTCATCTCATTCCTTTCAAAATTTATTTTTATCGGTGCTTTATAATTATACACAATAGTGGGATTCATTATGCTGTGTTCATACACGAACATAACATAATTTGATCAATCTCATTCCCCAGTACCTTTCCTTTTAATAGTTCGTTCCTTTTTAAAAAAGTACTCCTAGAGCATTTTATTGTATATTTTATAAAAAATGAACTATTTCCAATTTTCTTTATTTTTGGTTGTGGGGAGTTTCTTTTGGTGCTGGGGAATGAACCCAGGGCCTCACATATGCTAAGCATGCATTCTACCACTGAGTGAGATCCCCAACCCCAAAACATATTTTTTTTTGTTTTGCTTTCCATATTTTTTATTTGTTGTTTTGTCTTCTTGCTTTTTTGTTTTTGTTTTTGTTCTCAAGAGAAGGTCTTCCAATGTTGTCTAGGTGGGTCTAGAACTCCTGGGTTCAAGCAATCCACCTACTGCAGCCTCCTGAGCAGCTGGGACTGAAGGTGCATGTCACTGTTCCTGGTTTATTTCCAGGTTTGGGCTACTGTTTTATGTGTCCTTTGGTGAATGAATTCATTCATTTTTCTTTGGGGATGAGTTTCAAAAATGGAATGACTGAGTCCTATGGTAGAGATACATCTAGTTTGACTAATTTTCCCTCCAATACTGGGGACCCAATCCAGGGCCTTGGGCATGTTAGGAAAGTGCTCTACCACTGAGCTCCACTCCCAGTTCTAGCTTTACTATATATTGCCAATTTTCCAAAAATGACCTATGCATTCTGATAGCCACTGGGTAATCTTCATGGTGATTTAAGTTTAAATACACTTACTTAACTCTAAGTTAAATTTAACTTAATTTAAAATAAAACTTCAAATTTAGTTCTTTTTTCACAAAAGCATATTACAAGTGCTCAGTAGCCACATGTGGCCAGAGGCTCCTGTAATGGATAGTGGAGTCACAGAATGCTTCCATGATCACAGGATGTTCTAGTGGACATTGATGTTCAAACTGACTTCTAGCATCTCTCAAAAATAAATAAATGAATAAATAATAAAGTAGAAAACATCAGAGTGCTTTACACATAAGGGTCGCTATTGTTTTGCAAAAGTTTGGTTTTAATAACATGTGTATGTGTGCCCTTGATTGTGTGTAAGGTACACCTCTCACCATATGCTCCCGGAAAGCCTCTGTTACAGGGAGAGGCTCCTGTTATCTCTGGGTGGAGCGGATGTGAAAGCACAGAGGAGGAAAGGAGGGCTGGATAGAAAGGAGGATAAATAAGAACTTTTGTGGACCAAATGGGATTTTTGTAAACCTAATGCTTCTTCATATCTTGTGTAAGACGTTATGAGTTAATTTCCATAAGAATATGTAGCTCCTGTAAGTTTATCCTTCCAAATGAGTAGTGGACAGTGGCATTATATAGGTACAGATGTTATTCTCAGCTTCTGAACCTGTCCTAGCCCATCATATCCACTCCCTCTCCAAGAGTTTACTAACCACAGATGAGGTTGGTACATCCGGTATGTCATGAAGCACACAATTAACCCAAAGAATTAACCCAAAAGGGACAGTGGTCCCTGAAGATCAGCATCAATATGTGAAGTGTACAATTAACTTTGCCTGCTTTGAAATTCTGATCCAGTGCCATTTGCTTACCTCTTCTTTTGGTAGTAAAGTACATTGAAGACGTGCTTGGAAAGCCCCTCGATATAAACAATATCTCAAATTATTTTGAATACAAGATGTGTTCAATATGAAATTATTGCTTTAATCATTGCAGTGATTCTTGTATAGTTTTAATTGTTGAAAAAAATGTAATAATCAGAAACAGAAAATTGAGCAATTTTTCATACTATCTTGAGCAAAGCTACATAGAACTTCTGTTAATTTCAGCATGCTTGTATAGATAACACCAAATTCCAGTCTGGTTCTAGCCTCCAGCAATAGCTAGTCACCGTGGGTCAGGGAGGTCCAGTGGTCTTGAGAAAGCCTTTCACACTAGGTCATCCTTGGCCCACAGGCCTCCAGGGTGATTTGAATGAGAGGGTTGTACCAGAGGGTGCCCAACTGGAAGATGCTGGATCACATGAGACATGTCGTCCTAGTCCAAGGGTGTGTTGAGAAAATTAGACCAAATAAGTGCACTGTGAAGATTTTTTTATAAATATCATTCCATCACTGACATTTTCTTTCTCCTCAAGAATATCATAGCTAAGCCTTTCTTTGATAGATATGTTCTTGAAAAGTCATGTATATTAAATTTTGATACATTAAATCATTGTTCCCCTTGTCTAATACTCCTATATCAGTCTTATAAATGCTTGTTCTTCAAAATAAAATGTCTCCCCACAGTTAAACCTCTACTTTCTTTCCTTTTTCTATTTATTTACCTGGTTGTTCGTTTGTAATTGACAAAAACATTTATCATGTGCAACATGTTGTTTTGAAATATGCATACATTGTGGAATGGTTAAATCAAGCTAATTAACTTATGTATTACCTCACATACTTATGTTTTCTGAAATGAGAACACAAAATCTGCTCTTTCAGAAATGTTCAAGAATATGTTACATGGTTGTATTGTGTAGTCACCATATTGGACACTAGATTTCTGGAAGTTTTCTTCCTCTCTAATGAGACTTTCTCATTACCTAACCAGATCCTGGTAACCAACATTCTCCTCTTTGCTTCTATGAGTTTAACATTTAAACATTCCACATATAAGTGGTATCATGAAGCATTTGTCCTTCTATGCCTGGCTTATTTCTCTTAACATAATGCCTTCTAGATTCATCCCGGTTGCTGTAAATGGCATGGTTTCCTCTTATTTTGTATCTGAATAGTGTTCCATTTTGTGTATATAGCACATTTTCTGCATCTATCTGTTAATGGACATTTATGGACTTCATAGCTTGACTATTGTGAATAATGCTGCAATAAATATGGCTGTGTAGATGCCCCTTTGCACTGATTTCATATTCTTTGGACATATACCCAGTTGCAGGATTGCCAGATAATATGGTAGTTGTATTTTAAAGCTTTGAGGAATCTCCCTACCGTTTTCCATCATGGTTGTTCTGATTTACATTCCCACCAACAAAGTGCAAGGATTTCCTTCTTTTTTAGTCAGCCTTTTTGCTGCTGCAACTGAAAGACTGACAAGTACAATTTTAGAGGAGGGAAAGTTTATTTGGGGGCTTACGATTTCAGAGGTCTCAGTCCATAGACAACTGGTTCCATTCCATTCGAGTTGAGGCAGAACATCATGGCGGAAGTGTGTTGCAGAGAAAAGCAGGTCAAGACATGGCCACCAAAAGAAGAAGAAGAGAGAGACTCCACTTGCCAAGGACAAATATATATCCCAAAGGCACCCAAAAGATCTACCTCCTTCAGCCACACCCTACCTGCCTACAGTCACCACCCAGTTAATCCCTTATCAGGGGATTAATGCACTGTTCAGGATGAGGCTCTCATAACCCAATCATTTCACCTCTAAACCTTCTTGCATTGTCTCACATGTGAGCTTTTGGGGCACACCTCACATCATCCAAACCACAACGCCTTGCTCCCTATCCTCACCAGCCTTTTGTCTTTTTGTTAATAGCCATTCTGACAGGTTCCAGATGGTATCACATTGTGGTTTTAATCTGCATTTCCTTGATGATTAGTGATTTGAGCATTTTTTGAGTCCTGATGGGCATCTGTATATCTTCTCTTGAGAAATGTCTATTCAGATCCTTTTCCCGTTTTAAAGTCAGGTTATTTATTTTCTTACTTTTGAGTCGTTTGTATTCCTTGTATATTTTGGGTATTAACATCTTATCACACGTATGGGTTGCAAATGTTTTCTCCTGTTTAATAGATTGTCCCTTAGTTCTGTTGACGGTTTCCTTTGCTGTGCAGAAGATTTTTAGTTTGATGAAGTCTCATTTGTCCATTTTTGCTTTGGTTGCCATGTTCAGACTGATGTCATAGAGCTTTTTCTTTCCATTTTCTTCTAGTAACATTATAGTTTCAGGTCTTATATTTGAGTCTGCGATAGATTTTGAGTTGATTTTTATATATGGTGTGAGATAAAGGTCACATTTAATTCTCCTGCATGTGGATATCCAGTTATCCCAATATACCCTAGAGAAAAGACTGTCCTTTCTCCACTGTGTTCTTGGCATCTTTGTGAACAATCAATTGACCATAAATGCATGGATTTCCTTCTGGGCTCTCTGTTCTGTTGTATTGATCTGTCTGTTTTTATGTGAGTACCGTAGCATTTGGATTACTATTGCTTTGTACTATATTTTTTAAACCTCCAGCTTTGTTCTTTTTGCTTATGATTGCTTTTGCTGCTCTGGGTCCTTTGTGCTTTCATGTAAATTTTTAGTATTGCTCTTTGATTTCTGTAAAAGCTGTCATTGGAATTTTGATAAGGATTGCATTGAATCTGGAGACTCTTTTGGATAGTATGGGCACAGTAATAATGTCGCAACCGTTCAGCTTCTTTTCTGCTTCATTCTTCCATCATAGAAGGGATGGCAAAAGATTCCTTCCATCATAAAAGGGATGCATTAGACACATATGGGGTGGTGTTGAGGCAATCCTACGACTAAAAGCATCCCAACAATCCTTTTTAAGGTTGAGAATATTGTAAAGTATAATTTTAGTTTTCAAAGGTAGTTTGCCTGTAACCAATTCTGATCTCATCCACTGTGGTGTTACATCATCCCCCCATGGTCCCCAGAACTGTTGAAGTAACACTACAGTAATACCCGAGACAATCTTCACATACACAATATCCTATAGTCGTCATTGGATGATCTAAATTCAAGGTTTGAGACTAAGTTTTAAGACTCCTAGCATTCATCAAAGAAAGGAAAGATGCAGGATGGTCATTATAGTTGCCCCTTGAGTCCAAGAAACATGTTCCTCACCCATCAGAGCAGAGTCATCCTTGGTATCCAATGGAGGTAGGTTCTACGACTGTCCCCACTTGGATACCAAAACCCAGGGATGCTCAAGTCCCTTGTACAAAATGCATATTGTTTGCATGTAACATAATACACACCCTCCTGTATACTTTAAATGTTCTCTGGATTATTTGTAATACCTAATACAATGCAAATGCCATGTAAGTGATTGTTATATTGAGTTATTCAGGGAATAACAACAAAAAGGGTTTGTATGTGTTCAGTACAGATCCATTTTTTTTCCCCTATTTTGATCTGAAGATACAGAACCCATAGATGTGGAAAGCTGACTATAATCCTTGACTCTGAATTTCAAAATCTTTCTCAATACAGCATCCCAGGCACCCATTAATAAATATCAGAATTAGTGAAATGAATCCTGTGTGCCAGCTCTGGATTCTATCATTTATTGGTAAATTTCCCCTCAGTCAATTTTGCCAGCTTTGGGCTGATAAGAAATTTGTGATGTAGTCATTGATCTAGATTTCTTTGTCTGAGCCCTGGCCCAAGCACACTTAAAGAGGACAGAATCACATGTTCTGCAGCCAAATGAATTGCCATCATTTCGCCCTTCATAATTGGCGAACAGAGACTCCATAACGTGATCAAATCAGACCAACCTGAATTCAAATCCCAGTCTTGCAAATCACTTGCTGTATAACCTTCAGTAAATTACTTAACCTCTCAGAGCTTTGGTTTCCACAGCTACAGAATGGAGTAATAAAACTGAAATTAGCATAATCTTTCACACATTGCAAGCACTCAATAAATGGTAGTAGTTGCATTATTTTCAAGGGCTGTGCTTAGCCGTCAGTATTAGGTTCTCTAGTGATGGAACTGAAAGATGTGCATGAGTAATTGGAAACGTAACTTCAATCCTTCAGGTGAAACTTATGAGAATGTCCACTGTATAGGCAATGAAAACAACTTCAGTTGGACTGTTTTCACATTTCCTATCCAAAACAGGGTTCTTTGGACAGGATCCAAAATTAAGCCCTTAGCAGGCAAAGAAGCAAGCATCCAGCTGTTGTCTGCATAGCTGTGGTTAACCTCTCAGCCACGCCCCTTTGGACATTCCTCTCCAGAGAAGCAGAAAAACACTGGAGACACAGCACATTTTAGTGCAGAACAAGTCCTTTTGACCCCGGAGATCTTGGGGGCAGCCTGCGTCACAGGCATACTGACTTCCCACACAGCTGTGTCCAAGCTTGTTAAACTTGATAGGAGGGTTTGTTTGCAGAATTAGTACTTTCTTCACTAAGGATGGTGCAATCAGGAAGAAAGAAGGGAAAAGGAAAAAGAAAATAAGAGGATGTCACTGTGAGTGGGAAGTGTTTGTTCTGAGCACATCATGTAGCGCTAGCTACCTATTGGATGACATCTATTTTTTTTCTTTTTTAAATCGGATGACATCTTTGACAACCATTAAGGGTTCCCAGAATACCTTTTGGCAAACTTATGCTGGGCCATGAGGACTGGACTGTAGCCATTTCATAAGAGCACAAATAAAGACATTCTGATCAGGGAACATCAGCAAGAAACAGTAGACATATTTTTCATTTGGGTCCTTTTACTTCATTCTAGAAGCCAATTGAAAAGGAGGCTTCAAATCAATACGATACCGGATGGAGAAGACGGCATATTGTCTGGCATCCTAAGAGAGTAATATTACTGGATCTCACAGAAATAGACACCACAGCTGCCACAGAATCGGGCATTCGGAGCAAAGGAACAGCCTCTAGAAAGCCCTGCCCACAGGGTCAGAGGCTGTCTTGCACTCTGCCTCCCTAGAGCAATGAGCTCCGTCCCCTCACCATTGTGTTTGTTAATTGAAATGCTTATCAGTAGTTCCACTCCACCTCACGTAACACACCTGTGCACCCCACGGCAGTGGTTCTCAAACTTGTGCAGCCATGGAAACCATCTGGAGATCTTGTTAGAACACAGATCGCTGGACCCCAACCCCGGAGACTTCAGTTGGATAGTTCTAGGTTTGAGTCTGGGAATCTGCATTTTTACAAATTCTCAGGAGATGCCTTTGCTGAGGGTCCTGGGCCCAGACTTTGAGAACCGCTGCTTTAAGGACTGTTGTACTCACTGGCACCCCACTGTTGTTATTGATTAATTGTATGAATGAGTGAATGAATGAATGAAGAATGGACGGATGGATAACAGTCCTCCTTAGCACTCTTTGGTATCTTCAGGGCCAATCGTTTTGTCACAAGCGTGTTCACTCTATTCACACTTCCTACAGTAAAGGATGCCTATTTTTTTCCATTTGAAGTCAGACTTTTCCATCCTGCCAGGCCAAATACCCTATGATAAATAGTTTAGTCTCTCTTGCTGATTCCAGGGCACATGAAGTTCTCAACTGTGAAGGTGCCAGAAGTTCTCTGGATTCAAAGTGTGTCTATCCAGATGGACAGATTGGGGAGCCAGACTCTTCATTGCTTTCTCTGCTCTAAAAATTCTCAGCATTTCATTTGAACACATCAAAGCAGGCTGGGATTAAAGACAAAATGAGCTTGACGCTAGGAAAATGGTGCCAGCTTGGACTCCACCATACTTCAGCCTTGAGAAGGCTGGTCTTGGGCCATTGGCCAGCTGGGACTTCACCTGGAGAGCCGGCTGCTGCTGGCCTGTCTTTTGGCCTTGGTGGGAGCATTTTTCAACCAAATTGGACCACTCCTCATCCTTGATATCAGTGTAACAGCAGGTCCCGTCGACCGTGGTTGTTTCCCAGCTGTCTGTAGACATGTTTCAGAGCATCAGGTTTGCTCTTCGACTGTTTTAACAATTAATCATATTTTACCAGTATAATAGAAATACATTTGCCATAGATAGTGCATGAGAGTAGAAAAAAAGGAGAAATCATTCATATTCTTAACACCCTAAAAATAACCCTGTTAAGCTGGCAGCGTAGCTCCATGACAGAGCACTTGCCCTGTATTCGAGAAGCCCTGGGTTTCATCTCCAGTGTCCCAAGTCATAACAACGCGTTGACATTGACATTGCTTCGGTTTGTTTTGCTGTTCAGACTCCATGCTTGGGATTATTTGTTTATATTATACATATGATGATTATATAGATCTGGGTCTTCTGCAAAACATGTCTACAGGAAAAGATGGCTTCCTGGCTTTCAATTTAAAGGCCATCTTTTTCAATCTGCCGGGCCAACTGACCTGCAATGAGTAGTTTACGCTCTCAATTCTAGGGCACAGAAAGTTCTCAGCTGTGAATTTGACAGAAATCCTCTTTCTTATTTTAAAAAAAAAATGTTACAAAGTAGATTTGAAATTTTTCCATTGAAGAAAGCTGATTTGAACAAGTGGCACTTAGAATCCTAAGCTGATTTTACATTCTCCTTTTTTCATTTAAAGGGAATGTATATACACAAATATATATTTCCCAGTGATCATTTAAATGCTTTTAGAATCATTTTTAAAAGCTTCTTTCAATTCTTCTTGTTGAAATCACTTGTAGGCTGGAACACAAAAACACAAAGAGATGATGGGACAGAAAGGTTTGAAGGACCACAGTGAATTGTGTTTAGTAAGTACACAGCTCCAAGGTTGCCCCATGAATCCATGAGAAAATGACAACATGACTGAAAATCAGAACAACTGGTTAGAATAAATCTCAAGCCAGATAATTCAGTCCAAAGTAAGATCAACTCTGAGGTCTAAGTTACCAAGTTGGTTGAGTCTTCATTGATACCATCATCACGTTGGCATTAGATGTCTACGTCTTTCTGTGTGGCTACTCCAAGGTGGGGTGTCTCCTCTAGTTTGTGTAGGGATGAGTAATTTCCAGGGGATCTGATTGTGTCTTAACTTGGCCTTCTGCACACAGATGATCACTGTTCCTCAAAATGCCTTTAAATAGAGTGGTGCCTCATCAGCACTGTCACAGGCAAGTTACTTCTCTGCTGAGCACTGGCAAGCAGACGTCTCTGATAGCACGTTGCACTGTCAGGGAGTGGCCGGCGACCTTACTAAAGGATGCAATAACCCCACACCATCACCATTAAATACTGTGTTGAAGGTGTAAAAGTGGGTCACCTTTTGTGTGGGAAAGATAGGAAATATTTAATTTTAAAAAATTTAAATTTGTTTTAGTTGTCAATAAACCTTTATTTTATTTATTTATATGTGGTGCTGAGAATCAAACCCAGTGCCTCACACATGCTAGGCAAGCACTCTACCATTGACCCACAGCCCCAGTCCACAGCTATCTTTTTAAAAAAATGAAATATATCTTAGTAAATGAATATATATATATATAGGTATGTAGACATGTGTGCTTAATCTCTTTAAGGGTAGTGTTATGGTTTAGATTTTTTTTTTAACCTGGAATTGAACCCAGGGCACTTAACCACTAAGCCATATCTCCAGCCCCTTTTTGTATTTTATTAGAGACAGGGTCTCACTGAGTTGCTTAGGGCCTCTCTAAGTTGCTGAGGCTGGCTTGGAACTTGTGATCCTCCTGTCTCAGCCTCCCTAGCTGGGATTACAGGTATGCACCACTGCACCTAGCCTGGTTTAGATTTTTAATGTCCTCTGAAAAGCTCATGTTTTGAAAGCATGGATCCTCAATACAGCAAGATTCAGAGGTGGGGATTTTAGGCAGTAATTAGATTATGTATCTGCAACCTCATCAGTAGATAAATCCATTTGATGGATTAATAATTTGAATTGACTACTGGGTGGTACCTGTAGGCAGGTAGAGCGTGGCTGGAGGAAGTAGGTCACTCCTTAGTGACCTGCCCTTGAGGATTATATCTTGTTCCTGGTTTCTGTTGCCTGTGTCCTCCCTCCCTCCCTCCCTCCCTCCCTTCCTTCCTTTCCTTCTCTCTACCCCCTGGTTGCCAGGAGCTGAGCAGTTTTCCTCTGCCCTGCCCTTCCACCATGTTGTTCTGTCTTACCTTGGGTAATGGAGCAATGGAGTCTGCTGACCTTAGACTGAACCTCTGAAACTGTGATCCCAAAACAAACTTTTCCTCCTAAGTTGTTCTTGTCAGGTATTTGATCATAGCAACGAAAAACTGACTTAACACAAGCATGAAACGAATTTGCATCCTCAAAACTCCCAGTAAAGAATTGCCAAGACAATATTCTTAATCATAATAGAGTGGCCATCATTGAGACCAAAACATGTTCCCCCGACAGGTGAAGGATCTAATACGTCTTGTACCAGTCACATTAGTCTGTCTTTGAGATGATTGCTGTATTAGTTTGCTAGGGCTGCCATGACAAAGTCCTACAAATTGGATGGCTCTTGTGTTAGTCAGTTTTTCATTCCTGTGACCAAAAATATCTGACATAAACAACTTGAAGGAGGAAAGATTTATTTCAGCTCATGGTTTTAGAGGTTTGTGGTTGGCTGACTCTACTGCTTTGGGTCTGAAGAGAGGCAGAAGATTATGGCAGAAGGGCATGGTGAAGGAAAGCTCACGGCAGCTGTAACGGGAACAGGGAGAAGAACCAAAGAGAAGAAAACCCTTTTGGGACCAGCTTCTTCCAACTAGGTCCCACCTCCCAGCAGTTCATTCAGCTATCAGTGGAGTGTTGTACAGGTGAGGTCAGAGCCCTCATGATCCAGCCACTTCCTGAAAGAAGTACTCACTTCTGAACACATGAAATTTGGGAGGACATTCCAGATCTAAACTACATCAGCTTTAAATCAAAGAAATTGGTCATCTCATACTGTGAAGTCTAAAAGTCTAAGATTCATGTGTGATTTCTTTGGGACAAGGGTTTCCTTTGACAGCGGTGATGGCAGAGTTGGTTTTTCTCTGGAGACTCAGAAGGCAAATCCTTTCCATATTTCTCCCTTAGCTCCTGGAAGGTACCCAGCACTCCTTGGTGTTCCTTGGCTTATAGAAACATCATTCTGATCTCTACCTTCTCTGCCTCCCTTGTCACATGGCATTTTTTATGCATCTGTGTCCAGATTTCCCTCTGTACCAGTCACTGGATTAGAGTCCACCCTAATTCAGGATACCTCATCTCAGCTTGATGACCATCTGCACAGATCTATTTCCATTTAAGGTCATACTTAGAGGTGCCCAGGGTTGGGACATAAATATATCTTTCTGTGGGGGCAGGGACACAATTCAACCACAAACAACTACTTTCTTAAATCTTCCAACAAACACCTGGAGAGCGCTCATCTGGAGCGCTGACTGTTAAAACACGTGATGATCACTTAGAATCATACACCAGCAGATCCCCACAGAAGGGCCAAAGGTGGGTGACTTCCCCCATGGCTGCCCAGCATCTACACTGGGACTCCTGGGCCACAAGTTTTCCATGGCTCCCTGCTGCCTCTCCATGTCTTTCCACTGACACTGAAGCAAAGCTGTTAGTACCGTAGAACATAGAAGAAAACAAAAAACGCACCTATTAAAAACTGGAAGTAAATTCTATTTTACTGGCTGCCTCCATCCATCCTCATTTGATTGCCCCTCAAATCTACACCTTAGTCTCCCATTGGACTGGTTACTGCTCCCAACAAATTACACCTATATTCCAGCTTCCCTGGGCAATGGCACAACCCAAATCAAATTGTGTGCGAAATAGGAGGTGAATTCCCAGGGCAGTCCAAATGAAGTAGATTTACATTAATCCTACTGTTTGACCTTGCACTAGACCGATAGCTAAAGGACTCTAGAGGCTTATGCTGACCTAGTCTACTTTTGTATCTGGAGTTCTTAATATTTTTTTTTTTATTATTTAAAGATGCTTCACTGGTTTATGCTTGATGTGCAGAATGAAGACTAGCTCGCCAACTCCCCTCTCTCTAACTAGTTACTTGTTATGGAACATAAGCATGCCTTGGAGGCGAAGGGAGATGCTTAGTAATTAGCTTCTGACTATGATTTATCGCAAGAATAACAGTTACTATCCTTTAAAAATGCCCCCGAAAAGAAAAGATTTATTGTAGACAGTGCTGGATGAGTCCCAGTTGCCTGAACTTCATACTAACCCATGAAAGCAACTGCTCACCTTCTTACATTCTCATATTGTCATATCTGGGCCGCGGGCAGGGAGAGCCCGGAGAGCTGCCATCTCTGGCTTCCAGAGGGGTGGTCAGAAGCAACTAGAATGTCACATCCTGTGTTATGCCAAAATGACTGAGGACACAAAGTGTAGAAGGTACAGGGCCATTTCCTCCAGCTAATGTAATAAACACTAGGAACTGTCAGAGCAAAACAAAAACAAAAAAATGACTTCAGGTGAAAAAACATAAATTCTCAGAATCTGCATATGCCTAAAGGCTTCAAGCTCAATATGCACTACCGGAAGAAAATTTCCCTGGGGAAATTAATATCTTATTGGTACTACCTCTGAGCCAGTCAGAGCTGCTAAATGAGGGGAAAAAAAAAAAAACTGGCAACCGGGTCCAAATGCTTGCTTGCAACCGGATGTGTGTGATTGAATTATGTAGAGAGACAATCAATCATGTATTTATTTGGCTTATCATGATCGTCTTTTTTAAAAAGTCCTTTGTTTATTTATTTATTTATATTTAAAAAGGAAGTCTGTATTTTCTAATCAAGTCTTGAATTTGGGGTTCATCTCTCAGGTTCCACCTGAGATGCAGTCCTCTGGTCCTGGGGTGGGGTGGGGGGGCGGGTTCTGCGTCCTGTCATAAGGCCAGGTCTCCTAGTTTACATTCAGTGCAGCAAATGCTCCCAGGGAGCTTTGCTGAGAATATACATACATTGAAACAGTTGGCCTGGCATTCAAAAGTTAAGCAGCGAAAAGCACAAAGCACAGAGTGAGCAGAAGCAAAGTAAAAATGCTCACTTGGCCCAGCGTTGAGAAATGAGGGGAGCTATTGCAATCGTGAACTTGAAGTCATCCCCTTCACCACGGTGTCCCTTAAAGTCTCACCACCCCGCACATTCCACCTCCTGCTTTGTCACCAGACAACTGGCTTCTCTCTTACAGTGTGGAGGAGGCACCAGCTAAGACTATCCCCACTGCAGGGCGGCATGCTGATGGAAGAGATGAATTCAACTCCAAGGACTGATGAATGGCCACCTTCATAGATTTCCATTTGTGTGTTTTACAGCCCTTTTGTTTCTGCCTGCCACAAATGCTTCTCAGTGAACACCAGAATGTCTGGCTGACATCATTTTAGTGCTAAGGTTGCATAAAAGGAGCAAGAGGAGAAGTCAAACCCCTGTGTCAGGGAGGAACAGGTCGAAGGAGGAGATAAGAACTCTGAGTTATAAATGGGGGGCATCGCCTGAGTTTTTGATTCAGGAGCTAATGTTGGGCAGGGCACATGGATGTAGCTATTGGTCAAAGAGTGCTGGGAGACCAGGTTTACGTGGAATGCCCCACTTCTTTTATTCCCTCTTCCTCTGTTTCGGTGAGCCCCATAAGTATGCCTGTATTAGTCAGGGTTCTGGAAGAACAGAATCAACAGGAAGTATAATCATAAAAAGGGAACTTATTAGGTTGGCTTACGTGATCAGAAGCTGGATAGTCCACAATGGCCGTCTTCAGCCTAGAGAGCTGGATGAACCAGTAGATGTGCAGTCCAAGAGGCTGAAGCCCCAGAACAAAAAGTACTACCCTAGTCCAAGACGGAAGGCTTCTGGAGAATCACCGGTGGAGTCTGCTTTGGAAGAGTGAAGAAGTGAGAGACTGATAGCCTCAGATAATTGCAGCAGCAATCAAGAACCCATTCAAGAAGAATCGAGCTTGCATCTGCTGCTGCTTCCTTGTTCTTTCAACTTTTATTCCATCCAAGCCATCATCCTATTGGATGGTGCTGCCCATGCTTAAGCAGGGCATCTATTTCAGTTGGCTATTCCACATGCCAATCAGTCCTAGCCACACCCTCATTGACACAATCATAAGCCTCTTAATCCTATGCATCTCTTAATCCAATCAAATTGACAATTCAAATTGACCGTTACAATGCTCATCTCCCAACTGTGCCATCAATTTCTGCAAGGTGCCACATTCCAGACCTCTCTGGTCTCCTGTCCCTAGCAAAATGTGCTCTCTCTGCCACCCAGCCTGAGAGTGGTATTCTGTATTGTCCTCCCTGATACCATCAGTGTCCTTCAGTGGGGCTCTTCATTCTTTGGGGGTGGTCGCGGGGGGGTGGGGGCGGAGAACACATACTATTTCTATCTGGTTTTAACTATTAGCCCCATACCTCACATAAGAAAAGGTTAAGACAAGTCAAGGAATTTGTTGAAAATCTCACAGCCTGTCCAGAGTGGACCCAGGATTCCAGCTCAGTTTGTTCTGAAGCTTGGGTGCTTTCCTTATTCTCATGTGCATTGGTAGTCGGAGCCTCAGGCTGGTGGGTTGTGGTTGGCCTAGAGGTTCCTTTGCAACATACTATGTCCTGTGTGTCACACCATGGGTGCTTGCCACATGGTGTGATGGCTCCTGGTTTCTAGAGAGGCCATAAAGCTCCCAGCCTTGAGTGTGGAGACTCTGATGGCAACTTATACCTGTTTCCTTCAGCTCAAGTTACTACCAGAGATGCCTTTTCTCCCTCTGCAAAGCTCTCAGTATTGCGACTAGAATTTACATCCCTGGTAATTGGCACAGGCTTATGGGATCAATAAATTATTTCTAATAGATATAATGCACCACCATGAAATGCACCTACCAGTGGTGTGGTCCAAGGAGGGGGACTTGTTGCCAGAAAGGGACTGGACCATTAAGCTGCCTATGTGAGGAGGGTCCCTCTGATTAGAAAAGCCAGGACACCCACAGGACTCCACAGGCAATTCACCTCCTTTATTTCTGTAGACTAAGCAGAGCGGAGAGTTGAAAGAAAAAGTAAACACACCTGTTGGGATGGTAATGCAAAATATAAAAACTTAAAAAGAAATGTCATTGCAATCATGAAAATCTGAAACATATTCTTGGTCTTCTGACCCGTGCTAGGAATTGTTATTTTTTTTTAAATTTTCACTTCCACAGAAAAATAAAAATTATTTTTAAAGCCATTTCTCAGTGATTGCAGTAACAAGAAATAGAATTAGAGTCCATACCATATTCTCCAGATGTTCTAACCATTAGTTTCAACTCTCCTTGACTATGTATTGTTGAACCAAGATCACTGGTACCCTTAGGAGTGGTGGTTCCTTCTTCTCTGCACCAGGATATGAAAGACAAGTGGAGATCATCCCAATCTGAGGGCTGAGAAAGAAGTAGGTAGCTTCCACAGTCTGTCCCTGTGGATGCTAAACTACTATATCTGTTTATTTAAGAGATATTTATGTAGTGTTCAACATGTGGCCCTTCCTCTGTTATGCGTTCTCTTTAATAATAGATGGTGCTCACGCATAATTTCAGGGCCTGGGTACATCCCTGGCCTTCAAGGATCTCCCATTGAGGGGCTAATTAAAGATTTAGTAAAGCATGGAAGGAAAGTGAAAAAAATAAGCATTCAGGACTTTTGCTCCAATTGAGAACAAATATACTGGATTGAAATGTGGGGGTGAGGACTTCCCTAGGGTTCTCTGCAAAGGATAAAAAAGAAAACCATAGCATGAAATAGTAACTCAACTGGCTATGTGACAAGTCTTGTTTCTTTGAATTCAGATTAGTATTAGAGCAAGTGAAGGATCCTGTGAATGTGTGACTGCTTGGGTGGGGGTGGGAGAGGAGCGGGTGGGAGTAGGGGAGGCTATAGGGAGGGGAGAGGTCAGGTAGTTCTGGAACCCTTTTCTTCTCAATATCCTACTTCTCTCTGTCCTCCAGGATAATATCCATGATGAATGTGGTGAGTTGACTTTGGAACCCTCTGGGCTGCTCCTGGATGCTGACCTGGGGTCCCAGAGGTGCTCATAATAGGAAGTGCCCTGGTGGGGACCAAACAGTCCAGTCTAGAGGCTCTGCCCATGGGCGTGGCCTACTGGGGCTCACTTAGGGGTGACCATTGCTGGTTAGGAGATAACCATTGCTGGCAGGAAGGAGGGTTCTGGGTCCAGGCAGCCACATACCAGTTATCTTACAGCATTCTGTTGTCAGTCACCTGGAAGGAAGGGCTGGGGGAAATTCACCTTTCTCTGTCATGTCTGGTTAGGACTGTTTTGCTATAGGCTTCTTTTGCTCCTTCCTGGAACCTCCCACTTAACCCTAACCTGAGGATTCCAGGCTGGGGTCGTTTCTATTAGAAAAAAGATTCTAACATGATGCTTTCATTTTTCCATTCCATGAACAGGCCCAGAGAACCACAGTGAACCACACGTCATGCCTGGTGCTGGGAAAGACGAATAAGGCAAGGTCCCTGAGTCGTCTCAAGTTCACAGCAAGAGACAGATATGTAAATAAAAACTAGTGACAATAGACTGTGGTACATAGCGCATAATTTCATTTATATGACACTCTAAAAAGGACAAACTAGAGGCCAAAAAAGAGGCTAGTGGTTGTCAGGGGCCGGGGGCAGGGATTGGCTATAGAGAAGCATAGGGGTTAGGGGGATAATGAAAATGTGGTGCTGGTCATGCTTTAACTAGCTTTATCACAGAAATGTACACTAAAAAGAATGAATTTTACTCTATGTATTGCAACTCAATGTTTATAAAGGGAAAATAAATCAATACAATTTGGTTAGGTGTTGTAGTAACACAAGGTACAAAAAGACACAAAGGAGGAAATAACCAGTTCTCTCTGGAAAGGTAGGGAAAAGGGTCAGGAAGACTTTTCAGAGAATGGAACACTTGAGTTGTGATTCTAAAGATGACAGGCGTGTGCCAGAGAGACAAGCAGGAGAGGACATTCCCCTCCCCGGGACCAGCATGCAAGGGTGGGGAGGCCAGGCAGCCACACCTGCCTTCTGCCAGCTTCCCTTTGTTTGGTATAGTTGGTGCATCCACAGGAATCTGAAGATGGACAGTCCTACATGTGACGCTGAAAAGTGAGGGATTTGTTTCCCTTTTTTCTTAGTCCATTTGGGCTGCTATAACAGAATACCTGAGAAGTAGGTAATTTATAAAAAATAGAAATATACTTCTCACAGTTCTGGAGGCTGAGAAATCCAAGATCGAGGTGCCCTCAGGTTCAGTTGTCTGGTGAGGGTCACTCTCCACTTCCAAGATGGCACCCTGAATGCTTTGTCTTCACATGGTAGAAGGCAGAAGGACAAGCACGCTGAACCTAATATGGAAGCCTCCTCTTTTATTAGGGCCTAACTTCCTTTTATTAGAGCCCTCATGGCCTAACCACTTGTTAAAGGTTCTACCTCCTATTACTATCCCAATGACCACAACTGAATTGTGGGGGTGGGCACATTAAACCCTAGCATTTAAAAAAATCATGCTAGTTCAGGTATTATGTGTACACTGTAATTCCAACTACTCAGGAATCCGAGACAAGAGAATTGCAACTTCAAGGCCAACCTGGCCAACTTAGGGAGACCCTATCTCAAAACAATAAATAAAATAAAACGGTTGGGGTCAGGTATAGGGTTGGGGATGTATAGATTCCAGTGGTAGAGCACTTGCCTAGCATGTGCAAGCTCTGAGTTCAATCCCTAGGACTGAAAAAAAAATTTAATAGAATAAATTTTTTTAAATGCTAAAATAGATGTGACATAAAATGTGCCATTCAACTCCTTCAAATATATATATATATATACAGTTCTGTGGTATTCATTGCGTTCAGTGTTGAGATTCCATCACCACTATCTCTGAAACCTTTTCATCACATCACTCCAAACAAAAACTCTGCATCCATGAAGCCATGAGTCCCCATTCCTTCCTCCCTTCAGCCCTAGAAACCTTGAATCTATTCGCCATCTCTATGAATTTGCCTATTCTTGATATTTCATATAAATGAAATCATACAGTATACGTCTCTTTGCATCTGGCTTATTTCATTTAGTGTAGTTTTGTTTTGTATTTAATGAGGATAGATAGTGAGCCTGGAGATCTTGATAGTGTGACCCTGAAAAGTCTTGCACTAGAGACAGTCAGAGGAGAAGGGGGAAGGAAGGCTTTTCTGAATTGGAAGAATCAGAACTTAATAAGGGCTGGTGTGACTTTCTCCAGGTATCCTGTGCACGCTGCAGCTGTCCTCTGCCTCTGGACAGGGATGCGCCTGTCCACCTACACCTCACCTACACCCCAGCCGAGCCCCGGGGTCTGGCTAAGTCACCCCCTCCCCGTACAGATCTGTGGTACACAGGCTTCTCACCTACTACCAAACTGGAAAAGGACTTTTAAAAAGGACTTAAGACAATAAATGACCAAGGATTGCAAATGAGGCAACCCAAGAAGCAGGGTTTGCAGTTAATTAGCCCTTGAACTGTCAAGCCTAATTGTGTCCAGTGAGTTCTGACATTTCTAAGAATAATTAGGGACCTGGCTGTCACATTTCACAAAGGCCCAACCACTAGGTGAACAAGTTCTTCTTGCTTTCCCCCCCTGCACAATGTCCAGAAACACAAAAAGGAGAATTACATCCAGTGCTAATTGCAGATCCTCGGCTGGAAGTGTCATGTTTTTGAAGAACTTTTCATATTTTTTGCACTGAAATATAATGACCCCATTTAAGGGGTAGCAGTGAGCGGCAGAAGGGGGGACATTTTAAAACACGAAGTCACTGTGATAATAATAACGAACATTCACCCTCTGCTTACTACACGCCCAGCACTATTCTAAGTGCTATAACAGCCTATAAGGTGGATATATTTACTGTCTTCAATTAACAGAAGAAGAAACTGAGACACGGAGAGGTTATGTCAGCTTTTCAGGGTCACACAGTCAAGATCAAACCCAGGCAGTCTAGCTCGAACTGGAGCTCTCAACAATGGTACATAGGCCTTTCACCTCTCAGCCATACCACTGGATTTTGCAACCACGGGACCAGTCAGGTTTTCTGGTATACAATATTAGTCTTGTCAGAAGTCATTTGTTAACCCCAAGGACTTGCACATGATTCTGTTTCCTTGTCCTGTAAGAACTGTATTTGAAGCAAGAAATAAATGTATCTATGACATATTGAACTCATCTCATGTTCCAGTGATCGCTTCATGGTGATCTGACATCAACTCTATTCATTCATCAGATATTTACTGACAATCTGTGATATTTCAGGCACTGTGTCAAGCCACATGAGAGAGACAGAGGTTAGTTAGAGATACAGTCTGCCCAGGAGGAATATAAAACAGGATGGTATAATACAAAGTAAAGCCAATGTAACATGATACAGGCTGAGTATCCTTTATCCCAAATGTTGGTCTCTGAGTGTTTCAGATTTGGGGATATTTGCATAGACTTTACTTGATGAGCATTTTGGATTAGGGATGCCCAGTTTATATCATTCAAGGTAAAAGGCATTAAGTTCAATAACTCCCCCACCCCCCAAAAAGGGGTCATATTTAAAGACAGGGCCTTCAAGAACTAATTAAGGTAAAATGGGGTTATTAAAGTGGACCCTCATCCAATATGGCTGCTGTCCTTATAAAAAGAGGAAATTTGGACACAGACAAAAAAGAGAGAAGACCAAGTGAAGACACAGGAAGTAACCAGCCATTTGAGAGGCCACAGAAGATATCAGCCCTGCCAGCACCTGGATTTCCATCTTCTCTCTACAGAAATTAAATTTCTGTCATTTAAGCCACATGACCTATGGCCCCCAAAGATGTCTATGTACTAATTCTAGAACCTATGACTGCATCACTTTATGATGTGGATGTGATTAGGTTCAGGGTCCTGAAACCATGAGATTAGCCTGATTCATCTGGTGGGCTCAATCTAATTATAAGAGTTCTGAAAAAAAAGAGAACCCTTACCAGCCACAGTCAACATGAAGTGTCCCTCTGGAAGAATGATCAGAGAGATGCAACGTTGCTGACTATGAAGATGGAGGAAGGGGCCAGGAGCCAAGGAATGTGGGCTGCCTTTAAAAACTGGGATTTTTTTTTCCCCCTGGAGTCTCCAAAAAGGAACACAGGGCTATCAACACTTTGATTTAAGCCCTTTGAGACCCTCATCAGAATTCTAATGTACACGTTTTGGTTATTTTAAGTCACTAATGTAGTAGTTCACTGGGACACTACAGGAAAGAAATGCATGCCATTTTTCATAACTAAATGAAGCCGAGCGGTTCATTTGGAGTGGGCCTCTGCAGTGCCTTCCTTTACTTGACACCATTATCCTGTGTGGTAGACTACTTGGTCTTGTTTTTTACATCCAAATTCCAATTTCCTTAGTCATTGAGGTATTTATTACAGTATCTCTAGGTCCAGCAGAGGACCTGCCACATAGTAGATTTCAATAACTGTGAAGGAGAGGAATGCATAGAAGCCCAAGGCTACGTAGGGCTCCAGAGTGCCCTCCTGGGACCTCCAAAGACAGGCACCAGAGCTTCTTTTCAGACACAGAGGGGTCAACTCTGATGTCACCATTGATGCATATATATGTCATTATGTTGAATTGAAGTACTGTTAACTGTAACCATGACAACAAGAAATCTCATTCACATGTAGAGAATGGTGAGTCTTTCAGATAAGCATCAGGGAAGGCCTGGCCTCCCAAGGAAGTCTTTGTACTATGACTCCAGGTCCCTTTTCATGAAGAACATTTGACAGGGTCTGTTCTAAGTGGCTTTCCCTGCGTGATGCATTTAATTGGCCCTTTCAGAAAAGTCATGGAAGCCAGAAACAAGAGTTTCATTGGGTACAGTCCTTTTGAGATTATGTTTATTTCTGCAAATAAATGGCCATTCACAAATTTTTATTGTTGGGTAGAAAACACTGACGTTGCTGTCTAGAAAGTCTAGAGGTGGGCAGTCGGTGTATAAATAATACAGCATCCTCACCTTGTATCTTTGATAATTGTTTTCCGCTGTTGTGAGCAGAAACTCTGGGACCTGGTGGGCGTGGAGTCCAGAGAAAACCCTACTAGCCAGGATCTGTGCTTATGTCGCTCTCTCCACAGGGAAGCCAGCACACCAGGGCAGTTTGTAACCTCTCTGCTGTCATTGCTTGACCTAGCAGCCTGTGGTCGGTGCCAAGATCCTCTCCTTGAAATGATTTCCACCCCTCCAGCAAGGAAATGAGGGACTTGACCTAGGTACGTGGTCGACCTCTACCCACCCAACACTTGGGTCTTTGGTTCTTGTTTGAGTTGACCTTAAGAGTTTATTCCTCCTTCTCTGTTGAGAGCCACGGCCAGGTCAAGATGGTGCCTGGCATTTTGCCAGAAGGAGGCGGTTCCTGCTGTCTCGGGTGCCCGCTATTTTTGAGTTCTCGCGGAGTTCCTGTTGAGTTCCGGTTGAGCTCTCGCGAGGTTCCTAGAGAGTTCGCGTGGTTGGTTGAGTTCCGGTTGAGAGCGCGGCAGAGTTTCTGGAGGGTTGCGAGGGTGGCGTTTGTGTGAGTTTGAAAATAAAGTTCATTGCTGCTTGAATCTACAAGTGGCTTGACCTCCCGGTTATTTGTGCCCAGCCTGACTGCGGCACTTCTCTTCTCCCCAAGTCCTGAGCTCTTCTCATGTTTCCCTTTTGCTTCTGCTCAACCATTTTCCTGTATCCAACCCTGACTTCAGGTAACAAATCCAATTGTGGCTTCAACTCTCCCCAACGTGTCCCCTGAAAGTGTCCCTTGTATTAGGTTCAGGCAGTTTCAAGGGATTACAGTTCTCTTCAGTGTTTCTTCCCTCACTGTAAACTTTCCAGTTGAGACTCCTTGTGTGTGTGTATTTCTGACCAGACATACTTTCCCTTTTGCCCTCCTTCCAGTTGCTTCCCAATTCCTTGGGGTAGGACAACCGTGCCACTCAGTGGTCCAAAATTTGTCCCCCATCCTATGCAGGAGCAACTCTTTCAACATAGTCATCTAACAGGATTTGGGGTGACTCTGATGTGCCCCAGTCAGTAATAGATACAGGTTGATCAAGTCCTAAGCAATAAACAGGAAGTGCATGGAAGGATAGGAGGATGCGGTAGATGCCATACAATGTTGTCTTCTTGGCTCATCTATGAGTGTTTTCATGAATACAGGTCTCTGATAGAGGCATATCAGAGTCAAGAAATATTTAACAAGTGGCTAATACATTTTGTCTGTTGTAGTTTGGCTTGAGCAGGAAAGAAAATGGATTGGGCCAGCAATTGTAATATTTAGAATGAACACCACCTATCCCACAACCGACTGTGGTGTCTGGTCATTGGACTGATATCAGGGCAGGAGTGCTCTGGTGGTGAGGAGCCCAGGGAAGGGCAAGCCCTGCCAAACACAATCTTGCCATGGAGAGTGAGCCCACTGCAGTAACTGGAGAGTCCAAGTGGAAAAGGGCAGGATTTGGGGAATCCTGGCATTAACTGTCCACTACAGAGGCAACATCGCTGGAGAAATCTGAGAAGCAACAGATGGGGTGAGAAGATGGACTCTACTAAGTGCTTTATCAAGATGGGATAAAGGTGTTAAGGGTGTAGGTCAGTGATGGAGAGCATGCTTAGCATGCACAAAGCCCTGGGACCAATCCCTAACATTAAACAAAAAATAGAAATGAGTGAGCTATAAGCTCAAGGGTGCAGTAGTGCACACCTGTAATTCCAGTAGCTCAGGAGGCCGAGGCAGAGGATTGGAAGTTCAAGGCCAACCTCAGCAACTGAGCAAGGCCCTAAGCAACTTAGCAAGATTGGGTCTCAAAATAAAAAAATAAAAAAAATTAAAAGAACCAGAGATGTAGCTCAGTGGTAAAGACTCCTGGTTCAACCCCCAGTGCCAAAAAGAACAAAAAGAAGCAGCGAATGAGCTATGAAAGGCCCATAAGGAAGAAAAGCCACAGAAAAGCTGGCTGAGAAGAAGGTGTTAGATGTGAGAATCTAATGGCTTGAAAGGAAGCCAGAACCTTGGAAAGGAGAGAAGCAACAGCAAATATACCTGGGGGGCCATGAGATTTTGGAGCAGGAGGTGTCATTGTGCATGAAGATGAAGATCTACAGAGGGTACCTACTTTTCATGAAGATCAAGGATGTCTTCCTGCTGTCACTCTATATTGGTCAAATGTCCAAGTCGACTTCTTTTTCTGAAACTCTCCTTCCCCTCTGGTCTTTCCCCTGCGTAGATTTTGCACAGTGGAGAAGGTGATTAGACTTTTAATAGATTCATCATATCTTTACTGACCTTGTAAACAAAGGGGGTCTTTAATTGAAGAGCATTTTTCCACCAAGTGGCACCATGACATATACGTTAATGTCCACGTTAGCCTGTGCAGAAGAGGAAAAAAGAGCAAATAAGGTTTACAAGCTGTTTTCTTTGATTATAGTGAAATAGATAACTTAAAGCAGCCTTTCAAGTGACTCATGTTCAAGTAAAAAATGCAGTCCTACGCTGAAACTATCAGGATGGTCTTTTGACAAAGGGCAATCCATGGTGGGGAGCCAGAAGTTCCTACAAAGTCATGGGATAAACCAGGTATGTCATAACAGGAAAGTCTGGATATATCACAGGATTATAGAATTTACATGAATTTTAAAGATAAAACATAAAGTTGCCAGTAAATATATTTTTCATTAGCCAAACTGTGACACCCCCAGAGTCCCAGGTCCTAGTGGAAGTTCTGCAGCGGAAAGTAAGAAATACTCTACCATATGAAAAATATAAAGAAGTCATCCCTAGCCATCACCCTGTGCTTTCATTCTCTTCATTTCATTTTTGATGGGAAAAATCAAATATCATGTGTCCTCATAGACACTGAGAAAAAGTACAAAGTGTAAAAGCAACAGAAATATAAAATATGTAGAGAATATAACTACACACCCTCTTTTACCCTAGAAACTATAGCAGCAACCACAGTCACTGGAGAAAGATGGATTTATCAGGGTAGTTCTAGCCAGGCCAGGGCTGTGGCTCCTACATAGAATAATAACTCAGTGCAAGATCAAGCATCAGAGCTGGATGCAAAATATTTCCCAGGTGCCTTAGTTCTTCTGTCCTCCTTGCAGTCACTGAGATCCAAGCCTGGTGGCCTGGGATTGCTTCGCCTTCCTATGGAAGATCTCCTGAAACACTCACTGTGCCATGGCACCCCCTGTTTGGATACCTGTGCATATCCTGTACCTTCAAGATCCTATTAAAACTCCCACAGTTCAGGGAAACTTCCTCCCCAGCCTTATGCCTTTTTAAAAAAAAAAAATCTTCAGTGCACTGGGCCGTTTGCCAGTTTTCAGCTCTTTCTTGTGTTTCTGTACACTATGCATTCTCCCTGGGACCTCCTCCTTCTGCTGCTACCCTGCGGCCTTTATCACCTGGCAGAATCTGCAGCTTATCTTCCTATTTGACTCCACTCCCCCAGAGCCTTTGCTCCTTCTCCCTGTCCTGTGGTTCCAGCATGTTTTGTAACTCTATGCGGTTGTCATATTGTACTTTGGACTTTTCGTCATTTATTTGCTCCTCTACTCCAAGGTAGCAACTTGAGAGTCGGCCTGTGTCTTGCTTATCTTGGCATTTTCCATGCTATCTACGTTTATGTGCCTGTTACACATTAGAATCAATATGTTGGCTTTGGTCAAGTTACTACATCTCCCTAAGCCTTGGTGCCCTTATTTGTAAAATGGGGCCAATAATTATGTGTTCTTCCTAGAGATTATTATCAGAATTACATGAATTTATGCAAGTAAAGTGCTTAGTGCACAAAGTGTTAGTTGCTACTAAAGTCAGTATTATATTAAATTGGTATCATGTATTTAAAACCACAAATGGTTTCTTTTCTGCTTTGGGCATCTCCCAACTTCCTTCTTTATTGAAGAAAACAGTGCTGACTGTCTTTTGGTCTTCTTTGCCTTCCCTGTGTATCAAAATCATCTGGGGAGCCTTTAAAAATATTAATGCCTGAGCCCCACCATCCAGGAATCCTCCTTTGAGGGGTGGGTCCCCTCATGACTAATTTTTATTCCCCAAGCATTTCTCACGGACAGCCAGGGTGGAGCACCCCTGTAAATGATTAGCAAGTTTACCATTTCTACCTCATGTCCTTTGGGTCCTTTATTCTTAGAATAAAGAGTTATCATTTGGGGGAATCAGTCTCCAGAATATCCAGCGTTAATGTCCAGAGACATAATTTCTCCCCGGTCTCTAAATCTACTCCCATCATTCCTTTCAAGCTTCCTCCATGACTCGGCATTTTTAAATACCTTTTGGTTTCCCTTTTCAATCCCATAATAGTATTTGTTCAGGATAACTTACCACATAAAATGCTAACTAATAAACACACAAGGTAGTGGAGAGTGAGTAGGAGGGGTTGATGGACATATTAAATCCTTCTGACTCTCCATTTCTCATTTCTCCTCTCTCGCTCCTGATGAGACGTGGGCTGATCCCATCTGCCAGGCGAGGGTCGGGCCAAAGAGAGGGCGCAGGCCAGAGTGGCCCTGCTGCCCTGCCCCCGCCTTGTGAGCAGATGCATGGATAATTGGGCTATTATAATAATAAGCACAGGGTGATTGCTGAGAGAGAGATGCAGATTCCCATTTCTTGCCTTCAAGCCTTTTAAAAACCTTTGTTCATAACTGTATGTATAAGACCTGTAGTTCTTCCTGGGCATTGGATTTCAGTGGGAATTAGGCCAAAGGCAGGACTAGAGGATTGGTCCCATTGTGGCTAACCTGGGGTGCCGAGTCGGGGTAGCTCTGCTGACTCAGGTTCTCTCTCTGAACCATAGGACTCATGTAACTTCAGTAGAGTTGAGCCCAGGGGTTCACTGCCAAGATGGACAGAGAGAGAGAGAGAGAGAGAGAGAGAGAGAGAGAGAGAGAGAGAGAGAAGTTGATTACATTTGAGACATGGGAGATAATGCCAAAAGGTAGAGGAACTGTGAGCTCTATGGGAAGTGGGGAGGGGAGAGACAGACAGCTTTTTTGGGGGGGGGGGCAGGGGGTATTGGACAAACGGAAGCCCCATTACAAGAAGACTGCTGTGAAAGTATCTGCTGTGCTATCAGGAATTCGCCCTTTCCCCTCTCCTCTTGAGATTCCTCTCCCCTTGTTCCCTTAGATTTTTCTAGTTCCAGGATGGTCCCTGGTGGCTGCGGTCTCTTCTCTTTTTATTAATGGGGATTGAACCCAGGGGTGTTTCACCACTGAGATTCATTCCCAGCCCTTTCTATTTTTAATTTTGAGATAGATACTCAATAAGTTGCCCTGGCTGACCTCCAACTTGCGACCCTCCAGCCTCAGGCGCCCAAGTTGCTGGGATGACAGGTGTGTGCCGTTGCTCCTGGCTTGCCTTTCTATCAGGCCAGGGAATGTGACTTAGAAATCCACTGAAAGGCCCACAAAATGTCAAGGTGATTCCGAGACTGGCTCCGTTCACTCCGGAGCTTGAGCCCTGGGTTAGGTAGAGGACACAGTCCCCACAGCCTCAATCCCATACACTCAAGAGAGCTCAAAGCCAAGATCAGACCTATAGCTGTTCCTAGGAGCCCCCACATTCCCTGAACTTATTCCAGACATGGTCACGCTTAAAAGTTTACTGGGATATGACCTTGGACATTATTTTTACAGATCAGGAAACTAATGCCTAGAGAGGTAAGTTATCCTGACTACTTCCCACGCCTGAGCTAGACCAGCACCTGTGCCTTCCATTTGCTGCCTTCCATCTCTGAGCTGGAGGACACCAGGCCAGCATCATGACCTGGAGAAGGAGCCAGTTCCTTGGCTATACTCCCTCTGGCACTTCAATTTGGGGGGATGATTTTGGAAATCCTCTCTAGGCACCAATTACACAAATAAGACAGAAGAGCAAGAGAGTCCGTCATTGTCGGGGAGGGAGGACATTCTTAATATGTGAAGTCACAGGCTTTCAAGGCAAACTACCTTCACAACAGCGACTGCCACAAATAAGGTTCTCCAGAGGCTTCTAGTTGCTGCAGGGAAAATGTAAAAAATCCATCTACCAAAATAGTTCTGCAACTTCACTCTGCTCTTCAAACTCAAATATTTGTTTTGTATCAGGAAATGGCTCAGGGCACTGGCACCATCTCACTAAGTGTGTCATTATGGTGCCACGTGGCCAGCTAAGTGCCCAGCATGATTCAGGATTTCTCCCTTAGCCACCCCTCTAATCAACACCTCTTATCAACAACAGCACCTGAGTCAGAACCAGTCTGGAGTCTTGCCTGGGGCAAGGACTCAACCCTCCGTAGACACCCTTTGTGTCTAGAGCCAAGCCTCATCCAGCGCCCCCTACTGGGGACCCTGTTTTGCTCCTCTGCATTTACCAGCCTGGAATGGCTCCCCAACAGGACTCCCTTCCCTATTTTCCAAGACGTGCCACTCGCTTAAAATGCTCAGTGCCCCATGATGCCATGTCTTCCCTGTCCCTCTTCCCCTTCCTCTCAAAGGGAGAAGAAAACAAAATTGGGAGTGGTTGGGGTTGGATGAGGACATCCTTCCCTTGCATTCTGGGTGACACTGGGACAGGTGGAATTCCTGACTGGAGGCAGGTGATGCTCCCGTGAGCCCCACGCCATCCCTTTAGGGCACATCAGAGCCAGCAGCCATGGGCTGCCGTCCACACAGCTGGGAGGGTGGAGAGGCCAGCCTCCTCAGCAAATAAAATGCAAACAGAGAGGAGGAGAGCCCAGCCACACAGGTCCCCAGCCGTCAGCGCCTGACTCCTTCCGGCATCTGGGTTGCCAGTTCTATCAGGCAGGCAATGGCCCAGAAAGTGTGGATTGTGCTTTTTGAGAGAAAGCACAAGTGTGTGTATGTGTGTGTGTGTGTGTGTGTGTGTGTGAGAGAGAGAGAGAGAGAGAGAGAGAGAGAGAGAGAGAGAGATTGAGATTTCCACAGTTTACAAAGCCCCAGCACCAGAAGTGAGGATATTAGCTTGGAGATCTAGAAGCCCTGCTGCATACGCCACTCCCACAATTCCTGTCAAGGGGGCAGACAAGGAAGCCTTCCACTCTTCAATTGAAAATAACAATAAAACTCCCATAGCCTCCTGATAAAAAAAGTGATCCTCCAACCTATCTAAACCATAAGTCACTGGTTTTCAATTCTTTTCTGACATTGATAAAAGAATTATGTAGGAGCTGGAAAAATGGGCTACCATATAATTTTTCCCAGACCTTACCCTTCTTCCTTTTAAAAAATTATTTATGCCACTGAAGTGGGTAGATTTTGCCTTTTCCTCTCTGGATTGACACCTTCATTAGCTATGCCATTAGGTATTCTTACCTACAAGTGGTCTATTAACCTGCTTTCCAGTGGGGACCTCCTAATATTGACCAAACACTAATGATGGCATGGAGTCATCTCATCTGTTAGCTGGCAAAGATCCAGAACCCAAGTCCAACACCCTCGATGCACAGATAAGGAAGCCAGGGCTCAGGGATTTAGCCCTGATTTCGCAACCCTTTCTCTGGTTCTCTCGGTGACTAACAGCACTGTACCTCCCTATTCTGGTCTGGCCCAGGCTCTGGCTTCTAGTTCAGGAAATGCTAAAATCTTCCTCTGAAGCTCTCTGTGTAATGGAAACCCCACTTGACTAATTAGGACCCACCTCTCTGGAGCTGCTGAATTGCTGGCATTAATTAAACATAGAAAAGCATTTTCTCGCCCTAACGAAGGAGAATAATATAGATGAATCACACATGGAAGACTATAGCATGATATTTAATAAAGGTTACTTTCTCTCACACTTGAGGAATACAGATGTGGGAGAGTGGGTTTCAATCTAGACCTAATTCCGTTTCTGGGACTCTGATCCTGGAGAGAGATTTTTTTTTTTTTATTCTAGTTCCATGTCCTGAAGTAGAGATTTGGATCTGTTTTAGGAAACATGGATTGCGTTGGCTGATGTCTCTGGAGGAAGAGGAACGGGGAAAAGCAACACACACAAAAACATACAGATGCACATACACGCACACACCACACACATACACAGACATATATGCCACACACTCATGCACACACACAAACACACACATACGGACATATGTATACAAATCACATACAAATGCTCGTGCACACACGCCCACGTGTCTGTGGTTGCCATAGACCCCAGTGTTTGTTCCTAGTGGCTGGCTCAGTAGAAAATTTGGCTGAGTTGAAAGACTCTGTTTTGAAGGTGGGCGTTGTAAAGACCAAATGCATTTCTCAGGTTCAGGAAAACACTAGCAAAGGGAAGCCAAGGGAGGGAGAGAAAGGATTTTTTTTTCTTCCCCAAGAATGACTTCTACAGTTGGAGCAGAATTCGCCTACTAATCTGGGTGATGTTGTACTATCTCGCTGGTTCCCAACCCACAGAGCCTGATATGACCCGAAGCGAGCCGGGGAGGTGCACCCTCACCTGGCAGCTAGGATGCAGCTTTTTATTAACAATATATGTTCTGAAGACATCCTGGCTGGCCACCATCCAGGAGATGGCGAAAAATCTGCAACCTAAAAGCCACTGTAATTTCACAGTGTTTAGAAAAGCCACCTCTTAGAATAAGGATGCCTCCCCCCAGTGACAGCCAAGCAGTAGATGACGACTTTGGATGATGGGAGTAACTCAGGAATAACCAGGGATCCTCAAATCTGAAAGCAGGAAGAAGGAAAGGAAATACTTTCCTCAAAGTTTTCACTATTTTCTCAAGTTTTAGAGCAGCTGAAATCCAAAAAGTGTAACCAAGGTAACTTTGCTATGGAAAATGGCTTATTAAATTGATGCTACGTTGACCCACATAAATAGAATCCTACATCATGAAACCATTAGTGTAGTCAGTGAAATACCAGCTCTGCACAGGTCTGGAATTGCTTTATCCGTTTGTGGTAGTCAGTTTTCTATAAGTAACAAAATACCTGAGATAACCAACTTAACGTAGAGGAGAGCTATACTTTGGCTTGTGGTTTTGGAGGTTTCTGTTTCTGTCTGTGACTGATGGGCCCTGTTGCTTTGGGCCTGTGGCAGTACAATATCCCATGGTGGGTACATGTGGCAGGACAAGTTATTCACTTCAATGTCAGGAAAGCAAAAGAGAAAGCAGAGAAGGCCAGAAACCCACAATCCCCTGAAAGGGCATCCCCAAGGGCCTGACATCTTCCACTGAGGCCTCCCCCCTTCAAGTTTCCCTGCCTCCCAACAGCTCCATGCCGGGAACCAGCACATGGGCCTTTGAACACATGGGCTTTTGGGAGATATTTAAGATGCAAACCGGAGCACCCTGTGACTGCTCCAGAGAGTGGGATTTCCTCCCAGGGGGTCATATTGATGACAGTGATCTTGTCCCTCAAATTCCATTAGGTTGGGCTACTCTTGAGAAACAAATGATCTCATTTAGTATAATCCCTATGAAACGACACCATTTGGGAATTAAATTCATTTTCTGCTAACCAAATGTCCTCCAAATGCTTTGAAATCATTAGTCGGTTGATGAATGAGTATGTAGGGAAGGAACTCGTGCCTAATATTTCTGAATTTTTTATGGACTTGTCTGTGAAAAAATAAGAGTTACCATCTACATTTTTGTGAGCTGGAGTTGCATTGAGAATTGGCTCACTTTGAAAAGTACTAAGCTTTACTCTGAGCTCCAGTTTCCCAGGTGTTGTAGACACAGCCAGAGGGCCCAATCAAAGTTAGCTGAAGGTAGACCCTTAAAGTGTATGTGGGGGCGGGGGGATGGCAAGAAAATTGGAATGAAGTTTCTAGAAAAACTGGATTCTATGCTCATATTTCTTCATGTGTTCAGTTCAGTCTATTAAAAAAAAAAGGAGCTCTGTTAATGAATTTTCTTCCTAAAGACAGTGATTAGAGATAACCACTTTTAAATTTTCAAAGAAAATTTTTGTTTCACCTGAAATAACTGGAAACCTTGTTAAATTGGGAAGGCTGGTAGGATAAAAAGATTGGGAAGCCTTAGACCAAACAGGACTTCATTTGAACCTGCCAGAAGACTGATTTCAGCTCTGCAGTGGTTTCTTACATATTCCTAAGTCAGAAACACTCAGGCCCGGCTGGCCACCAAGGCGGTGGGGACCTGGGTCAGGGAGTCTGGATGGATGGAGTGACCTGCTGGCACTCTTGCTTTCCCTCAGCCTGGCTTCCCTAGAAAGCAGAGGCGGAGGCCAAACTTATGCAGAGTACTCTATTAGAGGGTAGGTACCAGTCCAAGGAGAGAGGAGCAAAGGAAGAGCGCCTCACCCCGGTGGCCACTGCTCCTTGTTGAGCTCAACTGTATTTAATCCCTCAGGACAGCATTTCTATGCAGGGGAGGTGGAAAGAGTTTACCCATCTGCTCCATCTTCCAGTGGTCAAAGGTGTCCCCCAGAAGGAAGAACTCCCCCCCACTTCTGGTGTACACTTGTAGACCCTCTCTGGTCCCTTGATGTCTTATGGCAGAGCTCAACAGAGAGGCCCCTGTCAGAGGTGAGGGACTAGCTTTTGCTCGTGTGTGATTAGGATGGGAGGCATTCTGAAGTTGGTCACAATCCATGCATTGCTGGTCAGCAGCAGTGGCTTAAAAAAAAAAAAGGCTGATGATCTTAAAGTTTCAAGACAGAATCAGAGGAGTGGATTCTGATCCAAAATTCTACCTAGATTTTCCTTGCAAACATGGACTTCTTCTGTACGGTCATATGGGGGATTTGGTATCTGCGGCAGAATGCATGTTGTTTCCCTAGTATCCATTTTTTTCATCTTAGTAACAGAAACCCCAGTTTTTAACTGTGCACTTGGCTGCCCAGAATAAAGGCTGCAGATTGATGGGACCATGTTACTTATTTTTATCAGTGGGGTACAAGTGGAGCTAGTGTGTGCAACTTTTACTGTCATTTACAAGAAGGGGCATGCTCTTCTTTATCCCTTCCTTCTGGGACTGGAGTTTAAATGTAATGGCTGGCACGCCAGTAGCCATTTTGGACCATGAAATAACCTTGCAAATGGAAGCTGCAAATGCAAAAATCACAAGGAACGTGGGTTCGTGTCATCACAGAGTCACCAAGCCATCCCTGAACCGCTCGCTCACTCATGGGCTTTTTACAGTGGAGAAAGCTATTTGTCTTTCCTTAAGCCATTGTTATCCTGGGTTTCCTACTCCTATGGCTGAACTGAATTCTAAATGAAGTAACAGCCGAGCAGGGAGAGTATGAATGGAGAAGAAACGGGTTTTTAAATGGCTCTTTTTTCCTGTGTCATCCTACTTCTATCTTCTCACAGCACCTTTGACTAGCCTGTCTTAGGATGACGTTAATAATGGCTACTGAACACGTCTCTGCTCTGAACCCTCACGTCTGGTGCCTCATGGAGTACTTACAACGCTTCTATGAAGTAGCCATTCCCAGTATACACCTTCTCCTAGCATCCTCCTCCCTAGAATCTTCCCCTGGTATTTTCACTGAACGACACCATTCCCCCAGTGGTGTTTTACAAACAATACTAATGTCTGCCTGTGCTGATGAGGAGCTCAGGAAAGAGGTGTCTGGCAGTCCCCACTCGGGAACCTCTCACGTGGTGGCAGTCCCGTTGGCTGGGGCTGCAGTCGCCCCACAACTTGACAGGGCTGCGAGGTCTCTCGGAGGCAGCCCACTCACATGCCTGGAAGCTCGTAGTAACTGGAGGTGCCTCAGCTCCTTCCCACGTGGGCTTGATCCCAGGGCCACTGAGTGCAGGGTGTGGAGGCCGGCTTCCTCCAGAGGGGGCAACCCAAGGCGCCAAGGTGGGCATGGTGCTGCCTTTTATGCAAGGTCATACCCCACACGTCTACCATTTTCTAACTGTAGACGAAGCTGCAGATATGGCCCCCCAGATTTAAAGGGAGAGGACATGGGAATCACCTCTCTGTGATTTAGGGTTAAGTACCGCTAGTGGGGTGGGGTACATAATGCTGTAGATATTGGGGTTTGTGAAACACAAAGTCTATATCCTCAGCCACTGTTCCAACCCACCCCATCCCATCCCTCCCTCTCCACACCCAAAGCCCATTCTGGTGAGCACGACCTTTGGTCACTCGTGCCTTCACTAAAGCATGAGGACAGTTGTCACCTTCATTGCATCTTCTCCAAGGGAACATTCATTATCTGTGACAACAGAGTGAAGAGAAAGCCAGTGGCTTGGAGTTCCTAACCTGTGGTGCCCTTTGCTCTTTCTGAAGAGAGAGAGCCTGCCTGTGCCCGAGGAGTTCCCGAGGACCCCTCTCTAGGACCCTCTCGCCTGGGCCTACTCCATGAAGCAGAGCATTTGATTGGCTACTCGGTGTCATAAAAATGCTCCATCCCTCAGCCCTCCCTTTGCCACCACGCCCTCATTTCTCCACTCAACCCAGGTGTGGGTTTGGGCGGAGCCATCTCCCCCAAGGTACTAGGGGGAAGCGATTGCTGGCTGGAGCACAGATAGCAAGCAGCACTTCCGTGTTGCTATCACAAATGGCCTGTGGGTGTTAAAGCCCAGTTACCAACGTGCCTGGACACAGGGACGCCTGTGTGAGCAAAGAACTTCTCTGCCAGGCACCGAAGGAGGACCAGTGCTGGGGAGCCACAGGGCTGTAGAGGCAGACCTAGGGAGAATCTTCTAGCAGCAGCTCATGGGTTGCATCCTGCCCCTGACTCATTAGGGGACCCTGGCTACATGCCCCCTCCCTGGACTCTTTCTGGGTGGCTCTAAGTCTGGAATCCCAAGGTCTGGCACGTTCCTTCCTCCTCAAGGGTATTGTACGGGTGATGTTTGCAGAGCACGTTACATTCCTCTGATCAAAGGCGTATCCAGAGTACAGAGTCTTATCGGCCCTATATTACACAATGGGGCTAAATATAGGAGCGCAGCAGCGTGTTTCTTCGTTGTTTGCCTGGGAGGAACAAGAGGCCCAGTGGCCACAGAGGATGCAGCAGCAAAGAGGTGGTGTGCAGCAGCCTGCCTGAGAACAGGTGTGAGCAAACAGAGGCAGGGAGCTCTCCTGGTGGGGCAGCCCCAGACAGCAGGTGACACAGTGAGGCAGAGTCTTGCAAGGAGGCTGGGGTCCTGCTGTGTAGGGAACCTGCCCACAATAGCAACCACCCCTGTTGAAACAAAGCCAGGAGACCACAGATGGCAGAGCACATGGCATCTGCCCAGCCCCATGGCAGCGTAAGGCACTGGGGCCCCATTGTTCAGAGGGGCCACTCAAGTAAGAGGGCAAGAGTCTCCCTTTGGGGTTTTTCATGCCACCTTAGAATGGACTGTGGCATTCTGACCCTCATTGTGTCAGACCTGTTCTTCATCATGCCCCAGACAGAGCAGATGTGAACACTGTCATCCTCCCCAGCCTGCACCCTGCTGCTCCCCAAACCACCAAACCACTCTCCCCGAGCGTCATGACTTGCCAGTTAAGTGTGTGTGACCCACACCCTGAGCTCTGCTGTCCCTCTCTGACTGGCAGCTGTCTGGGTAGATATTTGTAGGTGTCAGCTTTAAATGGTGAAAATAAAAGCAGCCTTTCCATTCTGGAAAGGCTCATTATTGTGCGAACAAATGAGTCTCACTGCAGTTTTTCCACAATTGACTACTGAGTTCTAATTTGAGGTTTGGGCTGGACCTTTGTGTAGCAGGAGCAGACTCAGAGCACGTGCCTTCTGGGACCTGCCTGTTGGGGAAGCTGATCACATTCCCAACTTTCTTGAATTGAGAAGCCCCAGGTCGGGATGCTGAGGACAGGGTCTCCCACTACAGGGCAATGCATGGCAGGGTGCACCCCGGCAGATGCAGGGCAGCCTCCAAACAGAGCTGAAAGCTCTTGCCAAGTCAAGGCTAAAGTGTGGAGAGGAGGTCTCGGACACTTCCTGCAACAGCTTCCTGGCCCCCTGACTCTTTCCCTCCCGCCAGAAAGTCCGAAGCTCTGGTTTATAATTGATCTGCTCTGAGTGCTGACTCAGCCTTCTCCCACACTGCACTTGTGTTGCCACCACCTGTCATTCTGGGCCATGAAGCAAACCCTTCAGGGTTTGGCCACTTCTTTTAGGCCAGCTTGAGTGGGTTGGCATTAACAGAACTCTCAAAAAGAGAAGGGAGGGGAAGAGCTCAGAGTTGCAGCAGAGGGAGGGTGATCTCGGTGGCTGTCACTCAGGTCCCCACCGCGTGACCTACCAGACAGCAGAATCAAGCAGTGAGCAGGGGCTGACATAGGGAACTGGAACCTCCATGCACAGGACAGAGAGGCTCACTCCTTGCCACTCCCCTTCCTAGGACATCATGTCACAAGGACAAAGATGCCTCTGTTTGCTTCATGCTCTTATCCTCGGGGTCTAGAGCAGCACAGCGGCACTTGTTAGATACTTGCTAACAGGACAAGTGTGCCTGGCCTTGTTCCAGTGGTTTCTCTCATGGGTCTTCAAGGCCCCGCCCGACTTGTCTTCCCCGGAGTTCGCCCTGCTCACTGTGATTCCTTCCTCTCCTCCGCATCTTTGCTCCCCTTCTTTCCCATTTCAAACCAATTTTAGATCTCCTTCCATCCCTTTCCCGACAAGCCCGAGGTAACTACATTGACAAGATAACTGCACTAACAACGCTAACTAGGCCCTGATAAAATGCAGATTGCAGAATTTCTTCTCCTTCCTCTGCTCCTCCTGTCATTTAAAATTTTTCATCCGGGAAATTTCCAAACACGTGAGATAGTAGAACTAGGAAAAAGACCCCCATATGCTGTCAACCAATCGTGTTCTGTCTCTCCTCTGAATGTCCTTTCCCTGGAGTGTTTTAATCCTCCCCTTCAGAGTGGAATTGAAAGCCTCCCTCACCACCACCACCCCACCAGCTTGTCATCTTCTTAGGGACAGGGGTCCCCTCTAGCTGGATTATGCTTTGTTTCATGTCATACCATTCTCCTTCTATGTTGAGAGCTGTTGGAATTGGATAATTTTTTTTCATTTAAATTTCATTAAATCCAATTTGGCTCACTTAAGATAAGCTCTAGAGTCTTTACCTTCTCTCTTCTCTTTTTTCCCTCTTGGGGTGAACAGTAGAGCTGCCCAAGCTGCCCCCTCCATGCCTACCTCTGTCTCCACCCACTCCCTAAGTGTCACTTATTTTTCTTACTTTTCTTTTTTCTCTAACTAGACACTGAGACATATCCCCAATACACTTCTTTATCATCTGACCATGTGTCACCAGCCAATGAGACTGAGAATTGACAGCAATAATGAAGTAGCTTAGGTCCAGGAGACTTCTTTACAAGATCATCCCATTCAGGCCAACCTGGCTCTGCAAGGGAAGTTCTGACTCCTTTCCACCTGGAGGGACAGAAACACATGAAAAGGACATTATCTCGAGATGGAGAACATTCCTGAGAGCTTCTAGTCTGTCTGCCTACTGTATACAGTGGTCCCCCATTATCTACAGGGGTTATATTCCCAGACCCCAAAGGATCCCTGGAACCACAGATAGTACTGAACCACATTTATACATGGCTTTGAAAAAGTTAATTTATAAATCAGGCACAATAGGAGATGATAGTAATAGCTAATACTAAATAAACAATGATAACAATACACTGTAAGAAAAGTTATGTGAATATGGTATCCTCAAAATGTCATGCTGCACTATACTGACTTCAGTTAGTTACAGGTAACTGAAGTTTTAGAAGATAATTCTGGATAAAGGGAAATTATAGTACATATGAAATAGACAATTATTTCTTGTGTCTAAAAAATTTTAAATTGAAAAAAATATATATATGTATTTCTTTTTTATTTCAATTATACAAAAGGTCTGTCCTGGGATGCTTTGTTTTGACTGCTCCCCCACGCCCACATTGCTTCCCAGCCCCTTAGGCAAGGATCACAGATGGATCTCCTGGGTGTGCTGACTCATGGCGCCATGTTGGATTCCATGTATGCCCTCTCCTCCAGCTGACCTGACACAGAGGCAGATCCGTGGGGCCCCGGGGAGTGAGATCCTCCTCCTTCTTAATTGAGAACCACTTCAGCCAGTGAGCTTTCTACCCTGATGGTGCCCAATGTTCTGTGAGTTTGTCTCAGCACAATAAGCACAGCTGCCAGTTGGGTTCCAGCACTCGTTTTCTCTTTTCTTCTTGTCACTAGACACCAGGGCTTTAATTGCTCAGCCAGACTCAGCCAGGGAGCAGTTTCTAGCTTCAATCTGACTGTGCCCAGGCTTCCTCCCTCTCCCCAAACCCTCAAATGTGAACAGTAATAGTCATCAGGCAAAGGTGATGAGTGGGCAGAACTGACCCTGAGCTTTAATCAACCCCCTCTTCCTCTTAGTTTTCCTCCCTCGGGGTCGCCCTCCCACCTGCAGCTCAGGAGCTGCTGGGGAGACACCCCAGTCAGGCCCAGGTCTCAGCCGGCCGTCTGGGCCTCCCTGATGCACTTCCCCATCTGGACTTCACGTTTAGTGCCCCAGGTCCTCAGGACAATGCTCAGTGGAAGAGCTGCCTGGAAGCAGTGGTTGCTATATAGGTAAATGGCAGAACTCTCTGGCCCAGCTGCTGTGCTTATTCCCCAGTTTTACTCAGATATTCTACTATGACAGTTTGGATCTGGAATGTCCCCCAGGGTGTCTGTTTTGAAAGTTTGGTCCCAAATATTCAGAGGTGAGGCTTTGGGGAAAGGACTGGATCATGAGAGCTCTGATTTCATCCATGGCTTAATCCATTGTTAGATTCATAATTAAATGGATTATTGGCAGGTGGTGGAAACGGGAGGAGATGGGCCTAGTCGGAGGAAGTAGGTCACTGGGAGCATGCTCTGGAAGGGTATATGTTGCCCCTGCCCCTTACTCTCTCCCTCCTCTCTCTCTCTCTCTCTCCTTCCTGGCCACCCTGAGGTGACCAGCTGTACACCTCAGGCCCATAGCAAAGAAGCCAGCAACCATGGCCTGAAATCTCTGAAACTGAGAACCAAAGTAAATGTTTCCTCTTTCTAAGTTGATTATCTCTGGTGTTTTGGAATGGAAAGCTGACTAATATCATCTGTAGGGATAGGCGGATCAACTAAAATGTTAAGGGAGAAGTAAAGAGGGAGAGAGCCATACGCCTGGGAGTTGGCTGTGGCCAAAAATTTAAAAATACTAACATGGGGGCTGGGAGTATAGAACATATGCCTAGCATGAATGAAGCCTGGGGCTCAATTCTCTCCCTTTAGACCTCCCCCTCCCCCAAAAAAGAAGGAGACAAAAGAAAGAAGGGAACAAAGAAAAAGAAAAATACATTTGCAAATTCTTTGAAATAGAGAAGGCATTATGTGCATCTAAAAAAAAAAAAAAAAAAAAAAAGCCCCATCCGTGCCCCCATACATCTTGGAGTACATTTTGTCAGAAAAATTCACTAAAAACTAAATTGCCAATGATGATGATAAACGAGCACAGTGCTGTTGGAGTTTTGAGGGGTATTGAGTAAATCATTCAGATGTGAAGGCTGAGGGGCAAAGGTGGTGACTGTGGTAGAACCAGGCTGTCACCAGGAGAGACAAAACACACACAGTTGTTGCCTCTGCTCTCCTTCCATGATGCTTGGGCAGGACCATGACCAGCCCTCTAGTGTCATCAGCCCTTAGCTGCAGTACGTGGCCCATAGCTGGTGTTTGATTATACATTTGTTGAAAAAAAAAATCAATGAATAAATGAATGAGACTGGTGACTTAGCTTTTCCCATTAATTCAATCAGAAATATGAAATCTGGAGAGTCACTTACCCACCTCCCATCTCCCCCATGAATCTTGCCAACTTCTCCCTCTTCCTCAGTGAACTGTTCCGACTCCTAGCTTGCCCTTCGTTCATGGTGTCATTCCGAGTGGGATCCTTCAGGCTGGGTCCACTGTGTTATTCAGAATATCATCAGCTGCCCTGGCTCTAGGGCAGATATGTCTCCAGAGAGTGGTTACCCTCACCAATAAGCACATATGATACCCTCAAGGCATCCACTTGGATCCTTGGGTCTCAAATTGGATACTATAATATTCTCTTGAGTGGGAAGTTGGGGGAGGGCAGGGGCCCACTGGGTCATGGTACTAAGGTGAAACTAAAGGTACTAGAACTAGTGATACCAATACCATGGTACTAGTGGTGAAAAGGCCAACAAAGATGGGCATGGGTCCATCTCTACTTCTGCCACTACCTCATTCGGGGACCTTGGGACCTTAGGCAAGCTGCCTATCTTCTCCTGCCTCGGTCCTTCTGCTGTAGGACAGGGGTGGCAGGATACACTTGGCCACCAACGAGGTTCTCGTGAGAGAACCTGATGGAAAATGTACTAGTCAGCTTTCACAAAAGAAGGAACTTAAAGAGGAAAGGTTCACTGTGGCTCAAGACTTCAGAGTTTCAGTCCACGGTCACCTGACCTTGTTGCTTTGGGCCTGTGCCAGCACAGAACACCATGATGGGAGTGTGTGGCCGGGGAGGCCCTCACCTCACGGCAGCAGGGAAGCCAAGTCAGAGACAGGAAGGTGCCGGGTCCCCATATCCCCTTCAAGGGCACACCCCTGGTGGCCCAACGTCCTCTCACTAGGCCCCAGCTCTTCAAAGTTCTGCCACCTGCCAGGAGCACCCCAGGCAGGAGACCAAGCCTGCAACCGGGGGGCCTCTGGGGCACATTCAGGACCCAAACTCTAGCAGAAAACCCCCCTGAAAAGTTTAATATTCTTTTTCTTAATTATGTATTTATTTTCATTAGATATATATGACAGCAGAATGCATTTTGATTCATTGTACACAATTGCAGCACAACTTTTCATTTCTCTGGCTGTACACCATGTAGCGTCACACCCTGTGTGCAGTCATACATGTATCTAGGGTAATGATGTCCATCTCATTCCACCATCTTTTCTGCCCCCATGCCCCTCCCTATCCTCCCTCCCCAAAAGTTTAATATTCTGTTTAATATGCTTTATAGTGAATGAAATCTTCTTAGGGACATTTAGCGTTTAGCTTTGTCCATAACTCTCACCCCTTTCCTTAAATGGGGGGAAAAATGCCTGTATTTCCTCCTCAACTTTCTCTAGTCAGGACTCAAAAAGAAGAGAAAAGGCAAAATCATTTTCTGAGTTTCTCAGCCACTGAATTTTACACTGTAGAAAACTCTCGATTCCATGTGAAAATTCACATGTAAATGAATTTCTTTAACCTAAAGGCTGTTTACACATTCAAAAGAACTTCCTATTTCCCCTCATTGTTAACTCTCTATTTCTCCTGAGTTTGTTCAGCAGCCCCTGAGAAAACCTCTGAGCAACTCCTCCCCACAATAAGCTATTTGGAATCCGTGTGAGACCCTTAATTTCATTAACACCATTATAGTTTCCCAACAAGGGTAAATGAGATAAACTAAATTTACACCAGGAAGGAAGGAAATTAATTTTACACAATTGAATAAAGGGAAAGGCTGTACAAAAGTAGCAATTTAACAGGGATTATGGAAAATCCTGAATCAAGAGGCTAAGAGGTCACATGTCCTTGATAGGTTTCAAAATAATTCCCCAAATCCTGACAGCAACAATTTAGCAGAGGCCCCAAAGCTGAGATTGTCCTTAAGAAATGAAAATTGATGGGAATCTGAAGAAAGGGAATTATATCATAATCAGAAATTAGGTTTGAAATGAGTAATTCACATTTAAGTCATCTGCAGAGCTTGTCTTTCAACTACTTGGAAGATTTATAGGTAATATAGTGTTTTAATCATGGTCGGAAGATATCCAGGGCCTGTATTCTAGGATAGGATTTTTTCTTTTCTTTCTTTCTTTTTTCTTTTTTTGGTACCAGAGATTGAACCCAGGTATCTTTAACCACTGAGCCACATCCCAGCCCTTTTTATTTTTTGAGACAGAATCTCACTAAGTTGTTTAGGGCCTTGCTAAATTGCTGAGGCTGGCCTCAAACTAGCAATCCTCCTGCCTCAGCTTCCTAAGCCACTGGGATCACAGACATGCACCACCACATCCGACCAGGACAGGAGATTTTAGGGGTGGAAGGGAAGGGATTCAGGAGTTATGGGAGGTTTATGGTAAAATGTAAATTTTACCATAAACAAAATGACTTCTCCCCAGTTATGGTTAGGGCAAACACAAACCGGCAATGATAAGACCAACACCAATTCATGTGAAAGCCAAAGACTCACAGGTAAAAACCCGGGGGGAAGAGTGTAGAATTTATAATCTACCCCTGACTGGAAAGTATGCAGCTGTATTGTTTTGGGGGAGGGGAGAATACCAGAATATTCTAGAATGTTCTGAATGTCCTAGACACACCAGAATATTCTAGAATATTCTAGACTCTAGAGATCATTAAAAGGAAAATCACATGCACAAGAAGCAGTGATTCTCTTGTGCTGTCTTCTCATAGGAAGCCATATCCTAATTTGACTATCACTTTTCATAAGATATAGAGACACTTGAGGTAACCAGGAGAAGAGTGACATGAATGAACAGACAAGACTTGCCTGATGGAAAAGAGGTCCCTTGGGGAAAGCGTCAAGAATCAGAGCACTTGAACCTAAAGAGGAAAACTGGTGAGATATTATTGTCTTCAAATGTCTGACAGGTTTTTTGCAGGAGAATGCTGATTATGTGTTCCTGGAGCCCATGGAAGTCAAGGCAAAAAACAAAAATAAAGATGAGAATCAGACCAGTAAATAAATCGCCCGATGGTTTTCCATTGGTGCCAGCTCACTTCTCCTTCTATGGATTAAGGCGAACCTCCTCATGGTGCAGGCAAGGTCTCATCTCATGTCACTGTGCAGGAAGGTGCCGCCTGGCTTTCTACCTGGACCGCATCTCCTGCCCCCACCAGCCCACTCAGCCCCACCTAGGCGGCAGCCACGCCCACGGCCAGAAGTTTCAGTTCAGAGAACCAGAGGTTGAACCCTAAGATCTAATGCTGTTAAATCAGAAATTTAAAGAGGAAATACGTAATGCCAAGAACAAAGCCGAGGAAACAGGTGTCTAATTTGGAATTGTGGACTGAGATGCCGTGGGTCCTGCTCCGTGCTTTCCACTTCATCCCCTTAACACGGTCCTTACAGTAAAATCTACAGAGCTCACTCACTTTGTGAGTAGTTTTCCTTTGGAGGAATTGTTTTTTTGTTTTTGTTTTTGTTTTATTTTTGTGTGTATGTGTGTTACTATAAAGAATGCCACAGGCTGGGTCGTTTCTGAAATTTATTTCTTAGTGTTCTGGAGGTTGGAAAGTCCAAGATGGAAGGGCTGCATATTAGGAAGCCCTGCTGTGACATTTCATGGCAGAGACAGGGCTAGGGTGCCAGCTCATTTTAAGCCATTAATCCATTGTGGGGGCTCCACCCTCATGACCTCATCCAACCCTAATCACCTCCCAGAGGTCCCACCTCCAAGTACCATCAACATAGGAATTTTGGGATTAAGTTTTCAACACATGAATTTTGGTCAGAGCAGGAATAAAGTTCACGCGTAATCCCGCTTCAAGGTGAGTGTGTGTTGAGGGGGGGGAACTTGTACTTACCCAACCCTTGGGGAACACAGGAAAACCCATTTGGCCTTCTCTGAGAAAATCTAGTGATCTAGCTGATGATATCTAGGTTCTCCTCCCTCAATAGGCGTTCTCTCAGTCTCATTTTTACACTGATCCTAAGATGCATCCACTAACCCAGCTGAACCTACCTCGTACAGCTCTTTTCATACAGGAAATAATTCTTGGGATCTTATGGTAACTAGATAACAGGCTTATTTGGGGGCAGTAGCAATTCCATCATTCACTTACATTGACCAGGCATGTGATAGCCTTCTAATGCCCACATATATAGATTTCCATTTAGAACACACGGGGAATCCTGGGAGCAGCCTGGCTTCCTGGGATGATAAGAATGGACTATCTCCAGAAGTTCTTCAGTATCTCTACTTGACCTGGGCAGGCTTCCTATATGACCTTCACAAAGAACCTCCAGGGAAGACAATACTAGCCACTGCCCCTTCTGCTGTGGAAGAACTCTTTCAAATAAATCCCGTTATTGTTCTCAAATTATATTACATCACATGAGGCTGGAAGGAATCGTGAGAAATCACTTAGTCTGTGGGCAAATAGAACTTCCCCATTGCAGAAGGCTGGACTTTTCTCTATTACATGTTCACATGCTTCCTCTTACTTTTTCATTTGTGTGTGTGTGTGTGTGTGTTTAAGACATGTTAGGACACCATAGTTTCCCCTTGTGTCTCTTACCTTCTTGACAAAATCATGCAAACTATGAATGACCCTAATCTGGTTGCGGTTGTTTGTGATTGAAAAGTAATTGGGTTATAATATGCTAATCCTTATGCTAATATTTGTACCTGAAGATAAAGAGACCTGAAAATGCAAATGTGAGACTCCTTCCAGGGAGAAGCTGAAAGACTGGGGGGTTGTAGGAAGAGGAGGAAGGAGGGAATTGATGGATGGGAAGGAGAAAGAATGGGAGACACAGGCCCACTTGTGAAGGGGTTTTGGTTCTTTGTGATTTATTTTTAAAAAAAAATTTTGATGACAACAAGTTACTATTCTGAGCAGGAAAATAAAATAATCCATGGAAAGAAAAAAAAAAAAAGAGAGAGAGGAACTTAGAGCAGAAGCAGATGAAAGAAAGGTTGAGTCTGGCCCTGCCTAACATCTTGCTGGAGAAGCTCAGGGGAGCTCACTGGGCCAGTTGCCTGAGGCAGGGTGAGCTGGGTCCAGGGAAACCCCGGGGCTGGGATCCAGCAAAGTTGCTGAGTCAGCTTTCGCATGGTTGAGAGAAGAGTGGCTCTCACAGGTCTCAGGGCCACAGAAAAGGGAAGTGACATCTCTGGAACACAGTGGAAGAGGTCGATGTGGACCATGACCAAAGACTGGAAAACACTCCTCTGCACACAGCCCAGGTCTGCTGCTCATTCATTTCTTCTACAGATACATTACTACTCTCTCTGTACAACGCACTCCATTAGCCTCAGTGGGGAATGGGAGGGGGAAGAGAGGAAGGAAACATCCTCCCTCTGTCTAAAGGGCTGATGAGACTGTGGTAATGGACCTGCTGAGTGTGCCTGGCACCCTGAGGTCCTCACTCACTTCCTCCCGACTGGAAACGCTCAGTGAGGAGGGAGGAAGTGGGTGGCGTCAGAGGGCGAGGGTTGGGTGCTTTGTGAAAGGGCTGGAGAAAGGGCCATGACCTAATTTGCAAGGAATGAAGTAAGATTGGGGATGATGGAATAGGTCCTCTGACTGTGACCCTCTGTCTGGGAGCTGCTCGGAGCCTGCCCACCCTACACCTTCATCAAATTCATCCCACAGGTGATTCTCCCAGTGGGACGCTCTGAGCTTTCCTTGTCACCATCTTCTTCCAATACTCCTCAAACCCTTCTCAAAGAGGGTGAGACTTTCTTTGGCGAGTTTTCTCCTCTGCCTTCACCAGGAAGGCACATATCATTAATGTCAGCAGATGGACCCTGTATCTACTACAGAGGTCAAAGATTCCTTCACAACTTTATGAACACAGCAATCCAATAGAAACAGCAGTGCATTAGGGAATACTGTCATCATCCTAACCCAGGAAGGCCGTGGTGGAGGTATACTCTGCTAATGTCTTGGCTTCCTTTTGCAAAGCTCCTGGTTCCCTTTGCTCTGAGGCAAAGAGCAATCAAATTGATGCCACTTATTTGTACCAACGTGCAGATGAGGTGGTGGAAATGTTGGGAGATTTCTGAAGTCCCATTCTGTGGGTGGAAGCTAGGACTCTGCTTTCTGTTCTGCAAATTGGGTGGAGTGGAGTGAGGGTAGAGCTCAGGGGTAGAGCACTTGCCTGGTAGGGGTGAGACCCTGGGCTTAATGACCTGCACCCCAAAATGATAATAAACCCAGTAGAGTAGAATCTGCCAACAAACACAAATGATGTGCCACGTTGCTATTGTGGGTGCAGATAATCCATGCTCAGCACACTTCCCGGGGGAAAGGTTTCCAGGATGTCTTTCAACGACAATAATAAGCTGTTCCCTGGGCGTAGGAGGAGAGGGTGTTTGTTGATCACACATCTTTTAATTAGTTATAGACACAGATGTTTTTCCATTTTTTTTTCCCTTGAAGTAAACTTAATTCTCTAATCAAAGGTGTTCAGCATAAAAAAGCAGGAGATAGATAGACTTCCTTGGCCACCCACAGAGTCATTTTCCCACTTCCGTTATTGGTTTGGCATGCATTGTCCTGAAAGAGATGATCTCCAAAGCCCTAAAAGTCCTTGCGACAGTTTGGATGCTGAATGTTCAACAAAGGCCCGTGTGTTGAAGATTTGGTCTCCAAAGTGTTGCTACTGAAACCTCTGGGAGGTGGGGCCTGGCGGGAGGTCTTTAGGCCATTGGTTGTGTGTCCCTGAGGGGGATAATGGGACCCTGACCCCCTCTTCTTGTTCCTCGTCATCTTTCTTTTGCTTTCTAGCCATGAGGTGAGTAGCTTTGCTCTGCCACATGCTGCCACCATGACGTGCTGCCTCAGCATAGACACCAAGCAAAGGGACCAAGCGATCAGGGACTGCAAACCTCCAAAACTCTAAGCAAAGTAAGCTCTGTCTGTTTACAAGTTTATTATTTCAGGCATTTGTTGTAGTAATGGAAAGCTGGCTGACACTGTCTTCCATAAATCCTTTCGGGCCCAATTCTCTCATTTTTATACAAATGCAGCATCAGGTGAGGTGCCACAGGTAGGCAACACCCTGCAGGTATGAAGCAAGACGCCCATCAGGTTTTATCCATCCTGGTCATAATAAGGCTTCTCTCCACCATCAAGCGACCTATGCTCAGAACATTCGCTCGTCCTTCTTGGGCCTCAGCTTGCTTGTCCATAAAAATCTATCTGAACTGACCACGTTTCCAAAGTCGCTCCCAACTCCGTGGCCCCACACAAGCAAGGCCACTATGAAGGGACAAAAATGCCACTCCATTCCTGCCTGCTCATCGTCCTTTATGGTCTCACTTCAGAATTTCATGTTTCTGTCTCCTATCTCTTCGGAATCCCTCTCTTTGCTTCAAAGCCCAGCTCAAATAATCTCTCTTTCTGAGCCCTTTCCAGCTCTCATGCTTTGCCTCTCAGGGCCAATCTCTGCTGGGAGCCATTAGCCAAGTAGGTATGACAATTTCCTTGCCAGCATACCCCATGTTGCTTAGTGGAAGGACTCGTGGAAATAGGACATTTTGCAGTGACATTGCATGTAGATGACCTTGCTCAAGGACCAGGGCGGATTAGGGTGTTCCCGGTTTAGGATAATCGGGTTTAGGGCGTTCCCGGTTTAGGTTCCAGGTTTAAGGTTTAAGATTATTCCTGCTGGGAATAGGGCGTATCCTGCTGCCTGAGTTCCCCTTGAGTTCTCACGGGATTCAGACAGTATATTTTGGAGAGAGAAGCCCAGTGGAGGTGGATTTGGGCAGAGAACGTGGATTTCCCCAGAACGTGATTGTAGACGGCTGGTGTGAGTTCGGGAATAAAGAGTTGCTGTTTGAATCTACAAGCTGTGTGGTGGCTCGTGATTGTGTGCCCAGCCAGACTGCGGCATTTGTGCCCAGCCAGACTGCGGCAAATCTCATTCTAAAGGGGGCTCTAAAGCACTTCATATGAACATCAGCGTCTCTACCACAGCTGTCAACGAATGAAGCTCAGGCAGGCTCTCTGCAGTCTGGCAAGGTGGCATTTGAAAAAGCAGCACAGGCAGGAAGGTCTCCCTCGACCTTCTCACGAAATAGGCATAAAGGAATTCTCTGACCTTCCTCCAATTTAGATCATGAGACCTTCATGTGAGAGATGCTAGCCCCTCCATATGTTGACAACAGGAATGTTCCCGTCTCTGAAGACATAGGGATACAAAGAAGAATCTAAACAAACCTTGCTTGTTAAGTCCCCCCCCCAGCTTATTACCATTAGATCAGACCTCCTTGTCTGATCATATTTCTGCACTATTGTCTTTTCTTCATCATACCTGAGCATAAAAACACAAAGATTTCCCTGTTTCTCGGGGGGGGGGGGGGGGGGTGTCCTCCATTTTTGTAGACTCTTCTTTCATATAAAACTTATATTAAATGAACACACGTGCTTTTCTCTTGTTAATCTGCTGTGTGTTAGAGGGCCCTCAGCATGAACCCAACCAACCATGAGAGGAAAAAATAATGCTTTGTCTTCCTTCCACCAGTTTGTAGCATCCATGAGGGCATAAGGGAAACCATGGCACCTGGGCAGAATCTTCTTCCCAAAGCTCTTAGACTGTGTTATGCATCGCAATGCTTTGGAAGTGTGTTGCACGAAACTGACTCCACACTCTAAATGAAGGTATCTGCATGAGGAGCTTCGAGGAGGACCTACCTAGTCAGAGTCTCTCATCTCTCAGCTCCTAAAGCAGTGCCATCTACTCTCCTTCCCCCCTGGCTCTCCCTTGTGAAGTTAAATCCTGAACTGAGGCCTCTGTGCACCTCTCCAGGTGTGCCCAGGTTGATGCTGCCTCTTGGCGGGTCCCTGAGGCCAGGGAGGCCATGCCATATTTCTCTGAACATGGATTTTTTTCTAGAAGCATTGTGAATGACGGTCCCACAGACCATCCGATCGCCATGTGTGATCACCATGTTACTGCACTTCAGAAAGATGTCACACTGCAGATACCCTTGTAATGAGCCATCTCTAAAACATGAGGAGGCCCAGGGCCCACAGAACAGGTCTCATTTTAGAATCTCAACCATTGTGTTTGACAGCAGAGTTGTACTTGGGCAGAATCTTCTACCTCCTAACCTGGACCAGGGGTGGGGGTGGGTAGGGTGGGAGCCAGTGACACTAACAAGTCTCAAAGGCCAGGCAGGGGTTTGTTCCTATATTAAATGATCCACCTTATTCACCAATGGCAGAAACTCAAGGTGCACTCTGGATGGGTCATTAGTTAGAGGCACGAAGCCCTCAGTAAGAACAGCTCTTCAGGGGGAAGAGGGACTTCTTCTCAAGGGCTCATGAATGTCTTTGCTCCCTGCAGGATGGCTCACCCTTGTTTCTTATTTGCTGAACCCCAAGTGCACATGAGCAACCCACCTTCATCATCCCACTAAGTTCTAGTCCCCGAGGCATCTGGCTTCCAGCTAGGGGACAGTTGGGAAGGTTCCTCTACATTTCCATATTCAGGAGCACTGGGTTTACTCTATGGAGAGTTTCTGATCCAGCTTGTAAATAAATTACTCCAAATTGATCTGTCAGTGCAGAAAGCAAAATGAATAGAGGGAGAGGCCTCTTCACTACCCACCCAGCTGGAGGGAGGGAGGCCCAATGCCTGGTCCCACTGCACACCCCCAGCTCCACAGTCACACAGGGGGAGACCCTACAGGCACTAAATCTAGCCTTGGAGGAGAGACTGAGATCTCTCTTGATTTTAGTCCTTGAATCAAAGCGGGCATTGACATCAAAGACGCCCCTTCCTTTGCATTTGGAATGTTACTTCCAGCTCCGGACCCAGCTGCAGCTGCAGAGAGCTGACTCCCTGGGGCAGCTGTTCAGGGAGACACCTCTCCTGCCCGTCTGGAGCCCTCAGCAGCAAAACTCACAGGCAGAAATGGGGAAAGGAGGCTGTGGCGTCCAGAGATCCCACAGGCCGTGGGGACTGTTTGGAGAAGAGGAGTCTGGAAGTGAGGAGTAAATTATGGGTGCTATTTTTGGCGGCCGGGTAAATGATTGGTGTTCTCGGGGTGGGTGTTTTCCTGGGCACTGGAGTAATAGCCTGGGTCTTGCCAAGGTCTGCGTCCCTGCCTGACCCCCAGGCCCAGGTGAGGGGAGCCAGTGCTCAGGGCCTGGGGCTCTGGATGCTCCACGCCTTCCCTGCAGTGGTGAGCAGCAGAGTCCTCTCAGGGACACAGCCAGGGCAGGCGGTGGATGCATAGGCCCCCTGTGCTCTGAGATGCTCCTGATTCGTGGTTTACAACCGCAGGAAATGGGTGTTTTCAACTCCTATTTCAGTGTATCCTGACCTAGAGAGAAAGACTTCAACTATTAAAGAAAATGAGATCCTGGATTCCTCACTTCCAACTTTAGCCACGTTGGCCAAGGTTCCAAAGGGACCAGATCTGAGTTCCCGCAGGGGTTGGGAGTCTAGTGTCTGTGTCTCTTCCTTTCTTTTATTCTGTTTTTCTCTTTATTTCTCTCTCTCTCTCTCTTCCTTTCTCTGTCCCCCCATCCTCGCCCACACCCTACATGAGTCCCCATCTCCTCCCCCACTACCAGTCTCACGCATGTTTCTTTTCTCAGTTCCTCTTAATAATTTACTCAGCAACTGACAATAACCCCCCAAATTTTCTCTAAGCCCCCAGAAAAGCCGACACCAGAGCCCCAGGGGGTCTGCCGGCTGCAGTCCTGCTCCTTCCCTCAGCCTCCCGGTCCTGTCCTGGGAGGCGACCAATGGTGTGTGAACACTGAGGTGTCTCCTTCCCTTTTTATTCTCTGTTGTCTCATATCTCCTCATTTAACAGGGCAGCTTAGTATGTCTGCAGAAAGTACACAAGACTAGGAAGAAGGGGACACTCAGGTCAGACCCTTCTCAACATAGCTCTTAGAAATATTTTTGGTGCCACCAGGCTCAGTGGCCCGGGATCCCAGAAACTTGGAAAGCTGAGGCAGGAGGATCACATGTTCAAAGCCAGCCTCAGCAACCTGGCAAGTAGTGAGACCCTGTCTCAAAACAAAAAAATTTAAAAAAGGAATGGGGTTGTGGCTTAGTTCAATGAGTTCAATGGTTAGTACAAAAAAAAAAAAAAAAAACAAAGAAAAAAAGAAAGAAAGAAAAGAAAAAATATTTTAGGTTTCAAAGGATTTTGAGAGTAGAAATACAAATTTGATATTGTAGGCTCATTGTAGATTTCAGTGACCGATTTTGGAGAATGTTTCCTTGCAGTCCAGAAAATGAGTCTGTCTATAGCTTCAGTTTCCTACTGATTGGAATGTTGCAAACAAAGAAAACCCAAAGGAGAGTGGCTAATACTGAAAATGTTTCTTTCATTTAAATGGCCCATGAGGTATAGTGCTAGGTTAAGTACATAGTAGTATCTCACTAAATATACTCAACTCTCTTGGGAGTATCTTTGCATTCTCAAGAATATATTTGAGCAGGGTGCAGTGACACATGCTTATAATCCCAGTGACTTAGAAAGTTGAAGTAGGAGAATTACAACTTCAAAGCCAGCCATGGCAACTTAGTGAGACCCTCTCTCAAAATAAAAATTAAAAGGGGCTGAGGATGTAACTCAGTAGTAGAGTATCCTTGGGTTAAGTCCCCAGTACCTCCCCCCACACACACACACACTTAATCTCAGCTCCAAGTCTAATAGTTAACTCTTATTTTTAAAGGCATTATATTATAGTTATTCTCTACATAATTCTGTGGTTTCAGTTGTATGTGGTCTGAACATATCAAATAGAAAATTCCAGAAATAAACATTTCATAAGTTTAAATTGCTCACTGTTCTGAGTAACTTAATGAAATCTTATGATATCCTGCTCCACCTTGCTAGAGACCTGAATCACTCCTTTGTCCAGCGTATCCATGCTGTATTTGCTACCTGCTAGTTAGTCCTTCGTAACCCTCATGGTTATAAGATCAACTATTGAGGTATCAGAGTGCTTGTGCTCAATTTGCCCTTATTTTACTTAATAATGCTCTGTTAGCACAAGAGCAGAGATGCTAGCAATTTCATTGCAATTTGTTGTTGCAATTGTTGTATGTTACAATTAGTTACTGTTCTTAATCTTACTGTGCCTAACATTATCATAGGTATGTATGTATAGGAAAAAACAGTACATACAGGGTGTGGTAATATCTGCAGTTTCAGACATCCCCTGGGGGTCCTGGAACATGTCTCCCATGGATAAGGGGTGACGACTGTTCTGTCCTGCATGGCAGGCTCTGGGGTAAGTGCATGAGCATTCATTGATTGTTCCTCACAACAGACTTAGGAGATAACAGACTTTGCATTTTACAGTGAGAAAAACCAAGTGTCAAGGTCTGGTTCATGAAGCCATCCTAGTAATGGTAAGGCTGAGATTTTAATCCATGTCTTGCTGACTCTAAAATATGTACTTTTAGCCTCTGTAAACATTGTCTTTCCAGCGCACAGGGTCCTGAGAGCTGACAAGGCAGGTCCCAGTGCGCTGGGGGTGTGTGTGGGGGGTAACTGTTCAGACACACAGGGCTCCAGGCTGCGTGTCCTCAGGTTCCTTTCCACGCAACTGAACTCAGCACAACCGTCACTTCCATGGTATCCAAGGGGCACTGGAGGGCAGGTGGCAGAGTCACATGCATTTTTAAACTCGCTGCTTTCTTTTTAATAAGGGATATTGAACCACACCCCAGCATAAGCCTCACTCCAATTTAGTGATTCAACGCCTCTTGTTATAAATGCCTTCTTGACTCTTAAGGTTTAGGACAAACTCATCAAAGAGGAAACGAAGCTCTCTTTCTCCATCCTCAGTGGCTTAAATGTTGACCATTCTCATTCTAGGGACTGGAGTCGTCTGGACAGCTCAAAGAAAGTAAAATGATTTGCCATTCGGATTTCTTCTGAGAGCCAAGCTTACCATTTCCCTGCTCTCTGAATGTTTCCTCTTCTCTGTTTCAGGGAAAACCCCGATGCCATTTCATTACCAGATAAAGCTCAGCCCCTGCAGACTCCTAAAGATAAGCACAGATTGCACAAACTCATCATGCTCGTGTTTGGCATCTGTGGAAACGACGCAGCAGCCCAGTTCCAACCTGGGCAAGGATTGTATGAGCACAAACATTACTCCACCCTGTAATTACCAATCTTTCCTTGAAAATTTTTGGATTCCAAGTCATTGAAGCCTGGAGCAGACTACAGGTATCAGTCAAATATCAAGAATACCAGTGCTCTCAGGTTCCTGTGATAATGTGGTGGCATTAGAAACTGTATGATCCGGCCAGGTGCGATGGCGCACACCTGTAATTCCAGTGACTCTGGAGGCTGAAGTGGGAAGGTCACAAGTCTGAGGTCGGCCTGCGCAACGTGGTGAGACCCTGTCTCAAAATAAAAAATTTAGAAAGCCATAGATGTAGCTCAGTGGTTAAAGAGCCCCTGGTAGCCAGTACCAAAAGAAAAGAAAAGAAAAAAAGAAGACGCCCCATGACCTTGAAAGAAAAGAAATGCTTGGACAATTATGGTTATAGGATTGGGTAGTAAAATCTGCCCTCCTCTTCTCTCTTGCAAGAAAATGTGCAAGTTTTGATAATGTGCAAGTATTTTCCCAAGGCCTGTCTAGTCTCAAAGCACTCAGAGGATAAAACACTCAAAGCCACAGCTCTGACCATACTGATTATAAATTACTGGTGCCACAGGCTGTGATTATGCTCAATCTGCTTTTCTCAACATCCTTTTTTTTTCTTAAGCCAACATGTTGGAAAGATAATATTCCCATCCTGGTGTGTTTAGAAAGTAGTTCTAGCAACTAAATTATAATGATGAGCACTGTCACCCAACCCCTTTCTTTAAAGAGAGAAAATTACTCAAAGTACTCCAAAAAGCATGGGAACTTTCCATGATTGAAATGAATTCACAGTTTTTGCAAGACAAAAATCTGAAGGAATGGAATATAAAACACACAAGGAGTGTATTCATTAAATGGCAAACTGGAATCATTCTGGCAAACAACCTTGCTGGTCAAGCCTCAGACAGTTCTTTCATTCTGTCATTCAACAAACATTGGCTGGGAACTGACTTCTCCCATAGCACTCTTTGCTTGGTACTAGATAGAATCAAAAAAAAAAAAAAAAGCAGAAATACGGTCTTGGTGCTGGTGGAGCCAATTGGTGACCTCATATTCCAGCTTCAGGCAGGAGTAGAAGTGGGACTTGGGTTCAAAGGGAAAGCCAGAGAGTAGCTTGAGACTAATTTGAAGAAAACAGTATCCTATGTCAATACAGATGATATCGGGTTCATAAATATTTAGGTCCAAAAATTGTTACATAGTAGCATAACAAGGGAGAACTGGTTTAACTCCTATTTTCCAAATATCTGGCGTCTTTCTTTGGCCAAAGGCTTATGTGATCCAATACAGTGATGTGGTTTCTTTAAAAAGCTGATGTAATTGTAGGCTCCATTAATGAAGATACAGTGTCCAGATAATCCGTCATAGCAATTATCTTAGTTGATTTTCTGTGGCTATAAGAGAGTATCTGAGACTGGATAATTCATAAAGGAAAGAAGTATATTTTGGCTCATCGTTCTGGGAGCTGGAAGTCTGAAAGCACGGTACTGGCATTTGGTTGGCTTCTAGTGAGGACCTTGTGCAGCCTTCATCGTGGCGGAAGGGGAAATGGGTATTTACTAAAGTGAAAATACCTGATGGGACAGGTCTTGCCCTGTCAAGAAGCACCAGAACAGGGGCTCATTGACCTGAGTGCTTGTAAATCGAAGGGCCCCTCTAGATGCATAAGTCAAAGCCACATGCTTCTCAGGGACACTGCTAGAGGGGGCCCTTTTCCTAAAGTAACAACATGTTCAGAAGGTAAAATCCAGCCAATCTTCATGAGAAGCAAGCTTCTGGGCAAACAAGGAGGAGAAAGATGGCTGGTTCCTGGTGATATGTATATCCATGATCTCTCTCCTCCTCGTCTGCCACAGAAGCTGCTTTATGGCTACACACACACACACACACACACACACACACACACACACACATGATTTTGAGCCATCTGAAGAGGATTTAATCCAAGCTTTAACCATTTTTTAATGCCTAAAAAGTAAAATAATGACAATCCAACACCATTCACCCTCGACTAGACCAAAGCTGTTGCGATCATAGAAATGGTTCTATTAGGTTCTATCAGATGTTCCAAGAGTCAGACCTTAGGCCAACCACTTGCTTGATGACTGGATTTCAAACAGGTTGGTGAACAAGACCGGCTTGCAAGGGCCCCTGCAATTGCACTATTGAAAACCTGAATGGAAATTGGATCACGTTTTCTAAAGGATTTCTTCTTCCTTCACATTTATCCTCAGAGAAGAAAAGCAAACAAAAGAAGATAAACGGAAGTTGTTGAGAAGAGAAAGAGTGAAGAAATGAGATTGAAGGTCAGGTAAAACATGGAGTGGCGGGAAGATAGGGTGCTGATAATCAGAAAGAGAGGAGGAAGTGAGAAATAAAGACAAAGAGGAACTAAAATTCTGCAGAGTTGCTAAGCTCTGGCTCAAACATGGTGGAAAGTGTGTTTCCTTGTTGCAGATCTGCTGGGGGCCCCTGCTGTCGGGCTTCTGGGGTTCCCAGGGACATGTCCCCGGATGTTGGGGACAGTAATGGATTGAATGTCACCAGTTGGATCCTGCCCAGCACATGGACTCTGCCATAGCCTGAGTGCAAAGGAGACCTAACTGAGGAGCAGATGGCTGGGATGCATTTAGTGTTTGTGACATATTCAATCCCTCCGAGGCGCATCCCTGGGCTCATTTTGCTTCCTCCTTCTCAGTGGGTAAAGCAAGGCATTTTAATATTCCTAATTATCCCTGCGCACATTTTATATTTTTAATAAAGACAACATGAAGCCTGGACAGAGCAAGGGCTTCCTGATCCAAGTGCTGCTGGGAAGGGGGACTGGAGATAATGCAATCGGTACCTCCTCTCCTCATACTGGAGGAGTCCACGGAGACACGCCAGCGCCTCATGCCTGCCTTATATAAATATTGTAAGGATGGATATGATCGTGTTGGCAAACTGCTCTACGCTCCTGGGAGGAAAGACAGTTACAAGGCTCTGGTTTTATTATTCATAACACGGTGTGTGCCTACTGTCGGAGAAAGATGCAAACTGCCTGCGGGTTGTAATTTCACTCTCCTGCTCCTTCTGTGCTGGGGACCAGCAGCTTGGGTTTCTGTCTGTATTTGAAAAATAAGTTCCTTCATCACCGACGACTCCAATACATCAAAGGAGAATGATGGAACAGAGAAAGTTCGATAAGGGCAACTCTATTGCTCCGGTGAGATGTGCCCGAATGGGACAACTCAGCCAGTGAGGAGGAAATTAGATAAGAAATCTCAAAGTCCTTTGAGTTGGGATTCTTTCTCTCTCAGCAAGACGATCTGAGTGAAAAAAAAAAAAAATCAATAGCAGGAGAAGCAAAATCAAACCATATCCAGGTTTCAGCACCTTGGGGAAATAATGCGAAGAAGGAAACTTTATTGAGACGCTTTCACACCCACCCTCCCCATTCCTAGGAGGCATCTCTGCTTTAAATATGCCAGTCCATTTTGGAAAGTAAGAGGCCATCATTGGGCAGATTGATCTTGCACTAAACAGACATTTAGTTAGCCGGGAGACGTGGGTACAAGAGACAGATTTTCCTGGGGAAGGGTGTAAGAGGGAAGCTCCTCCAACCCCCCACCTCTAAGGACAAGTCCAAGACCAATCCTGTGATTTCCAAGGCTGAAAAGAAGCTAGAATATTGGGTCCAGAAGGGAAGAGGTACCAACCAGAAGAAAGAAAGAATGGTCACAAAGACTTAAAATAATAAATGGCACAAGGTAGGGATTTTTTTCCATATGTTCTTAAATAAGTGGCACTGATACTATTCAATACTAATTCCAGAGCCAAACAAACAAACAAATAAACATAATACATAAATAACTAAATAATAAAAGTTTTCTAGTCTTTTTCTCCTGCACTAACAAGGCAGGGACACCTGGGAGCTCATGCCCCTTTTTTTGCCTGCAAACTTCTAAAAGTTTTCAGAGGTGTGTCATACTTAAGATGATACCCTTTAGCAAGTACTTATTTTATTGAGTACCTGCTACAGACTGGGTGTTTTCCTTAACACTGTGAGGCTCAGGGAAAAAAAAAAAAAAGTATTGTCATTTCTGTCCAGAAGGAGCTTACAGACTTACCAACCTGCTTGAAGTGATTAGAGATTATATCACAAAGAAATAAAATGCAAAGGCCCAAATGCATGGGACATAGTGAAAATGCTGCTTCTCCAGTCTTGATGTCCAGCCTGACATTGACAAGGTTCCCTTGGTGCCTGCCCAGACCCCATCATCATCCAAGGAAGCCCACTAGGCCCAGTGCCCACTCACTTGCAGGGATGGTTCTACCCCACTTCTGAAAACCTAGGCTTAAATAAGCAGTACAGCCTTAATTTGGTACCCACAGAAATTGGCTCCAGGACTTCCTGAGGATACCAAAACCCACAGGTGTTCAAGTCCCATAGGTTATATTTCCAAATAACCTATGCACATTCTGCTGTTTGCTTATTTATTTACTTATTTAGTGGTGCTGGGATCAAACCCCAGGTATCTTGAGAATACTAGACAAGTACTCTACCACTGAGCTAGCCTCAACCCTTCTCTTGTACACATAAAATGGTCTCAAGTGTATTTATAATACTGAGCACAATGTAAGTTGTTGTACCGTATGGTCCTGGGAATAATGATGGGGGCGGGGAGGAGTCTGTTGATGCTCAGTAGAGATGCAACTTAAAAAAAAAATGGGTTCACAGTTGTTTGAATCCAGACATCCAGAACCAGTGGATACAGAAGGCAGACTCTGCCTCATCTCCAAGTGCCCCACCCCATCCCGACCCCATCCCTAACTTCTGTAAGAAGGGGAGGGCTGACCTCCCACAGATTCCTGGCTGCCAAGGCCAAGAGTTGGATTCATGGTTTCATTTCCACGCACAGACAGTTTGCATAAGAAATTGCTACAGTGACCAGTGGGCATGAGAATAAGGTTACATTGAGACCTTCTGAAGAGCACTAGCAAAAAGTACAAGCTACACACCAAAACAGGAATAATGCAGCCAAGTGTCTTGAGTTAGGAAGGCTTTGGAGCACATCTTTAATGAAAACACATGGTAAAAGTAAAGGAAAAGCAATTGATTTGCTTTGGGAGAACCCCAGGCTCCTTGGGCTCTGGGGAGGATTGTCATTACCCTCAGGCTGGCCAGAGCCAGATGACTTGCCCATGACAGACATATCCAGGACACTCTCCAGAGAGCCAGGCTTCTAAGCTTCCTCCTAAAGCCCACCCATCTCCTGGCCTGTAGTGTGCTCTTGCAATGCATCGGGGACCTGGGACAGCTCATCTGTCCCCTTGCCCCCTGGTCCTGCTTTTGCATGGTCCCTGAGGAGAGTAAAAGAAGTTGTTTTGGTAGCACATGCCCCCAAACTCAATCCCCCTTGAAAGTCATTTTATATGTAGATAAAGAAGGAAAAAGAAATCGCACCCCAACCCAAATGCCACCTCCTCTGAGAACTATCTAAGGCCTAGCACCCTGCCCGTCAAGAATCATCTCTCCCCAGCTCTTCCTCTTTCCCGCCCTTGCCTAGCTAAGCTCTCTGATTGCCTGTCAATCTGCTCCTCTGCATCTGATGGGCTACCCTGTTCCTGGCCCTCCAACTCCTCCCATGTGGAGATGTGCTGGGTCACTGCTCTGTTCCCACATTTGTCCTGGTGCCAATCTAATTAGTTATTGGGTGGCTACTTTGTGAAGGGGAGACATGTGCAAAGATAAAATAGAAACAGACTGACCTGAGCCCAGCCAGGTCCAGAAACCTGCTCCAGGTTACAGAGAAGGGGGACTCTATCCTATGCAAACAATACCAGCCAAGGGACAACAGACATCACACAAACCGTACTGGGAAGATGAGGTGGCCAACAAAGATGTGATGCTCTTAGTGGACCACACACAGACCTAGAGCAAGCTGGGTTGCCAGCACTTTAAAAGGTGCTAATGAGCTCCAGGTGAGCTCCACTAAAGGCTTCTAATGGCGCCACAGGGAAGGCGGGATGTTGCAGCCCAGACTGCCCTTCTCACCTCACTAACGCATGTCATTGGTCTCCAGAGAGGACAGAAGGGAAGTGATGGTAGACTAGATGAGGAGGCTGCATTTCTGCTAATTGAAAATGGAAGAGGGACAATTCAGTTCTCAGCTAAAGCAGGCGGGAGGAGGGTCCCCTGGGGCTTTTTCTCAAGTCACCACCTGCGCTCAGCCTCCTCTGTCCCTTCTCTAACTAACCACTGCTCTTCAGGAAGAGAAAAGCCAGTCCCTCGGCCCTGCCACTACCCCTCCCTGCAGCTGGCACAAATGGTGCACAGGTGTTAAGTAATCACTCAGCATGGTGACCTCTGGTACTACTCTACAGCAAATAGGCCACCTCTGACACCCAGACAGCTGAGACAGTTGGGGTGACAGCAGTCACAGTGTCCAGCCCTGTAGGGAATAGGAGGGAAATGGATACTCTGCAGAAGTCTGGCACAACCCTGGGCAGAGGCATTTCTGTAGCAGGTGCTCACCAGGAGGCCTAGAGGCTGGTCTTCTTGGCTGAAGACAGACTGAGTCCAGGAACCTAAAGAAGTGAGTGGGTGCCTCAGCTTTTGAGCTGGGGGTTCTTAATCTTGGCACACTTTGGGGTCACCTGGGTATTTGAAAAACCCTAGATCCATTAAACCAGAACCTCTGGGGATGGGACTTAAAAATCAAGTGTTTAAAAAAACTTCTTTTTAATTTTTTTTTTTTTTTTTTTTTGGTACCTGGGATTGAACTCAGGGGTACTTGACCACTGAGCCACATCCCAAGCCCTATTTTGTATTTTATTTAGAGACAGGGACTCTCTGAGTTATGTAGCATCTCGCTTTTGCTGAGGCTGGCTTTGAACTCGCAATCCTCCTGCCTCAGCCTCCCAAGCCACTGGGATTACAGGCATGCACCACTGCACCCAGCCTTTTAAAATTTTTATTTGGAAAAAAAAATCAAATTTAATGAAAACCGCAAGAACATCCATATATACTTTATACCAAACACAAACATTTTAATCTGTTTACTTTATCATTTCTTTCTACACACGTGCACATGCACACACGTACAAAATAAAAAATTACTTTTTTTCTGAGCCATTTGAAAGTTAATTACATCATGATACTTTACCTCTAAACACTTCAGTGTGTTATGTTCGAGAATGGGGACATTCTCCTCTACAACTGTCAAATTATTATCAACTTCAACAAATGTAACATTGATACATTTTTGGAATTGGTATGATTTCTAATTTTTTAGGTGGGTCCAATGTGCAGCTGTGTGTGAGATCCACTGAGGCCTTGAGAACTCTCTGCAGGATCTTGATTCCTGGAAAATGGAGCAGAGAAGAGATTGATGTCCCTGCTTAGATTTCCCAGGCTACCCTGCCTGGATCTTTTACCAGGAGCTGATTGGTCCAGGCACAGCTGAGATTCAGAGGAAATCTGGGGTCACAGGTGTCATTTTTCAAAAGCATGTCTGTGACACCCTCTCCTCTTCCCCTTTTTTCTTACATCTCATTTCTCCGTTGCCCCCGGAGTGACCGAGGCCCAGGCTTATACCTTAAGTAGCAAATGATTCATTAATAATTTAGCATAGCACAATGACTTATTGAGAAATTACCCTGAGCTTTGTGCAAACTGCTTTCACCTTTTTTAACTACAATGAATATTTTTTTCCTCTCTAGGAACCATCTCCACAGCCAAGCTCCAGAATCAGCCACTCTGTCTAGTGGGACAGTCACATGCAGCTTTCCAGCCCTTAAAATGTGTCTAGTGAGAATCCAGATGTGCTGTTGGTATGAGCACACCAGATGTCAAAAAAATATGTATCCATATATGTAAATATGTGTGTGTGGGGGGAGGGTGAACACACATTATTTCACTAATAATTTTTTACATTCATCACATGTTGAAATGATTATATTTTAAAAATACTGGGTTAAATTAAATATATTATTAAAGTTACTTTCACCAATTCTATTTTTAAATGTGGCTACTAGAAATTACTATTCAATATGTATGTAGCTGGCATGGTATTGGATGGTGTTGGTTAGAATCTCTTTGCCCCAGATGAAAATAATACTTTTGGGGGTGGCAGTTGATGGTAAAATGGGGGGGAATGGTCTATACCTGGGACACAGATGTAAGCAGGTATTCATATTCGAAATCCCAGACCTTTGAAGAGGATACTCTGAAATTTTCCAAAAGGGAAAGAATGGTGTCCTACAGAGGCTCAGACCCTGGGAAACAGAATTGGGATCCCAGCAGGTGAAAGAAGACATGAGACACAGTTGGGTTAATAGAAATGTTTTTTTTTTTTCAGAGGTGGCAGTAGCCCCCCAAGTCTTTCCAAAGGCCTCTTTTATATGCAAGCCAGATAAATAAGGTGCATTGCCAACAGGTTACATAAGTAAGCATAAGGCTCAGGAGCAAACATTTAGGATCTTGAGTACATTTGCTGATCAAGGTGTTTATGACCTTGGCAAAGCCTTGGCAAGGGAATGTGACTCTGGACATCTTGAGCCTGCCCTACAAAGAAGAGCAAGAGGAAGGGAGAGTGAGCCAACACAGAAGGAGGTAGTTGGAAATTCAGAAATAGGGAAAGGGGACAGTAGGCACCAAGTTCCCAGGGAACTGGCTATCACAAAGGGAAGGCCTCTTTGAGATAGCCTGTCCTCAGGCTGCAATGGCTGTGCAGAGCTGACCACCATGGGTCCGGACCAACATGTTGGCTCAGGTGAAGGTCCCCTCACACTGAGCCTGGCTCAGAGTGAGTGGAGCTACCAGATGGGCAGGTGTCTCTGCAGGACCACCTGGCTACAAGCCATGCAGGTAAGTGACCTGAGCTACAGCCACAGCCCCCAGCAGATGAGCAGGACCAGTTCTGGGCACACTAGGTAAACTCCAGGACACAAGTGGCAGGATGTAACACCTTAAACCCTGGAATCCTCTATGCCTTGGGAAGGGAAGGCAGCCAGGCAATGACTGATACTGGATTTGCAGCCACAGTCACAGGTGGAGGCTCTGCTTTCCCCGAGTGTCACAGAGCAGTTGACCTGTTCTTGTGCTACAGAGGGCCCAGCATTTCCCTGCAGAGAAGTCCAGCAGAAGCCTCTCCCATTAAGACATTCCTTTACCTATCTGCAGATACCATGAGAGTTTCATGGACTCTTGTGGGGTGTCAGGGGTGTTCCAGATCCTTGGAGGTTGATAGTAAAATTATTTGCATTTGCATATATGCATTTTCTGGGAAGGCATCTGTATACTGGATCAGATCCTTAAAAGGAGTCTGACTTTTGAAACTTTATGAAACGTCACTAGGCTGAAGTGAAACTGTCTTTGCAGCAGATGGCCTGCTGGGGCAACAAGCCATAGTCAAACCATGGCACTCTACAAATGCCATCACAGACAGTACCTGATTCAAGGAGCAGTTTTCTTCAAAAGGCAAGTCTTCCAAAAATCGGCTTGGATATGCTTGAAACAACATCCAATGCAGGATTGGGATTCCAAGTTACCATTCAGTTATGCTTCATATTATAAGTTCCAAATGCCACCCTCAGCTCAGGTGATGGAATGTTAGAGTGTCACATAAGACTGTCAAAGCCTCCTGTATTTCATCAGTCTTTTGGTTGAATAAAAACAAAAACCCAACCAGGAGATGATTTCACCTCTTAAAAAGCTTTAATACTTACTTAAATAGGAAAAATAACTAAATGGGATAAAATATATGATGTTATCTGTGTTAAATAAGCACACCTACTTATTTAATCAGACACTCATCAAGGTTATGCTATGAAGGTATTATGTAAATATGGAAAGTATCTACAACGAATTGTCTTCAAGTTAAGGAGATTCCCCTCAATAATGTGGTGGTACTTTGTCCATTTAGCTGACTACTGCCTAAATATCAATAATTTAAGTGACTTGGAGAACAATTCTGCCTTAAAATTGCAGCACTAACTCATGCCAGAGTTTCTGCCTGATGACCTGCCCTAAAGATTTCAGGATTCCCAGCCCACACAATTGTGTGAACAAGTAGCTTAGAATAAATTACATTATATTTTATGTATCCCCCCGCTCTTTCTCTCCTAGGGCCTTGAGTGATACAAGATATAATTCCCTTTCTCTTAGAATTGCAAAAATATATACAAATATTTTATTAACAAAATTGTAATAAAAAGTTCCATTAGATCATACAAGAAGAGGCTGTACAAATGGCAGGTTTGGGCTCTAACACATTAATGATTACATTAAATGTAAATGGTCTAAATACACCAATTAAAAGACAGATATTGATGGAGTGGATTAAAAACTGTGACCCAACTATATATACTGTGCCCAGTAAATTTACTTCAAATATAGCAATATAGGCATGCTTAAAGTAAAAGGATAGAAATAAGATATATTATGCAAATAATCAGAAGAGAAGTACCTGTACTACATCGGATAAAGTAGACTTTAGAGCCAAGCAAATTAGTGGAAACAGATTGGGATATTATATAATGATTAAAAGGGCCAATCCCCCCAAGAAAACACCTAAATATGTATGCAGCCAGCAAAGAGTTGTAAAATATGTAACATCGCTGGAGAAGTATGAAAAACCACAATTAGGGTCTTCAATACCTGTCTCACAACCACTGACAGAACAACTAGTCAGAAAATCAGCATGGATCTTCAAGAACTCAGTAGTTGGCTGGAGGTGTGCCTCAGTAGTGACGCACTGGCCTGGCAACATGTGAAAGGCTCTGGGTTTCATCTCTAGCACCATAAAAACAAAACAAACTCAATGATAGCATCAATGTACTTGTTGATACATTTGTGAAACTCACCATTTGGCAACTCTGCCGGTCTTGAAAGAGCACCTGCCCAATCCCCAACTGTGAGAGAGCATAACCGACCTGCAGCCCCAGATGCTGTGATCTGAAATCTATTGCTGAGTTTGCCCAAGGATCATGTTTCCAATGACTGTGGAAGGTGAAGACACAAAGGGAGGCATGGAACTCCTTTGATAAACAACTTTCACTCAAGTTGCCCCCTGGCTCTGCCAAAATTCTTAGAACCCTACAGGTTAGGGCTTTTTCTGTCCCACTTTCCTTTCTTCTGCATCCTCTAAGGTGGTTAAGCCACTGCAGTCTGACAGTGCCCTGAACCTATTCTGGCTCCCTCCCACTGCCCTTTCCAGGTGTCTCCCCTAATCCATCCCTTGTAGGGAGAATCCTGCCTTGGTATTGCTTCTCAGAAGGCCCCAACTAACAGCAAGCATCATGAGTGGTGTTGAGGGCATCATCAATGGATGCTGGTGGGTAGAGTTTTGATATTTGATGAGGAACGAGATAATGACACAGTTTCAGAGTGTTTTCCCCACAGATTGCTTATGAATCATAGAGGGGAAATGCTATCTTTAAGGCTAAAATAAATTACATTATATTATATATTTAATATGTTAATATATTACTATGGCGGGAGGGGTTGACGTTGTGTCATTCATTGAAACATAGTGTCTTTTCTGTAGTATTCCCCCTAAGAATGCCTGGCTTGATTCTGGTGATGGGGAAACATCTACAGATGTAGGTTGGAGACATGTTATCAAATATAACTGCGAAGATCATGAAAGATAGGGAAGGACCGAGGAACTATTCCAGATTGAAGGAGATGAAGGTGATGTGACAATGAAGAGATTGTCACACGTGATTCTAAATTGGATCCTTGACCAGAAAGAAAAGAGAGATACTGAGATAGTGTTAAAGCAAGTTGGCAAACTATGAATGGGCCTATAGGTTGGATAATTGTGTTGAACTGTTGACCTTCTCCTGGGCAAGGTCATATGCCAGTTACGTAGGCAAGTGTCCATGTTCCAGAAAAATACATACAGAAATGTTTAAGGATGATGAGGGTCTCTGATAGTTCAGTTAAGGAATAAGGATAATAACGGCCATGCAATCACACTTGCATGATTGCACATATAAGAGGGAGAATCATGAATGTTAATAATTTGGAAATCTGGGTGGAGAAATCATTTCAAAGTTATCCAAAGGATGTTTGGTAATTTTTAAGTGATTTTTTAATAAGTTATAAAAACCACATTTTAAAAAAATACCAATCTCAGACCAACTCTGTCAGGATCTATCAGCCTTGGCATTAAAAAAAAAAACCAAAAAAAACAAACAAAAAAAAACCTCTCCTGGGGAAAGATGGTGGAATGAGATGGACATCATTACCCTAGGTACAGGTATGACTGCACATATGGTGTGACGCTACATCATGTACAACCAGAGAAATGAAAAGTTGTGCTCCATTTGTGTACAACGAGTCAAAATGCATTATGCTGTCATATATGCCTAATTAGAACAAATAAATAAATAAAATATTCAAAGATTAAAAAAACCACACACTCTCCTGGGGACTCCCATGTGCTGCAGAGCTGTGACCCTCAGCCTTTCCGCCACAGCCCGCCATCTGCACGGGTACTGCTTGCTCCTCGTTGGCAGACCCAGTAAGGCGCAGGCCCTCCCACCAAGGCAGTCCCTGTCAGGATGGCAGCAGGAGCGCCAGGTCAGGGGCCCAGCAGGCTCTGCGTCAGCTCCGACACTGCTGACCTTTGTCTGTCCTTGTTTTTTGGAGCTGGGTTCTGCCTTGGCCTCAGCACAGCCTTCTGGCATGGATCCTGGTGCTCAGAGCTTTGTCTTGGTTCTCCCAGGTTCCACTTTCTGGTTCTCCTGAGCACTGTAGTCCCACTCCTATCTCCACTGGACCATGAGGGACTGTCACAGCTGCCATGGCCCTTGGGTGCCATGGTCTTTCTGCCCGTGTACTTCCACACCTAGCTGGCTGACTGCCCTTGCTCTTCTCTGTCCTGCATCTGGGACAGCCCCTTGCTCTCCTTTGCTGGCCTTCTGCACACTCTCCTCTGACCAGGCCTCCTCACACCACCTGTCACCAGCTTCCCTGCCCTTGGCACGGGTACTACCTACCACCTGCTACTGGGTTCTGCCCCAGAACATCTGCCTCATGGAATCAGTCGATGTCTTCGCACACGTTCCCACAGCACTCAGCAGGCTCCTGGCCAGACACTCCTTACTTTTTAGTGTTCCATTGTCTGCTTTATGCACTAGATTAAATTCCAGGGTAAGATTAAATTGAGGGTAAGAACCATATCTTGTTCATTGCTATCTTCCCCAAGCTAGCATGTAGTTCCAAGTCCATAGTAAGTATTTGATAAAAATTTGTGACATGAATAAAGGAACAAATGTCAGTGTCCAGATACTGCTTGCATTTCTTAGTATGACGAATCCATCACCAAATAAATATCCTCATTTTCATAGGCCTGGATGCAAAGTATGAGGGGACCACAGGATTTGCTGATTTGGTTCAGGCAGGATGGGGGAGCTGGTCTTTCAGGATACAGGACAGTGGGCTTTCACAACCCTCTTCAAACCAAGAAGGTGGCCCCTCTCTCGTAAGTGAGCATTCCATTGCAAAAAAAAAAACCACCAGATAACACCAGCAGCCCTCCTCCCAAGGTCTCGGGCTCACCCAGGATCTTAGGAAAAAGCAAGGATCCTTGAGTCCTGGTGAGTCAGATAAGAATGTGCGATCTGGGATGTTCTTAGAAGGGATGATTAAGAACTTGGAAGCAAGACCTGGGGCTGAGACTCACTGGTAGGATGCTTGCAGAGCATGTTCAAGGTCCTGGGTTTGATCACTGCAGTCAGGCAGGACTTTGTGTTTAATGTTTTTAATGATTTTCTTGAATGCTTTTGTTTATTTCTCTTTGACTTTAAAAAAATTAATAGATTAGTTTTTAGAACAGCTTCAGATGTACAGAGCAATTGAGCAGATAGTACAGTTCCCATGACCCTCTTCCACTGTGCGCAGCTTCCTGTTATCAACATCTTGCACTCGTGTGGTACAATAGTTATGATTAATGAGACAATACTGAAACATTGCTATTAACTAGGGTCCATAGTCACATTAAAATTTACTCTTTTGTTCATTCTTATGGGTTTTGATGAATTCATAATGACCTGCATCCAACATTAGAGTATTATGCAGAAAAATTTTACTGTCCTAGAAGTCCCCTGTGCTCTCTCTCCTTTTCTCCCCAAATCCCTGATAACCACTGATCTTATTGTCTCTGTAGTGTTAACTTTTCCAAAAAGCCATACAGTTGGAATTCTATAGTTTGTAGCCCATTCACAATTGCTCTTTTCACTTAACAATATGCATGTTGGGTTTTTTCACATAATTTTGTTGCTTACTAATCATTTGTTTTAATCACCAAATAATATTCCATTGTCAGGATTTACTAGTGTGTTTATCCATCTACTTACTGAAGGACATCTTGGTTGCTTCCATTTGGGGGCAATTATAGATAAAGTTGCTATGGGCATCTGTGTATAAGTTTTTAAAAGGACATTTTTTTTTTCAATTTAATTGGATTAATACTAAGGAGAGTGATTGCTGGGTTTTATGGTAAGATGATGTTTAGCTTTGTAAGAAATTCCAGCTGTCTTCCAAAATGGGTAACCATTTGGCATTCCCACCAGCGTGAATGAGAATTCTTGATGTTCCACATCCTCTCTTGCAGTTGGTGCTGTTAGTGACTTCTATCTTATTTCATTTTATTTTTAATTCATAAATAATAATTTTGTATGTTTATGAGGTGCAGTGTGATGGTTCCTGGCACATGTATATTGTAAAATGGTCAAATCAGGCTAATTAGCATACCTAATTGCCCTGCATACTTATCATTTCTTGTGGTGAGAACATTCAAATTCCTCTCTTTTAGCAGTTTTAAAATGTACAATGCATTTTTGTTAACTTTAGTCACCATACTTTGCAATAGATCAGCAAAATTTATTCCTCCTAACTGAAGTATTTTGGATTTTAACCACTCTAAAAGTTTGTCTCATTGTTTAATTTGCAATTCTCTAATAAAATATGATGCTGAGCATCTTTCAAATGTTTACCTACCATTTGTGTATCTTCTTTAGTAAAGTGTCTATTCAGATTTTTCATCTGTTTTATTTCTCCTTATTAAGTTTAAGAGCAGATTGTATATTTTAGATACAAGTCCTGTATCAGATATGTAAATTCCAAATGTTTCCCCCCAGCCTATGGATCTCTTCATATTTTAATAGTGTTTTTGCAGAGCTAGAGTGTTTGGTTTTAATAAAATTTTAATAAATTTCTCATTTTTTTTTCCTTTCATGGATTAGCATTTTGTTAACAAAAGCTAAAATTCATCATGCTTAAAGTTCATCTCACCTAAGGGTATCTAGATTTTTTTCTCCTACATAGTTTTTATTAAGTGTCATAGTTTTTCATTTTACAGTGAGGTGTTTGATCTATTTCTAGTTAAATTCATGAATGGCATAAGATCTATAGATGATGATGGTGATGGTGATAGTGATGGTGATGGTGATGATGATGGTGATGATGATGATGGTGATGGTGATGATGGTGATGGTGGTTTTACACATGGATGATCAATTGTTCTATCATCATTTGTTGAATTGCCTTGGCTGCTTTGTCAGAGATCAGTTGACTGCATTTGTGTGGGCTGATTTCTGGACTTTCTGTGATGTTCCATTCAGCTGTGTGTTCACTGTTTCTCCAAGCTGCACTCTCTTGATGACTGCAATATGACAATGAACTTGGGCAGTGTCGGTCCTCTGACTTTGTTCTTTTTCAGTATTGTGTTGGCTACTCTGGTCTTTTACCTTTTCACAGAAGTGTTAGGATTGATATGTTGATACCCACAAAATAACTGGGTGAGATTTTGACTGGGTTTGTGTTGAATCTCAAGATCGGGTCAGGAAGAGAAGACATCTTAAAATTGAGTCTTCCTGTCCATGAACATGGTATGTGCCTTTTCATGTCTTTGTTTCTTTGATTTCTTTCACCAGGGTTTTTAGTTTTGATCATACATGTCCTGTGAATGTTTTTCTAGATTTTTACCTAAATATTTTCCTTTTTTTTTTTTTTTTGGTGCTAATGTAAATGACATTATGTTTTTCAATTCAAGTTAAACTGGGTCTTATTTTTTAATCCAATTTGACAGTCTCTGTCATTTAATTGGCATATTCTCATCATACACTTTTAAATCAATTATTTGGATTCATATAGCAATACTTTTGTAATTGTTTTCTATCTGTTGTTCTTGATTTTTTTTCCCCATTTTTAAAATTGGTGCTTTAGAGTTTTGCACTTGAATTTTGCTCCCTGCTTTATCTTCCCCTCCTTCTGTGCCTTTCCTGGTGTTTTAATAGAGCATTTTATATGATTATATTTTCTTTCCTTTTTGAGGAAATATATTATATTTTTTAAAAATTTAATAATTTATCCACATTTACATTCTCAATTAATCAAAGACCACTTTCAACTAACACTATTAGCTTCATGGGCAGGTTAGGGACCTTATTATTTAGTATACAAACACACCCTCCCTTAAATCTATGACATTGCTGTCATTCAATTCACCCGTTCATGTGCTGGAATCATCCAATACATTGTTTCTACTATTTACTTGGAACAAATAGTGGTTTATCAGATCAAATAAGAAAAATAGAATATTTTACTTTTACTTTCACTTATTCTTCCTTCTTTACATTGACCAGAGTTTCTGACTTGTATCATTCCCTTCTCTCTGAAAAAATTCTTTTGACATTGCAAATCTACTGGTGGTGAATTCTCTCGGCTTTTGTTTCTCTGAGAAAGTCTTTATTTACCCATCATTTTTGAAGTGATCCACTTAAATGGATGCAGAATTTTAAGTTGATGGTTTTTCCTTCTAAGACTTTAAATATTACACTTCATTTTCTTCTTGTTTGCATGGTTTGGGGTGAGAAATCGGATGTAATTCTTATTCTTGCTTTCTTTGGCTTCTTTTAAAGATTTTCTCTTTGTCTTTGGTTGTTTGCAGTTTGAATATGATATGCCTCAGTGTAGTTTTGGGTATGGATCCTGCTTGGTGTTCTTTGAGCTTCCTGGATTTTTATTTATTTATTTTTAGGCAGGGTCTCAGTATATTTCCCAGGCTGATCTCAAAAGTGTGGGTGCAAGTGATTCTTCCACTTCAGTTACAGGATTAGCTGGGAACAGCTGTGTGCTACCATGCATAGCTAGCTAGCTTCCTGATCTTTAGTGTGGTGCCTGCCATTCAGTTTGAAAAATGCTCAACCATTAAACCGTTATGATGTTGAAGAGATTCGGAGTGTGCCATTCAAATCACTATATATACAGTGGTATTGGGGATTGAACCCGGAGCCTTCTGCATGCTAGGCAAGTGCCCTATCATGGAGTCACATCCCCAGACCTGGATAAGGATTATTTTGAACTGAATGTAACTGAGAAGAAATAGGCACAAGAAAAACTCCCTGCCCTCCCCTTCCACCAATTTTCGGTCTGTGCTTCTTCATCACTGGAGACAACTGTAGGCCTTTATCATTCCAGATCTCTCTGGAATCATGCCTCTGACCGGAGGAATCCACGTAACCTTATCTTTCGTTAATTTTCCCTATGTATTTACTATCCCATAATTTGCCACTCCTAAAGGCCTAAAAGTCTTTTTCCTGTGTCTTGTCAGTTTTATACACGTTTATTCCTCTTTTGTTAAGATACTGTAGACAATCATCCTTCAGTATCCATGGGGTTCCAGGACACCCTGCAGACACCCAAATCTGAGGATGCCCAAATCCTTTATATTAACTGATGTTGTTGGTGCACATGACCTTTGCACAACCGAAACATCTCCAGATGACTTATGGCAATGTAAACAGTTGTCATACTATACTGTTTTAGAAAACAATAATAAGAAATAAAGTTTATACACAGTACAGATGAAAGGTTTCTGTGAATATTTTTGATTCAGGGTTTGTTGAATCTGCAGATGTGAAACCTGTGGTTTCACAGAACCATAACCCCAGATCCAGACACCCCTTTGAGTTACTCATCACTGAATTTCTCCTGTGCCTACATGTGCTTCGTGTCTTAATAAACTCTGCTTCTTTTTCTCCTTTTAATCTTCCCTTTGTCAGTCTAATTGGCAGGTCCCTGGCTTGTGAGCCCAGGAAGGTGAAGAAAAAATTCCTTATCCTTTCCTATAACCCAGGTTTTATTTTTTTTTTATTGGTTGTTCAAAACATTATAAAGCTCTTGACATATCATATTTCATACATTAGATTCAAGTTGGTTATGAACTCCCAATTTTACCCCAAATACAGATTGCAGAATCACATCGGTTACACATCCACATTTTTACATAATGCCCTATTAGTAACTGTTGTATTCTGCTACCTTTCCTATCCTCTACCATCCCCCCTCCCTCCCCTCCCATCTTCTCTCTCTACCCCATCCACTGTAATTCATATCTCTCCTTGTTTATTTTCCCATTCCCCTCACAACCTCTTATATGTAATTTTGTATAACAATGAGGGTCTCCCTCCATTACCATGCAATTTCCCTTTTCTCTCCCTTTCCATCCCACCTCATGTATCTGTTTAATGTTAATCTTTTCTTCCTGCTCTTCCTCCCTGCTCTGTTCTTAGTTGCTCTCATTATATCAAAGAAGACATTTGGTATTTGTTTTTTAGGGATTGGCTAGCTTCACTAAGCATAATCTGCTCTAGTGCCATCCATTTCCCTGCAAATTCTATGATTTTGTCATTTTTTAGTGCTGCGTAATACTCCATGGTGTATAAATGCCACATTTTTTTTATCCATTCATCTATTGAAGGGCATCTGGGTTGGTTCCACAGTCATGGGAACAAATTTTTACTCCGCACACTTCAGATAGAGCCCTAATATCCAGAGTATACAAAGAACTCAAAAAATTAAACAATAAGAAAGCAAATAACCCAATCAACAAATGGGCCAAAGACCTGAACAGACACTTCTCAGAGGAGGACATACAATCAATCAACAAGTACATGAAAAAATGCTCGCCATCTCTAGCAGTCAGAGAAATGCAAATCAAAACCACCCTAAGATACCATCTCACTCCAGTAAGATTGGCAGCCATTATGAAGTCAAACAACAACAAGTGCTGGCGAGGATGTGGGGAAAAGGGTACACTTGTACATTGCTGGTGGGACTGCAAACTGGTGCGGCCAATCTGGAAAGCAGTATGGAGATTCCTGGGAAAGCTGGGAATGGAACCACCATTTGACCCAGCTATTGCCCTTCTTGGACTTTTCCCTGAAGACCTTAAAAGAGCGTACTACAGGGATACTGCTACATCGATGTTCATACCAGCACAATTCACAATTGCTAGACTGTGGAAATAACCCAGGTTTTAAATCCTGCCCTGCCAGTTACTGGAGAAATGATCTTGGGAGCTATTTAACTTCTTTAGGTCTTAGTTTCTTTAACTGTATAATGCAAATAATACCTTTGTCTTATAGAATGCAGTGAGGCTGGCCAGTGCAGTGGTGCATGCCTGTAATCTCCATGACTCGGGAGGCTGAAGCAGGAGGATTGCAAGCTGAAGGCCAGTCAGCCTCAGCAACTTTGTCAAAATGAAAAACTGAGAATGTAGCACAGTGGTAGAGTGCCCTTGGGTTCAATTCCCAGTACTGCAAAGAGAGAGAGAGAGAGAGAGAGAGAGAGAGAGAGAGAGTAGTGAGACTGAAAGGAGCTCATGCTGTGTACTGTGCCTGGCACAGGGTGGTGGTGAGGCTAGAGGTTGGTGAGTGCCATGGAATGAAGGGAAGTCAGTCACAAACAGGCACGATGATGCACCTTGAACTTCACACCCATAAGACAAAGATAATTCCAGGCCCCTGGCTGGCATGTTGAAGCCGCTCATGTTCTTCCTAACTGATAAGGAATTCATCAAAGGGGAGGAGAGTGGTGAGTCAAGCCCAAAGTGAGCCCCACAATTGACAGAACTTCCTGGTATCTGCACACTGAGGAATTGCCCCAATCATAAACCCCAGAGACTTCCTATAGCTTCAATCATGTGCTTGTGCATCCTGAATAGTCTCAAGGAATGAAAGTGTTACGGGGGCAGAAGTCAGACGATCCTGCCCCAGACTCAGACCAGGGTTGAGTGAGAACTGCATCTCCGTGGTCAGCAATGTTCCACTGTGGTCTATCAGGGAAGGAATGTCCATCGGGCTGTGAGCAGATTCAAAAGCTGTAATCCATCCATACAATGGAATACTACTCAGAAATGAAAAGGAATGTGCTATTGATCCATGCAAAAACACGGATGAGTTTTAATTCATCATATAGCATGAAAGACAAAAAATAGCCAATAGTATCTGATTATTTAAAATACTTGAAAATGAAAACTAATCTGTAATGACAGAAAGCAGCAGTTGCCTGGGAGTGGAGGGCAGAGCGGGCAGTAGGGGAATGAGAGGGTGTGATTACCAAGGGTCAGGACATGGGTATGTTCATTACCTTGATTTTTTTTTCTTTGATTGTTTCTGTAGGGACATGGAAATCAATACTGCCACGTGTGACCTGCTGAATTGGAAAGGCCAACTTCTCTTTGACCTTCCCCTGCCCCTGCTCCCCATCTCTTGATCTCCTTTCTCTCCCGTGGGCAGCAGACAGGGACTTTCTCTGAAGTTCACTTTATGCTACAGAGAAAGCTTCTTTCAAAAGAAATTCAGTTGTCTTAAACCTCTCTCCCTAGCACTCTCATTAAGTAATCAGGAAAGATTAACCACTGGAGAAGAGATCCACTAATGTTCGGACAGACTTTTCTTTCTATTCTTCTGAAGACAGTTCAGAGAGGTTCCCTGGGAGAGTATCTGCATAATAAGACAAGCTTTATTGGCAGTGCATGTGGCCCTCACCTGCTCATAGCCTGTTCACACCTATTGTTCATCTCCTGGGCCCCCTTAACTTCCAAATAGAATCCTTTGCAAACCATTGTCTGGTCCCTGGGCCCACTTACTCCTTCATTTCCCTCTCCCCTGGGAAGAAGAGCACAGAAGCACCCAAACCCACTGGGTCCTTGGACAACACTGTCCTGTGATTCCCCCATGCTCATTAAGTAGACTTAATTGATCTTTGACCAGCGTGTCCACCCTGTATACACTACCTGCCCATTGGTCACTTGGTAGCTGCCTCAGGTATCAGATTGACTATTATGGTGTCACAGTGCTTGTGTTCAAGTAACCCTTATTTTACTTAATTTTAAATTTTTTTTCCTCCTGTTAATCTGTTCATTGTCAGTTCATGTTAGCAAAACTCTGGAGGACAAAGGAGAAGGTTTTCCTTCACCCTTACATTTCACAGATATAATCATATTTTGAATTACCCAATTGTATATATATTAAATATGTGCAGTTTATTGAAGGTCAATTTTACCTCACTAGACTGCTAAAAAATAACAAAAATCTGTTCTTCTTGCAATATTGCCTTTCATTTTCCCATATTCCCAGCAATCTTCTATCTTATATACCGTGGCCTTTTGCTGCTTTCCATCTTTAGAAAAAGTTCAGCTTTACCCATAATCAAAGAAATGAAAACTAAAACAAAAATAATACCACCACCTCCACAGGCACGGAAAACTTTACAAACAAGAAATGCAAGTGTAGACGCGGAGAAATTGACTCCTACACTTTCACACATTTTTTTATTGGGAGCGGTAATTGGTTTGACATTTCCAAAGGCAATTTGCCAATAAATATTAAAAGCCATCAAAATGTGCCTTACATTTCAACCCGGTCCATTTTAGGAATTAGCTCTGGAGGATATTTCCTATCTTAGGACCTGAGAAAGACAATTTTGAGGATAATTTTAGTACTATTTATATTTGGGGGGAAAAAAGCATATAACCTATACAGCCGTGGCCCCATATTTATAGTTTTGCTTTTCATGATTTCAGGTACCTGAGATAAAAAAAAAATTAAATGAAAAATTCCAGAAATAAATAGTTCATAGATTTTAAACTGCATCCCATTCTGAATAATATGATGAGATCTAGTGCTGTCCTGTTCCATCCCACCGAGGGCAGGGTTGATCTTTGTCCAGCGTGTCCAGCGTGTATACACTACCTGCCCATTAGTCACATGGTAGCTGCCTCAGCTATCAGATTGACTATTATGGTATCACAGTGCTTGTTTTCAAGTAACCCTTCTTTTACTTACTAGTGGCCCCAGAGCATAAGAGAAGTGCTGTTGGCAATTTGGATGTGCCAAAGACCTATAGTGTTTCCTTTAAGTAAAAAGGTAGAAGTTCTTGACTTAATAAGGAAAGAAAAAAATTTATTTGCTGAGGTTGTTATAGTCTATAGTACGTTGTTGTTAGCCTCACCCTGCCTCATTTAGAAGTTGAACTTTATCATAGGTATGTATAGGAAAATACACAGTGTATGTAGGTTCTGCACCATCTGTGGGTTTCAAGCATTTGCTGGGAGTCGTAGAACATATGCCCCACTGGTGAAGGGGGACTAGTCTATGTTAAACCACTTGAAATTAGCTAAACAGTCAATAACACAGTCACACACACACACAAAAGGACATTTTTGGATATCAGGTGTTGCTCCTCCTTCATCTGTGCGAAGGGGCAGGATGAGCCAGGATTCATGGAGAGAACAGTCATGCTGACCCTGCAGAGCCTCAGTTGAACCAAGCAGGCTCAGGTTGAAGGCCCACATTTTCAGACCCACCCCTCACCCAGGCGCTGGCTGGGTGCAAGATTAGAGGTCACTGGCCCTCACAGCTGAGCCCTCCCTGAAGAGGCGGAGAGGAGGATGATCTGGTGACCACATGCACATCCTTTCTCCGGGGCATCTATCTGGACAACAGATACATCCTTACCCGTAATCATTTTAAAAGTTCCCCTACCCCATTCCTCTTTTTCTTGGGCTTTCTCTTCTGCTTTGTTGTCTCTACTGACTTTGAGAGTTAGTCTTTTTATGAAGTGTTTATTGTAGAAGTTATTTGTAGAGCTCTCTGGAGTGAAAAATGCTATTGAAATTTAATTAATGGGAAAGGCAGTAAGTAAATAAAATGAGATTCTGGAGAGAATTCAGTGCATGGGAATTGTAACCAAGCTCACTGCAACCTGAATTTGATGGCCTGGAAATTGATGGACAGTAGGAAAAGCAAAACCCGAGAAGGCCCTTCTTTCCAGGCACTCACAGACTGAACCATTCAGACGAAGAACAGGGTTTTCTCCCTGGGTTAGGAGCCGTCAAATCTGCTCTCCCTGCATTGTCCTCCTCCTGTCTGGATGTGGCTGGATGCCCAGGATATGGAAATATTTGTGTGTCTCTGAGTGGGGAGGAGGGTGTTTATTACCAGGACCAAGAACACAGGCTAGCCCTGGGGGGTGGAGCGGGACTCCAGGATCAGCTAGAAGATGGAACATAGATCCCATCTGGGAAGGAAGAACATTAGCATAAACAGCAACATCTGAATTCTGGGTCAGGAAGCAAAAGCTAGAACTATTACAGAAGAGAGTTGCTAATTATGGAAGGAACCATCGGGTAGGCGGCTGATTCTGCCCAGATCTCCATTAGAATCTCATTATCAGGCAAAGGGTCAAATACAGAGCAGAGGTTTGACTGCTACAAAAAAGAAAATGTAAATAAACTTTATAAAAACTAGGTACTCTGACCATGCCAAATATTAACAAGGATGTGGGTCATGGTGTCTTTTATTTGGCTGTCGAGAGTGTAAATTGCTAAAACAGTTTGGGAAGCCATTTGGCATTATCTTAGTAGAATTGAACATTTGCCTTCCTTTTATTTCAACAGCTCCAAGAATATACCCTAGAGAAACTCTTGCACATGTGCCCAGGAAATAATGTGGTACGATGTTCACAATAACACCGTTAGTAAGAGCAGAAAGCTATAAACAAACAACCCAAGTGTCCATAAACTAATGAATAGATAAATAAAGTGTGGGAGATTACTTGGCAGTAAAATGAAGAACTGACACATCCTACAACATGGAGGGACCTTGGAAATATTATGCTAAGTGAAGGGAGCCAGATAGAATTTGATTTCGTTTGTATGAAATGTCCAGCATAAGTGAATCTGTAGAGACAAAGTAGATTAGTGGTTGCCAGGGGCTGGAGGGGTTGGGGAGAAATAGGGACAGACTGCTAATGGGCAGATGAGGTTTCTTCTTGGGGTGATGTAAATGTTTTAAAATCAACTGATGTGATGGTTACCGAAGTCTGTGAATATACTGAAAACCATTGAATGGTACATTTTAATAGGTGATTTGTATGATGTAAATAAAACTATTTCCAAAGCAGAAAATCCAAATGCCTGCAAATAGGAGAACACACACACACACACACACACACACACACAGAGAGAGAGAGAGAGAGAGAGAGAGAGAGAGAGAGAGAACATTATGCAATAATGAGAAATGGAAGAACAGCAGTTATATTCATCCACTTAGATGGATGTTGGTAACATTGGTGTCATTAACTGAAAAAAGCAAGCACAAGAAAACTACAGAGACCCATACTCTTAAAAGTTCAAAAGTGAAGACTAAGCAATACAGAGAAAAACACGTGTGTGTGTGTGTGTGTATGTGTGAGTGTGTGTGTGTGTGGGGGGGGTGCTAGAGATTGAACCCAGGGCCTTGCATATGCTTAGCCTGTGTTCTGCCACTGAGCCAAACCCCATCCCACTAGGTAATATATTGTTTAGGTGAATAAACATGTAATAAAACAGCAACCATGGAAATAGGAGAATGGATAAATATGGTAGGTCAAAATGGTAGCCTTGGGGTGGGGGATCAAGGGGAGGAAAACAGGAAAAGGGCAAGGTGGGAGTGGATGGTAAGTGACAAAGCCTGACTAATCAAACTCTCTGCCCCAAACTACTACTATTAACAATAATAATAATCAGGGTAAAGATGGCTCATCACCATCTATGCAATATCTTGTTTAATTTTCACAAGAATCCCATGAGATGAGAACCATTGCTAGTCCCCCTTCAGAAATAAGACACTGAGGTGTAGAGGTCACAGCAGTACCAAGTGGAGGACCGCATACCTGATTCCATGCCTGTGAGGCTCCGGAGCCCTGGTGGTTTTTCCAATCTATGCTGATCATCTCCTCCAAGCCATGCTCCTCCCCACAAGACAGGGGCCAAGACTGGGATTGGATCCTTCAGATCCATCTACCAGCTGATGGAACTGTTGAAATAGAAGGCAGGCAGACATTTAAGTGTCCGTTTATATTTTAGAACATTTATATTCCAGATATCCTCAGAGGGATGTAATTTGGACAGAGAACTCTAAGGAATTTTCTGATAGGATATTGCCTGGAATAAAAAAAAAAAAAAATAGCTGCCATTTTAAACAATGAATCATTGGCTAATTGTTACCTTCTGGAAAACAGGAAATTAGGTGCCATGAGGGTAAAACCTCTACAGGCACTGAGCATGTGTTGACTGCTGAGTGCTGCACAGCAGGGCATTCAAGGGTGTTTCCAAGTGGCCCTGTCTAAGGGTCACAGTCCTGGGAATCATGAATTGCTTTCTGCCAATAGTCTTGCCTTATGCTGTTAAAATCTGTCTTATTCTGTCCTGAATTCAGGGAAGAATTAATTCAGTGGTGGTTTTTGAGCTGTTGTCTACATTAAAGCTCACATGGGCATCCTCTGTTTCTGGTCTTCCTTAACCAAGATAGTGCTCAACTGGGGTGCAGTTCTTACCCACCGGGGACTGTCACTGGAGTTCTGAGGAATTCCCAGAGAGGGGACTTCCTCTAAGGACAAGTTGGATTCTTGGCTTACATGACATGATAGAAAAGAACTTCAACACATGCTGGTCTGAGACCCAGAAAAAGGTTTAATTTAGGAAAATAGAGACACATTCTAGAAAGAATTCAGGCCATCTCCAGAGGGAGAGGGAACAACCCCTTGGTGTGGGGTGGATTCTGGGGGCTGAACTAGAGATGGAGCCGGGGTGCAGCAACACACTTTCCAACAAGTTTTCCCTGTGCATTACACTGCCCTCAAGTTACCTTTTGCAGGCAGGGTTATGTATGGGTCAAGTGCATGGGTCAAGGGCACTGGCAGGATTACTAAGGAGTTGCAAATATTCATGGCCATTTTCTGTGCTTCATGGGCACTTCTCTTGCGATTCAGTCTATCTTTCCTTTTCTGTATCCCCAAATTCCTATCTCACAAGCACATTTGAAGAAGCTTCCTGAGCTTTTGTAGTCTGAGACTTTGCTTTACAAAACATTCAGAGCAGATTAGAATATCAATCTGGATAAGTGGAGGTTGGGGGTAATTGGAGTGATTAGAGTTAAGTTGTCTTTCCAGGCATTTCTAGTGCCACTCTTTGGCTCAATTCAGTGTTTTATGCTAGTTCTCAACCCACACGCCTCTTAATCTACTTTAATTTCTGTTTTGGAAGGAAAGCAGAAAAGCTTTTGTACAACACTTCAAGACATAGGCATTAATAGGCCCTGAGGGCACAGTCTCTGGGGTGGCCCTTATGCTATATCCCACTGTGGCCAGAGAGCAGTGTGCACACTTTTGAGACAAGGGGAATGCTTTGGGACAGAAAAAAAAAGAGATGCCAAGCACTCAAAGGCACTGAGAAGCCATGTCACAATCTCAGAGGAGAGGAATTTGACTCAGGGCCCAAATGATATGTCACCAATTGTATCCACCAGTTTCCAACATGAAAGTGTCCCTTATGAGAGAAATCAAAGATCCATTCCTTGGGCTGGGGGTACAGTTCAGTAGATGAGGTGCAGTTCATTAGATGCTTAGCCTTCATGAGGTCTTAGGTTTGATCCTCAGCACCAAAATAGATAAATAAAAGTGAATTAATTAAATCCTTACTCTGCAGAAACTCATATGACCTCTAATCCCTAGTGAAACGACACATGATAAGGAAAGGGTCATTTCCACATGACCAAGCAGGAACTATGACAACAGCTTTGACAAATTCCTGAGAAAAACAACCGAAAGGAGGACAGTTTTATTCTGGCCCACAATTCCAGAGGTTTCCGTCCATTGTCGGCCGGTTCTGTTGTTTCTGGGCCTGTGGTGATGGAGAGCATCATGGCAGAACAAAGCTGCTCACCTCACGGCGGCCAGGAAGCAGAGAGTCGGAGAGAGAAAGGAAAGGGCCAGGGCAAGATATACCCTCCCTAGGAATGGCCCCAGTGACTACCTCCTCCAACTGGTCTCCACCTCCTACAATTCCTACCACTTCCCAACAGTCCCTTCAATCATGAATTCATTAGTGTATTAATCGATTGATGAGATGAGAAACCTCATGACCCAGACCCCCATCTCTGAGCACTGGGGCCAAGTCTTCCACACATGAGCTTTGGGGAAACATTCCAGATCCCATCTACAACAGTCCTCTAACATACCCTGGGCTTTAGAGCTGAAGATATGTTCCCCTGCTATCTAAGGGATACCTTGGTCCTTGATGCCATCTCTGCAGTATTTGACTTCTGCTATTGTTTTTGTTTGTAGCATCTGAGTTCCAGAAAATGCAGGTCGGCTAGAGCTTGGGGTAGGTCTTCACAGTTTAGGCAAGGGCTCTACTCAATCAGATATGCAGTTAATTACTAGCATCATGGGTACCCCCTGCCAAGCCTTGGCCATGCCAATGGTCTTGCTAATTGGGTTGTTTTTATGGGCAGGCACAGGCACTGCACAAAGGCCCTGCTTACCTGGGATCTGGAGGATGAACTGAGATTGTGGATTCTGAAGGCCAAATCCCGCCAACCAAAACCAGACTGGGATTGGAGTGGCTCACATATGCAAAGGCTTTGAAATGAAGAGGATTTGATCTTGGGGAGGTAGATGCTGCTTCTCTTGCCTAATTATCCATTTTGGGAAAGAATGTAGCATCCTCAGTGCAGCAAGAGTTTCTAAGCTGAAGGAACCGAGCACTCCCCCCTCTGTCCCCAGGCACCCACAAGTGCCACTCTGTGCTGCTGCAGCTGCAGCCGAGCAAGCCCAGCAGTCTACCTGGCTTAATACAAGGAGGCTGACATGCTCTTAAGCCAGAAATTGATGTCACTCTCACAGGTCTCCATGGCAACCTTTCACACTCAAAGAAGGACATTTGTAAATATGCATTTTGTGAGTTCTCTTTTTTGATTCAAATAAAATCAGCCCTTTGAGAACAACTAACTTTGTCAGCTAGGTGTGGTTGCTAGAAGAGTTAAAAACATGGGGATTGCTCACTTGTCCCTTTCTGTTTCCTTGGAGCCCTTTACTTGTGGGTTCACCCAGCCATCAGCAAATGCACGCTCAGCTCCCCTGGTGGCCCCAGCACCATTGGAGGTGCTACAGGGTTTAAAGAATGAACAAGACATGATTATTGCACTCAGATTGCTCCTGGCTCAGTTGATGACAACAAGCCACCCTCGATACAATCAAGAGTGGCTGGCTGGGTGCTGAACAACAGCTGGGGACAGCTGTGTTCCAGAGGCCCTGCCAGGCAGACCTGGGCTTCCTGGGTCTCTACTCAATTGCACATCTTTGCACAGGGCTGTCTCACCAGTGCAGCCAACTGTCTTGGCTGTTTCTCTTAGCGGGTCCCCACCACAGTGACTCTTAAAATCACCTGGAGGTCTTTAAAAAAGTCCCATTTCATTCCTGAAAATTTTGACTTGCTAGGTCTCTGTTGGGTCCTGGGCATATGTATTTATTTATTTATTCAGATACCAGGATTGCCTCACCATTTTTTGAGACGGGGTCTCCCTAAGTTACCTAGGGCCTCGTTCCGTTGCTGCAGCTGGCTTTGAATTCTTGATCCTCTTGCCTCAGCCTCCTGAGTTGCTGGGATTAGAAGGGTGCCCCATTGCACTTGGCTTGGGCCTCTGTACTTCTAAAAAGTTCTTCAGGTGACCGTGATGTTCACCCCTACTTGAAAATAATTCGTTCAACATTCTCTAGAGATAGGCTTAGGTGCTTTGATAAGGAACACTGAAATCACAGAGGCTCAGGCAGGTGGGAATTTATTTTCTCTTTGAACACCCAAAGGTGGGTGGTTGGGCAATCTAGGACAGGCAGGGGACACTACTCCGCAGGGTGGTCCTGGGCTGCGGGTTTTACCATCTAGAGGGAAGCTCTGGTCTTTGTGACTGAAACTGGAGCCCCTCTCAAGATCTACATCCTAGTCAGTGGAAAGTGGAGGGTAGACAAGACCTGAAATAAATCTCCTGTCACAACTTGCTGCAGGGGAGGGTAGGAAATCTCATCTCTTAAATCCAAGAGCCTTAGCTGTATGGGTTAAGGGCGGGTAGAAAGGAGAGATCCTTGCACACAATCACAGCTACGAGCAGAAGGCTGCTTCCACACACGCTTCTCAAATTTTCCTGCACAGTAAATCCTCTGGAGAACTTGAAAGATTGACATGCAGGGTGTGTGCCAGGCCAACCAGACCAGAGTCCCTGGAGGTGGGACCCCCGTATCAGTACTTTTAAAATCATGTTCCCAAATAACATTTTTTGGACCTGGAGGAAATAGAGAAACATCTTTCCCAGGAGAGTAGAAGGAAGTTTCTGGAAAGGTAATACAGATTACTGGGTTCTGGAAGCCTAGGATGCCTTGCGTGATCTACAGATACAAAAAAAAAAAAAAATGCTGATTCCCTGTGCTTGGTCAGCCAGACCAGTCATCTCTACTTGGGAAAGGTGAGCAGTGGCATCTGTCTACAGCTGTCAATGTTTGTCCCCACTCAGAAAAATTACTTGCTGGAGGCAGGCCGTGTTAGGCACGCTCTGCACATGCTCCTAGAAGAGAGAATACTGATAACCCCACAGGCAACCAAACTCTTCAGGATTAGCCTGCCTAGAAGGAGTGTAGCAAAACCTTCAGGCAGAAAACCCTGAGCTCAGAGGCCAGCTCCCCGGTCTCTTGGTTCATGTCTGTATGCCTGTTGTCCCATCAGCGAAACAGTAGATGGCATTTATATGGTACTTACTGTATGTTAGGTACTTTTTAGATGCTTTATGTATAAACTAACTTATGTATATATTAAATATATAAAGTAACTTAATCTTCACAACAATCTTACTCACAGGCATGACTGTTTTTCCTGCTTTACAGATGAATACATGAGAGGTTAAGTAAATCACTCAAGGTCACACAGCTAATAAGTATCCAAGGCAGGATTTGAACCCTGATCTGGCTCTGATGTCTGTGCGCTTATCCAGTGTCAGGGCAAGCGAATTCATGGCTTTGTCAGAGGGATTAAATTGGGAAACTAATGTGCCCAGTTAAGTTCAGTGGCTGGTCCCTACTGCATGTTCACCATAGTGGATTATTATTATTAAAATCAAAAGTTGACTCTTAGTTGTGGAAATGAGAATGCCTCATTGTCCCAGGATCTAGCAGAGTGCCTTGCACATGGTTGGCACACGGCAAAAATGAGTAAAAATGCAGAATTATTTTCAGAACCTCCACCTCTGGGTGCCTCTCTCTTTCCCTCCCTCCCCTCCTGGCTGCCACCTCGGGTGCCCTTGGTGTCTACTGCCTAGCTTGTTTCCTTTGTGCTGCTGGGTGGGGCAGGCTTGCTGACCCGGGCCGGGCTCCAGCTGGTCTGCACTCGTGAGCTGCTCCTGAGGCTTCCTGTGGAAGATTCTGAGACAAACCTCTTCTCTCTTCTGTCATGCCAACCCTTCTGAGCTGTTTGGATACAGATACAGTCTTTTTTCCCCCCTTCTGTCTGAAACTTCACAAATGACTTCCTTGGAGTCACCCAAAATACTATTTCTTGTCCTGAAATAGCATCTTCCAGTCTCACTAGCATTCTTTCTTTCTTTCTTTTTTTTTTTTTAATTTTCCTGGGCTGAAAATTCGAAAGAGTCACAGGGCTTGGAGAGCTCTGGGAGACAGGAGAGGCCCCGCCTCTTTTTCCTGAAGGCAGAGTGAGGGCCTTTCCCAGCGCCACACGAAGGGTGCACATGGGTGGCCCCAGGGAGCCCAGGTCTGAACCAACAGCCGAGCCACATTTCCCACCACTCACATTTAACACCAATCTCAGATCAGAGGATCATGAGGTGACCCCAAAGTTCACCACCAGGTCACTGCTGCCACTGCTCTGTGTCCCCCAGGTTGGCTGACTCCATCCCATCCAACGAGTCCACTGTGGTCTGTGTCTCAACTCAAGTCCAAAGAAAGAGAGGGCCAGGCAAATAGATGGAGCTCTTTTTCCAATGATGAGGAAAGTCTTTTTCCAATGATGCGGCCCCCCACGTTCAGGGTGCACCCCCAGCTCTGGGAGGGTCCACTAGGGCCCCTCTTCGATTTGGAGTTTCAGGAGTGTCTTCGAAGGCCCCAGGGAGAAGAGTGGAAAGGCTGCCACCTTCCTCGAGCTAGTTTTATTATGAAGCTTTTTGGAGCCTAACATTGATCTTGGGGTCAGTCAGCTGGAGGGTGCAGCTCTGGGTCTTTGCTGAACTTCGGCACCGCGGCTGCACCAAGCAAAGGCAGAGAGCAGTGGGAAAGCCCAAGTGCTGTCTCCAAGGCTGTCTCACTAATCTTCACCCCTGGGCAGTTGCTCTGTGAGTTTGTCAGATTGAATCCAGAACACTAGGGATCCTAGAGCTTGTGTCCAAACCAAAGTCAGTTCCAACCCGCCTTCCCTGGCCTTCTATGGAGCCTCCTGGAAGGGACCCCACTGCTCATCCACCTAGTGGATGCAGTCAAGGCTGATTTCAGGGGCTGGGCAAGAGCATTTGTGAGAGTTTTGATGCAATGGGAACCAAGTTTAATTAAAACTCAGAGCTGAAGTTTTACCTAGATAGAGCCTTTTGTTATTTTTCTAAAATGTCCCAATAAGTACACAATGCAAATTAGCTTCTGACAGAAAGGAAATATGCTTGAACTAGAGCAGAGGGTAAAGGAAGAAGTTTTCTGCTACAGGGACGGAGAGGTATGCATGGCATGGGGTGTGTACTCCTGTGCATCTAGGACTTGGGTGTTTGCTGCCCCAAGACAGGCAAGAAACCAGCCTGGCCCAGAAAACTCCAGCCCTTTCCTGCAGGCACCCAAGGAAATCTGAAATGGTGTCATTACTCAGAAGTAGCCCTGTCCCAACGGCCCTGCCCCTCTTTCCTCCTGTTTTAATCAGAGGGTTTCATGGCCATCGCTGTTTCACGAATTGACCTCAGTTTAGTGAAGGAAACAAAACGAAACAAAAAAATCCAACCAGTGATGACAGATTCCCTTGCTACACAGCTCCTCCACATTACCGCCCCCCAGCCCCCTGGCAACTCACACAAAAGTTAATAAAAAGTTCCCTCCACTTTTTATTTTAACCATTTTTTTCTGTTGTTGCTTTGCTTCTTGTTAGATTCACCTAGAGAGGTTTTAAAATTCTTCAAACCCTGGTCACTGGGACACACCCGATGATTCCAAAGCACAACCCAGCTAAGAACCAGTGATTTATGTTTTGTTTTATTTTGAGGTGGTGGGGATTGAACCCAGAACCTCATACATACACTACCACTAAGCTAGGGTCCCAATCTCCCAGCAACTTGTGACCTAAACCAGTTGTTTCTAAAACTAAAATGTGCTCTTGAGTGGCCTGGGCATCCTGGTAAAATGGAGATTTTGATTCAGGAGGTCTGGGGTTGGGCTCTAGAATCTGCATTTCCAAAGAGCACACTGGTGAGACTGTTGCTGCTGGTCTTGGAGCCGCTGACTTTGAACAGAAATGACCCCAGTGTATGCGTCACCAAGTGATTTGAAAGGGAATCCTAAAGAAACCATGTCTTTAGGCAAAAATTGTGCCTGGGAAAGCAAGAAAGCTTCTTTGATTGTAGAACTTCCCCCAGGTTCTTAGCAAATGATTTCTAAGCTTCATACATAGTTGGGATTGACATCCATGGTGTAGGGGAGGAGCCGGGCTTCCAGAATCTAGACTATTGCAGACCAAAGTAGCCTGGTAGATAGTTGATGGTACAATCCTGAATGATAATCAGAATCACACAAGGGAAACTTTCAAAAATTCAGATTCCTGGGCTCCCCCTGAACAGCCTCTCACTTGGATTTTGAGATGGGGTCTGAGGATCTGTGTTTTTATATCTCTGATTTAACTTCACATGGGGCTTGGGGAACCACTGGTCGGGTCTGCCCCCTGCTCCTCAAACATGCACATGTTATAGAAGGAGAAATGGCCACAGGCATGGGCTGCTCTTCTGCAGCTGTACTGGTATTTTCTGCTGAGGACTGAGAGAGTGAGACAAAAGAAAGCCAAGTGAGTGCCAGACAGAACTTCTTCCGGGTCATGGCCATTTGGGGAGCCAGATTCTGGCTAATAAATTCAGGCTATGTGTCTGTCTTTGCATTCCTTGACTGTCAGGCTAATTTTATGAGACAGGAAAGACAACAGCCAGGTATACTGATAGCTGATTAAAAAAAAAATAAATAAAAGGCAGTTTCTCTAAGCAAGAAGAGAAGATTTTATGCCATTGTGGCACGTTGGGGGGTGGGGGGTGCTTTGAGGGGTGCCTCATCCCCTGCAGGCACCCTGGCTACTTCCCTTCCAGTGTGACTTGGTTGCACCTGGTCATGGTCCCCCCTTTTAACACCACTCTCTGGTATCCTGATGCCTCCTCAAATACCCAGGGCAGAGATTTTTGAAGCCACATGATGAATTGCAGTCACAATGCCAACCAATGGGTAGAAATATTTATGGCAGCCCCTGGGGGATCGCCCGCATCTCCAGTCCAGAGCCTCAGTGGGATACTGATGCTCCAAGTGCCTGTGCTGCCTCTGGCTCTGCCCCTAATGAATGCCCAAGGAGAGAGGAGCCCCATCTATATTTGGTACCCTGTAATTTCTCCCTGCACTTGAATAGTCCCTGCCCACCATCCACTAAAAACACTGCCTGGAGATGTTTTCCACACTTATCCATGTGATTTATTTTAACCAATAGTCTTTCTCATGATTGACGCCTGATTTCGTTGTTGTTATTAAATTAAGCATAAGTTTCCAATCTTCAATCTCAACCATATTTAATCATTCACTCATGTATGTATTTCCTGAGCAGGTACACTATATTATAAATACTATGCATTTAGATTTTTTTGATGCCTGCAGTAAACATGCTCCCCATTTTAAACATGAAGAAGACAGACTATGAGCCACTCAGCTAAGATCATATGGGGTAGAAAAGCCAGTTTTCTGAGTCTGAACTCAGATCTCTCACCTTCTCACTTTCTCCTCCCCCCAAGTTATACCATCCCCAATGACAATCTCTTTCATTTTAGAGATTGAAGAGACTGTTAATCATAATTTTTTATTAAATATTATTATGGCAGTGGCATAATAAACCTAAGACACGTCAGCTGAAGGTAGTTTCAACATGTCATCACTTCATATTCAAGCTTTATTAGCATATCCACAAATCAATAAGTTAAAATCCATGCCTATTATTTTCTGAGCCGTCCTATCTGACCCTCTAATCTAATCTAAACAGAGCTCCCTGGCCTCACTGCCTGGCGCACTGTGTCTTTCCTCCTTTGAGTCTTCTGCGTTCTTAGTGGTGTTTAGTGAATGCTTACTCTGGGCACGCGGGCACTGAGCTACACCAAGGTAGGGCTGAACAATAGCAGGGTGAGAGTTCTCTGCACTGCGTGTGGGTTGGAAGTATTTGTACTGCCAGATTGTGGCCTATTTCTTTAAAATAAACTTTTATTTTGGAATACTTTTAGGTTTAAAGAGAAGATGCAAATGACACAAAGTTTCTCACGCAGTTTCCCCCAATGGTGAACATCTATGTTACGCTGACTAATTATAATGTCAGGTGACTTTGAAGAGGTGATTATTTTTTCTTCTCCTGTAGAATGTGGGTAACCACCGGGCCCAGAGCCACAAGGCCTCAGTCCTGGGAGCTTTAATTTTTTTTTTTTTAACTCCAAGTCTCAGTTTTCTCAGGGCACGAGAAATAATAGGATGGCCCTGGCAGGTCCTTCTAGGAGGATTAAGAGATCCCCCTCCACCCCCAGAAGGGTGCCTGGCACATTTGTTGGATACAAACCTCAGTAATCTGCTTGAAGGAGACGTTTCCATTGGGTGTTTACAACTTGCTCAGGGGCTCCTGCTTTTACATGTCCCCCTGCAGGGCCACACCTCCAGAGCCACACCTCAACTGTGTTACAGTTACCTCCCTCCTCCTACCCTCCCTTGTCCTGTCCCAATAAATCCTGTTTGACGAATTCAGGCCAAGGGCAGCTGCTCTCAACGGAGATATTGTTTCCTCCTCCGGATTGCATCTCTCAAAGTCCTGGGCAGAGCCAGGGGGTCTCAGCCAAGCCGGGAGCACCCCGATGCCCAGCCCATGCACACGGAATTCATAAGCAGCCCAGAAACACGGAACCCGCGGGGAGTGCTGAGACGGAGGGAATGTTCCCAACTGTCACCTTAATGGTGCTACAGGGAAGGTCTGGTAGGAGAGGTGAGAGGGGACGGAAGCAGAGAAAATAGACATCACTGAGACATTTGCGCTCTGGTTGTTTTCCTCCACCTCCTGATTTATTTTATGTCCCCTGAGCAAGAATCCAAGCTGGCACGTGTGTTTTCAGAAATGAACGGGACACTTCAGGGTTTCAGAATGACACTCTTGAAGGACACACTTGGTGCCCGAGACTGCCGTGTTGCTCCCACACAGATGCCCTCTGAAAGAGTCGCCTCGTGGGGGACATTGCTTGCCGCCTGAGTGCGCCACGTCTTGGAAGGCAGCTGACACCGCGGAGGCTCATGGCTTGGGCTGTGCCTGTGGAATGAGCCTCCCCATTAATACATTCTTTCCCCATACCCCTCGGTCCCGAAGATTGCTCTCGAAATGTGTGGTTGCTAAGCCCATTCAAAGCAACCATCCAATATTCGTTTATTAGCACAAGAAAACTTAAAATATTTATACCCCTTCCTTCCTTCCTTCCTTCCTTCCTTCCTTCCTTCCTTCCTCCCTTCCTTCCTCCCTTCCTTCCTTCCTTCCAAGCAGCACAGCGTTGTTCTTTAATGATCGCCCTTCTTGTGTGCCCAGTTTTTTAATTGGACCACTCCCTGCACTTTGCGAGGCCTCAGGATCAGAAGTCCACGAGTCTGCTCCCCAGCCAGGAGTGGCATAGGAGAGAGATCTTTCTAGAGGGGAACACCTATGAACAGACAGACACTTCAGAGGAAGAAGAGGATACAGTGCAAAAGGTCCCACACTGGAATTTGGAGGGAATTACGATGAATCTTAAAAATCATAAAGTATAGAAAGTTCTAGAAATATAGGTGTCTCCCCGCCACCCTCCGCAGCCACATTAAATACAACTTGGAAAAAGTTAACGCTCATCAAGGTCTTTTATGTGATCAGGATGTTTTTTACCTGCTGCTCTCTGTTTGAAAGAAGATTGACCTACATTACAAAATGAGATGCAGAATATATAGATGTTTCTTGGCACTTCTGACTACCAGTATGCAGGAAAGGATTTAGAGTTTTATCCGCAAGTTCCAAAACAGAGATTTCAGTGACCATTTCTTGATTTTTGCCTGTTTCCTGATTACTCTGGGAAGATGTGAACTACTGTACATGGGATGTCCTCCTCTCTCTCTCTCTCTCTCTCTCCTTTCCCTTTTATCTTCCTATTTCTCTCCTGTAAGGTCCAGACTTCTGCCAAGAAAGCCAAAGAGGAACAAATGGTCAAGGGTAAAGGATCAAAGGAAGAATATGAAAGCAAAAAAGAGTTTAGTAAAAACAGCTCTGGCCTTGGAGTCCAGAAAATTGAGCTTTCATCTGGGCTCCAGCACCAAACAACAGTAATAATTTGGAATAATAATAGCACTTACTGCTTATTGGGCATTTACTCTTGGCAGGCCTTATTTGAAGCACTTTATATTTAACCTGCCCAGTTCAATGAGGTGGGTGTAGTTACAGTGCCTAGATTGCCGATGACCTCCTGAAGGTCACTTAGGTCCCGGAGGCCAGGCTGGAATTCAGACCAACCTGGAGGCATATGATCATGACACTGTACCATCTCCTTAGTGCAATAGGTCATGATTTATTTAGATTCCCTAGAATACTGTGAAACAAGAGTGGCTTAGTGGACCTCTTCCAGATCTTTCTTCAATCAAAATGAGTCCTAGCATTATCTTTCACTCACCTTTCTTCCAGACTTAACACAAAAATGGGGTACCTACCGCTACTTGACACTGCTGATGGACATTTCAAACCCCTTAGTCTGCTTTCTGTGTCTGTAACAAGTACCTGAGATAATTGACTTATTTTGGCTCATAGTTTTAGTGGTTATAGTCCATGGCTGGTCAGCTCCGTTGATTTTGGAGTTTTGGAGAAAAATTCCCTCAGCTCAGCTGGTGTTTGTCCCTGTGGTCTCAGCTATCCTGGTGTCATGAAAGCCTTCCACACGCTTCCTGCTTGGAAGGAGCAAGGAGAATGCAACTTTCCTGGGCTCTTGGTCTGCTGGTAAACTCGCGGCTAGGGAAGCCTGCTCACCCTGAACTTGGGCCTTCCCTCCTGTGCCCTGTGCTCCTAAGAAACACGCAGACTCACCCTCCTAAGGGTCTCATGAACCTCTGATCACCTTGGGGTGATTTTTTGGTTTTAAAAGTCCTCACTGTCTTTCACTGGGTCTGCTAAACTTTTCTCAGTATGTTTACCCCATGCCTCCCAAGGAGCTCTCTCCCTATCTCCAGATCCCAGCTTAAATGTGATTTCTCCATGGCAGCTCTGATGACCTCTCAAACTACTTTAACACTCCCAGATGTTTTTGTGTTTTTTTTCTCCCCCAGTACTGGAGATTAAACCCAGGAGGAGTGCTCTACCACCGAGCCACATCTCCAGTCCTTTTAATTTTTTTGAATTTTAAACTGGGTTTTCTTAAATTGTAGAGTGGCCTCAAACTTGTGACCTCCCCCTGCTACAGCCCTCCTGTCTCAGCCTCCTGATTCTCTGGGACTGTACCACAGCAACCAGCTATATTTTGTAATTATACCAACTTCCGTGATCATTTGATTAATGTATCATACAATGTTTTCATTCAACAAATGTTTTTAAGTGCCTGTGTGTGCCAGGAAGTGTTCTATTTGCTGGGATGCAATGAGGAGCAAAACAGAATTGGCTCATCTCCTTGTGGAGCGTGGAGTCCAGTGGGAAATAAACAAATATAAATACATTTGAAATCTGCTGTAGGTGAAGTAAAGGAAGTGAAGCAGGTGCCATGACATAGATTGAAGGAAGGACCTCAGCAGAAAGAGTGATGGTTAAGGTCATCTTGAAGGTCAGAAGAGAGAAAGGAGCAGCCCACAGGAAGAGCCCAGAAAAGAGAGGGAGGCATGAGGAAGGTAGACACCTGGGCATCAGGGAACTGATGGCAGCTGCATGGAGGGAGGGCGGGGGAGGAGGGGAGACAGATGCTAGATGAGGACAGACGGACAGGGCCAGAGCATGGCCAGAGCATGCAGTGAATGACATGGAGCTGGGCCCATGCAGCTGAGGCAGCAGGAGAGGGAGAGTCGAGGGTTGCCGACGTGGATGTCAGAGGTGGACACCACATTCCATCAGTAGTCAGAATGTCATGGGTGGGAAGGTAAGTGGGGGCTGAGGAATTACAAGCTTGCATCTAAAAAAGGAAGAATAAAATCCTGCTTCCGTAAAGAGAAGTGTGGGCTGTGCAGAACAGAAACGTTGAGTGGATGGAGAGAGAAAAGAAAGGCTAAGGGAGGAATCGAAGTTGGTTTTCCTGAATTAATTAATTGCTTGATCAATTGATTAAAATTCAGATGGAGAATGTAGACCATGTTTACAGGCTGTGGAGCTGACTCAGGGGGGAGAGATTTACAATGTTCAGAGAAGCAGCAAACAGAGAGTCAAATCCTTGAGAAGATAAGATGGATCCAAAACAGATGAAGAGAGAAGACTTTTATAGTCTGAAAACTGCCTCGTTAATTTTTAACTCTTTAGTCTATAAAACTGCAAATATGAAAAAGTAGAGAAAAAAATATGATGAAATTCCATGCCGCAGTCTGGCTGGGCACAAATCACAAGTCACTGAAGCAGGAACAAACTTTATTTCTGAACTTCACCAGCACACTCCACACACGCTCCTCGGGAACTCTCCCAAACGCCACCCACGCAGCTCCTCCAGGAACCACCAACGGGAAATCCCTCCTCTGGCACTTCCCCAACCAATGGGAACTCTCCAGGAATCCCCGCGAGAACTCCAAAGTAGCAGGCCGAGGCGGATAGCAGGGATCTAATACACAGCTTAACATAACCATTATCATCTCAATGGCCTGCTGGCGTCACCTCTCAACCACTCCATTCTGGCAAAAATGCCATGCATCATTCGGACTCGGCTATGGCTCTCACCACATGTACTCGTCACCCCAGCCAGCTTCAACTCATGACCAATCTCATTTGCTCTATAATCCTGCCCAATCCATCATCCCTAAATGATGATGGTGATGATGGTGATGATGATGATGATGATGATGATGATGATTTCTGGTGCTGGGTATTGAACCCAGGGTCTTGTGCATGCAAAACATACGCTCTACCACTGAGTTACACCCTCAGCTGCAGCCCTGAATTATTTGGAAACAATCCAACTTTCTATAAATTTTCTTTCACAAATAATTTAGGTAGTATTTCTTAAAATAAGGACTTTAAAAAATATGCCAAAACTTTTATCAACTTAAAAATCACCAGTTTATTGACATTGCCAAGCATCTAGTCAGTGCACAAATTTCCCTGACTGTCCCTTACATGTGTGTGTGTTTGTTTTGTGTTTCAACAGCTGACTCGTTCAAAGTAAAACCAAAACCTGGTCTTCATGTTGAGTTTGGCTCTAAGGTGTTTTTAAGGGAAATTCCTCTCTTCTTTTTGACATATGTGGAAGAAACCAGATCTTTTGTCCTATAGAATTTCTCACATTCTGGATTTTGCTGAGTGTACAAGTGAGGTGTCATTTAACACCTTTTTCCTCTCACTGAGACTTTCCTAAACTGTTAGTTTATATTTTACAGCTAAGGGCTTGATCAGATTTAGGTCTGTTTTTTCCTTTGGAGCAGAAGGAGGTGAGATTACCTCCCAGGTGGTGCTATGTCTCAGGAGGTATATTATTGTCAGGCTGTCCTGTGTCTCGAGATGTTAATATCCATCATGAGATACAAGTTTTTAGTTTGGTAGAAAGAACAAGTTCAAGAGCTCTGTTGTACGATGTGGTACCTATGGCTATCAAGGAGACAGACCTGTTTAACCTGACTGTACAATGTATAGTATTCTTGAAAATTGCTAAAAGAATAGATTTTAAGTGTTCACATCAAAATGATGTGTGAAGTAAAGCATATGCTAAATAGTTCGATTTAACCATTTCACAATGCATACTTACTTTATAATGATGTGTGGCACATGATAAACAAAAACAATTTTATTTGTCAGTTAAAACAACACAAATTGTGGGTGGAATGACGGGGTGGGGAGAGAGATGGGCAGAGTTTGATTGATGGGTTCCAGCTGTAGTTAAGAGTAAGAAATTCTAGTGTGCAATTATTACACAGTAAGGTGACAATAGTGTCACAAAAAGCTAGATGAAAGGATTTGGGAACTTATCACCATAGAGAAATGATAAATGTTTGAGGAGATTGATATGTTTAACCTGATTCCATAATGTACACATGTATTGAAACATCAGTGGTACCCCATTTATATATACAACTTTTGTATTTTGATGTACCAGCTAAACTAATTTAATTAAATAATTAGTAAATAAATTAAATGACGGATCAGGTTTTGTATTGTCAGCCTGCTCTTGTCAATACAAAGTTCTTCATCATCTTTTTACTAAATGGTTTGGCCTGTTAGTGTTGGCCAGTTCCCAGATCCATCATTTCATTGGGAATCACAAAATAATACTATTACAATTCTAACATCCTGCATTGGGTTGGATTATGTCTCCTCAAAATTCATAGGTGGAGATTTCAGCCTCCAGTACGTCAGAACAGGACGTTATTTGGAAATAGGCTTGCTGCCAATGGAATTGCTTAAGATGAGGTTCTACTTCTCCAGTGTGAATGGTGTCTTTTATGAAACAGGGAGATTTGGGCACAGGGACAGACACATTATTCCACAGGGAGAAAGCCGTGGGAAGAACTAGGCTGCCATAAGCCATGGAAACTTCCAGAAGTTAGGAGGGAAGCTTGGAGCAGATCCTTCCTTGCCTTGCACCTTCTGAGAAAGCACAGCAGTGCAGGCTCCTCTGTCTCACACTCCCAGCCCAGAACCAAGCAAGAGGCGATTTCTGCCGAGGCCACTCAGCTTGTGGTTCCTTGTTACAGCCACCCTAGGAAGCCAGTGCTTATCTCTGCTTCAGTTTGGGATGAGAATCTGAGAGAGACGGGAGAGAGATTTTCCTCACCAACTCCTTGTTCTTCTGAGATGCATTTCAAACAGGAAACACAGGGAACAGACTCGGTTCCTCCCTGTATTTTCTAGTGTTGGGAATGTGGGATGGTTCTCTGGCATCCTCTCAAGGTGACTGCAGAGGTTTTTGTAAATTTAATATTATTAAAATCATACAGCTTTTAAGGGTTGGGGTTGTGGCTCAGTGGCAGAGTGCTTGCCTCACACATGTGAGGTACTGGGTTCGATCCTCAGCACCACATAAAAATAAAGAAGCAAAATAAAGATATTGGGTCAATGTATAACTAAAAAAAATTTTTTTTAATCATATGGCTTTTAAATGTTTGTTTTATCTCAGTCCAGTGTAGTTATTCATCTTTTTGATGATGATGGCTTCATCCTTCCAGAAGCCTGACAGTTCAGTAGTTTGAGGACTGTTTTACTTTTGGGAACAATAATAAATCTCTGGTTCTTCTGGCTCCAGATATGTAAACTGCCATTTCTGCAAGACTTCCTGCTCTTCTCAGTGAGAGATGATCTTGGAGGACCACAGTCTGGGGGTCAGGGATACTGTGAGATGCCAAGGTAGTTACTGTTTCTAGACCTTTGTAGCGGAGAGAGCTAGAAAAAAATATCTAAGAGAAAATACATTATGACTTTACTGTATGTCTTTTCTTTCATGTTGAAAATTTTTGTTTTTAGACATTAACTTTATCACAAATTATTTGGTTTATCTTACTGTGTCTGTGCTATAATTGTATTATACATATAGTTAAAATACAGAAGTTATATTATATATATATATATATATATATGTAATATATTATACATGTATGAAATAGCTCCAAAATAAAAACACCAACTGTGATAGTAATAGTAATAATAACGTTTGTAATAACTAAAATTATTATTACTAACAATAGTATTTTTGTAAACAATTTTAGACTCTTTTAGTCCTTGGGGTATACAGTCTAATGACTAGGTTATAAGGTCATCTGACCTAATTCCTCTGAGTTTCCATCAGTATTTTTATAATGCAGGATTCTCCATTGTGCAGACCTGACTAATCCATATCTCTGCAACTAATGCCCTAGTGACAGATATCTGGGTTGTTTTTCTAGTCTTTGGCTGTCATAAATGGCACAATAATAAATATCCCTGTACACCTATCTTACTGTTTTTGCCTGCTTATCTTAGGGGAGCCTTCCTAGGAGTGGGATTGCTAAGTCAGAGTTAAATTCATATGGAATTTGCTCAATAAATTGCCACATTCTCCTCCACAGGACAACGGAGCTGGCCCCGTTTGCATTCCTGCCCTCAGCGCCTGAAAATGCCTGATGTCCTACACCCTCCCCGGAAGAGCAGGCTGTGAAACTCCTAGATGTTTGCCAATATGACAGGTGAAATGGTATTTTTATTTAATTCTAATTTGCATGTCCTTTATTTGTTTTCAAGACATAAAGGAGGGAGAAGGTGGGTGGAAATGTGGATATGTTCATAGATTCGGTGTTTTGGAAGTTATTTCCCTTCTCCACTGAGCTCCGGGAAGGCAGGACAGTAGCTATTCACATGGAGATGGCACTCATCAGTGTTCGATGAATGAATGAATGAATGAATGAAAGAAGGACAGGAACACCCCTTTCCGCCCATTTCCTAAGTCTGCTCGGGTCTAGCCAACCCAGTTCTCTCTGACTCAGACCTTAGAAGTAGAAGAGCCATTTGGAAACCTCCAGTTAGATGATGCATTTAAGGAAAAGTCATCAGAGGGGCTCCCTTAATGCCATGTCCTTGAGATGAATGAGTTGTGCCCGTGCAACTGAGGGTGGGGTCGGGCTGGGGTACAGCAAGACCATGTCCCCTCTTATTGACCCTTCTGGGAAGGCTAGCTCAGCCAGGCCAGCATTAGAAACATTACACAGGACCCATGGGGACAAGCTCTGTGTGAGTCCCCTCCCCCTCCCTCCATCTCTCCCAGACTCCAACTCCCAGGGCTGACAGCAACTTCAGGCTCATCAAGGCTGAGTTCCATGGCTCCCCACACTCTTCTCGCAGCTGAGTAGCCATCTGAGCTCCCCGGCTTGCAGGGCTGGTCTTGCTAGGTGAGTACGTCGAAGTCTAGGGCCTCTTGGACTCACAGCCCTTCTCAAATTCTTTTCTGCTCTCTACATTTTATCTTCTCCCCTCAAAAAAAATTTCCTTTTCCCCTTTCTTCAATGAAATGGCCTCTCACATGGAAGCTCACTCGGAAGCTTCTGCCCCTTCTTCTACTTCTAGGAAGCCTCCGTCCTTTGTGACCCAAGGCCAAGGTCACATTCCTTGATTACATCACAATTAAGAATTTCCATTTTTGTGATGAAATCATGAACTCGTAATTAAAAGGCAAATAACCGCTTAAAAATATATCTAAAAAGTCAAAACCTGACGTAGTTAAAATACTTAAATGATACAAGGAACTTTTGCAAATTAATTTATAAAAGCAACACAAGAACCCTAATAGATAAATGGGCAAAGACTCTGAATAGTTCATGAGATGAGAAACTCAAAATAATAAACAAAGGAAGAAAGGCTCGGACTCATTTAATTGGAGATATAAAATAAGAACTATGATGAATTATGGGATAGTTTAGATCTCAAACCTCCCAATCACCCATATGTTAGAGGCTTGATCCCCAGCCTGTGACACTACCAGGAGGTGGTGGGATCTTCAGGAAGAAGGGTCTCATCGAAGGAAGTGAGGTCATTGAAGACATGCCCTTGAACGGGGCTGTGGTCCCTTCCTCTCTCCCCTTTGCTTCTTGGTTGCCTTGGGGCAAGCAGTCATCCTCTACCATGTGCTCCTGCCGTGGTGTACTGTGCCACCACAGGCCCAAAGCAATGGAACCAAGTGACCAGAATGAAACTTGGAAACCACAAACCAAAATAAACCTTTCCTCTTTTTAAGCTTATTATTTCAGGTATTTTGTCACAGCAGTGGAAAGCTAACTAACACAAATGGTGAGTTACTACCTGTTGTGGTTTAGCTATTAGTGTCCCCACAAAGCTCATGTGTGAGACAAAGCAAGAAACTTTAGAGGAGAAATGATTGAGTTAAGACAGCCTTAACCCAATCCATGAATTAATCCCCTGATGGGATTAACTGAGTGGTAAATGAAGGTGGGTAGGGTGTGGCTGGAGGAGGTGGGTCATTGGGGGGTGTGGCTTTTGGGTATATATTTGGTATCTGGTAAGTGGAGTCTCTTTCTGCTTTCTGATCATCAGATGAACTGCTTTCCTCCACCACACTCTTCTGCCATGATGTTCATCCTCACCTTGAGCCCCAAGGAATGGAACTACAGACTGAGACCTCTGTAACTGTGAGCCCCCAAATAAACTGTTCCTCCACTAATTGTTTTTGTCAGTTCTTTTAGTCACAGCAGCAAAAAAGCTGAGAAAAATACTACCTGACAGATTTGGTAAAGATTAGAAATTTAGGAAATTTCAGGTCACATAATAGGGCCTTTGTGTGATGCTGGTGGGAGTGTAGATGGGCAGTCTTTCTTCAGAGCAATAAGGTGGTACTTAGTCAAATGCATTTACCCCAGGATCAGGAAATCTCATTCCTGGGAATGCCATTGGAGAAATTCTCAAGCTGGTCTCTGAGGGAAGATACATGGAAATGCTTGAGGCAGTCTTGTTAACGGGAACTGAGAGTTGGAGGCACTCTGAGTGTTCATTGTTGAGGGAATAGATACATGAAGGAACTGTGGTGTGGAGTACGATGCAGCACTGAAAAGCCAAGAAACAGAGATAAAGTCAGTTTTCATTATATACAGTAGTTCTGTTCTTTTAAGTCTCACGAATACTGAATCACTGCTTCTAGGGGATATACAAGTAAGGTTTTTGTGATCCTCTGGTCACAGTGTTTTTGCCAACTGATTAATACATAACCTTGTTTCATGTGTGTTTCTGTTTAAAGACAACTTATCTAATCCATATTGCTGATTGACTGACATTGGATTGGTGGCCCACAGCACTATAATTCTGACCAGAGCTTGTCTAGTGCATGGATATTCCCTTCAATCACATCACAGCCTTCCAACACTTTTGGACATTCGTCAGCTTCGGCACTATGCTTGGGGGCCATTTTAAGCAGTGACATTTCTAAGAAAAAAGCACTAAAATGGGAAACATGGCACTAGACAGATTCAAAAAGGACACTGGTTTCTACCTCTGCTGAACCCTGGCGTAGCAGGTGACTCAAGGTTTTCCCTGCTCCATGTGTGTCTGCAAGTGACCATGGAAAGTGCCACAAGTGTTGATCTGGGGGCTACTGATAAGTTTTAGTGAGTAGGTCAAATCACAAATACAGAATCTGTGAATGATGAGGATGGGCCGGACACTCATAAACCTGGTTGGTTCTTCAAACATAGAATTGAATAGGGAAAAAAAAATAAAAGCAAGAAAGAATCAGATACCTAGCACAAGACCATTGATGTCAAAATGTGCACAAAGCAACCACAGACACTTTCAACCACCCATCCAAATGGAAGGATGCTATCAAGCCCGTTAAGAGGGCTGCCTCCCGGGTGTGGGTTGATAATGAAAAGGAATAAATGATTGACAGGCGCCAGTGGGTTCTGAGTGGGGGAACTGAGCTCCTGCCTCCACACGCACAGGTCTGGGCTGACCACCCTGGCCCCTGTTCCCACCTGCCCTGGCTCTTCTCTCTCTGTGCTCTTGTTCCCAACTCTCTGCTGTCTCCCAGCTCTGTGGACTCTCCCTTCTCCAGGCTGAGATTCTTGAAGGCCGGAACTCTGATTTACCTCTGTGCTAGAGTTTGGATCTTGAATGTCCCCCAAGCTCCTGTATTAGAGATTTCGTTCCCAGCCCCTGTGGCTCTGAGGAGGTGGCGGAACCGTTAGGAGCTGGGGTCTACTGGGAGGAAGGAAGACCTGGAGGCGTCCCTTGACTGGGATGTTAGGACTCGGGCCTCCTCCTGGCGTTCTTCTTTTGCTCCCCAGCACCATGAGGAGAGCAGCTTCTTCCACACACCCCCATGGTGTGCTCCCTCCCACGGGCCCAGAAGCAATGGGCCAATCATCTGTGGACCAAACCCTTCAAAACCAGGAGCCAAACACACCTGTCCTCCTTTTAAGTCTGTCTCAGGTATTTTGTGCAGTCATGCAAAGCTGATTAGCAGACTCTGAACACCACAGCTTGAGCACAGTTCCTGGCATATTTAATGATCTCCTTGTCTTTTATTTACTTATACCCTATCTGACTTCAAAGAGGATCGGCGATCATTACCAATCAGGGCTTTGCTGAATCCATTTGCTCAAGGAAAAAGGCTTGCACAGGCAAATGAGCAAGTGAACAGGTGATTCCCACACCTCTCCCATCACACCCTGAACTCCACAGGATAACCCCTAATAGTAAAAGGGTGCATCCAGCTGGGTCACTGTGGTGCAAGCCTATAACCCCAGCAGCTTGGGAGGCCGAGGCAGGAGGATCACAAGTGCAAAGCCAGCCTCAACTTAGCAAGGCTCTAAGTAACTTAGCGAGACCTTGTCTTTAAATAAAATTTAAAAAGGGCCCGGGATGTGGCTCAGTAGTTAAGTGTCCCTGGGTTCAATCCCAAGTACAAAAAAAAAAAAATGTCGGGGGGCTTGTCCAGAGCAGAGCACAAGATGCTCTGTCTCCCTTGAACTTGGCCCTGAAGAACTGATAATACAAACTAGCGCTGTGTTTGCTCTTTGAACAACTGCTGATGACTCACATTCTGATTATCATAAACCAAACTGCCCACTGCTCTAAATCATTGATTCAGAATGTCTTGAATGGGTTCGAATCTAGTTTCTGTCCAATGTAATGTACTGCCCATTTCTCTCAGTTCTGTGTCACCTAAGAATACCTCCAATTACCTTAAATTGTTGATAAAGCTCAGGGTAACAGAACAAGCCCCCATGATGATGGGCCATCTCTCACCCCTAAGAATGCGCCTGTGAATTCTTGGAGGCAAGTTGCACCCATCTCCTGGCGTTTAGATTGATTTGCTCTTTCTCTTTCTCTATTTTTCATTTCTCCTCAAAAATCCTTGACTACTTCCCAAAGAGAATCTCGTAAAATATCTGCCTCCAGGGTTCAGGATGTGGCAAAGGGGTAGAGCATTTACCTGGACCAGGATTAGATCCAAGCACTTAAAACAAAAACGAAAAATCCAAAAAGGAAAACAAAAACACTCCCTGAAATCCAGATCTGCTTTGTCCATGCCAATGCCCAGATCTCAGCATGACGTTGGTCACTGAGCTGCAGAGGTGGGAGCACGTGTTAGATGTCCTTGTAACCTTGGTATTTCACAGAGGAGGAAAAGGATATGGAGAGTACAGTCATCCCTCAGTAGCTACAGGATGTCGGTTCCAGGACCCCTGTGGATACTAAGGCTCAAGGATGCTCAAGACCCTTGTATAAAACGGTGGAATATTTGTATACACCCTACCCACATCCTCCCACACACTTCAAATCATCTCTGGATTACTTATAATATCAGTACAATGTAAATGATATGCAAATAGTTATGATGTGATATTGTCTAAGGAATAATGACAAGAAACAAGGCTGTACCTGGCAGTAGTACAGATGCAATTTTGGTGTCAACATACCTTATATACAAACAGAGATATGATAAATTGTGGTATAAAGGTGTATTAAGAATTGTAATGCAAAAAAAAGAGAGCTCATGTATAATGGCATAATTTGGCATGTACATACTTTATATACAGAGTTACGAAAAATTGTGCTGTGAATGGATAATTATGAATGTAATGCATTTCACTATTTTCATGTATGTAAGAAATAAAAAATAAATAAATAAAATTCTCTTTAAAATCTGAGGTTGGTTGAATTCACAGATACAGAGCCAACAGATCAGGAGAACCCCCTGCACTCTAAATGATTCCTCACCCAAATGCTCACCTGCACAATCACACTTCCAGGCCAGGCATGTGATCAGTGACCCTGTGTCAACTTGAACCTGGGCTCCTGACCCCACGCACAGGGGTCTTTACAAAGTGTCCTTCCACTTCAAGAGAGACCATGCTGACTCCCGGTGACTGCCTCTTGTTTTGCTCACCATCTGTTAAATAAATCTGCTCGAGAATGTTATTGGGGCTTCATGTAACTTGGAGAAAATTGAAACCCAGAGAGCATCCAGGGCTTTAAAATAAGCCAAGCCTCTGGGGCAGAGATATTCATTCCAGAACCCAGAAACCACCTGTGTATCACCCCGGAAATACTGTGGGCAAGCTTTTTGTTTTGCTTTGCTTTTAGAGTTTTATTTTATTTTGTGTTTTTTCCCCCACATCTTTATTGGTGCCTTAGAGTTGTACATACTGGTGGAATTTGGTGTTACACATCCATACCTGCACACAATCTAACAATATAATTTGGCCCATATCATTCCCCAATATTTCCCCTCTCCTTCTCCTCCTTCCCCTCCTGGTCTCCCTTCGATTTTTATGAGAGACCCCAACACCTTTCTTTTCCTTGTTCCTCTCTAGCTTCCATGTCTGTGAGAAAACAAGACCCTTGACCTGCTGAGTTTGGCTTATTTCATTTAACACAATGTTCTCAAACGACATGATTTCATTTTCTTTATGGCTGTGGGCAGGCTTTTTGGAATGTCTGCAAAGGATCCTGGAGAAGAATGGAACTGAGTAGACTTCTTTGAGGAATGGAAAAAGCTTTTGATAGAAAGAAATTGTCTTAAAATTGAGGAAATTGGAGCTGCGGTCCAGAATTGGGAACACAGGCAGGATATTCTGGACAAGGCTTTTTCCATTACAAGTAACAAAGGAATGATTTTAGCTCACCTAAGTGTCCAGGCTGGGGTTCATCAGGACAGCTGGGTCTGGAGGAGACATTACAGGGACATTTTTTTTTCCATCTCTCAACTCAACCCATCATGCAGACCCTCCCTTCTCAGGAAGGCATCCCAGAGGTGGATAACAGCATCTCCCACAGTCCTACTGGGGAAAGAGTGCCTTTTTCCCAATAATTCCAAAAATGTCCCAGAGAACACTCTCATGGATTCTCCTGAAGAGCAGATTTAGTGATTTAGCAAATCAAAACTCCGGATGTCCCGTTACATTGAATTTCACATAAACAACACATAATTTCTTAGTTCTGAGTGTGTCTCATGCAATGTTTGGGACGTATGAGACACTATTTAGCTAAATTCTGAATTTAAATATGGCATAGATCAGCATCCTGTATTTTATCTGGCAATGCATCCCCACACCACTCTATGTGGCTAGGCAGATGGGGAGCTTAACTGGAGCCCAGAGTGAGGTCAGCCCTCCCCAATCCATCCCATGGACAGGGAATAAGAAGTGAGTGGGTCACCAATCCAGTATGGTCGTGCATGGCTTAATGATGGAGAAAATGCCTTATTAGGTGAGTTCATCATTGTACAAGCTTGATAGGGGGTGCTTACACAAAAGACAACGGACTACCTTAGTCACTCCATGTGGCCTCTATGTGCAATCCAGAGACTCAGTAAACACAAGATGCATGAAGCTGCTGCTGGCAGATCACATCACATTGTTTTACCTATGAAAATGATATCCTTAGGCCGTGGGAATTTTTCAGCTCCATTCAAATCTTATACCATAGTATAGTGGTCAGTCATTGATGGAGACATCTGTGTATGTATGACCCATCTGCATGTGTACAGAGAAACTCAGTGTTGTATACAGATAAAACAGATACCCACTGCAACTTATTCCATGGGCAGCAAGGTAAAAGTGATTCATTCTTCCCTGTTACCCCACACCCAGTAGTACTGAGACTCTCCCAGCTGCTTTATCTGGGTCTCAAGTCACATGGCCACTAGTCTGCAGACTCTTAGAGAAAAGACATGTGTTTCTTGTTAACCATGGCAATCCTGCCCATAGTAGAAACTCAATTAAAAATTGTTGACTGACTGAATGAAACACTATATGTACTTTATATTTCCTTCCTGGGCCAATTTAATTATTCCTACTAGATGAGATTCCTCAAAAGAGACCTTCAAAATGTTTTTAACGTGAACAATGTTGATAACAATAGCAAGGCTAACGTGCTGAGCTTCTCTGGCACAGCTTACCTCTGGCTCTCTTGAAATGTTCTTTGAGAAGCTCATAAATTCCAACTGATAATATCTCAGAAAGAAGATGAGTGTTATTCTCCCAGTTTACATATACACCAGAGGTTGGACCATTCCATCAAGACCACGAATAGAGTAGGTGGGATCTGGCAGCTTGGGACCCCCACTTTGGGCTGGTTCACCAGCTGAGATCTCTTGTGTTTTGAGGAATCACAACACTTGTTCTCTGAATGCCACATTTCAGCTGAGAGAAAGGTGAATAATTCCTGTGGAAAGTTGAAATACGTGGACTTTTTTTGTTTCAGGCAAAATGCTAAGCTGAGTGTTCTACTGAAAGAAATCTTTTCTGAAGACGGGTTTCAGAATGAAGAAAGAGGAGCTGGAGGAGAAGTCAGCAGACTTTGGGTTCAGCCCTGGCCCTACCTGTCATCCCAGGTCCCCTCAGGAGACAGACAGAGTAAAGGCTGTTCACCTGCTGACAGCAGAGAGCCCACGGTTTCTCTGAAGCCACACAAAGAGCCCTGTCTGAGGGACACCTGTCACACTATGTTTGCTTGCAGTGTTGAACCTTGGTTACAATGATTCTTTGACAAAAGGAAATAAAATGTCTGGAGGGAAAGTCTTCTTGTTCTGATTCATCCCAAAACTTCATATGGGCCCCAAAGCCTTCTCTGTCCTAATAAGGAAGGTGTTATTAACTCCGTTTTCCCAGAGGAAATTTTGACTCAGTAATTACCTACCCAAAGTGAAACAGAGTAACTGTTAGAGTTGGGATTTGAAGCCTGAAGATCGGACTCCAAAACCCCTGAGCTCTTGCTGTGACACCAGCCTGCTTCTCCAGGGGACCTGAGGAGGGAGTGAGATGGTGGTGTTAACATGGCAGGTACCCCTTAGGGAATTGTTAAGATTCACCTTTACACAGGAAAACTAATCTGAACAATGAGCTTTTCTGGTGGAAGACAAGTTGGTATGCAAACATGGCCTTTGAAAAGTACCCCACGCTGGAAGGTAGCCATGACAGGAGATCACGCAATGAGCATGAGGAGGACAGAGAGAACAGGCGCCATAACTGAATCAGATAATGCTGACAGGGAGAGGATTCATGGCCATGGCTGAGAGGATACATGAAGTCCACATCTGAGGCAGTTGTGGGACCAAGGAGATCCCATTTCCTTGGAGAAAATAAAGGTCTTAGGTGAAAATTGTATAGGTTTTGAGCTGCCCATGGTGGTCTCTCCTCCAGGCTGCTTTTGTTCCTGATCCAGGGTTCTGGACCCCACACACCCTGCTCAGCATAGGGGTGCTCTCTGCTATTCCCTAAGTGATTCCAGCCCAAGTTGATCCTCAGCTTCCAAGTTGAAGAGGTTATGGCATGGGCCAGCCACCACACCCAGCACAAATTGTTCTTTCTAGGTGTGTCTATAAGGGTGTTTCCAGAAGAGATTAGCTTTGGAATTGGAAGATTGATGGGGAAAAAAAATCCAGCCTCACCAATGTGGGGTAGCCTCATCCAGCCTGTTGATGACACCTAATAGCCCAAGTGTGGAGAAGGGCAAATTCCCTCCTTTCCTGGAGCTGAGACATCCATCTTCTCCCACCTTTGGGCATCTAAGCTCCTGGGTCTTAGGTATTCCAACTCTGGGATGTATACTCAGCACTCCTGCCCCAGGTTCTCAGGCCTTCAACTTCAGACTGGTTTGGCTACACAGCCTTCAGATTCAGACAAACGATACCATCAACATCATTGCAGAGAATGGATTGCAGATGTCTTGGCCACCATAATTGCATTAGCCAACTCCCATAACAAATCTCCTTTCGTGTGTCTTCGCGTATCCTATGGACTCTGTTTCTCTAGAGAACCTTGATCAACCTTCTAGGCTGCCCTAGCAAAGGACCACAGACTGTGGTTAAATACAGACATTCATGCCCTCACAGTTCTGGAGGCTACAAGTCCAAGATGAGGTGCTGGTAGCATTGGTTTCTCCTGAGGCCCCTCCCCTGGTGTGACCCTGTGTGGTCCTGTCTCTGTACCTATCTGTGTCCTAATCTCATTTTATTACCAGGGTGATATTGGATTAGGACCTACCCTGATGACCTCCTTTAAACTTAATTGCCTCTTTAAAGGCCTTATCTTTAAATATAGTCACAATGACGTACTGGAGGTGAGGACTTCAACTTATGAATTGGGGAGGAGACACATAGCCCATAGCAAGGGCAAAAGCCACCTCTCCCCAGTAGAGGGTGACCCAAGAACTGGCCTCCCAAATACACTATCCAAGTAGAAGCTGAGTGTTTGCTACATACTGAGGACTCCTGCCCTGCTGGCCCTTCCTGGCACACCACTGCCCCCCACTTTCCAAGTTAGAAGTTATGGAGTGGCATCATGTAGTCAACGCCAAACACCCTCCTTCCCAACACCCCTCAACAGCCTGAAGGCCAGGTGCAGTCTTCTGTGCTTCCTGTGCTAATCCCAGGCAAGCTTCCCCAATTCCCAGTCCCGAAAGCCATAGACATGACACCTAAGCCCAGAAAATGACTAAAATGACTGGCTACCTCTGATTTTGGCCAGCAGTCACACACCTTAGCAGGCTGACCATCGCCTAAAAGAGACCACCAGGTGCTATGGTCTGAATTCAATGTGTCTCTCAGGTTCATGTGTTGGGAACTTAATCCCCAAATGCATACATTCATGGTATTGGGAGGGTTAGATGGAGTCACGATGGTGGGACCCCCGTGATAGGATTAGTGGCTTCACTAGCAAAGAAAAAGACCTGAACAAGCATACTTGTTCCGCTCATCATGTGAGGCCTTTGCCATGTTAAGATGCAGTAGAAAGGTCTCGTCAGGCACCAGCCCATTGATAATGGACTTCCCAGTCTCCAGATCTGCAAAAAATAAGTATCTTTTCTTTATAAATTATCCAGTCTGTGGTATTCTGTTATCACAACAGAAAACAGACTTAGGCGCCAGGACAAGGGGCAGAGCTATGAGCAGATCTGAGAATCACACATCGTTTGAGAGTAAAGCCCCAAGCTCAGCTGAGAGCAGACGGGATGAATGGCCAGTTCCCATGGACCAGGATCTTGTCAAGTCAGGGCCTGGCATAGAGTGGGCAGGTGATAAATGTCTGTGGAATAAAAAGCAGAGCTTTTTTCAAAGGAAATTAAGAAAACAGTTCTCATCTAAGATGCTCAATTTGTACAACAACAAAAGGGACCTACTTTGAATTTTTAAGGCCATTTTCAGGAAGCAGTTCAAGTTGGGGACAACAAGCCATACTGTCACAAATATATTCGGTGGCCTTAACCGCTCACTTGGGTAACTTATAGGAGCTGGAACATGTCAAGCCCTTCATGGCCTATGTTGATTTTTTTTTTCAAAGTCATTTTATATATATATATATATATATATATATATATATATATATATATATCACATACTATCTGTGTATATGTATTCTATGTGTGTGTATATAGTATGTATACACATACATATGTGCATGTGTATATGCACAGTGTGTGTGTGTGTGTGTGTGTGTGTGTGTGTGTGTGTGTGATGTGTGTTTCTTGGAAAAGAAGGCCAATTAGTGCCCTTTAGCCAACTCTTGGGAAAAGTACCAAAATAAAAATTTAGTGGCCAAATGATTTCATCTAAGCACACAACTGTGGAGATGTGGAGATACAGTGGCCAGGTAAAAAGAGCCATGAGCAAAGAATCCAGATATCTAAGTTCCACATCTCTTAGACCAACCAACTGAGTTACGGGGCAAGTAACGTAGCCTGTCTAAGTCTCATTTTCCTGGTCTATAAAATTACAAGGGTCGGAAGATGCGAGCTGTGTGGTGAGCCTCTATTGGTTTTACCCACAAGAAAGACCCCCTACAACTGGTTTCCACACATGCCTTCCCTCCCCCTTCCCAGCCTCTTCCCTCAAGGTCAAGAATGACGAGCAGCCAGTGACTGAGCACCTAGGCTGCACAGGATCATGCCACATGCTCAGAGGGACTTGCCAAGGACCCAAGGATAGGGACAGAAGGGAGATCCCTCACCAGAACCAGGAACATTATATTATTTATTTATTTTTTAATAGGATTTTTTTTTAGTTGTCAATGGACCTTTATTTTATTATTAATCTATATGCAGTGCTGAGAATCAAACCCAGAGCCTCACACCTGCTAGTCAAGTGCTCTCCCACTGAGCCACAACCCCAGCCCCTTAATTTTTCTTTTATTGGTTGTATTTTCTTTTGCTTAACTAAGACATAGTCTCTGCCCCTGTAGAGAACAGAAAAATGCCAGGAAAGAGACCTGCTGCAGGGTCCGTGGTGGAAGAGGTACAGACCTGCCTGGCACTCTTAATGTGTCCTTTCCCAACGTCACGGAGCAGGGAAGCTGCTTCCAGAACAAGCCCCTTGAAGTCTGTTCTTCTGTTTGGAGCTAAAATTCTTTAAACAATGGGGATGAAGCTGGGGCTCAGTGGTAGAGTGCTCACTTAGCACGAGCGAGGCCCTGGGTTCGAGCCTCAGCACCACATAAAAATGAATACAGACAATAAAGGTATTGGATCCAACTACAACTAAAAAAAAAAATGCTTTTTTTTTTTTAATTCTTTAGATAATTTCTGTGTTCAAGTAAAGAAGACCAGGGCTGCTGAGAGGAAAACAGACAAAAATTTGCAAATGGGTAGTGAGTGGGGCACTTTAATGACAAGGTGTGGAACTCTTAGGTGACAATGAGGCAAATATAAGGGACCAAAGGGGAGAGCAGCAAAAGAGCAAAAAGAGGCCGTGAGGGACATTTTGAGAAACAGGTACAGATGCCAGGCAGGCTGAGCCACCGGCAGTGTCTCTGCCACCAGTGAAATTTCCTGAGCAAATGAACAGTCCGTAAATTGTTAAAGCAAGTGACAGAAGGAGTAAGTGGGAACCCTGGGCTCACTCCAGACACTGTCGCCGGGGGAACTCCAGGGCAGGGGGAGACGCCTGGGGGTGGGTGAAGAGGGAACTCCAGCCTGCAGGCTCGGGCTGGGCCTCCAGGTGCCACGTCGGGAACAACCTCCTTTGTCATCAGCTCTGATGGGGCATGATTATTTTTTTTAAGTCTTGAAAGCACTATTTTTACCCTGAGCACATTTTTTTTTCCTTCCAAAGGAACAAAAGGATCACAACCCACATGCTCCTCAAACTGGCAGCCCTGGGAACAGGCAGGGCTCAGACTCACATATGGAGGGAGCTACCCCGCATTCCCGCCCCCTCCTCCGTCCCACAGAGAGAAGGCTACAGGAGTGCCAGGGCGTGGTGTTGTCACCCCTCCTGCAACAGGAGCAGAGACAGTGCGAGATGATGAATGACAGGGACATCCTGTCAGGTCTGGCCATTGACAAGTAGCATCTTAAGAATGAAGGGCTCCTCCTTCTTGGTGATCTCTCTCTCTCTCTCTCTCTCTCTCACACACACACACACACACACACACACACACAGACAGAGACAGAGAGAGAGACAGAGAGAGAGAAAGACAGAGAGAGAGAGACAGAGACAGAGACAGGGACAGAACAGAGAGAGCCTGGTAGCCTGATCTATTTTTCCACAAAGAAGTTCGGTCTTGCTGCTTCAGAGTTCGTATCTCTATGTCCCTTACAACTTCCAAGGCAGCTGATTAAGTATGATTGGGTCCTTCATCAGTTTAGGAAAGGTTTAGGAAACTTCCACTATCTTTTCTTTTCTTTCTTTTCCTCCAAATAACAAGTACTTAGGGATCACGCTCAGAGACACCAATGAGATGTTTTCTGTGCCCTCCCATGTGATGCCCTTAAAGCTCAAGAGTGGAAGTGCTTATCTGTGATGTATCTGTGAGAGAGGAGAGAGAGAGAGAGAGAGAGAGAGAGAGAGAGAGAGAGAGAGATTTATTTTATCTCCATTTTTTAAAGAAAGAAAAATCTGGTAAAAACCACACAACAGCTCCACAGTCTGCCTTAACTTTCTGAGTTTCTCTTAAAATGGAAAATATTAAGAGTATTACTCATACACTTATTTTAAAAATGGAAGGCAAGGGGAGAGCAGTGATTCATCCCCAACTCCTGAGACAAAGAGCAAACCAGTGTTAGAGTGACTTCTCTTGGGTCTTTGGAGTTGGACTGAAGTTTGAGGGCTTGGTGTCCCCTGGGAGAGGCTGTGGGCTGCACATGGTGCATCCCCCAGGCCCACTCTGACCTTATCTCCTTTTCAGAATCCGGGTCTCACTCCTCCCCCATCCTGACCCTCTCTCCATCTGGGCTCTTGGACTGAGCCCAGCCAAGAACTTGCACCTTCATGCTCCTAGGTGCCTGCGGCAGGCCATTCTGGAAGGTCCTCCCAAAGGTCACAGGAACCCTGGAGCCAGGAGGAGCACTGCAGCTACTTCCCCTCCCCCTCTGAAGGTCATGGTCCCCATCACTGCCTGGTGTCTTCCTGACACCAGCCCTGTTGCCCAGGAAATGATTTTTGCCCTTCAGTGGACTTGTGAACAGGGCCTGTGACGGAGTCCCGAGGCTTCCTGGTCCCCAAATCCACACCACACTTAAGAAACAGAAACAAAAATGGCACTGAAAATACATGGGCTGGGGGAGGGCCAGATATGGCTTAAAGAAAACTATTATGGGATATTTGCCATAGAGGAAATAATAAATCAAGGTAATGATCCTGCGAGTATTGCACCTGGCAACATTTTCCGTAAAGATAAGTCAGTTTCACCTTATAGAAGGATATTAAACAGATCTGTCAACCCCAGGCAAAGCAGGCTGGCTAAATAGACTGACAATTAATAGACAGCCCAGAAGATAAACAGCATTCTGAGAAGTCACTTAAAGGCTGGCATTTTTTTTTTAACTGGGGGTGTTTAGAAAAGAGCAGAGTTGAAGAATTAAGTACCAGATAAGAAGGGGGACTCCTGGGCTCCAGTCCCAGGCACCCATTCTGAATCAATGCCCCACCTCTTAGGGTGAGATCAAATGTGATAAATCCCTTTACCAGAAAATTACAACTTCCTCTTAAAAGCCCAGTTTTTAAAGGGTTAATCAGCTCTTTGGTATTTTTATTTTGTTTAAGTTGGGAGAACTTTCCAGACATCCCATAGAAAGGTTACATAGGAGGATTGAGTAACGTGATTTAAAACAGTCTCCTAGGAGCACACCGAGGCCATACACCCGAACCGCTTTCTTATTTGACATTTGTTCATAGCCCAAGGTTGAATATGCAGTCTAGGTTCAACCTCAAATTTGTCAGCACATTTGTCAACGGAGGTTTAGGTTTGGGAATGCTAATTAATTGAAGAGGAGGTTCTTTGTGATCATTTCTCGGTCTTGCAAGTGTTCTCCCTGAAGCAGGGAGTGCCATTCCCCGCCGGCCTGCTGTCCCCATCTTCCCATTGTTTAGCTGGATCCTCCTCTGCACCACAGCTCTGCCTGCCTGTTCCTTGGAGTGCTCTTGACCTGAAATCATTCGTTGTCACCACAGTGGTGAGAACGGTCTCCATGCCAACTCTGCAGGCTCTGTGGTCTCTGGGAGGGCCACCGAACACTGCGAAGGCCACAGCTGGGTCTTCATGCATCCGGGCCTTCTCCACCCCTTCCCCAGCAGCAGATGCCTGGCTGGCTTCCTTTGCTCTCTAGCACCCTTCTTTTAGGCAGACTTAGTTGTGAGTTGAGACAGGTTCCATCTGTCCCCATGTCCTCAGTCCCTGCTTTCCTTGCCTTCTCCAGGAGGCACACATTAGGCCTGAGTCTGGTCCAGAGGAAACAGTTCTCTTTTCCCTCCATTTATAAACTACCTAAAATGGAGGACAGACAACTGAGGTGTTGCAGGTACGTCACGTACTCTCCCACCCTCTTGACCTCTGCTCTCGCTCTGGGATTGGCTCCTTGTCCTAATTACCCTGCAGCCATATTGCTCTGCCCTGTGTCCTGACCCAAAGGCTGGGGCCAATCGTTCTCTGGAGTTGTTGCTAATCCAGCCTCCATGTTTTAGCCAGCTTTCTCCTGCTGTGACTTAAAGACCCAACCAGGAGGAACGTTTGTTTGAGGGTTCCCAGTTTCAGAGGTCTTAGTCCAGAGAAGGCCAGCTCCATTCCTCAGCGCTCGAGGCGAGGCTGACGATCCTGGTGGGAGAGTGTGGCGGAGGGAAGCAGCTCACATCGTGGTGATCAAGAAGCAGAGAGAGAGAGAGACTCCATTTGCCAGATACAAATCTATACCCCCAAAGCCAGGCCCCAACTACCATCGCCTCCAGCCACGCCCTAAAGTTCGGTTAATCCCATCCGGGATTAATTCACTGATGAGGCTAAAGCTATAAGCCAACCATTTCTCCTCCAAACCTTCTTGCAATGTCTCACATGTGAGCTTTTGGGGGACACTCCTGAGTGCGGAGTCTGTCTCCTGTCAGCACTTTGGACACTGTCCCAGGACAGCTCCAGTCTGCCCTACATCCAGGGACCTTGTTTGGGGCCCTGTCACTGTGCTCCCCCCGTTGAGGGGCTCCTTTTCATTATCTTGGAGTTCTAAGGCTACCTGTCAGAACTCCTCAAGGAGTGCCTTCTCCCTCTGCCCCGCTGGATGTCGGGGATTGGCCAGCTGGGGCAATGACAATCTCTGACCATCCGTATGGATATCACTTGTAAGAGCACATCCATGTCACCAGAGACTGAGTGGAAAGGGTCCAGACATCTGGCTGTTCGAAAGGCCAGGCTCCTGATACCATGAGACTGCTTCCAGATTTGTGCAATAGCAATAGACTGGGATGTTCCTGGACCAGGGAACAGAGGGCTGAAGATGTGGTCAACTGGCTAGCCCAGGCCATTTGCCCTGCTGGTATAAATGCGCTTCTTTCTTCTGCGGTTGGCATTCAGATTTGCGATGTAGTATGTCCTGATGCTGTTGAGCCCTTTCATTTCCACTCTTCATTAGAACATGTCTCCTTTCTCTCTATTGTGAGAGAGATAATATAGCAGTGCTCTCAATAACAGTGGGACAGGCACTGTTGTCCATGGCAACAAAGCTGCACCGGAATGCATTGCTTAGTCAATAGAGTGAGTGTGAATGGCGTGGATGTGGGCAGAAAAATGGAGAACTCTTTGCACCTGGGTGGCTGGGTGGACATGAGACCCCTGCAGGGTGTTCAGCAGGTCCCCTCTCCCTGGGGACCTGAATGTCTCCTCAAAAGCCTGGCTTGCATTCATAAAGAACCTAGGACAGACACCACATCTGCAATCATGATAGAGAAGAAAGAGAACAAGGAGTTGCTCAGTGTAGACAGACGTAGAATTTCTTGACTCGACAATGGTGTGAAAGTGATATGTATTCAGTGGGAACAATGACTTGAATTTTGGATTTAGATCTTTTCCTGGGCTAGTGATATGCTTGCTGTCTGATCTTCTTGTGATGCTGGGCGGAGGGGAACAACTAATGATCATGAAGGGAGACAACCAACGCCCACAGCATGCTGTGCTGCGGAGTTGGGTGTTTGGTAGGTTAGGTGCATGACATGCATTTTTTACTTACAATATTTTCAATTTACAGTGGGTTTATTGGGATTTGAACTCATCTTTAAGTTGAGGACCATCTGTATTCACTAGGTGCCAACTCAAGTTCTGCACCTGGGTACTTTCATATAATCACTTGACATTCTCAGAATGAGCTAAGCACCAATTTTACAGATGAGAAATCCAAGGCTCAAGGAGAAGTCAAGCAACTGGTCCGAGAATTGGAATTCTGACTGTGCATTTCTAACCCTGTGACCTGGGGCAGCCCAGAGAGTAACTGGGACAGGGACCAGGTCCATCCAACTCCGATGTCCGTGACACCCGGCTATGTCGTTAGCCAAGGTGTTTTTATGGGTATGACACATCACATCTTTTGTCCTTACCTCTCCTAAACTTCTAAGCAGTGTAGGGTTTCCAAAGAACCAGGCTTCAAAGCTAGTTCTCACTAAGAATGGGAGATATTTAGCCCAACTGACACCGTAACCTACATGCAGTGGAGCTTGGGGTAGCAGAGAGTCTAACAGCAAAGCCTTTGTAAAAGTAGAATTTTATTATAGAGACTTCTAATACTAGGTGTGGTCAAGAGAAAGTTTAAAGATAAGAGTTTGACACAGCCTGGGAGAACCTGGGGACAGAGTTCCACACAACAGGGGCCAGAGCACTGTTCCAGATCTCCCTTCCCTAGCATTCAGCGGATGGCTTCCCTGAGGGTATTTGCAGGAGCTACACAGGAGAATGTTCTCCTACAGTGCCTGGGCACCTTGGTTCAATGCAAAAGCAATTAGAAACGTCAAGATCAAGAGCAGTAGGAAGGCAATGGATTCCTGCTACCTTAAGGTCTCAACTTCACTCACTTTCAGGCACAGCCCATGAAAAGTTGACTTTTATACCTGGAAGGCCCAGGCTGGGTGAGTCTGGGTGGACAGAGATGCTGACGACACAAGTTAGCTGCAGAACCCAGAGGTCTGGGGCAAGAAGAGACTCAACACTGGGGTTTCTCAGACGACTCCAAGACAGTGAGAGAATGGGAGCTAACTGCACACTCACACGGGGGCTGTGATCATATTGGGGAACATCTACAGTTCCTTCCATACCGAGGCTTCAGTTCTTAACTAGTCCATTACAGGATACAGTAGTGAAGTGAACACAAACTTTAAAAGTCAACAGGCTTGCTAGATGGGCGCAGTGGCACACACCTGGAATCCCAGCAGCTCAGGAGGCTGAGGCAGGAGGATCGCAAATTCAAAGTCAGCCACAGCAACTTAGTGAGGCCCTAAGCAACATAGTGAGACCCTGTCTCAAAATTTAAAAAAAAATATTAAAAAGGGCCAGAGATGTGGCTCAGTAGTTAAGAATCTCTGGGTTCAATCCAGTACCAATATAATAATAATAATAATAATAATAATAATGAGGAGGAGGAGGAGGAGGAGGAGGAGGAGGAGGAGGAGGAGGTCATTATACTTGAGCTGGGCAAAGTGGCACATGTCTATAGTCCCAACTACTTGAGAAGCTGAGGCAGGAGGGTCACTTGAGCCTAGGAGTTCCAGGTCAGCCTGGATAATCTAATAAGACTCCCTTCTAAAAAAAAAAAAAAAAAAAAAAGGCAACGAATTTTAATTTCCTCAGGTGTAAATAAAGGAGGTAGCAATAATCATATCAGGGTATTAGCAAGAAAAGGGTGTCATGATGCCAGAGTGGAATTGAGGATTTAATCAGATTTTTTTTTTTTTTGATACCAGGAATTGAACTCAGGGGCACTTTACCACTGAGCCACATCCCCAGCCCTTTTAAAATATTTTATTTAGAGACAGGATCTTGTTGAGTTGTTTAGGGTCTCGATAAGTTGCTGAGGCTGTCTTTGAACTCGTGATCCTCCTGCCTCAGCCTCCCAAGCTGCTGGGATTACAGGTGTGCATCACCACGCTCAGCCTTGATCAGACTCTTTACTAAGAGTGTGTAGGTGGGTACCAGCAACAGAAGACTGTTTGTTGGAGCCTGGAGGAGAGATGTGGAGAGAAATGAGAGGGAGGAGCAGCCCACAGGAGCTATGCTGGAGGTGGCAGAGCACACCCACTGCTGCTGCAGACCAGGACAGTCCCCTCTCCCACCTTCTGCAAAATCAGTCAGCAGCCAGCGCCTAGGGGGCCTGAGTCAAGCAGTTCATTAGAATCAGCCTCCAGGGCATGAGGCAGGGCAGAGAAGGCCAGAGGATGGACCTGAAAGATCTAATGGAAATCACTGGTACCCTTAACAAATAATTTATTGAGTGCCAAGAAAGACCTTTGGGAGACCAGACTCTACCATCCCAAAATACGAAAGCAAGGTGAGCTGAAGGCAATTAAGAAGAAACAGATGCAGCAAGGTTTTCTGCTCTCCCTCCACTTTCATGAAAGTCAGACATGCAGTCACAAGAACAAAAGTGCCCTACTCTGCCTTCTACCAGGGAGAAAAAGGTTAACCACTGAAGACCCCACTAAGCCCTGCAGATATAGCAGATCTGGGCTAACAGGCTGCACCAACCGAGCTTTATCTCACAGTTATTTGCCTTCCCCTAAGTTGCTACCCCTGGAGACTCCAAGTCTTTTTCCTTTGTCTTATCACTTCCCTGAAAACTCCCTCCTCTTTGTTGAGGATGCTATATAATCTGGAAGGCAGCCCCGCTGAGAACTATTTGGGACTGGGTGTCTCCTATGTATATATAAAATATACATGTTAATAAACTGCTGTTGGGTTTTCTCCTGTTAATCTGTCTTTCATGACGGGGTGTGTGCCAATCAAAAAATATGTGGAGGTTCTTCTTCCCCTACAGCACCAAACTCTGCAGTAAGTCTGCAGATATAGATGAAGCACTCAGTGTAGTCGCTACAGTTCTCACTGTGTAGTTGGGGAGCCACTGGTCAAAAAAGAAAGAGAGAGAGAGAGAATAATTATATCATTGCAAATTATAATAGGTAATATGAAGAAAAAGTCTAATGGGTGATGCAAATTACACAGTAGGCCCAGACAAGGAGTCATAAGTAGTTGAGATGGGAAGGAGATGTGGAGGTGTTTTAGGTGAAGGAGTGGACTGTGGGGCTGAAGGAAGAGACTGTCCTGAGCAAGTGTCCTGAGAGTAGTGGGAATGTTCCAGAATGAAAAATGGTGGTGTGACAGAGCACAGGCTGTAAAGGTGAGTGATATGGACCATGCTCCATGTTATGGCGTGGATGTGAGGTGTCAACATCCTCAAAGCTCCCGTGTCAACGCAGGAATGCTGGGAGGTGACATGATTGGATTGTGAGAGCTGTAACCATCAGTCCATCTCAGGTTGATTCACTACCTGGGCAGTAACTGTGGGCAGGTGGGGTGTGGATGGAGGAGGTGGGTCCCTGGGGGCGTTTCCCCCAAAGGGTGCATCTTCCCTGTGGCCCCTCCCCTTTCTCTCTCCACTTCCTGGCTGCCTAAGCGAACAGGGCAGCATCCCCCGCCATGATGTTCTCCTCACCTTGGGCCCACCATGGACCAAGCCTCTGAAACCATGAGACACAGTAACCTCTTTCTCCTCTACGTTGTTCTTGTCGGATATTTTGATCACAGTAATGGAAACCTGACTGACACACTTGACTTTGTAGGCTGTTAAGGACGATGGACTAAATCATGAGCCCCGGGAAGCCATTAAGAGTCACAGTGAGTTATGGATGCCTTTTATAAAAAATCAAACTGGCTTCGGAGTAGAGAAGTCATGGGAGGTGTCAAAAATAGACATTGGGAGACCAGTCAAGGGACCATTGCGGTGAGAGATGACAGTGGCTTGGACTGAAGCCGTGGTGATCATTCGTTCACTCATTCTTCAAGCAGTTATGCTCTGGGTTCCAGGCACTATTCTGTGGCCTGTTGATTGCAAGGTGCAAGACACACCTGTTTTCTGTTCTCAGGAAGTTTATATTCTGGTGGAGAAAGGTACAAGAATGGCGAAGGACAGCAGGTGTGGATGGACACACATGTGGACAGTAAAACCAATGGACAGTGGACATGGGGCTGAGGAAGTAGCAGGTTTCTGGCTTCCACTACCAGCAGCACAACGGTGCCATTCACCAAACCGAGGGATGGTGACAGAGAACTAGACTCTGTGGGGAAACCATGAGTTCTGTTTTCAACATTGCCTTAGTCTGTTTTCTGCTGCTATAAAAGAATACCTAAGACCAAATAATTTATAAACAATAGGACTTTATTTAGCTCCTGCTTCTGGAAGAAAAGGTCAGAGTGTGGAGCCAGCATCTGGTGAGTGTCCAAATGTCTTCCCAAGAAGGGGAAAGTACAAAAGAGCATGTTCTGGTTAGGATGTGAGGTGTCCCCAAAAGCTCACGTATGAGACAATGAAAGAAGGTTCAGAGGAGAAATGATTGGGTTGTGAGAGCCTTAACTCAGTCAGTGAATTAATCCCCTTTTAGGGATGATTGACTGAGTGGTAGAGGGTGGCTGGAGGTGGACACTGGCGTCATGGTATACATTTTGATTCTGGTAAGTGGAGTGGCACTCACTCTCGCTCTCTCTCGCTCTCTCTCTCTCTCTCTCTCTCCTTTCTGATCATCATATGAGCTGCTTCCCTCTGCCACATCCTTCTGCCATGAGGTTCTGTGTCACCTGGAGCCCTGAGGAATGGAGCTAGCTGTCTATGGACTGAGACCTCTGAAACCATGAGCCCCCAGATAAACATTTTCTCCTCTACAATTATTCTGGTCAGGTCTTTTAGTCACAGGAGCAAAGAAGCTCACTAAGATACGACAGGCCAACTCTCTTGTATATGCAATCCACCCTCAAATAACTGACCCGGCATGGCCTGATCACACCTCCTTAAGCTCCACTGCCTAATCCTGTTTTATTGAAGATTGAGTTTTCAACAAATAAAATTGGGGGGCCCATTAGAACCATAGCAGACATACGGAATTCTAGGACCCCTCCTGGAATTTGGACTTCGACACAAACTTACCATGCAAAGTAGCTGTGGCATTTAAATGACAGAGTCTCTCAGAAAGCACTGTCCCAATAGGGTATTAAGTACTAAGTGCTCCACAAATGTTAGCCAGTCACACTGTGAAGCGGGGGACCTCTTAGAGGATTAGTAAATGAAGGTGTCTGAAGGTCTGTACTGAATGAGTGACTTCTGTTCTTCTTGGGTGGACTAAAGAAGCACTTCACAGAGTGTCATCTGAGAGGCTGGAGAAGAACTTGACCCTGAGCAGGGAGGTGAATGCTGTTCCATCCCAGCCCCTGGTGCTTGGCCACTGGGTCAGTTTTGAGATGGATCTGAAATAGAATCTTTTTCAAAAGTTTTCATATTTGTTGTAATTAGTTATACATGACAGTAGAATGCATTTAGGCACTTTAATATATCATACATAAATGGGGTATTGCTGGGAGCCATTAGCCAAGTAGGTATGACAATTTCCTTGCCAGCGTACCCCATGTTGCAGTGACATTGAATGTAGGTGACCTTGCTCAAGGACCAAGGTGGATTAGGGCGTTCCCGGTTTAGGTTCCAGGTTTAAGGTTTAAGATTATTCCTGCTGGGAATAGGGCATATCCTGCTGCCTGAGTTCCCCTTGAATTCTCACGGGATTCAGACAGTATATTTTGGAGATAGAAGCCCAGTGGAGGTGAATTTGGGCAGAGAACGTGGATTTCCCCAGAAAGTGATTGTAGACGGCTGGTGTGAGTTCGGGAATAAAGAGTTGCTGTTTGAATCTACAAGCTGTGTGGTGGCTCGTGATTGTGTGCCCATCCAGACTGCGGCATTTGTGCCCAGCCAGACTGTGGCAGGGTATAATTTCTCATTTTTCTGATTGTGCGTGTTGTGGAATCACATCGGTCATGCAGTCAGGTAGGTTCATAAGGTAATAATGTCTGTTTCATTCTACTGTCCTTCCTATCCCCACATCCCCTCCCCTTCCTTCACTCCCCCCTACCTCATCTAAAGTACCTCTATTCTTCCCTAGTACCCTCCCCCCCCTTATTGTGAGTTAGCATGTGCATGGATAGAATCTTGAATACTCCCAGTGTCTCCGACACCCCCAGCACTGCCTGGCTGCGAGAAATCCCTGGGTTTGGATCATCATGGAGTTACTTACAGCAGGCAGTTTGAGGAGGCCATTCAAGTCTGTGCTTAGGAGTCAGGACCAGTCTTAGCCATTTCCCAGCTCTGACCTGAAATGGGGGACTTCCTGGGCGGAGGGGTGAGGGTGGCTGCAGAGCCCCCACAAAGCACCCAGGATAACTCACTTCCCATCTTAGTGCTCTAAATCAGAGTCTGCTTAATATAAAATTAAAGAGAATCGTTCAACCGGAAAGAGGGGAGGGGTCCTCAGAGAAGGGCAACACTTGTTGTAAGTGATAGAGCCGGAGCCTGGGAAGGCTGGGCCACTGCTTCACCCTTGTGTTGGGTAAGGACTTTTTTGGTCTCTTTCTTTCTTTGCACCATTTACAGAGCCAGTTCCTGTCCACAGGCTGCCAATCCAAGCATCTGGTTAAAATAGGACTGGCTCCTAGTGAGTGTGAAGCCTGGTTAGTCACATCATAAAGACCTCTGGGGATGTCTTGGGATCAAGCGAGCTTGGCTGGCACGTCTGTTCTTTACGCAATATCAAACTCCTCGAGTCCCCCAGGGTTCATTTGGTATTTATTGAGCAATTACTATGTGCCAGAAAAATGTGCTACCACAACAGGATCCCACGGGTGATTCCTTTTCAGAAGTGAGAAAAGTTGGGGACGGGGACTATTATTTTACCCAGTGTCTTCTCTGGTCTGTTGGTCAACCCCCAAATAAGAAGAGAACACACCTGAGGCAGTAAGAGCCCACAATAATATCAGTATTATTGTCAGTTTTATTTTCAAAAACACACAAATAGAACCACAGATGCTTGTACCTGGAAATTCCTATTTGAGCCGTCAGAGACGATAGCATCTAGGGAGTGTTTGATAACCAGAAAGCTATAGTGGAGATTCAGTGCTAAAAACGTTTCCTGCCTGTAGCACAGGAAGGCTGACCAGGAGGATAGATCGGCTGGAGAAGGAAGCATCCACCCGATCCCCACCCCACCCCCAGTCATTCTCACATAGTGATTTTTAAAATTCAACTTCAGATTTGGTCAGAAAAAGCATCTCATCCAAAGTTGTCAATTTGAAAGATACACCCGGTCACTTCCCAGGGAGATTTGTAATTGGGTCCACTACTCACTTTATGCCTAGAACACAGTGAAGACTTTGTTGCTAAGGGGATTAATTAGTTAATATTTATAAAGGTCTTTAAAGATGGAAAATATTCTGTAAATGTAAAGTGCTATTACTACCACCAGTCGTTCTATTGCTTTCATATTATGTAGGAAGAGTTGTTTTTTAGCCTGGTTAGAGATTCGTATGGTGCGAATGGAAAGGAACAAGAGAACAGCGAGCATTCACAAAAGAATGTGACCTACTGGTTTTAGTTTATTTAAAAGGAATTTCTATAACTGAAGAAAGCTTTCTTGACATCGCATCCAAAAAAAGAATACACAGTTTACAATGCCTTTCATTTTATATGTTGGCATCGCCTTCTCTCGCCCCCTACCGTCCTGCTTTCTCCGGACCAGCGGGAGGAGAGAGCTTTTGTGAAAGTTGAGTCTTGCAGAAAGAGAGGTGGCCACGGTCACCTACTGATGGCCAGTCTGTCCATACAGGACTTAGAAATTGTTCAGGAGAGGGGACAAGTGTCTTCTAGGAGTTCCAGTGACATCTTGGCGGGTGGCCTTGAGGGTGATGTCCCTCGCTGTCACACATAATCATTATGGGGTTTGGTGCCAGCATATCTAGCGTGACCCAGATCATGCCAAGGCATTGGAACAGGATTTATTTACTAACACAGTAGCTAAGGAAGGTCAACTGGAGGGAGCAGCCTGCATGAGAAGCCTCTGGTGACATCAAATACCAGTTTAAAGACTAAATTATCAAGTCAGATTTGACTTGGGATTTGACTGTGCTTGAGATGGGACCTAAGATGGCACTCATGGAAAGGCGCCAGACCAGTCAAATGGTGGCTGCTGCTATTGGTGATTCCTTTGTCCCAACCCTGGTCAAGCACCTCTTTATCAAACATGTATTATGCTCCTTTCTGTGTGTTAATCTCCAATCTGCATCCTTCGTGAGTCTTGGCAGGGATGGAGGAGGACAGCAAGATCCTAAATAAGGTTAGAAAGTGAGCCAAGGGGGTAGGGCAAGGGGAGCAGAGACATCACCCCAGAGAATGGGTTTGGGTCTAGTATGAAACTAGCCTCTTTCAAGTTTCCAAATGGGATGTCAGCTCATAATAAATCTGGGCATAAAATCCACTGACCAGGTATGGAGAGTCAGTTTTTGCAGAGGGACTCAATTCTCAGAATCAACCTTCTATGGATCAGCTCAAGAACGCCCATGACCAAGAGTCAGCAATCAGTTTTTGGTGCTTGGGAAATTGTGCTGCATTTCTCATGCATCCTGAGTTTCTGGGTTTTACATGGGCTCAATGAAATATGCTATTTTTGGCAAAGTGGCGGGGCCTCAGGCATGTTCATAAATAAAACCATTTTTCAAAATATGTTCCGACAGTCTGACCTCAGCAGAGCAGTCACACTAGTGGTGACTTTTCTGGGGATAGTAGAACTTTCCAGCTGTCTTTTGAAGACAGTTGAGAGGAGACCCCGGGTGTGTCCTCCATGGGTGTTGAAGTGGCTCCAGGGAATGTTTTTCCTCATTGTTCTCTCAGGCTTCCCCATTCGCCTACTAGTTAGAAAGACCCCATCCTTCTCCCCGCCCCTTAGGGCTTTTAGTCATCACATGCCACCTGACATGTGGTGACTGTCATTTAGCCCCTGCTGTTTGACTGATTCTGGAACAGTGAGGACTCAGGGTACTCAGGGGCTGAAGTCAATGTCATGAGGAGGAGATGGAAGGACATCCAAAGGTAAACACGTCCCAAGAGGGGTGCACCCTCCATCCATCCCATCAAGATGGTCCTTGGGAAGTCAGGGAGGTTGGAGGCTGAAATTGGTTGTGTTTTCCTCTGGCATAAGCCTTGCTTAGAATAAATAAATGCTTATGATGGAGCTAGACTTGAATCATCCATGTCCTGTACTACAGTTTGAATGTCCCCTTTATAGCTCAGGTGGAGGCTGAATCCCTAATTCAGCAGTGTTGAGAGGCGGGGCCTGATGGGAGATGCTTAGGTTGGGAGAGGTCCTTTGAGGAGTGTGTTCTCTCTCTTCTCCTCTTCTGCCCTGTGAGTGCTCCTCCCCTCTGGAGAATGCAGCTTTCTGGGCGCCATCTTGGAAGTAAAGGCCAGATCATCATCAGACACCAAACCCGCTTGCACCCTGGTGGGCATCCCAGCCTCCCAAACTGTAAGACACAAATTTTTATTTTTTATAAATTACAGTCTCCGGTATTCTATTATAGCACCACAAAACAGGCTCCCGAATTCCCATGGCGTCCAGCTGAAAAATCACCAACCATCCAGCAAAGGCAGATGAGTGTTTGTTTTCTTTGAGGATAACCTCAAAAGGGCCATAAGCGTTGTAAAAGGAGCCTGAGTGGGCACCAATAACAATGCCTTTTATCATCTCTACACCTCTCTGTGTTTTCATTTCAGCAGAGACTGAATATGGATATGATGGCACACGGGTACATATGTGTACATGAAATCTGCATGTCTTGTGCATCACAGGTGCTTGTGTGTGCATGTGTGTCTCTGTGTACGCACACCAAGAGTAGCACATAGCACAGAAAGCTGTGAGGTCACTGACTGCTGATGGCCACCCAGCCTGCCAGCTACACAGAGGAATGGGCTGCATTTACCACTGGAAACTCCTTTGCTGCTGGGTCTCACTTTTCACTGTTTTATTTTTGCTGTCTTTGATATTATTGTTTCTCTTTTTTTTTCTGTATAGGTTTGCTCTCCCAAGTGAGATTATAAATTGCTCAAGGACAAAGACTGTATCATATTTTGTTTGATTATGAGACAGCTCCAGGGCAGCTCCTCTGATTGATCTTTGTGCAGACTCTCCCTGACCCCCAGGTAAATATATCACTATGGCTTCACTTTACCTCCTCGAATAAGTCTTTTCATATCTGCAGAGCAAGGGGAAGGGTGCAGACCCCAGTGGCCAGCTGTGAGTGCAAGAATGTCATCAGTGATACACAGTGGAAGGGACCCCCTGAGCCCTCCCCTTTCTATGCTCTGGTTACACATTTGAAGCGTCATTGGCCATGGCTAGAAATACAACGTGAGCACATCAAATCCTCACCCCACCCAGACGACACAGGGGCTCTCCCGGTTTCTTCAGGTCCACCCTCCCCCTTTCTCTGTCCCCTCTGGTCCCCAGAAGTTAACTGAGGTCTACATCCCAAGGGCTCTCCTGCCCTCTACCAATGTGGTTCACCATTGAGAGATGCCCACCAGCTCCCACTCGCTCCCTGCCAGATGCGTTTCTGACAAAGGCTGATTTCCCTTCTGGCTACAGCTTCTACAGTTTCTGACAGGCAGGTCTTCCTAAGAGAATCTTCTTCCAGAATCTTCCTCTGGGCTCCGTGCTCACTGGTTCTGATAATACTCTTTGCTGTCTAATCCCTTCCAGCTGAGGCAGCAATGGTTCCTCCTGTTCCTACCCTGGGGGTCTGAACATCCCTCACAGGTTGTCTTAACCCTGCCCACCCTGCAGGAAGCCACTCCTTAAACTTTCCTGAGAGGAAGGCTTTGAATGTGCATCTCCTTCCCTACCCCCTACTGATGTGAGGGGCTCCAGGGTGGGGCTCTGCCTGACTCCCTGTTGTGTCCCCTATGCTTAGCACTAGTAGGTAGGCAAGAGAGGTTTGTTAAAGGAAATCAAAAGAATGAAGATGAAAAGTTTGTGTGAATAGACAGTTTGATAACTACAATGATAAGTCTGCAATGTCTGATAGCTCCAGAATCCCAGCCCCCTCCTACACCTCCCCCATTTCCAGAGGTGTCAAAAGGACCTTCAATAGGAAGGAAAGTGACATGCTTGGTAAGACAGCTATGGCTTGTCACACAGAAGGGACACTAACCATCTGGCGCTGGAGCTCCTCATTCAGGCCTCTGGAATGGCGACACAGTTAAAAATGTCACTACAGTCCTAGACCTAGGCCTGGCTCCGGGGGTCCCAATAAACTAGGTCCAGCCACTTGTCCCAGAAACCAAACAGATAAGATAATGATAAAAACAGGAAAGGAAACCTTAATCCACATGGCTATACTGGGAAGGCGAAGCGACACCCAGCATCTCAACTCTGAGTTGGGGACAGGGGTGTGCATGACAAGGGTGTCTTGGTCAAACTGTGGTCTGGCTGATCATTTTCTCAATTCTGGTTCTGCGAGTGGCTCTGAATACTCCTTAAATGATTAAAATGGCTACGTGGAAAGCTGGACATGAACCTGACCCAAAGTGCTACACATTTGAGGCATCACTGGCCCTGGCTGGAAATACAGGAAGACACACAAAATGAAGGCAGAGATGCCAAGCCTCATCCTGCTTCTCGGTTCCCCATTGAGCATCTGCAGGCAGAGGCAGCTTCTCTAAGTCCCTGTCACAGAAACATCTTTAAACTTCTTGGAAAACCTTGACAGTCTGTGAGTTAGCCAAACAAGGTCTCCCCCGAATGCAGCTGTGAGATGAAAGGCACCTGGAGAAGGTATCATTTCTGTCATTTCTTCCTATAGCTGGAAGGAAAGAGAAGAAGAGGGAGAGACATCCATGCACTCTGAAGTCAGAGAAGGAAGGTGCCTGCTCCAGGAGAGAGCAGACTTTAAGAATGAAGGCAGCATTCGGGACACATTCTGGAAATTTCTTAGGAGTGTCCTCCCTACTCCTGCCTCAGGGCAGAGAGATGTTTGAACAAGGATCGCCTTCTGGCAAATTTTTTTTCATGAATTTCTAGAAATGTGTTGCTTATGCTAAGGCTACTTACTGTTAGACGTATTCCATCACTGGAGTCTTCCAGGGCAGGTGGAGTAGGGGGCACAACGTGGCACTTGCCCCAGGAAGAGGGTTCCAAGCTATTCTCTATATTAAAGGGAGGTGGACTTCAGATTAAGTTGGGTCTGTGTGGGTTTTAATTCCTACAGGGCCCATTTGCTCAGCCCTCGCAGACATTTATGGCTACACTGCAGCCTTGCCCCCTGTCCACTTCATCAGATTCCTGGGTTCATGCCCCATGAGGATGGTTATGTTGTGTGTTAAGATCACCACGTGAATAATAACGATGATGAGTGACCTCCAGTGGACTTGATTTTGTCAAGATGATCTATTTTGTCTTGATGTTTAAAAGCTCTTTGCTGGTCACAGACTTCCCCAGAATCTCGGGGGCACTTGGGTTTGCAGTCATGGTGCCGTATGGTCATATGTATTACCCGCTCACTTACAGTTCAGGGACACTCTTTTTGAGGCCTGTGTGCTGTCTTCTGATATTAACTCCTCAAGAAGAATCTCTTCTATATTGAGAAGAACCAATCCTATTTTAGATATATTCAAGGGAGATGATTTCCTTACCTCTAAATAACATACATCATATTAAAGGTCTTTCTTTGTTATAGCATCTATGTAGCTCTTAACCTAATTGTCAGTAGATTGATTGATTTGCTCAGCACTATCCTAAAACTTCACACATGGGCCCTATACATCCCTGTCACATAAACCACAGGGCTGATTAGGAGATTTGGATGTAGTTTGGTTTGTTTAGTTTCCATCATCACAACTTTTGAAAACTCAGAAAGAGTATTGTCTATAGATTTCACAATATGAATACACAGTAACATGTATTTAGAGTAAAACTACAAATGACTTGAGTACACCTAAATAGAATCTTCAAATCACCATGTTTATAAAGCCACTTTCTAAGACTTAAAATGAAAATCTCTCTCCTTTCTCTCACACACACCTACATACACACACTCCCAGATATTCATGCAAAAAAAATCACTTCCAGGGTTGCATTCTGGGGTATGCATCAATCTAGCCACATCTTATGGGATAAACATTTGTGGGAAATGAGAGGTGGAAGGAGCCTGTGCAGAAGAGGGAAACATGGGTTCTGGCTTTGACTACATCTGATGAAAGCCACTTTGCCTCCCTTGAACTGTTTTCCCTTTGACAAAGGAGGGGATTATGAGATTATCTCTCTTGCTGCTTCTCAGTCTGACTTTCCATAATTCTGTGAGTGCATGATCGTGTTCAATATGTCCACATTGCCCTAGACAAAGCAAGAGCTAAGGAACAGAGAAATAGTAAAATCGCCTCTAAGTTCTTTACTCACTGAGGCAAGAAAGTGGAAAAAATAAACAATTTAGGGGGATTTTCAACAAGTGTTGAAATAAAAAGGTCTATCCCTTTAATACTTGAGTCTCCTCTAAATAAAGCTTATACTCCCTGAACATTTTAAACTCCACTTCATTCTAAATATTTTTAAATAGCTTTCAACCAATTCCCAATACTTTTCTTTAGAGCATACGTATATTCCATGCAGCTTAAACAAATGAAGAAAAATACAAACAAACTGTTAATGAGTTTACTTAGATATTGCTCTCACCTGGACTCTCTTTGGGTGAAGGTAATAATAAACTCGCTCCTCTATTTATAAATATCCTGTGCTCGAGGCTTCTTCTTTTTGTCTTTTCCTTGTAGTAGCTACAAGAATGGAAATCTTCTATAGGCAATACGATTTGTAAACAATTTCCTTGGCATGTAGGGAATTGTATTGATCGAATTGAATTTAAAACGTACCGAAGTGAAATAAATTGGGTTAGAATGAATCCATCTAGAAAGTTTATTTCATTTGAATTACAGACTCATTATGAAGTCAGAACATGGCCTGTTTGATCTGTTGCTACTTCAGACCCGACTGACTTGTGGTCCCAGAGGCATCGAGTCCCACTTCCTTTGGAAACCTCCTCCCTCTCTCCCCGCTGTCTTCTTGTCCATGGTAACTGATATTGACAATTGCTCCTACGGTTCTCTTCAGCCTGCATTTAGTGAGTGCCAGGCGCTGGGCTAGGTGGTTCCGGTGTGTGTTGGCGTATTTACCATCTCATGAAGTAAGATGTGTCTTATAGATCCTGGAGTTACCCAACCCTTTAGGCTATATTGATTGTCTATTAACATTAATAATGTAGTGTTTACAGAGCTTCTCTTCTCAGGTCACTGTTCCAACAAACTGGTCTGCCCAGGTCTAGTACCCTAACCTTATTCTGTAGGGAGGAAGGGAAATGGAGAGCTTAAGGAAACAGCTGGGTTCAACCAGCTGCTGTTTCAACCACACAGTCCAAGACAAGGCACACCCACCCGCCTCCCAGCCTCCCCTCCCCCGTGCCCCTGGCAGCCTGTGCTCTGGCCAACTTGGATTTCTTTCAGGTCCTCAGACACACCCTGTCCATTTTCTCTCATCATTAGGCTTGGGTTTGGGTTCTGGCCACCCAGAACTGTCCCTCCTGTGCCTCATGTCTGATGGCTGGACCCCTGGGCCCCCATGGATCGTGCCACCCCTATGCCCCCATAACCCACACAATAACTTGTGGTAATACAACTTCTTTGAGGGCAAGAAGCATGCCTGCTTCTCTTCAGAGGATCTAATGCAGCACCCCACACAGGAGATATCTGGTAAGTATTTGTTGAATGAGTTTATGAAGAGGTGACTTGGTGAGAGGTGGGTTGAGAGGGTCATTGTGACTGTTTCCCTGTCCACCCAATCCTCCACATACCCACTACACCAATACACTCTCCAGAGATGGGGAGAAGGACGATTCTGTCTTCATTACCAATCACCCTAGAGCCAGTGGCCAACGTGAACTCAGACACAATATACTCAGCTGATCATCAGCCGATATTCATAGAGTGTCATTTGTGTCTATTGACCAAGGAGTAGAGTACAAGGCAGCATTGAAGGTTAATAATAAAATTGTCACCCAGGGGAATTCTCAGAGAGGGGGACCTCAACTCAGGACAAGTGGGTTCCTTGGCACATGTGACAGAAAAGAATTTCAGCATGCCCTGTCAGAGACACAGATTTCTCGAGGAAAGCAGATACACATTCAAGAGGGAAGGCGGCTATTTCAAAAATGAGATGTCTTTGGGGGTAAAGAAAGAAATATACATTCAAGAGGGAATGGCGGCCAACTTCAAAGGAGAGAGCAACCCATTTTTGCGGGATGTTAATATTTATAAAGGTTCAGTAGCCAGGGAATGAACTAGAGGTGGAGCCAGGGAGGAGTGACACAATGTTACTTGCATATCGCCTGATTCCTGTTACTCTTGCAGGCCAAGGATGGGGGCCAAGGATGGGGGCCAAGGATGTGCGTTGGGTTGATCAGGAGTTGCTTGTTTGCATTTCAAAGGTTCACAGGTACTTCTCTTTAGAGAAATGTATCTTTCTTTTTCCCATCTCTAAATGAAATCAAGAGAAATGAATCGGGCTCTACCAACCTTGCCAATAGGATCTGAGCTGCATGGAAACTGACGAGACAAAACCCTTGCCCTTGGGAATGATGGAGACATACTCATGCCTGGTCGGTACCCTACACATCCCCCCATATCACTCCAGAAACGGACTCTTCTTTCTGCTCTGCCACGGGCAGCTTCAGCCACCCTGTATCCACTCCTGTGTCCACCACAGCATTGGTCTTGGTGCTATTGACTCCTCACTTAGATGCTGGCCTCTGGGCCTGGCTCCTGAGCATTTTTGCCCTGCATGAAGCTTTGTAATTAACACTTTTCTGGGCCTGTGGCAACCAAACCGAATACAGGATGCACAGTTAAAGTCCAGTTACAGATAAATAAATCATTTTTTTAGTGTAGTCATCTCTTGGTATCCACTGGTTCCAGGAACCCTGGAGGATACCAAAAATCCCATGCATGCTTAAGTTCTTCATATAAATGGTATAATACATATATATTTTAAATAAACTCTAGATTATTTATAATATCAATACAATGTAAATGTTGTGGAAATAGCTATCACACTATAACAAGGATTTTGATTCTTCACTTTTGCCCGGAAATATATGAAAGGTGTCTAAAAGCAGGATTAAAGTCTTGGCAAATGTGCCTCCATTTCACTTACGTCTCCTCAGATTCCAAGAACAAGGTCTGATCTAAAAAACATCTTGAGATAAGTGGAAGCTACCCTCGCTCCTCAGGCAGTAGCAACTTTCTTATCCATCTCCTATAGTTTCCAACACCTCCCAATAGACCATTCTGATTATGAATCCATCAATGGATTAATCCACACATGAGGCTAGAGGCCTCATGATCCACTCATTTCCGAAGATCGAACTCTGAACATTGTTACATTGAGGACCAGGCCTTCAACATGTGAGTCTTTGGTGAAATTCTGGATCCAAACCATAACACCATGGATGGACCGTCTCAAGATTTAACTCATTCCCTCCTTTCAAATCTTCATCATCATCTACAGGGTAAGACCAAACTCTTGAATGTGACTTCAAGACTGCCTATGTTTGGGCCTTTCCACATATCTCTGGGCTTTACTAATGTCACCAGGAAGAGCCTAAACAACCCATGTTCCCACACCTCTGTGTCCTTGCTGATGCTGTTTCCTTAGGCTGGTGTCCCTTCCCCTTCTCAGCCAGCAAAATCTCATTCCAATGGGCCAGGTGTGGAGGTGCATGCCTGTGACCCTAGCCACTTCTGAGGCTAAGGAAGGAGGATCACAATTTCAAGGCCAGCCTCAGCTACTTAGTGAGACCCTGTGTCAAAATTAAAAAACAAAAAGAACTAGAGATGTAGCTCAGTGGTAGAGCGCCCCTGGATTCGATCCCCAGTACCACAAAAAATGTTTAAAAAGTCATCCAATGGTTAGCTTCTAGGCAGGAACTTTTAGAGGGAATCATATGCTCGCAGGGCTGGGGTTGTGGGAGTTGCTGCCCTGGAAATGAATGTTAACATTCCTTCAAGCTAAATTGTTCTTTTGTTTCAGGTAAGATTTCCAGAGAAAAAGTGCGAGGAACCTGCCAAAATTGCCGAGTCACTTTCACTCACTCTCTTAGGTAACCTAGAGTTAGCTTTGCTCATTATAATCTCATTGAATGTTAAATTCTCCACCCCAGGGGCTTTCCCGTCATCCATTTTTTAACATGTGATGTATGGAAGAAGCAGGAGCACAAATTGAGCTCGCTCAGGAACATGCCTACCTCTCCACGAGACAAGTCTTTCCAATATGAATATGCATGAGTTTCCCAAATTAAAACGCCCTGTTTTCTTTGTTCAGAGGGACACACTGATTTGGGACTCATCCCCAGTGCTTTCCTTACTTGCTGCAAGTCATAAACCACTTCACTCTTACCTCCTACTTGTGCTTATTGACTTTGCATCTCCAAGGAGCAAACTGGGTATTCAGCTACACGATTGTCACCTCCTTTGGCAGACTGACCCATTCCTGAGACAACATGAATGATGACTTCCTCCAAACTGCACATTTGACTGGGACATCTACCACATTACCTATTTCATTCACCCTCAGGTTCCCAGGAACACCCAGATCCCATTAGATGACAGCTCTTTGGGCATCAGGTCAATATCCCATTTTTCCCCTCCCCAAAATTTCCTCGGGCTTTGCCAACGGTGGCTGGGTAATGAGTGTTGTTGGATGAGTTGAATTTTCACAGCCTGGAACGGAACGTCAGTTCCCTCTGGGATAGGTCGTCAGGGATATTTTCAGACTCCCAGGATAGAAAAGGATGTGGAGAGGTCACTTCATCTATCTCTGCCTCCAGGCAAGCTCAGCAAAGCTGGACAAGAAGGATGAGCGTGCTTCTGCTGGCTAAGGAAGGAGAAGGAGCGGAGGTGGATCCCTGACGTTCCTTGGCTGGAAATCCTCCTCACTATCCATCTTCAAGCCCATGCGCTGGTCATTATTGTTACAGCAGCACTTTAGCTGGTTTTTATTATTATAGGATTAACTGAGATTGCTGTGCATGCCCCTAGAGGCTTTTTAAAGCAACCGTTTTAAAAATTGAAAGCACCATCAGATAGTAGAGCTAATAAAATGTGCTTGGTGGGTGCATCCTATTTAGCGAAGTTTCATACCTCTAGCCCCCAGGATTGGTAAAAATTAAAGATTTTCCCATACTTCAGCATTAAAAGAAAAGCCAGCTATGATTTTTATACAGCATGTTTATTTGGAAGCGCTCTGTCATTGTGAAGGAGGGAGGGGAAGAACACCGCACTCTCCTTTCTTTCCCATTTTCTTTTTCATGGGACCAAATTTCTTATAAAATGGCTTATCTTCAGTGCTAACTCCTGGACGATGGATCTTTCACTGAAATGTCTGAGTGCTGGTGGCGGGATTTATTTAGAGAATCTCTATATCATTAATTCAAATGATTGCCAAGCTTAATATGATATATACAGAATGCAGGGGGCAGGGGACCACTCCAGAGGGGAAGATGGAAGGGTGACCTAGCTCTGTTCTCCTGAGAAGCCTGGGCACATGCCATTCTTCTCCTATCCCCAGTCCCTCCCCACCACACACAATCCCCAAGTCCTCCCCTGCCAAATAAATTCATTCCCTGCTTGGGGAATTCCATGTAGACCTACTATTGGGGAGTCCACTACCACTCGTGGACACATGGTCAATGCTATCAGACCCACTCCTGGGTGGGTTTTCCCTCCATTTCCAAGGTGGACATTTGGAGGAAGACCAAGGTTATGGGAAAGAACAAGAACATTGGACCTAGATAATTTGGGGGGGTGAATATTAGTGGAGCTGTAGTACGACTTTGAGCCTTATTGTCCTCACCCATCAAATGAGTTATTGTGAGTTGCTGCAAAGACTCCATGGAATAATGGAGATCTGTTGCTGAACACAAAATTACCCCAAAATTTAGTAACTTAAAACAACAGCCTGGATTATGTGTTCATGTGGCTCAGGATGCTGGTATGATGAAGCTGTGTCCTCTAATGCAGGTTCTTATTAGATGACAATCAAAGTGTCTGTCAGGTTGCAGTCATCTCAAGGGTCCAGGGGCAAAGGATCTGCTTCCACGTTCACTACTGTGGCTGTTGGCAGGACTCAGTGTCTCAAAAGCTGTTGGGCTGAGGCCTCAGGACTAGTTGACTAAGGGTCTCCTTTGTCATAGTGGCCTCTCCAGAAGGGCAGCCTACAATAAGGAAGCTTGCTTCATGACAGCCAATCAAGGCAAGTGATTGGCTGATTTAACCATTCATCATCTCTAATCAATAACTAACAAAGTTCTGAACAGTTATTCTATGTGCAGCAACACATCCAGTTTGTATGCCATGTCATTTGAGGTGAGTCCTAGCAAACACATACATAAATGGCAAAGAATTACAAATTCTTAGGTAAAAGTGCAGATAAAATATACTGCAAATTTTTATACTTGCAGTGAAAAACATAAAGAAGTTTCCTGAAATGGACTCTTCTTCACTAAGCAAAGAGTGTTGAGACTGGAGGATGGAGAAAGGAGGGGATGCCCAGCCCTCTGCTGTCACTTGGCACACTTTTCAAAACATGGACCAATTGCTTCTGACATCCTACCAATTGTATTTGGAGAATAACTCCAGATTCTCCTGCACATCATTTTATTAAAGATGTCACACTGAGCTCATGAGACATAAGTATACATTTTTCCTACATTAATGTGGACTGAGGAAAATATTGCTTTGAGAGATGTATGTAGTCTTTGAAATTCGGGTACTTAAAACCACAAGGATCCTACCCTTAGGATATTAACTTAGAGGGGAGGTCTTGAGGAGGTGGTGGTGAGATATGCTAAGAAGAAAAATAAGCAAGGAAGTCACCTCATGGTGGCTGGAACACAGAGAGCAAGGGAAGATGCACCCCTCCAAGCATGCTCCCAGGGAGGCACCTCCTCCAGCCACACCCCTCCTGTCCACAGTTACCACCCAGTTAGTCTCTTTAAACTGGGATAGACTGATTAGGTTACAGCCCTCATAATTCATTTTGTCTCTGAAGATTCCTGCATCAACACAGGAGATTTGGGGGACACCCCACATCCAAACCACAACATCCCCCTGGTAGGAGGCCTGTGGGTCCAGAGCTGTGCAAGTCCCTTTGGACTTGGAGCACTTTCCTCACTTATCCTGGGTCTGGAGTAATAGGAATCCTGGTCACTATGCTATGTGTGTTGCATGGGGTGAGGCTACTAACCTGGTCACAATAACACTTTGGTTGGGGACAGCCAGCCCAAGAATGCTACCATAAGGTACAATTCAGAAACTAATTCGGAATTTTAAATCTAGAATATAGGGAAAGAGGAACAAGATGAGAAAAGGAGAAGGGGGATTTCGACAAGTATTAAGTCAAGAGGACCTGTCCAAGGATGGGGTTGGGGTGCTCCATGTTCCAGTAAACCCCAGAAAGACCTGTCTTGTTTCTGCCCCTCAGGTTCCAACAACTCCAGGGAATAAACCTTCAGTAGTAGAGCCAACCACTATTGGCCAACCCCAGAGAGGACACACCACCCACAGACCCCTTCCTCTTACCAGTGGCTCTAAGTGTAATAATGCCCACCCACCCCAGAACCAGCAACTGGGCTTCAAATTCACACTTCAAATCAATTGCATCAAAGGGTATATAATAATAACAGCTGATGCTTAATGAGCATTTACTGCATCCAAGGCAAATAATTGCCCTAATCATTGCATTTAATCCTCAAAATCGAGCTAAAACTAGTTCTACCTGCAGCATACAGATGAGGAAACAGAGACTAGAGAGCTAAATCAATCTCCCCAAGTTCACAGTGCGTGAAGAGAGAGAGCTGAGATAAATCCAGGTTTGGCTAATGTCAAAGATCTTCTTCTGCAGGTCACTATCCTGTCTCTCGGGTAAAACAGACTGACCTAAGCTGATTTCCTAATTTAATAGGGAATAGGCCTTGAAGTAGTATGGACACTTGTATACCTCAAAGCCAGAAGGAGTAGAAAAGGAGGGCTCAAATGGTAAAGGTAAAGGATAAAGTCTCCAGCTTTACAATTTTTAATTACTATTTTATGCACACACACACACACACACACACATTTCCAGCTGTGCATGTCCTGGCAGAGGAAGTACCTGAAGGTGGTTTATGCCAGGGGTTGCCAGATGCTTGTTGAATACACCATGGTCAACACCTGAGCCAAAAACTACACACAAGGCCAAAAAGAAACTACTAGCCTCCTCCCACCTGGACAAGCTGCAACCAGCAAGGTAACATCACAAAGGATGTAGGGAAACTGTCATGCAAGTCTAGAAAAGCCAGGTCCAGGATTCCCAAGCCCCCCAAATTAGTGGCCTTTCTAATTTTCTTTTAAAAAGTTATCAGATAAATAAGTAACCATTTAATTTAAAGTTTGAGAGCTTTGTGAGAGTCAGCCGTCCAAACATGCCAAACATATCCTCTTAATCTTCTCAGCCCTCCCAAGCACAACCATTAATTAAGGACCATTGAAAGCCCACGTGCTGATCTGTACTGACAGCTTGGACACAGTCCACCGGTGACCTTCAGGAACCACCAAGTTCAAACACCAAGCAACCTTCAACTTAATCACAGGCTGCATTTCCAAACATTCATTTGCAAAGAGGGTGCTTGGGATATGGGAGGCATTTTTCCAAACAAACACTGCTGGTTAGACAGCACAGCCCATGGAAGCCCATTAGCACCCACCTTAGCTCAAGTACACATATACAGAATCCATGCGAAAGATTCTGTAGGGCTTGACACAGCTATAGCATTTGGACTTTGCTCGGGATTTATTGGGGAGCTGTAAATACATTTTCTTCTTGAGCGTTACCTAATGAATGTCAGACTTTGTGACAGTTAATCTGGATGTGTTCTGCAGTGTGGGTTGAAGCAGAGAGACCAATAAAGGTGACATGGAAAAAAAATGTAGTTTGAGTTGATAAAGGTTTAAAATGAAGCAATTGCACCTGAAATATCTAAAAATTTATTTAAAATTCATTAATCTAACCAACTTTTTTCTTTTGGGTTCTGGGGATTGAAACCAGGGGAACTTTACCATTGAACAATACCTTTAGTCCTGTATGGGTTTTTTATTTTGAGACAGGGTCTCACTAAGTGGCTGAGGCTAGCCTTGAACTTGTGATTGTCTTGCCTCAGTCCAAGTAATTCTTATTAAGTGTTACTAGGTGCTCTGGAGATTCATTCATCCTTTTGTTAGATAAATATTTATTGAGCATCTACCATATGGGGAGACCATCAGGCTCTGGAGACACAGTGGTCTCCATCCTTGTGCAATTTTGCAATCTAGAAAGGATTATGGATATGGAAACTAATAAGTACAGGTGTGAGGTGTGTGAAGCTGAGGTGGCAGGGGACCTTGGAACAACGTCCTGGGAGACTAAGTGGTACGGGTGAGCAGGAAAGGCTTCCCCAACAAAGTGGAACCCAGTTTATCAACTGAGATCAGAGCACTGGTTGAGGGCAGATCAATGAAGCAGGGAGAAAGGAACACTCCAGGCAGAGGAACTTTATATACAAAGGTGCGGAGGTGAGAGAGGGAGAGCAAGTTTGATGAACTGCAGGAAATGTTCATATGGTGGGAACCAAGTACACTGGAAAAGCTGGCAGCACATACCAGGTGGGGAGGGTGGTGTAAGCCTCGGAGAGGAGCTTTGTCTTACACTTGGGGCCACCGCAGTTTTAAACAGGGTAGTTACATGCTCAGATACAGGTTTGCTTTCTGTTTTTAATCACTCTTGTTACAACCTGGAGGAGTAATGGCAGAGGAGGGAGACCGGAGGCAAGGAGCCCAGCTTGGAGGCCGCTTACTATTGGAGCCCAAGAGAGCACACAGTAACCTCAACGAGTCAGTGTAAAGAAAAGTCAAAGGACCCTCAGGATGTTCAGGAGGATGACTGGTCCTGAGCACGTCGTGGCTGGTGGGAAGGATGGCTCCTGGGCTTTGAGAGGGTGAGCAAGTGGGGAGATCATGGAGACAATTACTGAGGTAGGACCCATTAGGAGAGAGACAGGTTGGAAAGGGGAGATGGTGGGATGGATTTGGGCAGGCTGAGCTCAGTACCTCCACTCCTGACCAGCAGGGATGTGGGAGGGGTTGGAGAGCTAAGTCTGGACCTCAGGCCACAGGAGCCTGTTATAAGAATCTGGAGATTATCCACCTGAAGGGGAAAATGGAACTCACCAAGTAGGACAGGGCCACAAGGGAGTATGGGGTGCTGAGAGGGCATTGAGAGGGAGAAAAGGTTGTAGAGATGAGTCAAAGAAGGCTGGGAAGCAACCGGTGTCTAGCTTGCTGCAAAGGACAGGCAGGAGGCAAAAGCCACTGAATTTGTCCTGGGTGACATTGAGAACGCCAATGTCATTGGCAGAAAGAGGAACAGGAGACTTAATGGTAGGTTTTCCAACCTGAGCTGTCTATCAGGGGACCAATCCCAAAAGCCAGATGGTTGATTTGTCAATCAACAACTAGATTCTGTCCATATTCAGTGAACACCTCCAGATGTTGCCCACTTTGCCCCAGCTCTGGAAATACACAAACAAACAGGAAACAGTTTCTCCCCCAAGGAAACCCAATCCAGAGGGGAGACAGACATGAAACAGAGAGTGATGCATGTGTTGTGTCTTGATCAATAATGGACATATGTGCTGGGAACCTCTCTATGGTCACGAAGGAAAGAGGCCCCTCCACTTCCTACCAGGAGCTCAACTCTGATATCTGTTTGTTTGCTGGGGCTGCCACAACAAAGTACCACAAACTGGGTAGCTTCAAACAACAGAAAATTTTTCTTTCACTCTTCAGAAACGAGAAGTTCTAAATCAAGACATTGGAAGGGCCATGTTCTCTCTGAAGGCCCCAGGGAAGAATCTTTCCTTGCTTCTTTCTGGTTCCTGGTTTGTGGTTCCCAACAATCTTGGGCTTTCCTTGGCTTGTGTCAACGTAACCAATCTCAGCCTGTGTCTTCATGTGGACTTCATCCCTTTGTGACTCTGTGTCTAAATCTCCCTTTCTATTTTCTTATAGAAATACCAGACCCTGCATTTAAGAACCACATTAATCCAGTATGGTTTTATCTGTAAAGACCATATTTCCAAATAAAATTCCATTCACAGGTACCAGGGATTAGGGCTTGAACATATCTTTTGGAGGACACAGTTCAACTCAGTATCTATATCTTTTTAGCACCAGGCTTGGTACCTAAGACCCAATAGGTGCCTAAAATAAGTTGGTTTAATTGTGTCAGTAGCCTATTGTCTTAGTCAGTGATAAACACCTGGAAAAACAATTTAAAGGAGAAAATATTTATTTTGACTCAGTTTTAGAGGTTTCAGTCCATGGTTAGTCGGCTCCATTACTATGGATCAGTGATGAGGTAAAGCATCATGGCGGAGAGGGCGTGGTAGAACAGAGCTGCTCATATCATGGCAGTCAGAAAGCAGAGAAAAAGAAAATTGGGGGTGGGGAGCACTGGGAACAAGAAATATTCTTGCAGGGGATGCCCAAACAGTGACCAGTTTCCTTCAACCAGATCCCATGACATACAGCCTCCGACACCCCTCAGTAGATCATTCAGCTATCAATGGATCAATCCACTGGTGAGGTTAGCATCCTCATGATCCAGTCACTTCCCAAAATCTCCACATTGCTTTGAACATTGCTGCTTTGGGGACCACGCCCTCAATACATGAATTTTGGGGGACATTTCCTATCCAAACCATACCACAATATGTCAGAAAAGGAGGGATTCAGATCTTTGCTAAAGGAACTATAATTCCTATCTGATAAAGGAGCTATGATTTGTATCTGAATGTGCCTTAAGGCCCGTTCTGAGGACGGAGTTCTTATTGGTATTCCTTTGATACATCCCTCTCAATTAGTAAGTGAATCTTAGTGTCTTGTGCTGTTATACAGCCTATTGAAGCCTTTCTACTTCTAAAGAAGAAAAGAAAATGATTTCACCAAGAGAAATTCTAAAACAGAGTTAAGCTTTTGATCATATATGTCCTGAAGGCTTCATTTGGAGGATTCCTGCCCTGCACACCCACATTAAGGAGTCTCCAAGATGGTACGACCTATACAGAGAAAAATCCAGCAATGCCAATCAAAGTGAAAAATGCATGTACCCTTTGACCCAGTAGTTCAAAGTTATAGGAATGTAACTTATGGATAATGTTCTCATATGTGGAAAAAAAGAGAATAGGGTAAGTTATTTTTTAGTTGTTTGTTTTTTTAATCACAGCATTTTTCAACTCTAAAAGGCTAGTAACATAAATAATGATATTGGCAGATAAAGAAAGAGTATCACATTTAGAATTGATTCTACTGCATGTAACAGAAGCTTGACTGTTCTGACTTTAACAAATTAAAAAAAAAAAAAGTGAGTTTAATAAGAATTCCAGAGGTCGGTGGCCCAGAGCAGGTAGGAGGGTTCTACCTAGTTTTATTGTTCTTGGCCATCTTGAGCATAATATAACCTTTCTTTTTCTCTTCTTCTTCTTTTGTGTGTGTGTATGTGTGAGTGTGTGTGTGTGTGTGTGTGTGTGGTGTGTTACTGGGGATGAACTCTGGGGCTCTTACCCCTAAGCTACATCCCCAACCCTTTTTATTTTTTATTTTGAGACAGGGTCTCACTAAGTTTCCTAGGGCCTCAATCAATTGTGAAGGCTGGCGTGGAACTTGTGATCCTCTTGCCTCAGCCTCCTGAGTCACTTTGTGTGTATTGCTAAGGATCCATCACCAACATATACTGTTAACAAACAAACAAATGGGGTGCAGAGCAGCGTGCGTGGTATGCCACCACAGGGGCTCTCCTACGGGTGTGTGTGCATGTGCCCGTGTATGTTCCTGCAGTGCACAGAGTATCTTCAGAAAGAGGTGCAAATTACGATCACAGTGCTTGGCTGCAGAAAGAAGCTCTAAGCGGCTGCAGACGAAGGAGAGATGGAAGCTTCCTTTTTGTTCTTTGCTCCTTTATGATTTTGGATGTTTGAGTGTGCACATGTACTATCTATTAATATTAAGTCATTTTTAAAAGAAGAACCCCTCAGGAGTAACAGAGCTGATTCCCTTGCCTTTAGTGTGATGTTAATGCTGTGAATCATGGGATTCTGGACACTCTACCCCCAAATATGGCAACTTGACATTTGAGAAAATAGCAGAAGTAGGAAGGCCACCCTCACCTCCCCCTTCCATTCTCCCTGAACCAGATCATAAAACCTAGGAAGATCACGCTCTTAATTTCTTCCACCCTTTTCCTCTGAAGCAGGTCATAAGATCCTCCTTCAAGAGGCGACTTCCTTTCCCTGTACCTGGAGGAAAGCAACGTGCTTTTCCTCTGGAGACACAGGGTAACAGAGAAGAACCTGGCTTTGCTAAATTCCCTGACTTTACTACCATTAGATCATAGTTTTATCCAATCATGCTTCTCTGCATCTATCATTTTTTAATTAAATCTAGCATAAAAAATACAGTTCTATTTATTTCTTTGAGGCATTCCTTCCTTATAAAGGCTCCTGTGTCATGTACAAATTAGAATAAATAGATTTGAATGCTTTCCTCTTGTCCATCTGTCTTTTGCTGTAGGGGCCTCATCCATGAACCTAGCGATTGGTGAGAAGATCTTTTCCTCTCCTACTTGACCACAAAGTCAAAGCATTCAATTGCATGTTTTTAAAATAACTATAAGAGTCATGGACCTGCCAGAGAGGAGAATGGGAAAAGAATTCAGCAAGTGGCATGTGCCTGTAATCCCAGATACCAAGGCAGGAGGATCACAAGTTCAAGATCAACATGGGCAACTTAGCAAAAAACCTTGTCTCAAGATAAAACAATAGAAGAGGTTGAAGATGTAGGTCTGCGGTAGAGAGCTTGCCCTGCATCTGGGAGGCCCTGGGTTCAATTCCCAATCTGGCATGAGCATCAGGGGGTGGCGAAAGTAGTTTTTGTTTGTTTTGTTTTGTTTTGCCAAGTCAGGAAATGAATTTAAAAGGTTACCAAAGAATCATAAAGATTTGACAGAGAGTCCAATGTCTTATCTTAAAGGGTCTTTAAAATCAGGAATATTATCTAAGAAAGCCAAAGGAATTCTTTCAAAGAAATGTAAAACCACCAAAGCAGAGGACTTTGCCCACATCCATGGGGGAGGTAGGTGAAAAATCCTCATCAGAAGAAGAATGAGCTGAGCATGTTTTGGTGTGACTCAGAGTCTCAGTTACAGTTCATGGCATCACACCAGGGGCTTGGGCATAAGTCAAGTCCTGTCCCCTGGCCAAAAGACTGAGGAGTATGTAACCTTGGCCTCCTGAGATGGAAACTGTCTGGTTATAGGTCAGTGTCATTCACTCTGTGGCTAGAATCAAGTATCAAAGTGACGGAAGAAATCAAACTCAATCCTTTTTATATGAGTGTAGGAATAATCTATGTGTACCTGGTATTTATCCGATTAGTCATGTCTAAGAGAATTTGGTGTGTTAGTCTTGTTATTCCCATTTGGTGCGTAATTGAGTGATGGATTTAGACTTAAGATTTTAAGATGAAAAGAGCAAGAGAATAAAGCTGGTAAACAACATTGAAATACCTAAGAGAATTTATGAGTCATCATATTTACAAGTTTGACTTATTTTATAAAAATGACTTACATTTTGGGGAAGGCTTTGTTAACCTTCTAGGGGTGCTAAAAAAAGAAAATAAAATAGAATTATTTATAAATGTTTAAGGGAGTAGAGGAGGAAAAATGTAATTTCCTCCTACCCATCTTAGGTGCATTAGCTGAGAACCACAGGGGAGTGAAAAACGGCTTCCTCCAGCCCTCTAGCCTCTTTGGCTGGGCTATGAGTTAAGTTGATATAATACAGATTAACAGGAAAAAAATATGTTTAATTACATACGTAGACATAAGAGTCCCACAAAACATCAAGACTCAAGAAGGGCCAAATGTCATTGCTTCTATAGGAAGAAAATCTTATTTTGGCTTATGGTTTCAGAGGTTCTGTCCGTCGTCAGTTGATCCCATTGCTGTAGCCCAAGGTGAGGCAGAACAGGATTCTGTTCAACTCGGTACAGCTGGGAATTAGAGAGAGGAAGGGGAAGGGACTGCAGGGAGGATGCTCCCCTCCAGGGCATGTCCCCAGTGACCCACCTCCTCCAGTTATACAGCCTAGGGTCACCATCCAGTTAGTCCATTCAAACTGCTATGGACGGATTAGGTCACAGCTCTCATAATCCAACCAATATACCTCTCAATACTCCTACATTAACACAGAAGCTTTGGGGGGACACCTCCTATCCAAACCCTAACATGAACAAAAGTGGTCTTACGCAGATAAAGTCTCTCAGATGATAAAAGTTGTCTGGAGCCGCCTCTTTCTGAAATAGCTACTTTTACTAATGTAGATTTCTTTTATTGATATAAGTTTGTGGCTGAGGTGTAGCTCAGTGGTAGAGGACTTGCCCAACATGGAGAAATCCCTGGGTTCCCAGTACCTAGAGAAAACCCAGTACCTAGAGAAAAAAAAATTAGACGTGAATTTATTTTACAAAGGACAGCTTTTCAGAGCTACTCCTAGGTCTGCAGCTTCTCAGAATAACCAGCTCAAAATATACCAAAGAAGTCTATTTGGGGTGGCAAATTCTGACTCCTACAGTCATATTTTAGAGTAGCATAGTTTGAAGCCCCTGTAACAAGAAACAGGTTAATACAGGAAAGCAAAGATATTTCTCCTCATCCCCAACTAGGTTCATAGCCAAGGTCCCTATAACAAAAGACAGAATAATGTTGATGTAAAATAACAATTGGGTTTTAGGAAAATAAGACAATAGTTTATTCTGAGCCACATACAAGGGACCTTGGCCCTGGAACACAGATTCAAGTTACCCCGAATGGCATGACATGTTCTGCTGCAGAAGAGGTCACATGAATGCGTAGAGCTATAGAATACAGTGAGTCCTAGATGAATGCATTTGACAAATACAACCGTGGGGGCATGAGGTAGGCGGGCAGGGAAGCCTCTTCTATAGGTTTCAGATGTTGCCTTGGAGCATCTTAGTTTAGGGTGGGGAGAGTCAAGAGGTCTGTGAAGCTTAGTGACACATTCTGTGAGATTTACCTAATAGTCACAAGGAGTTAGGTCAGAAGCAGAGGTTGAAAGTAAATGGCTATTAAAGGGCCTAAGATAACCCAGGATAATTTTGGTTCTTGACCTGCAACATTCCATCTCTCCACAATCAGGATGTCCTACTCGCCAAGGTCAAGCATTCTGCAGGAGCTTTAACATAGATCTGGCTTCTTCAGAGAACTTCAGCTTCACAGTAACAAGAGGAAAACATGCACATTTATTTCATTTAAGTTTTGCATGATGCTAGAGCCTTCATATGGAAATGAAGACCCAAAGAAACAGTTAAACATGGCTGACCTAATGCTAGGTTGGATGAAGCTCAGAGGGCCACAGAGAAATGTAATAGGATAAAGGATACGTGATAGTCTGGAGGCAGCTCACATGCTTCTCTGTAACCCTGTGTCTACAGAGATGAGGGTGCCCCTTTCCTCAGACACAGGGAGGACACCTCTCACAGAGGGTCTTATGACCTCTTCACGGGAGGTCAGAGAGCCCTTCCCACACACACTCAGATTCCTTCAGCTTAAAGTATCCAATATGTCGAGGCACCATAGTTTGGAGTAAGATGCTCCAATCTACTAAATTGTCATCTACTAAATTATGACATTCTTTTGACAACAGTTGTTAAAATTTACTAATTTGGTGGCTAGGGGTATAGCTCCGTGATAGAGCACTTGCCTAGTGTATATAAGGCCCTGGGTTCCATCCCCAGCCCTGGAAAAACAAACTAATTTTAAAAACAGAATGACAAGATTGTTAACTTAAACTTCAAACCCAAGGAATAAGATTAAAAAAACAAAAACAAAAACCTGTGACAAACTGAATGTTAAATGAGGTTGCCAAAATAACTCTCTATTGTTTTTCCATTTTCCAAATTTGCCTTCAAGGGTCTAAAACATTCTCATTCACATCTCAGAGACCCAACCAGGAGAAACCCTTCTCAACCACACCCCCGCCCAGAACCGGCTTTGCTGGCAGCTGCTTTTACAACTGAAAAGCTCCCCTATTGATTTACAAGATTTACAAACCTCTGTGACCCACGCCTATACCCTGCTCTGTTGCATCTTTCCTATAGCAGGAATCACCTTCAAGCATATCACAGGTTGAACATCCCTCACCCCAAATCCAAAATCAGAAATATCCCAAAATCTGTAGCACTTCAGATAAGAGGTACTCAATCACATAGTTTACTATTATCTGTATTGTTATTTTATTCTCATTGTTGGTGCTGGTTATCAGACCCAGGGCCCTTTGCATGCTAAGTGCATACTCTGTTGCTGAAAGGCACCCCACCCCCTACAAGTTATTTTTTCAAAAAGATGATTTATCTGAGTGTGGTAAAAATAGACATGAAATTTACCATTAGAACTATTTTTAAGTGCATTCTCAGGGGTACTAGGTGCATTCACGTAATTGATGATCACATAACCATCAATTCTTTATTAGGCTTGTCACTTACTGCGTCTCACTCCCCAGAATATGAGCACTTCCCGGGTGGCCATGGTGTTGCTTTCCTGGTGTCTCCTGCACCTGGAACGGTGCTCCACGCCAGGGTGGAGAGTGCGTTCTTGTTTGGACCTGACCATTTCCCTAGTGCCTACTTGGTGACGCCAAGCCATGGGGCAGTTCCTAAGGCCAAAGGAGAGACAGAGCCTTTGGCAGTTACTCTTCTTCTCCCCAGCACCCACGGAGAGGAAAGGTGCCCACAGGTCCAGGCATTGGGTGGCCAGGACATTAGCCCTGGTACCCACCCTGCCCTCAGCTGCTGCTGTCCAGGGATGGGGTGGCCAGTTGCTAGCCTTTCTTCAGTCCACACCTGAAGACAGCTCCCTGTGGCCACTGCAAAAATTCCCTTAGTGACCTGCAACTTTATGAGACCCTAGTGTCCTTATTTTTCCGTCCTTTATGATCACTCATGTAGCTATTAAACATAGAAGTATATGCAAGTAATTTCCCTGTTGAACATTCTCTTTATTTAAACATCAATTCTGAGTATTCCCCACTCGGTTACCCTCTAACCTGTTACTGATCCTAAGTTTTCTTAATTATAAGAAAGAAACAGCATCCACCTTGTCTACTGGGCCAACTAAGCTTTTCAGGCTCTATCAACAGAGCCGACTTTAGCCAGTTCCCCAACAGAAATTTACCTGCTCAAAGCATGAGCTATAGTCCCTTTCCATCTACATGTGGTTTGTCACCAACCCATGATGCATTGCAAATAAGTGGTCAAAAACATTTATAGCAACTTGACAGAATAACTGCATGTTGTTGAATTAATGATAAAAGTTGGTGTTTGCATTTTGTATGTTTTGACAACTTTTTATTGGATTTTTGTGTGTTGTTTCTCTAGCAATGCACATTTATTATATTTTGCAAAAGTAACGGTCCATGAGGGATGGGAAATTTGTTAATCGTTTGAGGGTACCACATTGAAGGACATGAAGAGGATCTCATGGACTTTCCTGAATCAGGGACAGGCGGAAACATGCCACAAGACTTGAATATCCCAGTTCACAGTGTGACCCCAGGCATTAGAGACTACCGCAGACACCTCCACCACACTGTCGCCACACTGTGGTTTGACACAAGGGATCTGATAGGGCAGAGTCTGAGTCTTAGCTCTGTGTGCTAGCTCCCTGGGTCCCTGGTAAAGTAGACTGACCTCTCTGGCACATCTGGTGAGACAGTTTAAGCACAGAAAAACTTCTTCAAAGAAGTGGAGCACCCAAAAAAAAAAAAAAAAAAAAAAACATCCATCCTACCTTCCCAGGGTGGCCTTCAAATATTTTGAAATGCTATTTTGTCCCAAGCACTGTCCAGGGCATAGAGAACAAAGATAAGATACAGAGCTTCCTCTTTAAAGCTATGGGGGTCTCTTAGTGAGGCAGACAGAGAGAGAGAGAAACCTCATGTGCTGGCTAGAATACAAATACAGTGGAATAGAAACAGAAAAGGGGTAATGAGCTCTGGAGGGTGAGGGCGAAAGCCAGTCAGTGTCAAGGAAGATCAAGGAAAAGAGGCCTGTCACCTGGGTCTTGAAGATGCCGTGTCATTTCAGTTGGAGCCGGCTAGTGACGATATTTAGGAATGGACAGAAATTGGTTGAAGCTTGGACTGTGCAGAGTGAGGGAAGGAGGGTAGGGACAGGGGACTGAAATGAAAGACAGTTTAGGCTTCATTAGCAGCTCTTGTCCTGCAGCCCTGCTGGGAGTTAGTTGGCCAAGGACTCTCAGGAGCAGATCCAAGTGACAGCAAAGGAGGCAGGAATGGGGACCTGGGGGCTGTTAGGACGCAGTCATTCTCTGGGAAGAGCCGGCATAAAGTGAACTGGGGCAGACGGGGATGGAGAGGAGGTGCTCAGTGGGCCAGTACCTAGGAGGAGGAGGGGTGGTCCACCAGGAAACGTCACTGGTGCTCACAGAGCTCTGCACTTGGGAAGGACTGTGACGGAAACAAGGGGAAGAGGGAGGTGAAGAGTTGGGTTTTGGCCTTGGAGCACGCAGCTTAGTTCCATTCTGTGCTTGGGATAAGAGCACAGCACCAGAGAGTGGGGGCAAGGTGAGGAGGCGGTTCCCACAGCGCCCCTGAGCTGCGTCCCCAAGCTGACCACATGGGTACTGGGCCACTAATGGTCATGAGGTGCATATAGGGCATCTTCCTGAAAGGTCCGTGATGGCTGTTATTTTATGTAAAAACCTTCATTATGAAATTATTTCAATCATTACGTGTTTGATAAAAAAGAGAGAGTAGACTGCAAAATTCATATAAAGTTTAAAGTACCACTCCACATTCAGGAAATTTCCAGTTCAAGGTAGGTGACTGCCTTGGACCAAGAGACTCTAAGAACTGGGCTTTATTCTCCTCTCTCCTCCAGACACTTCACGTAAAGTCACGAGAGGCACGATGGCTTCCCACCCCAGGATGGCCACCAAAGGATGACTAATGGATGTGGGTATAAATATTCCAGTTCTCCTGCTCCGTGGCCAGGATTATTCTGAGCTGTGTACACTCCCAGGATTAGACTGGTGGCTGACGGTGGTGGCTGACTCAAGAAGTTCACTCCTTTGTCACACGGCCACCTTGCTCATCCTCCATGAGCCACTTCTGGTGTGGGGCTGGGGGAGAGATCAATTTTAAAAACTACTAGATTTAATAGGAGAGTTTGGGAATATAAATACAAAAGTCTTGTGAAACCCAGACACCAACACCACTAATACCAGTAAGAGAGTCTGGTTTTACATGGGTAGCTGTTCCTTGGTATCATGCGAGAATGATTCCAGGAACCACAGAGATAGCCCAATCCCCAAATACTCAAATCACTTATAAAAAATGGTCCAGTATTTGTACACAACTGTATACTTTAATTAATCCCTACATTACTTACAATACTTAACACCATGTAAATACTATGTAAATGTTTGTTTTACTGTTTTGTTTAGGAAATAACAAGAAATGTGAATGTTCAGTATAGATGTGATTAAAACAATCTGGGCTAGGCAGTGTGGGGCCTGGAGCCCCAGCTACTCTGGAGGCTGAGGCAGGAGGACCATTTGGGACCAAACTAAGCAATATAGAGAAACCCTATCTAAAAATTTTTAAAAATTAAAAAAAAAGGACAAAAAGAAGAAGAAGGAGAAGAGGGTGGGAAGTGGGGGGAAGGGAAGAGAAGAAGACTCCAAAGATACAGAGGGCCAACTGTGCATGTGTGTGGGGGGGTGTGTATGTGTGTGTGTGTGTGTGTGTGTGTGTGTGGCTATTTTCTTTGTAATAATAAGTACTTAAAATAAAAATCTTAGAAAAAATCCATGTATAATAATGACAAAAATCTATGAAATCTTTGCTAACAAATGTAATAGGACAGAGGCCCTACGTGAAGACCCCTCTGATGGCATACTAACAGGCATAAAACAAAAACTGGATAGAGGGAAAGATAAAGCAATAAATACTTTTAAGGAAAATCCAGAGACTATGCCTGACATTCTTAGCCAAACCAGAACAAACATGTGCTTTAAAAAAAAAAAAATTAGATATTTGACAACGCTAAAAAAAAAAACAAAAACATGCTTTTTTAAAGTGTCAAAAAGTATCATAATAGAGATTGCTAGGGGGACCACTAACTAATTTGGAAATATGTTTGCAATGCAAATAATAAAGACCAAGATCCATATATAAAGAGTGCTGACAGCTCAACAAGGCAAACCAGCCACTGGTAAAATGAACAAAGTCTAAACTATGAGGCTTATAGAAAAGAGTAGCTAATACTTTTTTTGTACTTGGTGTATGCACCACTCTACAGACTTTACATATTTTTTAAATTTTTCAATAGCTCTATGCAATTTTATTCATAATTTAAATTTTTGTATATGGGGAAACTGAAGCACTGAGAAGTGGCAGAGCTACGATGTTAAGCCAGGTATCTGGGTTTTTTTTGGGGGGGTGGGGTGGGGCAGGCAGGAGTGTGGAGGTCTGGGGATTAAACCCGTGGCCTTGTGCGTGTGATGCAAGCACTCTACCAACTGAGCTATATCCCCAGCCCTCCAGGTGTCGTTTTTTGGTGGTGGAGTGAGGAGTGCTGGGGATCAAAGCCAGGGCCTTTTTACACTGTTATACTAAATTACACCCCCAGTTTAGCACCCAGGATATGTGCTGACCTGCCAAATCTAAATGTCCAAAAACTTGAAATGTTGTTCAAATGTGACTGTGGTCAGGGAAACAAAATAAATAACCACAAACAAGTTCCCCCTTTAAATCCATTCAACTGGCAGAAATTATGAAAGAACATAATTACCAATCCCTCTCAGATACCCTGGGAAAGAGAGTACTCTCTGTATTACTGGCAGAAAGGTAATTGTAACTGCTCTTTTAAGAAGACTGTTTGAAAAACAATCTAGCAGCACTTACTAAGGTTTTTTTTTTTTTAAATCTGCATTCATTATGAACCAACAGCCTCACTCCAGGGGAATCCAGCCCACAGACATAAACTCATCAATTTGAAGACTATAGCTATAAAGCAGCTTTAACACATCCGCCTTTTTGGAAACAATGACTGCTCATCAGTAGAGAGAAAAATTCTAAGTGGAACTTCTCTCCAGTAGTTTTCTGGAAACTTCTCCAGAGATGCTGTGCATATCTCTTTCCATCTCCACTGCCAACATGTTTGAAGTTTGAAATTAACCAGAGTGGGAATATTTAGGGCACAGATAGTAGCAAGCGCTTGCAGTCAGAGCTGGTAGCTGTATATTTACCAGCTCAAAAGTGCCTCCATAAAATAACATAGTCATTAAAAAAATCACACTAAACCAGTTAAAGTCTTTTCATGAGCTTTCATTGAGTAAAATAAGACAAGGATGCGTACTATTTCATTTTTGAAACAAACAATGAAGGAGACTCTCAGAGGAGTACATATGTTTATAAATATTTGATGATATGAACATGAAGGAAAGCATAAAGGATACATAGAGAAAGGGTGACAAGTGGTAGCGGGGGAGTAGAGGAAAATATTTGTAAAAAATGATCTCGTATTTCACTTTCATACACATATATACATGTATGCATTTATTTTAAAAAATCAAGAAAACGAAGACTAAGCTAAATTTATACCCACAGATTTATAGAGATATTTATGCTCTATTACCAAATGAAGAAGAAAGTTGCAGGGCCATAAGTTTGGAATGATTCTATTTTAATAAAATGAAATAAACTCCAAACTCCAGTAAATGTGTGCATTCACCTGCAGATGCTTATAAGAGCCACATAAAAGCTTATAAGTATAAAGACTCTGGATAGCTCAGAAGGGTAGGACTAAAAGTTAGTAATGGTGGCATTTTTCTTTTTTATGTCTTTGAACTGTTTGAACTACTACAGCCAATGGGTTATACTTTCATGATTTGAAAGACATCAAATTGAAAAAAAAATCCTAGGGAAAAAAATGCTCCTTCGCACACATGATCACCTTTGCCCCACCTGCCTATGTAGGAAGAAAAGACACTTTGATCTCCACTTCACTGTTGAGGAATTGGAACACAGACATGGTAATTGCCTTGCCCGAGACCCCCGTCTCTTATAGTGGTCTCTTGGCCCATGCTCCAGAGGTCCCAGCAGGTAGCCCAGAGAATATGGCAGGAGGCAAGCTATAGCACCTGCAGAAGGTGGCTGCCATGTTTGGATGTTTGTCCTCTCAAAGTTTCATGTGTTGGCAGCTTGGTCCCCAGTGTGGCAGTGGTAGCAGGTGTTGGGAGCTTTAAGAGGTAGTGGGGCCCTAGTGGGAGGTTCTTGGGTCAATTGAGGGCCTGACTCTGGAAGGGACTGTGGGACCTCAGCTATCTCTGGCTTCCTGTTTTGAGTTATAATCTCTCCCTTGCATGTGCTCCCACCATTGCCATCCTCCATGATGTAATGCAGCCAAGAGGACCCTCCCCAGAGCCTGTGCCATGCTACTTTGAACCTCCAGAACTGTTAGCTTAACAAACCTCTTTATAAAGTCAGCCTGCCTCTGGTATTTCGTCATAGTAACATAAAACAAACTAATACAGTGGCCAATGGTATCTTCTTGGCAGAGACAACTACAGTTGGGAATGAACCCTGCCTCTGACATAAAACAAAGATGAACGCACAATTATCAGTATTTACCATGGGTAACTAAGAAGACTGTTTGTCTGACTTGAAGCACCCAGTGTTTGCCAGTGATCTTCTTACATCATCTGGGCCTTCTCATGGGGCTGTTCTAGGTCACATTGCCAAAAGAATGCTCATAAACATCATCTGCTGTGGGGAAGAGGGAGCGGTGCCTGATGTGTCGTTTCTCCCTATCAACAGTGTGCCTTCCTAAGCCCTTTCTGCTGGCTCCACAGCAGGGGATCAAGGTGAAGACCTTGCAAGCCCCTACCTGCAGGAAATCCTTGAGGCCCGGATGTGGGTAATGTTCCTTTGCTGTATCAGCATCTTTAACAAACACACACCCTGTGCTTACTTGAGAGATGTCCAAGTCCCTGAAAAACTAAGTGAGAATTGTGACATGGTCTGCTGGGAGCCATTAGCCAAATAGGTATGACAGTTTCCTTGCCAGCGTACCCCATGTTGCTGACATGTTGCAGCGACATTGAATGTAGGTGACCTTGCTCAAGGACCAAGGCAGATTAGGGTGTTCCCGGTTTTAAGATAATCGTGTTTAGGGCGTTCCCAGTTTAGGTTCCAGGTTTAAGGTTTAAGATTATTCCTCCTGGGAATAGGGCGTATCCTGCTGCCTGAGTTCCCCTTGAGTTCTCACGGGATTCAGACAGTATATTTTTTGGAGATAGAAGCCCAGTGGAGGTGGATTTGGGCAGAGAACGTGGATTTCCCCAGAACGTGATTGTAGACGGCTGGTGTGAGTTCGGGAATAAAGAGTTGCTGTTTGAATCTACAAGCTGTGTGGTGGCTCGTGATTGTGTGCCCAGCCAGACTGCGGCATTTGTGCCCAGCCAGACTGTGGCATTTGGCGGCCCGTGCGGGGAACTTCTGAAGCTTGGAGGTAAGTGAAATTGCTCGCCCCTGAGGAAGAGCGAAAGAATGGGTGACCAATTCAAAAAACAATGTGTTATTGTTTTGATTTATTTTGTTTTTATTTCAAGTTGCCTGTTCCTAGAACTTTCTCAGGCAAACTGGGGGAAATGGTTGACTCAAGGTTTGAAGTTGTTCGCCTCCGAGGAAGAAAAATTGTTAGAGGAAAGAGGCACCCCAGTAAGACCAAGAACAGTTAGGATATATGTTGATACAATACAAAAATGTAGCCCATGGCTTTTTAAAGACGAGTTATTAAGTATATCAATGGGACCATCATGGTATCCTGTAGAAGGATTTTTCTTCAACAAGAAAGAGATGGCTAATTCTGTTTACTACATTTGTCTAAGATCTTGGTTTATACAGACATCTGATTAATTTACAAAGCTAAAGTGTTAAAATATCAACCACTAAATATGAAATCAAGTACTCTTTACTTATTAAGTTCCATAAGGTAATATATTTAAACATTATGTGTGTTTTCATAAATTGGTAAATGGAAAAATGTTTAATATTGCTTTGTGTCTGTGTCTTTGCTAAAACAAGTTTACTAAGTGTTAAGATTCTATCATGTGTAATTTATATACAAAGAGTAGAAAAATTTTCAGTTGGGTTTCAATTATAGTATAGTATCATAAAAAACATGAAAGTCTTTCATCTTATTAAAGTGGAGTAATTTGTCTAAATCAGAAATTTTATAAGAGTTGTTTCAAAATGTGAATTTATAAAAAGGGTTAACGGTTAAAAAAGAGATAGAAAAAGATTCAAGATGTGAAAATATATTTTAATATAAAAGGTTAAAGGAAAAAAAATGTTTCTAGATGAGATAATCTCTGTGTGGTAAAGTAAAAAGTTGTAAAATGCCGTTTAAAAAGATTTTGAGGAAACTAGACTTACTTTAAAAGCTTGAAAGGAAGAAAGAAGAAAAAGGTATTTGTACATGGCAGATTGAGACAAAGCTTCTCAATGGAGTTAAAAAAAAAAAAGCCTTTGGTTGAAGGGCAGCCATGTAAACTAACATTAAAGCGATTTAAACAGAATCTAAGCCTTGTTTAAAAGAGTGAAGCTGTAGGTGGTGAAAAAGTACATTTAAAAGTACAGTATAGATGATAATTAAAAGGCTTTAAAAGGTTAAATTGAAGGTGGTCGAGATACCTTCATGGCGGAAAAAAGATTGCTTTATTGCATCATTCGAAGCCTAGTTAATCTTAAAGGCATTACTTTAAAAAAAATGGGAAGATAATGGGATAAAAGATTTAGATAAAGAAGATTAAAAATTTAAAGTGAAAAACTTTAAAGACAGAAGTATAGAAAGTTAAAAACAAAAAAAGATAGAAAAGATGTAGAAAGATAAAAAAAATGTAGGAAGACAAAAATTTTAAACCCACAAAATAGGAAGAAAAAAAAAAAACTAGGAGGAAAATAAACAACTAAGGGTAAATATACAAACCTTAGGGAAAAAAAAAAACTAGAAGATAGAAATAAGAAAAAATGGTTGAAAATGTCAAGTAAAGGTATTTCAGATAGAAAATGCAAGAAGCTAAGACAACTAGTAGATACAGACATATACTTATTAAAGCAAAAAGAGGGAATTGGAAAGGGGTATATATCCCCCAAAGATAAACTTAAAATAACCCTTTTTACCCTAAACTTTTTAAAATTTAGATTCATCAGGACTTAGTGCTGCGGAAAGGCATATGTATCCAAAAAATGTACATAAGCCTAAAGTACTTTGGAAAGATATTCTAACAGGACAATGGAAAGGTCCTGACCCAGTGATTGTCTGGAGTCGGGGGTCTGTTTGTGTTTTTCCACAGGGAGAACAGCAGCCGATTTGGATTCCAGAGAGATTAACTAAAACAGTTTCTACAGATCTAAAAGAAGATGATTTGACTCAAATCCATAACAGCTGATATCCAGAACTCCAGCTTGGCCATTCTTACATCTGCGACAGTGATTAACCAGGATGCTTTTTTTCAATAGCTATTTTATTATTACATTTTTCCACATCATAAGGTTCTATTTTTATTTTTTGAGCTCATACAAACCTAGGTTAATGTTTTTCTGATCAGTTTTATTTTTTGACTGTGGAGTTTTTAAACATTGCAATGGAGATTTCACCCAGGTAAAGCTACAAGGCCTTTACTATTTTCTTATGTGTTGTACGTTTGTGTACACTCTTGTGTTTTGTGTTGTATGTCTGTATGTGCGTATGTCCATATTTCTTATATGAGGAGCGCTCATGAAAAAATGGATCCGAATTATTATTATTTTTATTCACGTGATTTAAATGGTTTAATTTAAATTAGGTAAACAGCTGTTAAGGATTGTTTTTAAAGGTGGTTAACAGATCTGTTTGTTTACTAGTTTAAATTAGGTAAAAGGCTGTTAAGGATTGTTTTTAAAGTAGGTTAACAGATCTGTTTGTTTACTTTCACCTTTCCTTTTCGTTATATTTAATAATTCTTTTCAGGATAATGTCTCTTTAGCATCATTGCCAGAATTCCTATCTCCATCCCAGTGCCGGTGAAGAACTCAACAAGTAATGCTCAATCAAAGAGTCAACTTACTTTGGGAGGAAACGGATTTTGGGAGGAAATGGACATATTGATAGATTCCTCTGCTTTGAACTGCTTGCAGAACTTGCCTGGACTATGTAACTATCGTTTGGTGCAGCGAATTGTGGTAATGCTGGCATATCTTTGCTGATGGTGTCACCAGTGATGCAATTTTTTCCCAAGGAGCCGTCAATTGGCTTGGTGTCGTGGCATTTCTGTATCCTCCTCCCTTCTGCTAGTGATGGTCTAAAATTTGGGGGCCAATGGCTTATGCTGGACCGGTAGTCAGTGACGGGTATGATCCAATTGCAGTGGTATCAACCTAAGACAGGAGGCTGACGCCTAAAGGTCAGTTTTCCGATGACGGGTAAGAACCATATGTTGAATTGGACAACCTACCAGGCACGGTCCATAAGCCACATTAACCTCACTCCCCCACTGGCACCAAGGCCAAATTTGGGGGCCAACAGAGGTGAGGCAAAGAACCTCACCCCCCCACTGGTGCATAGACCTATCCACAAGTATGGCTGTATGCTGGACCGGTAGTCAGTGACGGGTATGATTCAATTGCAGTGGTATCAACCTAAGACAGGAGGCTGACGCCTAAAGGTCAGTTTTCCGATGACAGGTAAGAACCATATGTTGAATTGGACAACCTACCAGGCACGGTCCTTAAGCCACATTGCTTGTTGTTTAATTAATCAGAAGGGGGGAGATGCTGGGAGCCATTAGCCAAATAGGTATGACAGTTTCCTTGCCAGCGTACCCCATGTTGCTGACATGTTGCAGCGACATTGAATGTAGGTGACCTTGCTCAAGGACCAAGGCAGATTAGGGTGTTCCCGGTTTTAAGATAATCGTGTTTAGGGCGTTCCCAGTTTAGGTTCCAGGTTTAAGGTTTAAGATTATTCCTCCTGGGAATAGGGCGTATCCTGCTGCCTGAGTTCCCCTTGAGTTCTCACGGGATTCAGACAGTATATTTTTTGGAGATAGAAGCCCAGTGGAGGTGGATTTGGGCAGAGAACGTGGATTTCCCCAGAACGTGATTGTAGACGGCTGGTGTGAGTTCGGGAATAAAGAGTTGCTGTTTGAATCTACAAGCTGTGTGGTGGCTCGTGATTGTGTGCCCAGCCAGACTGCGGCATTTGTGCCCAGCCAGACTGCGGCAATGGTCAAACAAACCACAGCGGTAGCTCCGGGTGGAATCAGATCAGTCGGCTCTAACTTTCACATCTTATCATCCTCAATGGAAGTCAGTGCACGCTTGGCTTTCCTGGCAAACTTGTCTTTTTTTTTTCCCCTCCTGTTCTGGGGATTGAACACAGGACCTCATACATGCAAGGGAAACACTCTAGCACTGAGCTACATCCTCAGTCTTTTTAAAAAACATTTTTATCTTGAAACAGGATCTCACTAAATCACAAGACTGACCTCCAGCTTGCAATCCTCCTGCCTCAGCCTCCCAAGTATCTGGAATCAGAGGTGTGTGCCACTATACCTGACTCAAATCCTGTCTTTTGAAGATGGATTGAGAATTCTGTTTAGAGGTTCAGAAATGTTCTTTCAATATTTACATTAAGATGGGTGCCTTTGACCAAGACTAATGGGTTTTAGTAGAGCTAGTGGTCAGAGTGAGTGGTGAGCTGAGCCCTGGATTTGGAGACCATATATCTGCAGACAGACCCAGCTGTGTTGCTCACTGTGGGATCCCAAATAAGCTAGAACAACTTTGTGGGTCAGAGTCCCGAACGGTAATATAAGGACTGTAAAATTTACTCTACCTCCCCAGTGGATCATTGTGAGACTCAAACTAGAAAATTTATGAGAATCTGCTTTGCAGATCATAAAGCACTTTAGACACACGAGGAGTTGTTATTGATTTGCTATGTCATAGGAAATGAGAAGCCTCCTCCCTGGGGCTCTCTATTTTAGGAACATATGAAAAAATACATATACATATACATATACACATGAATATACGTCTTCAATTGGGAATCATTCATGGGCGATTCAAGGTTCCTGGTAAATCTTTTTGCAATATTGAAAGAAGAGATTCTGTTGATAAATGTCCAAGGAGCGCGGAAAGTAATATTTTCCACCAACAAATAGGAATTTTTAAGTGATGCCTTCTTGACCGTAGTTACTTCTTCTTGACACTATGCATATGCCTTTATTTCCACAATGTTTTCTCCTTGTTTCTTAAACGAGAGCTTTGGGAACAGGCTTAGTACAATGTGTAGCTGGAGACTTTCAAAATGCAAATAAGTCTTTCAATTCAAAGTTCAGAATATTCTCTAAATTTAAATGAGATCCACTTAAAATTTTTGGAAAGCAATCTGGCTATGATTATTAAAATTAAAAATAATCATCTTTTCGGTTATAAATGTGGCAGAGCATACGATGAGGCTAATGTTCCCTGCGTGTTTCCCCGGGTGCCAGGCCTGAGGCCATATTATACGGGATCGTATCATTTAATCCTCACAAGTCAAAGAACAGGTATATTATTAGTTCTGTTTTGCAAATGAGGAAAACTGGGCTACTAGATTCAACAAGATGTCACTTTTCCCCCAAATGTGTTCATGGAAATGTCATTGTTAAATGAGTATCTGTTAGATTTAGAACACTACCAAGCCCTGGCAGATAGAGAACCCCAGAAGAGCTGTGTTCTGTGCCCACCAGACTCCATGCTAGACCCTTGCCACAAACTCTCCGGCCCCAACTTCCCACTGCCCTAGTGGTTCCCAGAGGAGGAATGAGGCTCAGGCAGGAGGCAAGCTAGTATTGTTGAGGCTGTTGGTGACTGCCAGAGCTAGTGCAAGGCCCTTGTCAATGACTTCCTCCATTATCCATGAACAGACAGGGCACAGAGAAGAAACTTTAGTGAATTCATATTGTAAACAAACACATGGGGAAAATGGTCAGCGTCCCGAACAATAAAAAAAAATTACAATTTACAGCATCCATGAGGGACCAGCCTCCCTGATCACATTAGCCAAACAAAGTTAAATGCCAGTAGTAGTGACTTCATGCTGAACTCCTTTATTTGTATATTGCTGGTGACATGTTTATGACCAAATGCGGTGAAGATGTGGAATACAAATGGATATAAACTCAAAGATCATCCACGCACATGAAGGGAACACAGCGAAATGAAAACAGCTGTTGTGTTAGGGTGGAATGAAGTTTTTAATCTCTCCAATTGTCTTCCCTATTTTAGAATATTGTTTTTACAATAAATAAAATGGGGAGGGAAACTGAATTTTATTATCCCATGGTGCCACGTAGGGTAGAGGGTTGCCTTCCCGACTTAAATAAATCTTGGATATGACCAAGCAATTATGAAGAAAACAAAGATTCAGTCATTTGAAACTTCTGCCTTCACCTGGGAGATGGAAAGTAGGCTCTAAAGCATAGAGTTTTATGATCCTCATTCAACCCCGTCCTTTTCTTGATGAAGAATAGAGACCCAGAGACAGAATTTTTTGTCAAGGTCAAACAGTTCTCTGTGAAGCTACAGCTGACACCTGTTGCTTCATTTGACAAAAATTCCATAAAATGAAAATACATATGCTACTTTTATTAAAACCACCAAAAATTCAGCAAAGAATGGATAGGTCTTGCCATCCAAATACGCAAGCAAGTATGTCCCTAGGGTCCACTCTGGGACTTCTGGTTGGGGCATACCGGCCGCCGGTCTCAAGGCATCAGCTTACTCTAAGGCAGTGGTTGTCACCGTGGGGTCCCTGGGCCGCATCCGTATCACCCGGGGACTTGTTAGAAATATGAATTCTTGGGCTCCGTCCATGGTGAGGTGAATCATAAATTCTGAGAGTGGGGTCTAGCAATGTTGTTTAACAAGCTCTCTGGGTGTTTCTGATGCAGGCTAAATTGAGAACCAGGCTCTAAGGCAGCGCATCTCTGAGTTCAATGTGCAAAGGAATCCCCTGGGGACCTTGTTAGCCTGCAGGTTCTGATTCAGTCTGGGGGATGGGGTCTGGGAGCTGCATTCCTAACAAGCTCTTAGGATGTACCAATGCTGCCCCTTTGGGGACCACATTGGGAGTCACAAGATTGTCCTAAAGTTGTGTGCCCATGGTAGATTGTGAATGAGCTCCCCACCTGCCTAGATTATGAACCTCAGCCCTCTGTGTCCTTTCCACTCAAAATTTGGTCCGGAACCCACATTCTGGGGATCCTCTGAAGCTTGTTAGAAATGCAGAATCTCAGCTTCCACCCCAGATCCCTAGCATCAAATCTTCATTTTAAGAAGATCCTGATTTTAGTTGGTAGGGAACATGAGTGACATTGCTCCGGGAGATCACCTGATATGAAGGGACAACCAATATCTTAGAGCCAGTCACCTTCATCAGACGGCCTCGTGACCTCATGCCAATGCAGCTTAGAAATGTTGTTCTCCCTACATTTGGAAATGGCTGACAGCCCAGGTGGGAGAAGTGGGGAGTGAGAGCCTCACAAGACAGAAACCAACAAAGGGGGGCAGGTGGAAGAGGCTGGGGGACAATAGTCCTACAGAAGCATTTTTAAATGAAAGAAAAGTGTTTAAAAATAACATTCCCTCTCACCCCAACAAAAACAAAATAAAACAAAATGACAACTGTTGTGGAAATTTTTCCAAACTGTACAACTTCACCACAGATGGGGGAGTGGCTGGCCAGCACCAAGCGTCCCCTCATTACCTCCTAAGACTCTCCTCCCATGTCCACCCTGCTCCAGACACCAAGGGAGAAATGCAAAAAGTACACAGTCTGAAAAAAATGTTTTCATTAGAATCACTTTAGATCAAGCGCCTTCTGTATGAATTTCCTATGGTTTCTATAACTATCTCAAGTTGGTGAGTGGCTTAAAACAACACAAACTCATAATCCAACTGTTCTGGAGGTCAGAAATTCTAAAGCCGCAGTGTCTCTAGGGCTGTTTCATCTGCAGGCTTTAGGGGAGGATACACTGATGCGCCTTTTCCAGTTTTATTGGAAGCCTGCATTTCTGGATCATCTTCAAAGCCAGCAGCGCAGCATCTTCAAATCTCGCCTCCCTTCAAGCTCTGCTGCCCTCCTCACGTCTCTGACTCTCCTGTCCCTCTCTTTCCTTTATAAGGACCTAGAGATTAACTGGGGCCACTCAAACAATCTGGGATCTTCTTGGGAGAATTTTACATCTGTAAAATTCCTTTTGCCATGTAAAGAATATTTTGTTCCCAGGCTCCAGGATTCCAGTGAGGACATCTTTGGGGAACGGGGTCATTATTTTTATGTATGGTACACCTGCTTTGGAAAGCTCCCTTTCATGGGTCTCATGGTAAAGGATCTGCCTTCCCAGGGGGCTTGCTGGACTCCTGTGGACCCTGCCTTCGAAAATGGGAAGATAATGTGTATGTCACTGCCTTGTTCAGAAGGGAGGACAATACAGTATTTCCTGTCAGGTGTCCCACTATCAGCAGGACTCAGCTTGAGTTATTTATAGCCACAATGGCCTGCCTTTTACATTAATGTAACCATCTGCATCGAATGCATTTTTAAGATAGGCTCTGCTGAAAGCCAGGCTGGGGTGGCCTCTGTTTTGTGGGATACCATGACTCACAGGGAGAATATAATGAGACCTAATGAGTATGATTATTTATCAGGCCCAGCTGCTCCCACCCCCCACACCCCACCCCCACCTTGCCAATGCCAGTGACATCTGAAATACACTTATTTCAAGAAGCTTCCATTGGGGATCACCTTTTCTTGCTTGCTCTAATGAATTTAGAGCCAGTGAAGGGTACCAGGGGACTGATAGCCATAGGCCACCCCATAGCTTAGGAGTCAGTCAATGAGGCTTCCAGCTGCTCAGAGCACTGTGACCTTGAGCAGGAAGCATGTGGATTCTGGATTCAGAGCCCCCTCTAGCCGCTGGCTGGTCTTCACTGTAGCTGATGGAGCTCCTTCTGGGAAGGAGAAGTAAGGATAGAGATGGTCTTTGAGGCCAGGGCTAGAAAACATCCTTATTCCCTCAGCAAACTCAGATAATAAAAGCCCAATCCCCAACCTCAGGAACTTCCAGAGAAGAAAAAGAAAACAGCAACAGTCCAGGGTGGAAGAGCCGCACTAAAATTAAGTAAGGGATGTTAGGGACACAGAAGACAAGCCCTCCAGCCTCAGAGGCAACACTAGAGCAGGAATAGAACGATGAGGAGGAATTAACCAGGCCAAGGAGTGAGGGCCAAGGAGGCTTTCTGGGCACAGAGAGAAACAGGACACAAAGCAAGCTCTGGGTAGGTATTGGCTATTAGCGCCTGTGCTGTTGCTATTATTAATGTATTCTCGCACAGAAAGGGCACTGTTACCATGACATCGAACAAAACCTAGTGCTTACCAAATGCCTTGTCCATGGGCTTTGAATACGGTAGCTCTCTCCTCTGATGCCCATGAACACCTTATGAAATAGCAACTCTCAGCCTATCAGAAGGAAACCAAGGCAGAGAGAGCTGAAGACCAAGATAAGGTGACCAGAAGAGGCAAAGCTAGGAGGTTCTTCTTCACAGCCTGATTCCAGAGCCCTGGCTCACAGAAGATTAGCTGTTCTGAAGCTCTGAGTCCCCAGTGCCATGGAAGATACACATGGGGCAGGGGGCAGCACAGTGCAGGACACGGTTCCGATTGTTCCCTGGAGAGCCATGGGACTTGAAAAAGTCCAATAGGGTTCGCCTCTATTTCTGGTGAGTGGCAAGCTATGGAGGGAACGAGGAGCAGGCTGGTGGCAGGAGGGGACACCATCAGGCCCTCCCCAGCCTCAACTGCTCTGTGCTGCAGTTGTAATGGCTCCAACGCTGTCCAAGGAGCCCAGCCCCTGGCTTGGACCACATCCCCCCCCCCCAGCAGCTCCCAGACCTTTCAGGCCACAGAAGCTGCCCCTGTGTAGAATATCAGGCACTCCCACAGGCTAAGAGTGAGGGGTCCCTGTGCCCTGTGGCTCAGGGGAGGCCTGGCTGCCAAGTCCACTGCAAATAGTCCAAAAGGAAATGCTCTAGTGGCCCATGAAGGGTGGGAGACAGAGCCGAGAGCCAGGGCCTGGATCCCAGGATACATCTGTAGATGTTTATCAAATGAGCCCCACATGGCTTCTCCTCCTCCAAAGCTCTTCCTTTGCCATCCCCAGATAAGCTCCAGCCAACGGCACTGGCCCTGCCCGCCCCAGGCCGTGCAAGACCTTCAGGTCCTCTACAACTTGACAGCAATTCTCTTCTCTCTCCCATGGATCCAGCTGGGGCCCCTCCCCCCAATGCCCACCTTGTCCCTTCAGCCTTTCGGTCAGCAAGGATGAGGCACGCGACTACCCTAGGACAAACTTCCTGTCCACACAGCTCAGCTGGGTAAACCGGTGACTTGCAGAACACCTTGGCTCTGACGACCTGGGTGTTGCAAATAACTGAGGCACACACGCAGGCTGAGGCCAGACTGGGGAGGGAGCTGGGAGCATTTCAGGCCATTTTGAAAAATCATCCACAATCAACTTCTTGGCCTGAAATGACCTATGAAATAAAGATTCTTGGTGATATTTGAGGGAACATTAAGTGCTTCAGGCAAATTATTCCAAGTACCCTGCCAAGTATCACTAGCTGGGATTTTATTTTCTTAGTTGTTTTTAGTTGTTCTGATTGTGCTTCAAGGACACCGAAAATTGAGTTAGACTCCTCAGTCCTTAATTGTTGTCAGTAGCTGTGAATAAGAACCTTCCGTTTCAAACCCTGGCTCTACCACTTGGTGTTAGCTCGGTGACATGCTTGGTCTCTGTTAACAGAAGCAACAGTGATACTAACACCAGCAGCCTGCTGTAAGCGGGTCAGGTTAGTTATTATACACGAACCCTTAGCACTCTGGCAGGTGCATAGTAGGAGCTGTGGGTTTGCTCTCTCGTTACTATTTTTGTGATACTCTTCTCCTCCTTCTCTGATCTCTACTTCCCTTTCCCTCTCCAGAAAACCAGTCTAAAGGGTTTGATATATGACCTGTTATCCTTGTAGACAGGCTTTCAAAGTCAGAATTAATTCCAGGCCACAAGTCACAGCTAACAGCCAATGGTGCTGTGTTAACAATTCCCACGAGCGCCGTGTGAATTATGGAGAGCTACAGTGATCGCCATATTCCGGGATAACAATTCAATTTACCCATAAAATAAATTCTTTATAGGTCGATCATTTTTATTGATGCTATATAAGTCTGAATTCTAAGTTGCAAGCTCTAGAAATTGATCCTGCCTGAGAACCTCACAGAATGCCCAACAAGAGGGTGTCAGGGACTCTAATCCAGACTATTTTACAAGGATCTAGGCTAAAAAAGACTCCATCATCTTCAACATACAACCTTGAAGGTTGCCCAGGGCATCAACACTCAGAGACTGAGGAAGAAGGTAAGAGAGGGGGTCACGTGTGGGAGGTCTTATTGGTCTGCCCTATGAGTGGCTTCATGCCATTGGCCAGGATTAAAGCACATGACCGAATAGCAAAGGGGGGCTGGAAAATGGGTTAGTAGTCAGCTATGAGTCTTTGCTACAGAAAGCAAGTATTTGGCCTTTCAGTTACCCAGACCCACGCGGGAAGGAATTCCCTTACAAAAGGGTCTCAAACACTCAGCAGCCACAACAGATGACAAATGTCCAATGTAGACATTACAAGAGAGACTTGGGGATCTCTCCTGAGGTTGCAATCAAGATGTTGGTGAGGGTTGCAGTCTTAGCTGAGAGTTGATTAGAGCTTCTAAGGCAGTAGAGGAGGAGAGGTACCTTCATTTCCCCCGGCAGACTTCTGCTGAGCGTTCCCCATCCTCTGTTTAAATCATGTGTGATTTACAGTGTGACTTATTCACCCAGTGGCTAGGAAAGTTTTCTGGCATTAAAACTTTGCATATAACTGCCATATAAAATGATCCAGGATTTGCAGTGACAGATATACTAGGTCATCAGCATTAGAGTCCCTCTTTTCAGGCTTAAAACCATGTGTCCACCCACAAGTCACAAACGAGAGGTCCCAGGACTGTGCGAGTTTTTACTTTACTCTTAGAGAAAAACCCCTAAAGAGCTTTGGTGACTACAAAGTGAATGCATGTCAGTAAGTGGCTGCAAGACGCCTTGAATCATGGGATATATCAAGGGCTTTGGTGTCATTTTAGTAGGAGCCTCTCTCCATGCCTGACCACGGGAGGACTGCTGAGGGCCATGTCACCTGCCAGGTGGACATCTCTAACCACTCTCTCTGGGTTCTGGAAACATGGCAGCCCTTGCTCCTTCAGGTCTCAGGCAGTACCAGCTCCCTCTGTTGCTAGCCTTGGAGCCTTCCCCAATTCTAGCAGGTTTCTCTTGAGCCTTTTGTGAAGAGCCCCTTTATGAAACATTCCTTGATCTGTCCTAGTACCATTTTTTTTCCTCTGCCAGGACACAAGCCTGTCAAGAAGACACTTACCTTGGACATGATAAAGTCATTCCAACCCCTGTTCTCCTATTGTCTTGAGATCAATCCAACACACCCTTGGTGCCAGGGTGTGATCTGCTCCAAACTCCCTGTCTTCACTCAGGTGGGTTTTGAGCGGTGAGCCCTGGGGGTCTTTCTTGCAGAACCTGCATGCTGTGTTTTTCACCTGCAGCCTCAAAAGAGGTTACAAAAGTCTAAACAGCCTTCAAAGACATTGAAATTTGCGTTCTCACTGTCATGTTGAGCCCTGCATTTTAGCAGAGCTGCTTGTTTGTTCGTTGGTTCATTCATTCATTCATTCTAGCTCGTGTTTTGTGGGCACCTACGTACCAGGCATTAGTGTAGGTTCTGGAAATGCAGCCATAAAAAAAAAAAAAAAAAAAAAAAACAAATGTCTTCTCCGTGGAATTTACAGTCTCCTTTGGTTTCAGGGAAACCTCATGATTCAGGTTCGCTGCTTTAATACGATTTATTTCATTTCATTTTTGTGGTGCCAGGAATTGAACCCAGTCCTTCGCAGGGCAAGTGCTATCACTGATCTACACCCCAAGGCTTTAAATGCCATTTTAAAGTTCAAAGTAGTGTGATCAAGAGGTGCTTCCTGTTAGGATCCCCTCCCTCCCCCACCCACCCCCACACATACTGGGATCGACAATGGGCACATCATAGTTTCTGGAGTCTCAGATGAAAGCTGATGAGGAGTCTCTGGGCAAGGAACACCTTCACCCTCCCAGGCTGATTCTGCTTATGACATTAAAAGATCCCAGGAGCAACAGGTGTGCCCATGGACACGGGCCTTCCTTCATCTCCCAGTGCACTGCCCCCGCCCCCCACTGTGGCACTCCTGGAGGGGCCGTGTTTTTAATGTGTGTCGCTCATCATCGACAAATGTCTTCACCCCCACATGGTCTTGAAGCACCAAGGCCTGGGGCTTAGAGTGAAGGGACAGAAGTAATTCCCATTCTCAGGATGCTTTGCCTGGACAGAGGGGGCTCTCGGCTGTCTCGATTGTTTCACTCAGCAAGCACGAGGCTTCCGGGCTTGGGAAGCGCATGCTGTCAAATGAACCGAGTCAGGCTCTTCCACATTCCCTAAGGCATCCCGCCAACACAGGGCTCTGTTTCCAGTACAACCTGGATTTATTTCTGCGTGCTCCCAGGGGGGCCTCTTCTGCTGACCTAGTCCAGATTTTAAATCCCCCTGTGGCTGCAGAGCCACACAGATGGCTCCAGCCCCACAGCAGCGGGATCTAAATGGGTCAGAAACTTGAGGGACACCGACCCCCAGCACTCTGGCTGTCCCTACAGTTACCTTCCTGGTAGAATGCAAGGATGGACCTGGAGATATGGAAATGACAATGGCTTTGGTGGACAAAGCATCTTGTCAACTCTTCCTCAAAGCTTATGCCCTCTGGGGCAGGGACGACTGGGATCCATTGCTCTATTACTCCACACATTAAGGAATGCCTGTCTTCTCATGGGTGACATCCACGTGATAGGTAAGCCACTTGCTCTTCCTTCCACGTTACAGTTCAGACCCAAGGAGCCGAGGCATGGCAAGATTCTCACATGGGATGGAGTGATTGGGTGGGCGCACCAGCAGGACCACAGTCTGGGTTGGTGAGAAAAGCCAAAAAGAAGAAGGGGGTCCTACCACCTGCCTCGCTCTCTTGCCTTCACCAAGGTTTCCAGCACCTTCTCTCTCATCCTCACGGGCACTGTGTCCACCACTTAAAACTGAAGGAGAGGGAGCTGGGGCGTGGGATAAGAGTTGGCAGTTAGTGGGACAGAGAATCTGTTTGAGAAGATAAAGTCCTGAAGACTGATGGTGGCTATGGCCACACAACAGTGTGAATGAGCCTGATGTCACGGAACTACACACTTTAAAATGACTAAAATGATAAATTTGAGTATTTAGGCCCCAAATAGGGGACAAAAAGAAAGAAGCTATTGAAAAAACATAACAGCCAGGAGCAGCGGAGCACACCTGTAATCCCAGCTACTCAGGAGGCTGAGGCAGGAGGATTGTAAGTTTGAGGCAAACCTGGGCACTTGGTAAAATCCTGTCTCAAAATAAAATAAGAAGGGCTGGGGGTGTGGCTCAGGCGTAGAGCACTTGCCTCGCATGTGTGAGTCCCTGGGTTCGATCCTAAGTACCACAAAAACAAAAGAAAAATAAATGAACTTCAAAAGTGTCATGCTACAGGAAAGAAGCTAGATACAAAAGGCTCTACACTCTGTGGTTCCATTTATAAGATTTCTGGAAACGTCCGGACCACAGAGGTGGGGGTGGGGAATGAGGTAGTGATTGCCAGGAGCTAGGATTGTTCAAAAGCTGTTGACTGCAGAGGGGGACAGGGGTTTTTTAGGGTGATACAAATGTTCCCTATGGTAATTGTGTTGGATAAATAGCTGATTTGGTTCATCAAGCTCATCACAGCCAGGGTTGGCAAGTGTCGGTAGTCCCAGCACTTAGCTAAGGCAGTAAGACTCCTTGAGCTCAGGAGTTCCAGGCCAGCCTGGGTACCAGAGACCCTGTCTTTAAAAAAACAAAAATAAATAAACTCATTGTATACCCTCTAAAAATGATTGTTTGTCTTATGTCAATTCTACTCCTACGAGTTGATAATGGTGCCTAGGAATTGCCAGAAAGGAAGATCCGTTCAGTGGGTGCTTCTCCCTGGTCCCCCTTTTCTTGGTGCCT